>NC_138868.1:39831385-40461385 GCF_965194805.1 Balaenoptera borealis
ATAAACGTCCAGAGCAAAACTAAGGCATGTAGTAGGGGAAGTGACCACATGTCAGTGGCAAGACAGATCAGTCAGTCAGGGGCCAAGTCAGGCAACAGAAACTATAGTAGTTTTTTGAACAGGGAAATTTAAAGAATTGTTAATTAGTAAAAGGTAATTAATTACTATAAGGGGTAAAAGAGGACTAAAGCAGGAGTTGGCACATTATGGCTCACATGACAAATCTGGCCCGTTTTTGTAAATAAAGTCTTATTGGAACACAGCCTTACTCATTCATTTATGTTATCTGTGTCTGTTTTCATGCAGAGTTGAATTGTGACACACTGTTTGACCCACAAAGCCTAAAACATTTGCTGTCAGGCCTTAAAAAAGTGCCAGCCTTGCTCTAAGGGGTCCAGAAGTAACAGGTGCAAAGAAGCGCAATTATCAATTCTATGTTGAGGAGCAATGTGGATAGTGAAGGAACTTTGAGGACTTATGATAGAGCCTCTCCCTCAGCCCCAGGCTGATATTTGGCCTCTTTGAAGAGGGTATGGCTATCACAGGAGCACACAAGTTGCCTATGGCAAAGAAATTTGGAAGAGCTGTGAGATTGGAGGAGCATGGCTTGAGGGTACAGCTGGAGCGGGTTGTTGAGGACCACTGGGCTTCCATACTGAATTTAAAAATAGAGGACTGGAACCCTGATGAGAAGTACCTTCCTGCTGTTATTGCCTTTGAGTGTCCTTTCAGTGCCCTCTATTGACAAAACCTAACATTGTGCTAGCTGGCAAAGGAGAAATGTTTGTAAGGTCAAGTTCTAGTATCACAAAGTAGAGCAAAGAAGGGTGGATTTGGAACTGATAGACAATAAATTGATAACTGGCACATAAAAAATGATGGAGAATAGTATAGGAGAATGGCATGAGCCTCAAAACTAGAAAGGTTTTTGCATGAAGGTGGAAGAGCAAAAATAAGAAATACAAGTCAAGTAAGCAAAAATTGGGACCTTCGGGATCTGAGGACTGCAAGGTAATTGGGTATTTGAGAAAATGAGGTGGTTTCATTTACGCGTGAAGATGAAGAGAACATTTGGTTTATGGTAGCCAAGCCTCACAGGTGGAAAATTTTAAATGTTTAAGGGATGGTACAGTACTGAGTTTCAGCCCATTCTAACAGTACTTGGCATTTAAGTTTGGTGTAAATATTTGATGAATTAATTCATTATATAAGAATGTTTTTGTTTCTTAATGAGATATGTACTTTAAAATGATGATGGGGGAGTGGAGAAGGATTTTTGAATCATCCTCATCAGGTAAATTATTTTATAATATATTTGTACATGTATACTTATGAATCATGGTGAAATGAGCTGTGGTTGAATAGTAAGGAGGGATTGTCCTCACGGAAGTTTTTCATCAGACAAGACTGAGAAAGTGATGGTTGTATAGATGCAAATGATGCTGAAAAGTTGACTCACTTTTAGTAACTGTTGCCCAGTGTTATTAATTTGTGACCAGTATCTGAACAACCTGGTTTTTGATACCAGATTTTTGCAGGAGAGCGAGAAGTGTTGATGTTTTTAATGTGGAAATTATTCCCAAATGAAAATTTAAAAGAACTCTAGCTTTTTTAAGTGATTTCATAATTTGTTAGTGATTTATTGCTTTTGCTTCTGATTCTAATAAGAAATTAAAGGCATTTGCGTATGAATAATTGTACAGGCAAAGTGAAAATTAACCAGGCCTGCTTTTTTCCTATTTCAAAGTAAATTATGTAATTGAAAAGCTATCTTGTTTCTTTTCTTTTTCATCACAAAAGAGTAAAGGATATCTGTTCTTAGGCACATCTAAAATGTCTGGTTTTTTACTTCATCTCTGAAATAGATCCTTTAAATTTCACATGCTTATATTTATTTTACTTTTTATTTTTAAAGAACCAGCATAGAGTGGTAGATCAAGTAATTAAAGCTGTAAGAAAAATCTGCAGTGCTTTAGATGGTGTGGAGACTCTTGCCATTACAGAATCGGTAAAGAAGCTGAAGAGAGCAGTTAATCTTCCAAGGAGTAAAAGTGCTGAAGTGAGTATTTTTTAGTAATTAGCATTTTATCACGTGCAAATATGTACTTAAGTGAGCATCTGTCACTTAAACTGGGAGATTTTTGCTACTGCTAGACAAAGTGTTACCGTTTTTTTTTTGTTTTGTTTTTTTTAAAAATAAATTTTATTTATTTATGTATATATGTATGTATTGGCTGCGTTGGGTCTTCCTTGCTGTGCGTGGGCTTTCTCTAGTTGTGGCGAGCGGGGGCTACTCTTCGTTGTGGTGCGCAGGCTTCCCATTGCGGTGGCTTCTTTTGTTGCGGAGCACGTGCTCTAGGCGCGCAGGCTTCAGTAGTTGTGGCTCGTGGGCTCTAGAGCGCAGGCTCAGTAGTTGCTCCGCAGCATGTGGGATCTTCCCAGACCAGGGCTCAAACCCGTGTCTCCTGCATTGGCAGGCGGATTCTTAACCACTGCGCCATCAGGGAAGCCCAAGTGTTACCGTTTTAACTTTGGCTTTTACTTTTGAGCTGATTTGGTCACTTACTTGGTAAGGTGGGGAATTCCTAAGAGGAGATGGACTGCCTTGAAGAACTTTGTGAGAGTTGACACTGAATAGGTGGATGCCCAACTTAACTTTTTGTGTGTAGAGGAGGAACTCTGGCAAAAATGAGTTGGTTTGGGGTTTTAAGGTAATACTACGCTTGAAGGACCTGGATAGTAATAGCTAACATTTCCCTCCCTCTGGGTGGAAGTGTTCATGATTGTCAACGGGGAAGTTCTACTTTGGACTATACCTCCTTCCTATTGGAAAGACCCAGGAGCCTCAGTAATAGTGACTTAAATTGCCTCAGAGACAACCAGGTTAGGAGCCCTCACTTGACATCATACTGTTGCATTTAGTAGAAGTTCTCCCCATGATGTTTCCACGGGGATTTAATTAACTATTTTCAGAGGGATGTTCCTAGCTTTGATTGGAAGGATGAGAGAAGGATCACAAGACATGATAAATTTAAAGAAAGGAAAAGTTATATTGATGGCATATTCCTCAACAAATGTTTAGGAGCTAGCTTAATCCATTCATTCTCACAGAGAGCCTATTATGGTATATAGAAATTTGGGTCTCTCGTGTTTTGTTTGTTTGTTTGTTTTTTCCTTTTCTTATTATGTGCTTGTTTTTATAAATTAAAAAATATGTCTGAAATCACTTGGAGGTGATAAACTGCCATGGTCCTAATGTTGTCTGAGGCCTCTATTCATTATATTCATTTGCTGGATAAAGGAGCAGAGAGTAGAAGGAGAGCTCAATTCAAATAATTATAAGAGCTTTTTTTGAGACACTAAATGGTAATAAGTAGAGTTTAGTTTCTTTAAGGATATGCTTATCATGCTAATAGTAGAGCAAGTAATGGAAATGCATTTTCTTCATATTAAAAATCATCTCTTTATTTGGTTTGGGATATTCATTTTCTTTTTGCAGTCTTTTTTTATTGTGTTATTCTGCAGATACTTGGGAAGTTTCTCCTATGAAGGATTTCTTTGATATAGAATTTAATAAATGTATTGAAATAAAAGGTAAACATTTTATATTACATCATGCGCGATTTTCTCACTGATTTGTATGTATGTAAGCAGGTGACTTCACTGTCTGGAGGAGGAGACACTAGCAAGAGTTCAACTAGAGGTATGTATTGAAGTTCCTTAAATTTTAGGAGTAATTGTTGCTTTTTCAGAGAATTATATTAACAATTTCTTTAAACCTAGGCTCACTGAATCCTGAAAATGCTGTTCAAGTAAGCATGGACCAGTTAACTGCAGCAATTTATGATCTTCTCAGACTCCATGCAAATTCTGGTAGGGGTTCTGTAGACTGTGCCCACAGTAACCAGAACATCAAGGAAGCATGGACCACAACGGAACAGCTCCAGTTTACAATTTTTGCTGCACATGGAATTTCGAGTAACTGGGTATCAAAGTAAGTAACTATTTAAAAGAAGATATGTATAGCTTTACCTAGAAGCTAATCTAATCTTGAAAAATGTCAGCATCCACTGTTACCTTGGCATTTAAATGGATGATACGTGATCCACCAGATACCTTTGTGGTTTTCCTAAAAATTACAGAGATGTTTGATGCTATTCCAATAAAAAAATATCACCCCCACTACATACAGAAAAGGCAGGAAAATATGTTTAAACTTACAAGAGCAAATGCTAATTAATAAATTAGTCAATTTATGACTGCTATTTCTGCCTTTCCTTTAGAACCAGGGTAATGGGACTATAGCACATTTTTGTCCCCTCTTTAGTAGTTTACAATTTACTCTCTGCTAGACTTTGAGGTATGCAAGAGCATATTTCTTCTATTGAATTTTTAATATGGGTTTTTCCTTTTTGATTTTTTTGTCAGTGCCAAAAAGTTTGCCACCTTCAACTTATTTGGAAAAGACTAGTATAAACTGAAAAGCCCAAATTGAATATTTTTAATGAAATTGTTTTATAATAGCTCTATATATATATATATATATATATATATATATATATATATATATATATATATATATAATAGCTATAAAATAAAGCCTAGTTATAGATACCAAACATAAATTCTGCTTTAGAACATAAACTGAACATTAGATAATATATGATATAATGACTTGAAAGTGGTATATTAATTCATTCAGTAAATATTTACTGAGCACCATCTGTGGGCAGTGTTCTTAGTACTAGGGATTCAGCAGTAAACAAGGCAGCAAAAAATCTTTGCCCTCTTGGAACTTGCATTTAAATGGGTACTATTGGTATCTAAAGGTATTTCATTCTTTTAAATAGTTACAGGGATAATACCCTCCACATCCTCCATACAAAAACATGTATACACACAAATAAATTTAGGGGCACTAATGAGGAGAACAAATACTCAGTAGAAAACAATGCAGTGATAATTAAGATGGAAAGAAAGTTAATACAATGCTGATTTTTATTTTTTTTAATTTTTTTGGCCACGCCGCACAGCTTGCGAGATCTCAGTTCCCTCACCAGGGATTGAACCTGGGCCACAGCAATGAAAGCTTGGAATCCTAACCACTAGCCCACCAGGGAACTCCCAATACAACGCTGATTTAAAAAGAGGTTGAGGGAATTCCCTGGTGGTTCCAGTGGTTAGGATTCCCTGCTTGCACTGCCCACGGCATGGGTTCAGTTCCCATGTTGTTGGGGAACTAAGATCATGCAAGCTGAGCCGCGTGGCCAAAAAAAAAGGAGAAGGTTGAGAACAGCAATTAAATAGTTAGCTATGTGAACCAGTGAGATTAGATTTGAAATATATTTAGAATGATTAACAGATTGTATGAACAAAATGGTTAATGGGTAAGCCTAGCAGTAAGTTAGAGTACTAGTAGAATACAGTTTTATTGAACCTGAAACTCCTGCCCTACAAGATTGCCTGACTGTATTACCCCGCTCTGTACTTGTAGCAGTTAGGGGCTAAATCATTGCTGTCCAGTGAAAGAATACAATAGCATCTGTCCCCATGGATGGAAGCCTCCTAATAGATTAGGAAGACTGGCTCAGTGCAAGTCAGGCCCATGCACCATTAATATGCTAAACTGACTCTATTTCAGTGGCTTAGCAAAGGAAAATAGCACCTAGGGGTTTGTACTATTACTTCCTAGAATTTACCTAGAAATGAAGAATTATTCAGTGTCATTTAACTAAAATCTAAAGCTAGTAACTAACTGAGCACAAAATTGAGATAAATTCTCCAGCTGGTATCAATATGGCTCCTTTAGACTGGCACCTAGCGATGTATGTTCCCTTCGGTATTCCCTTTGCTATGCCTCTATTTTTGTAGGGTTTGCAATAGTTAAATTTTAGATGTTTTTCCATAAATTCAAGTGAATGGTAACCAAATTATTTCAGATAATAGTCACTTTTAGGTAAGAATGGCTAATGATACATATTTGATTAGTTAACTAATTTGTATTATCAAATAAAAATTAAATTAATCTCTTTTCTTTTCTCAGTTATGAAAAATACTTCTTGATATGTTCCCTGACTTACAATGGAAAGGATCTTTTTAAACCTATTCAATCAAAGAAGGTTGGCACTTATAAGAATTTCTTCTATCTTATTAAATGGGATGAACTGTAAGTGAAATTTCTGGCTTTTTATTCTTTCAGTATGCCCTGTTCTTTACTTTTTTCCATTTATGCATACAGCTTTCATTTTTAATTACAAGTTCCATTAAAATTCATTAAATTCTTACTGATATCTTAAAGTCTCTTCTAGATACAAATCTATAGAATGGACTGAAATTCTCATTTAAAAATCTGAAATATTCTTTTAAATCTTCATATTGTTAAATTGCAGAACGTGCCATCAATTCTTCCTAGCCTTTGTCAAGTTAAAGTTACGTATAATTCTACAAAGATGTTTTTTTATAATATTGCTTTAGTTCAGTATTTATTCTGTAACACTGTATATAGGAAGCCTAGTTCTTGGTTAACAGATTTTAAAAATTATCTTAAATCCATGTACAAGGTGATATTTTACACTGTTAATATTTTTTAAATATTGTCTTCAAACTAAGGGAATGCTTTCATTATTTAGACAAGTAGGCAATTGCAGAACTTTTTACTTTTTATTCTGCGTTTATTTTAATGGTTTCCTATTTTTCTTATATTTTTTTAATTATAAAAATAGCACATGTCTGTCAAAGCAATCAAATAATACAAAAATGCATGTGGGGTGAAAAGCGTCACTTTATTTTTAACACTTAACCATCTCATCGCTCCTTAGAGTGACCACTGTTGGACTTATGTGTCCTTTCAGATTTTTAAAAAAACAAAAACAAAACACTGGTAAACATATATGTCTGTCTGTGTATGTATTTGCACACATAAATCTCGAATCAGAAATACTCAAACATTCATCTAGCTTTTCCTAAAGGAAATAAAAATGATTATTATTTTGCCTAGAAATTGACATTGCCAGTCTTAAGTAAAAGCATTAACAAATTTTTGAAGAGAGGAATGTTATGTGTTGGAAATTTTAATGAAATTTATTTAAGATTTTTATAGTATTTGTTAACGAAGCTTACTGCTTAAGTAAAGGTTACTCAGGATTAAAGATTATTTGATGAGTCAAATAAAATACCTAAGATTGTCAGTTTCGTTAAAGGGTTAAACTTCATATTCAATCTAATTTGTTTTTTCTATTAATACATTTTCCCCCCATAGAATCATTTTTCCCATCCAGATATCACAATTGCCATTAGAATCACTTCTTCACCTTACTCTTTTTGGAATTTTAAATCAGAGCAGTGGAAGTTCCCCTGATTCTAATAAGCAGAGAAAGGGGCCAGAAGCTTTGGGCAAAGTTTCTTTACCTCTTTTTGACTTTAAACGGTAAGTGTTACTGAGTTGTAATGGTGAGTTACTGTGGACACACCTGCAGCATCAAAATTGGCTAGAGAGTGGAATGGGGAACAGTGACGTACGTGATGAGGTAATGAGTTGCCTCATTTTTTCCGATGTGATTAAAGGAGGTCATTTCAGATACACAGAGGAAACCAAAGTTGTACTGCTATAGTTTGAACATATCTATATGGGTATTCAAAGGATTGTTTGCCACTCACTATTCCAGAAGAAAAGCAGCAGCCTATTCATTCTTTAATTGTAATTTATGGAAAGCATTATGTTATGACATAATACTCGTGGTCTTACAAGTTCCTTTGATATATTTAAAAAAAACCAAAAACTCCACTTTCCCTCTTCACATCTCTTCCCCATCCTTCTCCAGTTTAAGAGTCTACAACTGCATATTATTCCCTTTACCTGACTGATCTACCCTTACTGCTATGGACCCCTGGCCTTTAATCTTCAGAAGTCCCACATGTATGCAAAATTTATTGATCCTTAGGGTTAAAGGAATTCCTTTTGAGCTTTGTGTCTACTAATAGCCATTGCGATAATGTAGCTGGCCTTTCAGCTGACTATTTTGATTATGTTTTAAGTAATAATATGTACCATGAGACCATCAAGCATTTTCCTAAATGAAAAAAAATTTAATTGAATAAGTTTGGAATGTTTGATATAGCATGTGATAACATTTTGGAGCATGATAATGGACATTAGCATATTAAAGTGTCTCTAAAGTTCTGCAGTCAAGAAGCCTACTGTGTTTAATAATAATATTACTGTAATTACAAATACATAGCATTTACTGTATGCTGGGTATTAGTCTGAGTGCTGTATACATAGCCTTATATACCTCACAACAACCCTATGAAGGGAAGTATTATTATTATCCCTTTTTACAGAGGGGAGAATCAAAGTGCCTTGCCCTTGGGCGCTTAGCTAGTAAGTGGCAGAAGTGGGATTTGAATATAGGCAGTTTGGCCCCAGGGTCTGTGTTCTTAACATTATCCTATACTACCATTCTCAGACTTATTTGATACCATGGTACTTTTTTTTGTTCTAGAATACATCTTTTAAAATATTGTGTCCCATGGGACAGTTTTGGGGAAATGACGTAATAACTGATCTATTTAACCTACAATAAAACAATTAAAAAATAAGAGTTAAAAAATTCTGCTAGGGCTTCCCTGGTGGCGCAGTGGTTGAGAATCTGCCTGCCAATGCAGGGGACACGCACGGGTTCAAGCCCTGGCCTGGGAAGATCCCACATGCCACGGAGCAACTAGGCCCGTGAGCCACAACTACTGAGCCTGCGCGTCTGGAGGCTGTGCTCCGCATCAAGAGAGGCCACGATAATGAGAGGCCCGCGCACCGCGATGAAGAGTGGCCCCCACTTGCCGCAACTAGAGAAAGCCCTCGCACAGAAACGAAGACCCAACACAGCTATAAATAAATAAATAAATAAAAATTAAAAAAAAAAAAAAAGAGTTGAAACAAATTTGTAAAAAAAAAAAAAAAAAAAAAAATTCTGCTAATCTAGTTCTACTTCCTTTTTCCTCTTAAATGACAAACACAGTTTGAATTTCCAGTAATCATTTTAAAAATCATGTGGTGTTTGAAACACTGACTCCATAAGTTTTGTTTTTGAAATATTCTTTTCTCGTGTACTTAAATATAGCATTTATTCACGCATTTTTCTTTTCTTATAGTCACTCCCCCTATATGTGAGGAGGCAGTTTAAGATTTTTTTATTCTATAACTTTTGTTGGGCTCAAATTTTATTTGACACCTGACATAATTCTGAACTGCCAAAGGCTAGATAAAAGCAGTTGAAGAAATTGCTATTAGGACTTCCCTGGTGGCGCAGTGGTTAAAAATCCACCTGCCAATGCAGGGGACCTGGGTTCGAGCCCTGGTCCGGGAAGATCCCACATGCCACGGAGCAGCTAAGCCCATGCGCCACAACTACTGAGCATGCGCTCTAGAGCCCGTGAGCCACAACTACTGAGCCCACATGCCACAACTACTGAAGCCCGTGCACCTAGAGCCCATGTTTCGCAACAAGAGAAGCCACTGCAATGAGAAGTCCACGCACCACAATGAAGAGTAGCCCCTGCTCCCCTCAACTAGAGGAAACCCGCACACTGCAACCAAGACCCAACACAGCCAAAAAATAAAAAAATTAAAAAAAAAGAAATTGCTATTAATGATGTATATTTAGAACCCTTTGCTAAATATAATCCATGACTACTCTAAAACAGAATATTGGCCACATAAAGGAGGAGAATTGTGTTCTCAATTGTCTTTTTTTTTCCCCTATAAATTTATTTATTTATTTATGGCTGCATTGGTTCTTTGTTGCTGCGCATGGGCTTTCTCTAGTTGCGATGAGCGGGAGCTGCTCTTCGTTACGGTGCACGGGCTTCTCACTGCAGTGGCTTCTCTTGTTGTGGAGCACGGGCTCTAGGAGTGCGGGTTTCAGTAGTTGTGGCACGAGGGCTCAGTAGTTGTGGCTTGCAGGCTCTAGAGCGCAGGCTCAGTAGTTGTGGCACACGGGCTTAATTGCTCTGTGGCATGTGGGATCTTCCCAGACCAGGGGTCGAACCTGTGTCCCCTGCGTTGACAGGCGGATTCTTAACCACTGCTCCACCAGGGAAGTCCTCAATTGTCTTTGATAAATTAGTGTCAGGGAATAGTTATGTGAGAAAATTAAATGTAATTACATCATTATCATTAATTTTTATAAATGAGTCAGTTTTGAAAACCTTCGTGCTCCTGAAAGCACCAGGAGTCTTTACTTCATTTGAGAAGTACTATCATTTTTTGCCACTTGTTTTTGACTATTAATAAATGTTTTTTATTGGATGAATGACATTCTTTCAAAATTCAAAAGAGTAAGGGGAAGGGCAGTTGACTTTTGTTAGACAATTAAATAGTTGCATCCAGCACTCTGCTGTTTAAAACAGTGAGCTGATGCCGTTAATCTTGAGACTTTGCCAAGTAGTGTAGTCAGTCTAGGTAATGTTAGGATTTAACATTCAAACAATGCTCAGAAATTAAGAGGAAAGATGATTTTATGTTAATACATATAGAGAAAGTGTTAATGATTTAGTCTGTTAACGTACTGTAGTATAGTGATCAGAAATCCTGGTCTTGAAATTCTTTTAAAATTAATTTATGTTTAAGGTATAACCTGCATACAGCCTGATGAAGTTACTATCATGAAAGCCAAATGATTTACAGGCATTTCAGTCAACCTCAATGATAAATGAGTTCTTAACTCATTTTTTTTTTTTAATAAATTTATTTATTTATTTTTGGCTGTGTTGGGTCTTAGTTTCTGTGCAAGGGCTTTCTCCAGTTGCGGCGAGTGGGGGCCACTCTTCATCGCGGTGCGCGGGCCTCTCACTGTCGTGGCCTCTCTTGTTGCGGAGCATAGGCCCCAGACGCGCAGGCTCAGTAGTTGTGGCTCATGGGCCTAGCCGCTCCGTGGCATGTGGGATCTTCCCGGACCGGGGCACGAACCCGTGTCCCCTGCATTGGCAAGCAGATTCCCAACCACTGCGCCACCAGGGAAACCCCCTTAACTCATTTTTAAATAAACTGAATCAAGCATTTAAGCTGCTGTTCCTTTATAGTTGTGTATCAGGATTACCAAATAATTGATGTGAGAAAGTTTTTTTACAGAAAAATTCCAGCTAATAGATGCAGAAGGAATGACAGAATATCACAGTTTTGCAGCCCCTACTGAAATAGTAGATTTAGGCCAGGAAATCTCAGTCTTGGCACTGTTGACATTTTGGGCCAGGTAATTCTTTGCTATGGGAGACTGTCCTGTACACTGTGGGATGTTTGGCAGCATCCTTGGCTGCTGCCCACTAAATGCCAGTAGTACCTCCTGGTTGCCAACAAAAGTGTCTCCAGACATTGCCAAATATCCACTGGGGTCAGAAGCATTCTTGGTTGACATTGATTTAAGCAGTAATTTATTAATGCTTTGTTTAAAACCATTGTGATTAAGTTTTCTGGAACTTTATAATGGATGATTTAGACTGATAGCACTTGAACAAACCGATTATCTTCACATCACAGAAGGAGAGATATACCAGTGTGTGCTTCTTTATTTGATGCATCAGGAACTAGTGGTATACAATACCACCTACAAAGTATTAGGTATTCTTGCCACATAACTAACCCTGAATCAGATCAAACCTTTAGATCTAACTATTACAGAACATATAGGAGATAAAGGGACATGCTAAATGACACCAGAGGAATGCACTCAGTAAAATCCAGGATATAGAAAATTCTCAGAACAGAAGACCTGGATTCTTCAACAAATAACGGGGGATAAAAAAGAAGAATGTATGGATTAAAGCAAGAGTTGGCAAACTTTCTGTTAAGAGGACCAGATAGAAGTAGTTGAGGCTTTGTAGGTCATGTAGTCTCTGTCACAAAAGTAAAAGCAAAGGCAAAAGCAGTGATAGATAGGCAATATGTAAATGAATGAGTGTGACTTTATTTTAATAAAAGTTTATTTACAAAACAAGGTGACAGTCTGGAGTTTGTTGACCCTTGATTTAAAAGATACTTTAAAAGACATATCAACCAATGCACATGTTGGATCTTGCTTGTATCCTTATTCAAACAAACCAACTGTTAAAAATTTTTTTTTTAGAGACAATCAGAGAAATTTGAGTGCTGACTAGATAGCTAATAACTTTGAGTAATTATTTTTAATTATTTTGTTGTAATTATGTTTAAATATTTATTTGGCTGCGCTGGGTCTTAGTTGCGGCACGCAGTATCTTTTAGTTGAGGCATGCAGGACCTTTAGTTGCAGCACGCGAACTCTTAGTTGCGGCATGTGGGATCTAGTTCCCTGACCAGGGATTGAACCCGGGTCCCCGGCGTTGGGAGTGTGGAGTCTTAGCCACTGGGCCACCAGGGAAGTTCCTGTTGCAATTATGTTTAAATTAAAGTGTTTATCATTTAGAGATACATAAAAGTATTTGCAGATAAAATAATATCAGAATTTGCCTTCAAATAATCTAGTTGAGGGTGAGGGTGGTTCTAAAATAGACAGAATATATGTGTCAAAGTTTTTTTTTTTTTTTTTTGGCCGCCTCGTGCAGCTTGCCAGGACCTCAGTTCCCCGAGATTGAACCCAGGCCCCCTGCAGTGGAAGCACGGAGTCCTAACCACTGGACTGCCAGGGAATTCCTGTGCCAAAGATTCAAAGGCTGTTAACCTGCTAGAGAAAACATTAAGACTGGAGTCTAGTTTTGGAAAGGATATTTGCTGTTTGAATAAAATGAGCGAAGTTTGATGAAGTTTATAGTTTCCTGCTTTTATGTCTCATGTTATTTTTCAGAAATTTCTTCTGTGTAAAGATATATCAATATCTTTATTGGTAAATGTTTTTAATTTCAGTAGACAATAAATTGGTAGTCTAGGGCAAGGGTCAGCATACTCCGGACCACTGCCTGTTTTTTGTAAGTACAGTTTTGTTACAACACAGCACACATTTTTTGAAATGTATATTGTTCATGGCTGCTTTGGCACTATACTAGCAGAGTTGAGTCTCTGACAGAGATTGTATAGCCCAGAAAGCCCCAAATATTTGCTCTCTGGCCCTTTACAGAAAAATTTGCTGACCCCTGGTCACAAACAGATAAAACTTCTCATCTCAAATGATTAGTGCTTTGGCACAAAGTAGATACTGGTTTTCTTGGCATGTGTTTTTGTTCTTATGGTAAAAGTCAAGGAGCAGTTATGAAATCCAAACCACCATCTTGAGATGTGTTCCTCTGTAGATGATCTTCAAAGACTATCCTTCACCTTCCTATTTATAGAAGTTGTTTTGGGGACAGGTGACTCTGAGACTTCACCCATCTTGTCTTCTATCCTGAGCCCCAATTCTCCCAAGATAATGTTGCTTCATCTTCCCTCCTTTTGTTCTAACTCCCATACTTCAGTACCTAAATACTGAAGTGAAAGTACACTATGGAGAGTGACTCCTTCTCATATGTTCTTTTTATATAGAGGATGCTTAATAAATATTTGATTATTAACATTTCAAATTCATTAACATGTGTTGTGAGTTTTGAAGTAATTTTTAAGATGAAATCCACAGTATTCTTCTGTTTACATTCATGAAGGTTTTTAACATGTGGAACTAAACTTCTGTATCTTTGGACTTCATCACATACAAATCCTGTTCCTGGAACAGTCCCCAAAAAAGGATATGTGATGGAAAGAATAGTGTTACAGGTAATGATACTTCCTGACACGTGGAAAGGTTCAAATTTGAATTCTTTATGAAAAGTATATGTGTACCATGATCTGGGTTGTTACTAAAGAAGCCTAATTGATCTTGTTTCGATCTTAGGACCTATATTTAATTTAAATGTCAATAAACCATTTCCTATTTCTGAGAAACAGTAAAAGATGCACTTATACCAATCCCAAGTAGTACATGTGCTATTGAGAATTACCAGTAATGGTAATCACTTTTAATAAAAGGACAGAAGCATTAATTTAATATTTGGTGTTATCACCCTGATGGCTAAGAAAAATCAAAAACAAGTTAATGTAGCAAATATGTGGACTTTTCAGCTGTAATTTAATCAACTTCTGTTAATTTTTAAGGTTGATTTTCCTTCTCCTACATTTGATATCATTTATACCACTCCTCAAGTTGACAGAAGCATTATACAACAACACAACTTAGAAACATTGGAGAATGATATAAAAGGGAAACTTCTTGATATTCTTCACAGAGACTCATCACTTGGGTACACTCCTTTGATTCTGTTTTGCCTGGGTATCTCTTACAATGTAAAGTTCAAGTTAATGGTTTATTAAATGCCTTGAATTAGTTCATGATTTAGCAATGTTCCTGATATGGAAAGTTTTTTTTTTTTCTGTTTTTAATTGTATAAAAAGACTATATGACTACATAAAATTTAGAAATTTGTACAGGTCAATTTTTTTGCATAATCAAAAGGCAAACAATAGATTGGGAACTATAATCTATATCCTTAATATATGAAGGACCTTTTCATATAAGTAGAAAAACAGACAACACAGTGGTAGACAAGAATATGAATAGGTAATTCTTTGGAAAAGAAATACAGTACCTTTTAAACATCTGAAAAAAGATGTTCAACCGCTCAGTAATCAAGGAATTGTAAATGAATACAAGATACCATTTCACACATCAGATTGTTGAAAATTAAAATGTCTCATTATATAAGGTATTGATGGGATACAGAAAGTGGGAATTATACTGTTGGCAGAACTCAAAGCTTTTGGAGAGCAATTTGGCAAAATCTATAAAGGTCGCAGGGTCCATAGTCTGTGACCTAACAATTCCACTTCCAGTTAGTTATAGTGTATTTTAGAGAAAACCCTTTTATATTTGCTTGTGGAGACAAGAATATTCATTGCAATGTTTATTTGGGTTATTGTAAAACTGATAGGGAATGTTCATTAATGGGTTAAATTATGGTACATTTATCCAACAGTACTATGTAACTATTAAGAATGAAGTTATAGCTATATGTACTAATATGTAAGATATTAAATGAAGAAATTAAGTGGCAAGATAGTGTGTATAGTGTGTTACCATTAACATATAGGAAAAAAAGAGAATCTACATACACCTTTGTGTATGCTTCTATATGAATAGACTACCTCTGGAAGAATATACGAGGTTAGGCAGTTGCCACTGGGAGGGGAATTGGAAGGAGAAACTTAATTGTGTACCTTTTTGCAATACTTGATTTTTTTTTTTTAGTATTCCATGTGAGATAAATACATTTCAATTCAATGCATGGATTATATACACAAGGGTAGATAGATGAGTAGTGAAATAGTGAAATATTTCATTCACATAAACATCTGTCATTAACAGTAAATTAGAATTTCCAAGACAAGTTCTTTTTATTTTGAATATTCCTCAAATGAGCTGTATATTCACATCTTCTAAAATTTTGTAATAGCATTTGTTTTTGGCATGACATTTGATTTTACTTTTATAAAGTGATGAAATCCTTGCTGTCTCTTAGGGTAGGTTCTGCGTATCCAACTCTGATTTCTAGTGCCTGGCATCTGGTTAGAGCTCAATAAATTTTATTGTGCTGAATTATCCTTCTTTTTCTTAACTAAGACTCTTTTATCAAGGCAGAATGATTTCTTTCCATCCCCCAAATTAGGGTAAATTAGCGGTGTTTGCTGTACATTGCGTTTTTCTATTCCAAATTAGTATTAATGATTCTACCAAGAAGTGGCTGTCCTAAAAGGAATAAATTTCTTCTTTGTATTTTTAATCATTGAGATTATAACTGTCATTATGATATCACTGAGAAGTGATTTAATTCTGTTACATATTCAGACTTTCTAAAGAAGATAAAGCCTTTCTGTGGGAGAAACGTTATTATTGCCTCAAACACCCAAATTGTCTTCCTAAAGTACTAGCGAGTGCCCCAAACTGGAAATGGGTTAATCTTGCCAAAACTTACTCATTGCTTCGGCAGTGGCCTCCATTGCACCCACTGACTGCGTTGGAGCTTCTTGATTCAAAGTAAGTTAACTGTGGCTGAATTTATTTGCTCTGTTTTATTGTTTTTCCAGTAAGGTATTATGTTGCAGGATTAGTTCCCTTTGTTTTAACATGAAAGCAATTCGATTCAGTATAAATGTGTAAATGCATATTTCTATAAACACATCTTTTGTGTTGAGGTTATTAAAAAGGGATATCATATCATTTAAAGCTAATCTAGAGAGGTTGTAAATTTTGAATACTTCGTTATATTTTTATGATGTAGGCCAGAATTAATTTTCATAAGGTTTCTAAACAGTCACGAAATTGGATTTGTGTATATAGGACAATAAGATTTTCTTCCTAGAAAAAAAGAAGAAACACATTGCTTTTGAATAGCTATTTGAGTATTCTTTGTCAGGAATAGATTGAGATTGTGTTTTCAGGAAAAACAGCTTCATTAGAAAGAAATCGCTGTCAAATCTTGATTTTGTGGTATGCTTCTAGATTTGCTGATCAGGAAGTGAGGTCCCTAGCTGTGACCTGGATTGAGGCTATTAGTGATGATGAGCTAACAGATCTTCTTCCACAGTTTGTGCAGGTGAGTTTTTTACGAGGTAACCTACCCTCCTTACCGTCTCCCCAGTTTGTATGAGTAGGGACCTTGCTAAGGGATCCCCTTTCTGTTTTGATTAAAAGTACTTTTGTTGTGTGGGAATGTTGAGGTGTATTGCATTTGGATTTAGTGTGAATTTTTTCCCACTATTATCAGCTGCCCTACTTGAATACTAACTATATACATGTAACTGGATTTTTAATTCTCAGAACAAACCAGACTTGAACTTTTCTTTGATTTTTTTTTTAAATTGGCCTTTTAAACATAGCTAATGTTATTCCCAGGTCTGTACTTTTCTGCTTGATTTCATTAATTTCACCTAAGTTAATTCATCTGTTTCATTTTTATCAGTATCATCTTTCATCCTTGATTTATATAGTTTATCTTTTGATAATTTTATCCTAACAACATAGTATGGGTTTGACCACTAGTGATAGTGATTCTTATTTTTCTTTGCATGTAGGCTTTGAAATATGAAATTTACTTGAACAGTTCATTAGTGCGCTTCCTTCTGTCCAGGGCATTGGGAAATATACAGATAGCACACAATTTATATTGGTAAGATTTAAATTTTCTTAAGTACTTTATTTCTGTCTCTCTTATTTACAGAGATGACACTCAAAGTCTAAACTGTATGCTCAGACTATTTGCTGTTGATACCAGCTGTTTCATTGAAGTCATTATTATAAAGAAGCTAAATTTTTATGTCTTTAGAAATAAAACCAGAAAATAACAAAACCCTCTATTGCAAAATTATCTGGCATGTTAGAGCTCTATAATAATGACTGAGTTTTTACTTGCTTATATAGCTTAAAATTAATTCCTGGATACCAAAAATTAAACTTGTTAAATTGATTTTTGAGAGACATTAATCTATTTCTCAGAAGTGGCTGACATAAATATTTTGCTGTATTAGGCTCCTCAAGGATGCCCTGCATGATGCACAGTTTGGTGCCCGATATGAACATGTTTTGGGTGCTCTCCTCTCAGTAGGAGGAAAAGGACTCAGAGAAGAACTTCTGAAGCAGGCAAAACTTGTACAACTTTTAGGAGGAGTAGCAGAAAAAGTAAGGCAGGCTAGTGGATCAGCCAGACAGGTATGTACCCATAGAGGGAACATAAATATTTTGATGTTAAAGGATCTTTACAGTGCTGACAAGTTGTTATTCTTTTTTTTTTTTTTTTTTTAATATTTATTTATTTATTTATTTGGTTGGTTGGTTGGTTGGTTGTGCCGGGTCTTAGTTGCGGCTCGTGGGCTCCTTAGTTGCGGCATGTGGGCTCCTTAGTTATGGCCAGCTGGCTTCTTAGTTGCAGCTCACCAGCTCCTTAGTTGCGGCTCATGGGCTCCTTAGTTGCGGTATGCGAACTCTTAGTTGCGGCATGGGTGTGGGATCTAGTTCCCTGAGCAGGGATCGAACCCAGGCCCCCTGCATTGGGAGCCTGGAGTCTTAACCACTGTGCGCCACCAGGGAAGTCCCGGTTGTCATTCTTTTTCAATAGACATCCAGTAGAACTATAACACACCTATGCTGTTTTGGGCAGATTGAATTCAAAAGTTGCTTAAAACCTGTCGGAAAAGATTTTATATCCTAACTCAGTTCCCTTTCATTTCCATGCTTATTAATTCCTGTCTGATCAAAATTGTTCTCTTGAGTTTCCTTTTTCATTATTTTGCTTTTTAACATTTTTGTAATTGTAAAGGTAATAGAAGTATGAATTGAGGCTAATGTTTAAAAAGTCCAAATGAATAAGTTTATGGATTAAAAAATTAGGACATTTCCAGTTTCATTTTCTCCCTGTAGATATCTTGTTCACAGTTTGTTTTATGTCCTGCTTGGTCATTTTATATGACTTTACGTGTATATATACAAATGTTTGGAGTTAAAAATTTTTTATAGAAACGTATGTTATTTTTTAACTAGACTTCATTATTTTAACCACTTTAAGATGTACAGTCCATTGGCTGTTATTGATAGTACATTCACAGTGTTGTGCAACCACCACCACTGTCTAATTCCAGAACATTTTCATCACAAGAGAAAGCAAGCCTGCACCCACTAACCCTTTAGTTCTTATTCCCCTCTCCTCCCAGGTCCTGGTGAGAACTAATCTGCTTTCTATCTCTATGGACTTACCTATTCTGGACATTTCATATAAATGGAATCATGCAACATATGGCCTTTTGTGTCTGATTTCTTTCACTTAACCTAATGTTTTCAAGGTTCATCCATATTCTAGCATGTGTATTTATGGCTGAACAATGTCCCATTGTATAGATAATACCACATTTTGTTTATCCATTCATCAGTTGATGGACATTGGGCTTGTTTCTATTATTTGACCATTATGAATAGTGCTGCTATAAATATTTGTGTATAAGTTTTTGTTTGAACATCTGTTTTCACTTCACCTAGGAGTAGAATTAGTGTATCATATAGTAATTCTATGTTTTTTGAAACTGTTACCCAAAGTAGCTGCACCATTTTATAATTCCAGTATAATACTAGTAATGTATGAGGATTCCAGTTTCTCCATATCCCCACCAAAATTTGTTATTTTCCATTTTTTTAAACTATAATCATCCTAGTGGATGTGAAGTGGTATCTCATGGTGGTTTTGATTTGCATTTCCCTAATGACTAATGATTTGGGGCACATTTTCATGTGTTTGTTGGTCATTTGTATATCTTCTTTGGAGAAATTTCTTTTCTAAGTCCTTTTTAATTGGTTTGTCTTTTTGTTGTTGAATTGTTAGAGTTCTTTATGTATTCTAGATACTAGACCCCTATCAGATGTACTGTTTGCAAATATTTTCTCCCATTCTGTGTATCATCTTTCTATTTCCTTCATAATGTCCTTTGATGCACAAAAATTTTACATTTTATGGTCTAACTTATTTTTTTGTTGTTGTTGCTTGTGTTTTTACTAGTGTGTCCAAGAATTTGTTGTCAAATCGAAGGTCACAATGAGGTACACCTATGTTTTCTTCTAGGAGTTTTATAGGTTCACTCTTTAAAAGTCTTTGATCCATTTTGAGTTTTTTTTTTTTTTAATATTCTATGAGCAAAGGGTCCAACTTTATTCTTTTTCATGTGGTTATCCAGTTGTTGCTGCACCATTTGCTGAAGAGACTTTTCTTTCCTATTGAATGATCTTGGCACCCTAGTTGAAAATCAGTTCACCATAGTTATATGGGTTTATTTCTGGACTCTGAATTCTATTCCATTGATCTATATGTCCCTCCTTATGCTATACTGTTTTCATTACTATAGCTTTGTAGTAGGTTTTGAAATCAGGAATTTGAGTCCTCCAACTTTTACTTTTTCAAGATTGTTTTGGCTGTTTGGAAGTCCCTTACAATTCTATGTGAATTTTAGTATCAGCCTGCCCATTTCTGCAATAAAGGCAGTTGGAGTTTTGATAAAGATTGTGTTGAATCTGTAGATCGATTTGGGAAATGTTGCAGTCTTAATAATATTAAGTCTTACAGTTCATGAACATGGGATATCTTTCCATTTATTTAGATCTTTAATTTCTTTCAGCAATGATTTTTTTTTTTTTTTGCTTTATGTTGGAGAATTCATGTAAGTACGTATAGTTACACTTCATGTTTCTTAATGAGTACATGGTATTACAAGGTGTCTTAGCATAAATTATGAACTATTATTACCTCTATGTAGGTTGTTTATACATTTTTCTTTTCCCAAACAGTTCTGTGATGAATTTTAATATATAAGTGTTTGCCCCTTTGCTAGTATTTCTTTTTTTTTTTCCTTTTTTTTTAAACATCTTTATTGGAGTATAATTGCTTTACAATGGTGTGTTAGTTTCTGCTGTTTAACAAAGTGAGTCAGCTATACATATACATATATCCCCATATCCCCTCCCTCTTGCGCCTCCCTCCCACCCTCCCTATCCCACCCCTCTAGGTGGTCACAAAGCACTGTGCTGATCTCCCTGTGCTATGCAGCTGCTTCCCACTAGTGCTAGTATTTCTTCATAGGATATTCCTACAGATGAAATAATTGAATCAAGAGCTATGTATATTTTTAGTTATAATAGTTTATATTAGATTGCAATAACAAAACAAAACAAAACTTACCAGTATACATCTCCCTCCCCACCAGTAGATTATGAAAGTATCTGTTTCCCACCTTGTTGCCAGCACTGGATGTTATCTTAAATTTTTTGTCTGTTAGATAAAAATTGGCGTCTCGTTAGTGCTTAATTTCTATTTGTTAGTGAGTATTAACTAATATGTTAAATATGACCATATGTAATTCCCCCTTATGTTTATAGCCTTTGCTATAATTTTTATTTTTATAGTAAAAATTAACTCTCTTTAGCAACAACTTTTTTGACCATTTGACAATTGGGCATTTAAAAAATTGGGTCCATATCATATTTTTGTTGTCTTATAAATAGGTCTTCATTTTCATTATGTACTTACAGTATCGGTTTCTTTTCATAGGTTGTCCTCCAAAGGAGTATGGAACGAGTGCAGTCCTTTTTTCTAAGAAATAAATGCCGTCTCCCTCTCAATCCAAGTCTTGTGGCAAAAGAATTAAATATTAAGGTGACATACAATGCTTATAAGTTCATATTACATTTTCAAATAATGTGTAGGAAGAAGGCAAATGGGCAGGTATGCTTAAGGCAAATGCAGATAAAATCTGCAAAGGTTGGTTTTAAGTACTTATGGATGTATATTTGTGTAAGATCCATATTTATCTCAGTATATTCTTATCTAATCACCATTCCTGAAAGAAAAAACAGTGTAAAATTATTTACTGCCTTGAAATAAATTATTTTTTACTATGGTGTAATAGCTGCATATGTTGTACTTGTAGTGGTAAAAGTACCCAGTCACAGGTAGGCAGTTTTTTTCCTCTCTTGTGAATGGCCAGGTGGAGTCTTCCAAGGTTTATAACACTTATTAGAGTCATCAAAAAGTAGTTGTAATCATCCAAATTGAGTAACTATATTTTTAATTGGGCTAATAGTAATACAAATAGTGGATTTTTCTCTAACATGAGCTCAGCAAAAGCAGCCAATTAATTCATCCATTAGTGTCTGTGATTTTGAAAGTCTAGGGTACAACTATCCGTAAAGGAGTCTCAGATTTAATTTTTTTAAGTTGACGTATGACTACTCTTCATTGAAATACTGGGTTGGCCAAAAAGTTCATTTGGTTTTTTTCCGTACAATGGCTCTAGTAGCGCTTAGTTGTCTTTAACTTCATGTGAAACAATTTTGTTAGATGGTATTGTGACAACTGTCATATCAGCGAGCATTTAAAAAAAAAACTTATCAAAATTGGTGAATTTTTGTGTAGCCATTTTAATATTGAAGATGGAAGAAAAAAAGCAACATTTTCAGCATATTATGCTTTATTATTTCAAGAAAGGTAAAAACACAACTGAAATGCAAAAAGAGATTTATGTGGTGTATGGAGAAGGTGCTGTGACTGATAGAACGTGTCAAAAGTGGTTTGCAAAGTTTCGTGCTAGAGATTCTCACTGGATGATGCTCCATGGTCGGGTAGACCAGTTGAAGTCGATAGCGATCAAATCAAGACATTTATTGAGAACAATCAACATTATACCACGTGGGAGATAGCCGACATACTCAAAATATCCAAATCAAGCGTTGAAAATCATTTGCACCAGCCTGGTTATGTTCATCGCTTTGATGTTTGGGTTCCACCTAAGTTAAGCGAAAAAAATCTTCTTTTTTTTAATAGATGCATTTATTTATTTACTTATTTTTGGCTGCATTGGGTCTTCATTGCCGCAGGTGGGCTTTCTCTAGTTGCGGTGAGCAGGGGCTGCTCTTCGTTGTGGTGCGCAGGCTTCTCGTTGCAGTGGCTTCTCTTGTTGCGGAGCACGGGCTCTAGGCATGCGGGCTTCAGTAGTTGCGGCACACGGGCTCAGTAGTTGTGGCTTGTGGGCTCTAGAGCACAGGCTCAGTAGTTGTGGCGCACGGGCTTAGTTGCTCCGCAGCATGTGGGATCTTCCTGGACCAGGGTTCGAACCCGTGTTCCCTGCATTGGCAGGCAGATTCTTAACCACTGTGCCACCAGAGAAGTCTGAAAAAAATCCCTGACTGTATTTCCGCGTGCAGTTCTCTGCTTAAACGTAATGAAAATGTTCCATTTTTTTTTTCTGACAAAAAAATCATTTATAACCTCACCATGCACATAAAATGACTGGATACACTTTGGTTTATACGCTTTCAGGCTTTTTCTAGTTACGTGAACTATGTTTGTATAAAAATAAGCCCTTACTATATGAACTATTTTGTAACTTACTTTTTTAAAAATTTAATTAAATTAATTAATTTACTTTTATACAGTAGGTTCTTATTAGTTATCTGTTTTATACATATTAGTGTATATATGTCAATCCCAATTTCCCAATTTGTTTTTTTAAAACAAATTGTGACAGGAGATGAAAAGTGGATACTGTACAATAATGTGGAATGGAAGAGATTGTGGGGCAAGCAAAATGAACCACCACAAACCACACCAAGGGCCAGTCTCCATCCAAAGAAGGTGATGTTGTATATATGGTGGAATTGGAAGGGAGTCCTCTATTATGAGCTCCTTCTGGAAAACCAAACCATTAATTCCAACAAGTACTGCTCCCAATTAGACCAACTGAAAGTGGTACTTGATGAAAAGCATCCGGAATTAGTCAACAGAAAATGCATAATCTTCCATCAGGATAATGCAACACCGCATGTTTCTTTGATGACCAGGCAAAAACTGTTACAGCTTGGCTGGGAAGTTCTGATTCATCCGCCATATTCACCAGACATTGCACCTTCGGATTTCCATTTATTTCAGTCTTTACAAAATTCTCTGAGTGGAAAAAATTTCAATTCCCTGGAAGACTGTAAAAGGCACCTGGGGGCTTCCCTGGTGGCACAGTGGTTTAGAATCCACCTGCCAATACAGGGGACACAGGTTCGAGCCCTGGTCTGGGAAGATCCCACATGCCACGGAGCAACTAAGCCCGTGTGCTACAACTACTGAGCCTGTGCTCTAGAGCCCGCAATCCACAACTACTGAGCCCGAGTGTCACAACTACTGAAGCCGGTGCCTAGAGCCTGTGCTCCGCAACAAGAGAAGCCACCGCAATGAGAAGCCCGCACACCGCAAAGAAGAGTAGCCCCCACTCACCGCAAGTAGAGAAAGCCTGCGCACAGCAACGAAGACCCAATGCAGCCAAAAATAAAATAAATAAAATAAATAAATTTATGTTAAAAAAATATTGTATAAAAAAAAAGGCACCTGGAATAGTTCTTTGCTCAAGAAGATAAAAAGTTTTGGGAAGATGGAATTATATAGTTGCCTGAAAAATGGCAGAAGGTAGTGGAACAAAATGGTGAATGTGTTGTTCAAAAAGTTCTTGGTAAAAATGAAAAATGTGTCTTTTATCTTTACTTAAAAACCGAAGAAACTTTTTGGCCAACTCAATATAAGAGTGGGTGCTTGAGCTGTATAATTATGTCACTGGAGGTGGGGTGGGGGGGGTTACATTTACCCCTTGGATTTTGTTTGTTGTTTCCTTTAAATTGCTCTCGCTCTCTTAATTAGTTTTTTAGCCAGTTTAATTTTAATATTAGACTTGATCTTTGCTAATGAAATTGTTCAATTTAGTGTCACTATTTGATCCCATGGCCAATTATTAATTTTACTAGTACCATGAATAGAAGTAGAGATCTCATTCCAGATCATACTGATTTAGAGGAAAGATAAGCATATACAAAATTTTGTGCTTTGTTGAAGGATTATAACACTTTTAAAGTGTCATAATATTTCAAACTTTTGATGGTTTTTGTCTCAAGTTTTTAAGGTATTGCTTCTCTGCTTAGACAATGTGTTATGTTTAAGTTTCAAAAAGTATCTTTATATACCTCTTATCTGCCGGATAATCTAAGAAGCAGTTCACCTGCGTTATTTCATTTGCCCTAATTCAAAGGAAAAAGTGAAAGGAGAAATGCCTTGGACCAAAAAAAAATTTTTTTTAAGTTTTTATTTCAGTGTTATCATTCTAATGCTTAACATATTGTATTTGTAGTCATGTTCCTTCTTCAGTTCTAATGCTGTGCCCCTGAAAGTCACAATGGTGAATGCTGATCCAATGGGGGAAGAAATTAACGTCATGTTTAAGGTGAGCAGAGTAAGGTATTTTGTTTTTTGGTAATTAAAAAATTCTTTTCTCAAATTCCTTTTTCAAAATTGCAACAGTAATTTTGTTTATTTAGAATTTAATTAAATTGAATAACTATGTGAAAAATTATTACTGAGATAAACTGTTCCCAAATGGATTTGGTAATAAATGCAACTCTGGCCTAGAGCTGCTTTATATGGCCATGCTAGTTAAGTGTTAGTACATCATAGCTCTAGGTAATGCCTTTCACCTGGAGGTGAAATGGTATGCCCTGGAGAAGTGCAGGGCAATATTGCAAAACTATGAGAGGGGCACTCTTTTTGGAAACGTATAACTTACCTGTGGGAAGCAGCAGGAGTAGAGTACTTTAGAGTAATCTATTACCAAAGTTTTGTGTGTTGTGATCACAATTAGTATTATTTTTAAGAAAGAATGGAGAGTTTTAGTTAATTCAGTGAGTTCGTTTAGTGGAGGTTCATCAAGATAGCTTCTCTTGAACCACCTTTGATATGTATATAGCAAGTTCCCATATACTCAGATCTGGTTTTAGATTCCATTTTATTGTGTTGATGTATATGCCTTTTCCTAAAACAGTATCATCTGTTTGAATACAGTAATTTTATATGTTGTAATATTTGTTAAGGCAAATCACCTCTTTTTTTCCATAATTTTCTTGGCCAGTCTCAAAAATGTGTTCATCATTATGTTTTAAACTTATTTTAACCCATTTAAAAAGAAAATGAAAACTTGATGTGATCCAGTTAGAATTCATTTGGGGAGAGCTAACTTTTTTTTAAGTAAACTTTTAATTTGAAATCATTGTAGATTGAAGTTTGCAGTTCACTGTAGTTCATTTTAAGAAATTACACAGAAATCCTGTATACCCTTTACTCAGTTTCCCCCAATGGTGACATCTTGCAAAACTGTTCTACAATATTGCAGTTAGGATGTTGACATTGATACAGTCAAGATATGAAATATTTCGATCAACACAAAGATCTTCCATATTGCCCTTTTAAAAAATTGAACATAATTCACATACCATAAAACCTAACCTTTTAAAGTGTACAGATCAGGAAACTGAGACATGAAGAGGTTAAGTAACTTTCTCTAGAATGCTGCAGAAGAATAAAAATGTGGTTCTGTTCATCTTATTCTTTACACTTTTCACTATTCCCTCCTCCCCACACCCCCCCCCCTTTTATTATATGTAATCTATTAAGTCTTTTGGAAATGTACAAGTTTCATTTTGTTTCCTTGATTTCAAGGTTGGTGAAGATCTTCGGCAAGATATGTTAGCTTTACAAATGATAAAGATTATGGACAAGATCTGGCTTAAAGAAGGACTAGATCTGAGGATGGTAATTTTCAAATGTCTCTCAACTGGCAGAGATCGAGGTAAATATGTTAGCTATGTCTTATTTTTTTTCCTTGAATTTAGCTCAGTGTGTACCTGCTCTAAGGGTCCTGGTGCTGGTACACTATGATCTCAGCCTTATCACTTTCCTTATGTAGGTAAGGATGTGCAGACTTTATCTTGTCAAAATGAAATCAGGTCAGGGACTTCCCTGGTGGTGCAGTGGTTAAGATTCCAAGCTTCCACTGCAGGGGGCATAGGATACATCCCTCGTCGGGGAAGTTCCACGTGCCGCGCAGTATGGCCAAAAAAAGGGAAATCAAGTCAGTTTAAGAATTCTTGCTGGTTTTATATAGTAACTCAATGAGTAGCCCTAATAAATGCTTGCATGACAATAAGTTTTATAAGGTGGAAGTCACTTTATCAAGCAAGATTCCTCATTCATCAACAAGAGCCTACCATTTCACTGGATTAGTTTTCTGTCACTATACTTATTTCATATAGTTGAACTCTTCTTTCTTCTTATGGAATTCTATGTAACTTTGTAGGCAGTCAACTCCCTCTTTTTTTTAATGTTGTTTCTAATGGTTGAGTGCTTATTTTGTGATTTGCCCTGTGCTAAAGCTTTTCACTTGTGTTATCTCAGTGTCCTTATTTTTCAAATGAAAAATCACATTCACATCCTCTGTGAAGTTTTTAACAAGCACCTTAGTCTATAGTAATCCTCCCTTCTCCAGACTCAGCAGTTGTCTTTAATACTTACCAGACATTGCGTCTTCTCTGCTGTATTGATTTTAAGTTCCCTCAGGGGATAGTAGTACTTTGTATATTTATGAACGTTTATCCACTGTTTTGTACACAGTAATTTCTACATTTGTATGTTTGATAATGAAATTAGAAATTTGTATGTATATTAAAAATTTGATTAAACATACTCATAGAATCAAGATGCAGGTATTCATTGAAAAAGGATGTCACTGTGAACTATAAACCAGATAATGTAACCAAAACAACATAAAGGATCCAAATGAGTTCACTCTGCCATGTGTGACCAGTCTACTAGGATTACAGCCTGACCGTGCATGCTTTCTTTTGGGATGGCCTGGAGGACTTGGCCTTCTTGGTTATTTCCAGTCCTTTCTTCAAAGCATGTCTCTGTGTCTGTATCTCTTATTTTGATAACAGTGCATCTCCTTGATTTGTTAAAATATATAAAACTAATTTTTAAAATATATAAAAAATATACGCACATAGTAAAATATCCATACATGTAATAGAATAAATTGGAATGTAAAACTTAGTTTTCTCCCACACGTCCTAGGCAGCCTGCTCCCAAAATATAACTGCTTACATAGCTTTCTGAGACTATTTTTTTATTCTTGTTTAAAAAATTTTTGGCCACGGCACACGGGATCTTAGTTCCCCAATCAGCGATTGAACCCGTGCCCCCTGCAGTGGAAATGCAGAGTCCTAACCACTGGACCGCCAGGGAATTCCCTTTCTGAGACTATTTTGTATATATTCCAACGTGCATAATACTTTCTTTTAAACAAAAGGTACAGTTCTCTATGTGGATTTTGTCTTTAAAAACATATTTTTGAGATTTTTCTACATAAGCACAGCATTTACATTTCAGTAAGGAAGACAGCCATGAGACTCAAACATATCACAAAGACAATCTTCATCTGTTCTTCCCTTTGAAAGGGCTTAATGTACTCTGAAACACTCTTATATTGCCCAAGTACATGACTAGAGAAAGTTTTTTGTGCAAAATGGGACAGCATATATCTTGTAAGTAACTTAATTGGTGAGGTCAGTATTATCTAGTTTGCAATTAAAATTGTTATTTGTGTGGGTAGCACATGGATGTACAGACATAAAGTCTGAAATAGTCAAATTCAGTTTTATATCTTGGGTACTTCTGAAAATAAAAAATCATTTTGATTTTTCACATTTTCTAGCATGGGCTGCCAGAGTTGATTTTTTTTAAATGATGATTGTTAGCTGGTATCTTATGTCAAACATCAAAAGCTGTAAATTTGGGGGGGAGACATTTTCACATATCTTAATGTTTTGTTGTTAAAGGCATGGTGGAGCTAGTTCCTGCTTCAGATACCCTCAGGAAAATCCAGGTGGAATATGGTGTGACTGGATCCTTTAAAGATAAACCACTTGCAGAGTGGCTGAGGAAATACAATCCCTCTGAAGAGGAATATGAAAAGGTGATTAGCTAGTCTCTGTATTCTAAATTACTGTCAGAAATGTGTTACATAGGTGTTAGGTGCTTTCATTTCCCAGCTCTGGTGACTAGTCATTTAGTTTAAGTTGTGAAAACAGTATTTTTCTAAGTTTTAATGAGATCCTAGTTTATGTCAAATCATTAATGTATCGTATTTAGAGATAGATACGTACAAATGCTATCTGTTGACCTATGAAAGTAAAGTAGAGGAATTTTGTTCTTTGTTGGTCTTTTACACTATTTAAGAGCTGTCCCTTTTCTTAATTCTTTGTGGTTTGGGGAAAGAAGCTAATATTTGTTTACAGTAATATTGGCTCTGTGATTCTGAATAAGTTATTTGACCCAAAATAATTGTCAAGTAACATACTTTGAATGGCTTTCATGCACTTGGCTCTTCTGTGTGCTTTGCTAAGTAAGAGGGAGTATAACATAGTGGAATCTCATTGCCTGGGTTTGAATCTTGGCTCTGCCACTTAACAATGATGTGATCTTGGGCAAATAATCTCTGTTTTTGTTTCTCTCATACGTAAAATAACAGTAATAATAGTATTTACATCATTGTTTTGTTGTGGCATTTTAAATGAGTTTAATATGTACATACCCACACACATATACTCTGGTGTGTGTGTAGAGAGAGACTAGTGCAATGCCTGGTTTTGTGATAAGTGCTGTGTAAACATATGCTGTTATCGTCATCATCATCACCACCACTAAAGATTTCTAGGGGGTTATGGAATAAAATTAATCACATGGACCTGTAGAGCCATATGACTGTTCCGTTCAGAAATGTAGTATCTTGAGAATAAACTAAATGCATGTGCTTTAGTATTTGCTTTACAAATACTCATTGTATGCAACTTGTATCCTTCTGTGTGACATTATATTATTAATTTAATCCCCAGGACAGGCAGGACTAAAGTGAAAGAAGGTCTTCCAGCTTTGAGAAACTTGCAGATGACACATAAGGAGTCACTAAATGGACAACAAGACACATTCATTATATTATTGGATGTTTAAAGATATAAGCTTTCTTGCTTTACACATGCCATTCCTACAAGCCAAAAAAGGGGGAAAAATATTCCTTTATTTAGATTAATCTTTGTCCCAATGTTACCACTTGTGGTAAGCAGCAGAGCCTGTGAAGAGCAGGGTTCCACAAACATGATGCTTAAAAGACGTTCAAAGGCAGAGTGTACCCTAAGTAGGGACTGACAGGATCTCTACCTGTTGAAAGACAAAAGCTAGAGAGAAGGGGCAATAACCACCTTTAGAAGGGTGTTTGCTTTTGAAAAACTGGCTTCTGCTACCATAACCCAGTTTACAAGCTATTGAGAAAGTGGTTTATAATAGTGTTTTCAACGAGTGATAAATTACTTTAATCTTTGTTACCCTGCCTCCTTTAAAAATAATCTTTTTCCTAAGATAATTTTGTATCTTTATTATAGGCTTCTGAGAATTTTATCTATTCTTGTGCTGGATGCTGTGTAGCCACCTATGTTTTAGGTATCTGTGATCGACACAATGACAATATAATGCTTCGAAGCACAGGACACATGTTTCACATTGACTTTGGAAAGTTTTTGGGCCACGCACAGATGTTTGGTAGCTTCAAAAGGTACTAATATTGTTATTATTGCTAAAGAAAATAGAGGCACTTCCTATTTCACAAGTTAATGTCCCCAACTATTACATATAAAATAAGCTACAAGGATATACTTGTACACATATAAAATAAGCTACAAGGATATACAACACAGGGAATATAGCCAGTTTTATAACTATAAATGGAGTATAATCTTTAAAAATTGTGAATCACTGTATTATACATGAAACATATAATACTGTATATCAACTACAATTTTAAAAAATCAACTTCAAAAAAAACCAAGTTAATGCCCCAAACTTTGCTTTTTTTCTTGCTGTTCTTTGCCTTGTAGCTCCCTTTTAGTGTAACTAGGGTTGAAAAAGGCTCTAAAAGATGACTTTACCATGTAGCAGAAAGAATGAGTATGTGTGTGTAACCTTTGAAATGAGTTAAGGTGTATTTTATCTAGTTAGTGGTACCTATTAGAAATGTTCCCATTTATATAATGGCAACGAGTACAAATTTTTTCTCTACATTTGTTTGTAACTAATATTTGATCTCTTTTTGGCTGTGGGTGGATTGATAAATATCACCTTGGAAATATCATATATAAATTCTACCTAAATAATGAGATTATATGATGGCTTTCCTGGGGAAATGTGAATTTTTAAGAATTATGCAAATTCAGAACTGCCTGTTACTAAGTTACCCACTTAGAGACTGCTATGGCTCAGATAGCTTTAGTTCAATAGCCATGTAATAGCAATAGCACTTATTTGAATATCTTCTGTAAATAATATTTTGTATGTACTTTCTTTTTAAATAGGGATCGGGCTCCTTTTGTGCTGACCTCTGATATGGCGTATGTCATTAATGGGGGTGAAAAGCCCACCATTCGTTTCCAGTTGTTTGTGGACCTCTGCTGTCAAGCCTACAACTTGATAAGAAAGCAAACAAACCTCTTTCTTAACCTTCTTTCACTGGTAACTCTGTTCTTCACAAGCATTTAATTTTATATTAATGCTTCTGTGTTTCAGTATCTAAAAAAGATATTTTGTGATTTTTGGACTATATATATAATTTATTGTAGTTTCAAGTGTCATATTATTACCGAAATATTGTAGTTTCAAGTGTCATATTATTACCGAAATATTTTAAAATTGCTGCCATGTGAAATATGCCAGGCACCATTTATATAAAATAAAAAAAATAAGTCACTAGAGTGGGTACCCTGGGGATAAGCAGTAATAGTAACTGGAAGGGACCCTGAGAGTATCATCTGGGATGCTGGTAAATGTTTTATGTCTTAATCTGGATGTGTTCAAATTTTGAACATTCATTAAGCTGTGCTTTTAAGATTTCGGTGCTTTTCTGGTTGTATATTAAGTAAAAACAAACCAAAAAAAACCCCTATGATTATTGTGACTGAAATTGATGTAGAAACAGAGGACTACACAAAAGACCTGGATTTCATAGCGTTTATTCCATAAACTGGCTATGACTTGCAACAATTGATCTCCTTGGCCAAGATTTTTCTTATTTATGAGAGAATCACTTAGTCCCTAAAACACTAACAAACTCTTCAAAACTGTGATTGTTTTGGTTTGTTTGCTTTATTTCTGATTACTTGGCCAGCTTTTAGGGAGGGGTGAGGAACAGACTTTTAAAAAATTTAACTCACAAACCTTTTATCCTTTCTAAAGATGATTCCTTCAGGGTTACCAGAACTTACAAGTATTCAAGATTTGAAATATGTTAGAGATGCACTTCAACCCCAAACTACAGATGCAGAAGCTACAATTTTCTTTACTAGGTAAGGTATATTTAAGTATATTAGAGAAGGCACACACTGTTTAACCTTGATTTGTTTTCCTTAGTTTAAACAAATGCTATATATCAAAATTCTGATTTATAGGAAAAAACTGTGATTCACAGTACTAGCAAATAGGTTTATCAAAAGTTTATTTACTGAATAAATGTGAAGCATCGGCAATAGCACTTTAAAAAATACATTTATTTCAGGAATTCCCTGGAAGTCCAGTGGTTAGGACTCGGCGCTTTCACCACGGTGGCCTGGGTTCAATCCCTGGTTGGGGAACTAAAATCCAGCAAGCTGTGTGGCGTGGCCAAAAAAAAAAAAATTTACTTCTCTCAAAATATGATCTCAAGTTTTATTTAGTATATGATTTCAATTCTAAACATCCCATTTATGAATCATTTCTGCAAAACATATTTTCTACAGTATCACATACAAGGTTTTTTTCTAAAATGATATCTCTACTAATGTATTTTTCAGGATTCTGCCATAACAATTTTCATGGATACCATAAGTGCTTAAAACAGTGAACTCTGGGACACTGCTGTAGTAAATTGTTGTTATATGATGTAGTACTTGAAACACATGTACCAATGAGTGGCATTTGAACTTGTGATTATTACTTTAGAAGCAGATCTTCCTGGCAAATATGTTCTAAAGGTCTGGTGACCAGGTTGGTCACAGACTAGTGGTACCACCTCATTAAATGCCACAGCAGGGAGGAGCACATGAGCTCATATTCTTTTCTTTCCTTTTTCTCTTGCCTTCTTCCTCTCAGTGGAGAAGAGGTAGAAAACACTGGACTGGACTTCCCTAGTCTCAAGAGTCTGGGCTGAATTGAATTGAAGGAAGCTGACTTTTATATAGCCTTCCAAACTAATCCTGATAATTTAGGTATTGATGGGTTTTGTTTTGTTTTTCGAGATTTGTTGGCTCCCCTGGGCAAAACTATAAAGCAGGCATGTAAGTATTAGTCGGCTTGACCTGCCATAACAATACACCATAAACAAGGTGGCTTAAACAAAGGAAATTAGTCTTCTCATCGCTCTGGAGGCTGAGAAGTCCAAGATCAAGGTGCCAGCCTATTTGCTTCCTGGTGAGGGTTCAAGCTTGAAGATGAAGGAGGGAGGAGAAGAAAAAGGAGGAAGAAAGTCATTCTTATAAGGACACTAACTCCATAAAGGCCCTGTGGGGTTGGGGCTTTAACATTTGAATTTTGGGGGACACAAACATTCAGTCCCATGGCAAGGCAAAAACCTTTGTGTGAGGTTCCCTGACCTTTACTTTTTGACTCTTTTTGATTCTCACTCCTTGACAAAGTGAGAATCTACTCAATATTTTTAAATGAATAAAAGTGTTTTTCATCTTTTATTGTTAAAATAATTGCGAATGTTATGAACTTTAATGTTAACACATTGTCTGATTATCTCGTAGGCTGATTGAATCAAGTTTGGGAAGCATTGCCACAAAGTTTAACTTCTTCATTCACAACCTTGCTCAGTTGCGTTTTTCTGGTCTTCCTTCCAATGATGAGCCCATCCTTTCATTTTCACCCAAAACATACTCCTTTAGACAAGATGGTCGAATCAAAGAAGTCTCTGTTTTCACTTACCATAAGAAGTACAACCCAGATAAACATTACGTAAGTTTGGTTCTGTATCTGTAGAGACTCATGCGTGCATTATTTTTGTCCTTTCCTACTTCCTTCACTGACTCTGCTAAAGTTCAAGCATTTGTTCTTTTCATACTTCTTTCTTCCATGGATGGTCCAAAAATTAGTAAGTATACTTGGAGCATCCCTAATTGTTTTTTGGTGTTTATTTCTTGGTAAATTTGCTCCAGAATCATGAAGGACAAATGATACTCTTCAGAGACAAGACTGAAAGGGTGGTGCTATTTTGCTTTTCTCCTTCCTTATCTTCAATTTGTTTTTAATTTCAAAGGTAAACCTTGCTCAGTGTAACAAACTCAACCAATATAGAAGAATGTAAATTAAAAATCCAAGTTCTCATTCCACTCTCCAGGAATGATTATAAAACATGCACATAAAGTTGGGTTTTTTGAACAAAAACAGGATCTTTAGTGTGCTTCCCCCCCCCCCAATAGTATAGCATTATCATCTTTTTTGCTGTTATTTTTGTGCTAATATTTTTGTTGGATAACTTTATAGCACCGTCAGCCTTTAAATTTTTGACAAATTGATAGATTTTAAAAGTGACTTCACTATTTTGATTTTTACCTATTCTTAGTAAATTTTTATATGTTTACTGAGTATTTTAGGATACGATTTAACTGAATAGTCCATTCTTTCCACCCAATGATTTATAATGCCACCTTTAAATATAGTAAGTTTATATCCCTGAACTTATTTCTGGTCTTCTGCAGATATATCTGACTCTCTGTGCACCAGCATTTTACTCTTTAAAGTACTTTATATTGATAGTTTAAATATCCAGTAAGACAGGTTTTCCCCCATCTCCCAGTCACCCTAAGTTTTGCCTTCTCATTTGCTCTCCTAAATGAATTAACTTGCTAATATTTTCACTGCAAATGCACTACACTTATAAATTTGGAAGGACATTTATATTTAACCCTAGAAATAGAATGACTTTCACATTCCAGTTCTTATTTATTTAGACAATAGTTAAGGTTACTCTTAGAATGTAGTTAGATATGCTATAAATACCTTGACTTTTATATTTGCTGTTTCCTATTGGTGACATATATATTGCAAAGTGAATAGCACTTGGTACATATAATGGTCAAGCTGAAAATTTTCTATCAAGAAAGGTTATATTATAAATCTAATGTGTTAGGGGTGTGATTTCTTTTCAGATTTACGTAGTCCGAATTTTGAGGGAAGGACAGCTTGAGCCATCATTTGTGTTCCGGACATTTGACGAGTTTCAGGAACTTCACAATAAGCTCAGTATTATTTTTCCACTTTGGAAGTTACCAGGGTATGTTCTCATCCTTGTACATTAATCTTGTTTTATAGGAAACAATTTCTTTATTACCAAGTATAGGTCAAAAGCTTTGTGTTAAGTTAGTGTAAGATACTGTACTATGGACCGTGTGCAGCTAATTTTCCTTTGTATCACAAGAGCCTGACACAGTACTAGACATAAACAAGGAACTAAGTTTTTCTTGAATGAATGATTAAGATCTTAAACTTAAAATATGGGATTTTCTAGCTTTCTAAACCACTGCAGGAATAATCTATTACGGCCATATTGAGCTCCTCTGAAAAACAATAAACTGAGGCACTGATCACTTATCAAAATGTTAGTGTTTAGTTTTGTATTTGATACCCTTTGGAAACCTTCAATTTTTAAGGTAGCTAATGACCAGTAGATGTCCTGTGTTGAACTGCTCCCATTCTTCGCAAGACTAGATTTCGAAAATAAGGAGGCAGCAAAGTGGGTATCAGAGTTTATTTCCATGTGCAGTCTCATTTTTCCACTGCCACCAAAATAAGCAGAGTTATAAGCAAGATGAACTTGATTTGAGCCCTATGGCATTTGTGGATTTTACTGGTATCAATAATAGCTATGGCTGATTGAATAATGATTATTTTGGAGGATAAGATCTGCAAATTTGTGAATGATTAATCTTAGGTAGAAATAAGTAGGAAATAAGTAATAAATATGCATATTAGCAAAGCAATGTATGTTTTGTACCAAGGTCATAAAAGGATAATATATACTTGAACTGTTTCATCTCTAGTACTTGGAAAAGAAATCCAAAAATTACTTTATAGTGAATTAAGACTCCACTTTGTATTTAAGTGTATAAAAGAATATTTCTAAATATTATACTTGATTCTATAAATACTCCCAGATGAAATAATTTAAATTCCACTCCTTTTTGTTTTTCTTTTGTAGCTTTCCTAATAGGATGGTTCTAGGGAGAACACACATAAAAGATGTAGCAGCCAAAAGAAAAATTGAGTTAAACAGTTATTTACAGAGTTTGATGAGTGCTTCAACAGATGTAGCAGAGGTGACTATCCTAACTGAAAAATAATAACATACTTTTTTCTGTGCTGCATAATATTTAAATTAATGAGTCTTTTTTTTTCCTCTTCTACCTTAGTGTGATCTTGTTTGTACCTTTTTCCACCCTTTACTTCGTGATGAGAAAGCTGAAGGAGTAGCTAGGTCTGCCGGTGAGAATATTTTTCTCTTTATTGATAATTCATGACTTCCCATGACCTGCAAGTCTGTAACTTCTCGATGGATGTGGTAGAGTGACAGTGGGGTTACTATCTGTAAACAGTGAGAATGAGAGGAGGTTATTCTTTCTAAGCCAGTCGATTTCTGGATAAACATAATTTTCCTAATGGTGTGTGATTACTAAAGAAGTGTGTATCAATGGCCTACCAGGTTCTTACCTTTTTTTCTCCAACATGTGATGGTCCTGGAATTAGAGCAAAAACTTTTGTTGCAGCTTGAACCACTGCAAGCAACATAAAATAAAGATGAACATATTTATATTTTCAGATGCAGGTTCCTTCAGTCCTACTCCAGGCCAAATAGGAGGAGCAGTGAAATTATCTGTCTCTTACCGAAATGGCACTCTTTTCATCATGGTGATGCACATCAAAGATCTTGTGAGTGATTACAAATAATGATGATTGTAGAGGAAACCTATACCTTGGTAGGAAACATTACTGTTAAGGGAATGCTTTTCTTTATAGGTTACTGAAGATGGGGCTGACCCAAATCCATATGTCAAGACTTACCTACTTCCAGATACCCACAAAACATCCAAACGTAAAACCAGAATTTCACGAAAAACTAGGAATCCGACATTCAATGAAATGGTAAGTTAAAATCATTTCTAAAAATTTCCTAGATTTGTTGTTTTGAGATTTTTAATTTTAAACACTTAAAATTTTTTAGCTATCAGTAGCTGAACTATTTATTGTACTAGTAAGGCAAACCACTAGCAGTCCAATGGTATTTAACAAAATGATGCAGAATTGAACCTTTGATCACAGATCCTTAGGCTTTAAAAAGATCTTAGGGGCCATTATTCAACTACCCTTCTAGTGCTTCAACCCTTTCAAAAAGTGGATGTCTAATCTGTGCTGAATACTTCCAGGCCATCCAGTTTGCTTTGGGCATCTCCAACTCTTAGATCATTTTCTTTACTGAGCTGAAATCTTCACTCCCTCTAGTTTGCACCTGTATGTCTCAGTTGTACCTCTTGGAACCACACAGAAATGCTCTGTTCTTCCTTCTACATGGCAGCCCTTGAGATAACTGAAGTTCAAATGCCCTTCCTCTTTATTCTGTTGAAACATCTTCAGGACCTTTACCTCGGTTTGATAGGAGGTAGTTTCAAAATCATCCTCCTTCTAATTTGTCTTAGTCTGTCAACAGCCCTCGTAAAATAGAGTGACCTGAACTGAAAGCAGTAAGCGAAACATCAGCTGGACAGTGGGGAGCAGAACTGTGACTTTGCTGAGCCCCTCATGGTCAGCTTATGAATTTACTAATCTATTAAAATGCGCTAACCCTTAGTCAACTACTGGTTTGGGATAATAACCACATTATTTGTGTACATTAACATTATATCCACACAAAAATGTCTGGATAGAGATTTGGAAGCAAATAATTCTGAAGTTTCATCAAGGTTATAAATTTATTAAAACCACAGAATACCCTTTCAGCCCTTTTTAAAAGCATATAAAATGTTTGGAGATGACCAATTGGTATTATTCTCAAAAAGTAGTATTGGCTTTTCTTCTAGTGTTATACTTTCAAGAAACTGAAATGTGGTCATTTTTTTAGTTCTTTTAGTCAAACAGTGAGAACTAGATTAAGGAGATGTTGCTCAGAAGTTATGGTGAGGCTTTCTTGAAAAGAAAAAAAATGTGTTGCATGCGGTGTTTGAAAGAGAATAACCTTACAACACTCCAGATTTGCTATAAACTACATTTGTAGTTGGTGATTTTGCACTGAATTATGGATAATCAGAAATTATCACTTCATGGTATATAAAATCCAACAGAATAAAGACAACAAAAGGAAATTTTAATCCCTCACTTTCTGTAAAATAGTTACAATTACACTATCCCAACTTGCTTCCTTCTACTCTCTTTTTCTTCCATTCTCTTCCTTCCATTTCTCTTTTAAAGGTGATCTATTAAATTATCTTAAGGCAGGTTGCCATGTAATTTCCCTTCCCCATACCTCCATTTCAGAAAAACCATGTTTTTAGTTTTTAGCTAATAATAATTTTCTGCTTTGTGCATTCCTGTCAGACACTCAGAGGAATGATAATACAATCCAAGACTCCTGAAATACAAAATGTGCATCTAAAGTATGAGACATATTCTACCAGATATGTCATAATCAATGTCATTAGTTGTAGTCACTCTTTGACTAATAATCTCACTTATGTTTTTACGTAAAATAATCCTAGAAACCAGACAAATAAATAATTTGTAATCTGATGTTTCTTTTTGCCTTTGCTATAGCTTGTGTACAGTGGATATAGCAAAGAAACCCTAAGACAGAGAGAACTTCAGCTAAGTGTACTCAGTGCAGAATCTCTGCGGGAGAATTTTTTCTTGGGTGGAATAACCCTGCCTTTGAAAGATTTCAACTTGAGCAAAGAGACAGTTAAGTGGTATCAGCTGACTGCAGCAACCTATTTGTAAGCTAGTGAATTTCTGAGCTTTGGAAGCAAGAATAGTTATAAACATGTGCAGACACACGTGAACTTTGTATAATATTTTTATACTGGACAGAAATTATAAAGTAAATGTACTTGCTGCATTTCAACACATCTGTTGGACCAACAGTTACTTAACTTTTATGAATTTGTTGACTCCATTGCTGTTTTAAAGTCATTGTATAGAATGCTGTAAATCCTAAACTTAATATATAATAAGTCCTGAAAAAGACTTTGAGTTGGTGAAGGAGTTAATCCTTTCTTGAGTAATTCAGAGTAATAGCTTTAGTGTGGTCTGATAGTATTGTCAGTTCAACCATCTATTTTGCATTGTTTCTTACACAGACATAGCATGTTTGTTTTCCTGTTTTGCACCTTTTACAGCCTTTACCACTGTGTATGTTCACAAACACCAAAGGAGAGGAAAGGTGCAGGATGTTACCATAAAATGCAGCTGCTATTCACAGGGCTGAAAAGCAAAGCACAAATAATAAATAGTTATGTTAAGAACTACTACGTAGTTTATAGAAGTAGGGGAAAATAACATTGCTTTTTATTATTCATGTCTTTAAAACCTTTTTCAGAATAAGTGCCAATCACCGAAGTTGTAAATAATGGTGCCTTAACTTCATATGCTTCTCTGGCACTTCGTTCTGAGTTTTTTCCTGACTTAATAGTAAGTAGTTTTCACTCCCTTTTTACTAAAGACAAGAAATTATGTAAATTTACTAATGCTTTTCCCACAGATAGATCATTTTCTGTACTTCAGATGTGTGACTTATTAGTTATTTAAACATCAGCCATTTGTTTTATGTTTTCGTTGCCCACTAACTGAATGAGATTCATCAACGTAGATGTACACTATATTCCATCATTCCATTATAATCCTACATTTATTCCCAGGAGGGTGAAATGAAGTTTGGTAATTTTACCTCCATATATCTATACTCCACTCCCTCATTAAACGAGAGAAAATATTCCCTCAAGTGTCCATTCCTGTTCGGTAGAAGAACTCCACGAGTAGGGCAGACTCTTCACAAGAGGCCCAGGACAAGAACTCTAGGGTACAGAGTAAATTTTAATGTAGACCTTTATGGCACAGTTTGTCTCGTACACTGTCTTACTTACCTTTGTAAACATTTTACATTCGCATGAATTACTTTCCTTAATATAATGAGATTTAGAATCATAAGGGAGGACACGATTGAAATCATTCTATAGTAACCATTAAGAACAGGGTTCACTTTTATTAGTTATTCAACTTCACACATAATTTTGTGTTTAGTTTGGATAAATAGGTATATATAATATTAATTCTCATGGCTAGAATAGGAATTCACTCTTAAGTGGTAAGAGACTGTAGCAATCTAGTTGCTGTGAGATAACTCACAAAACATTGAATGAAAAATACCAAGAAAGGAAGGACAATCTCCGATTCAGTTGCCCAGAACAGAATTTTTATAAACTGTGCAAATGTTTAATGTAAATGGTGATACCTGCAGAGCAGACAAAGAAGAGTTGAGAATGTATCAGTGGGACAGGTTAAAAAAAAAACTTGAAATTTTTGGTGCCTAACACTAATGGTCCACTTGTAGGAAACCCCGTATGATATATGAATGTCTTTTTTTTATATTAAAATGTGTTGTCTATTTAATAAGTTAATTAAAAGGCAGATCAAAACACCACTGTTTATTTGCTTTTTCCACATACAGTTAACATTTCCTTAAAGTGTGTAAGTAGCTTTGCAAATGTGAAGAAGTACTAGATATTTTCACTTGTTTTTAAGACCTAATTCCATTCCATGAATTGTCACTTAATCACTGTAAAAAAAAAAAAAAAAGAAAAAAAAGTACTGTCTTGGTAAAAGGTCACTGTTACTTGGACTCAGTGTATACTGCCTGTTTGCAATCTGTTATAGCAGTGTCTTTTATACAAATAGTAGAGCTAGAAAATGTGATGTCACTTTTCAATTACAAGAAATATGGATTTTTTATCCAAAAATGTATATTACACACTCTGTATAGTTAACCAGAGTTCAAAACAAGTGGTAATCTTTCTCTTAATTTAACTCATTATGTGCCTTCTTTGGTCATTAAAAAAACACACATACATTAAATATATTTTAAATATAAGTTATTTCTTTGTGAACGCTAATCATCAGCCCTTACCAAAAACAAACAAACAAAAAATGACAGAGGCGCCTCTTTGCACTACTTACTATCAATAAATTTTTAAATGTTTTTTTAAACATTTTTTTAAAGCTTGCATTAAAGTAAATCCGAAACAAAAGTTTAAACAAACTAGCTAAGACACTAATTTTTATGTATAATCACAGTGTTTTATACCTATCTTTACTGAATAAAAAGTTATGCTTAAGTCGTACACCAAAAGAATTTTTTCCCCTTGCAGTGTTTCGCGATTTGAAAATAATGGTTTACTCAAAGAACCTTTTATTTTCTCTACTGAGGAACCCAATGTAGAACTTGCACTGATGTTTTTATTACTGCCTTTATAAGAATCTGTAGGTATCTAAATGTTAAGGCATGTATGATCTTTGATAAAGTATTCTTTTATCTTTTCAAATTAATGTTGTGTAAAAGTTTCAATATCTTGCCTTAAATTGGTTGACTGTTCTTTCTAGGATTCATGTGGCATTTAGAAAAGAAAACATTAAATTTGATACTTAGACTTCAGATCAAAAAGGAATCAAGCCCTACTACCATAATCCATGGATTTACTTATATGCTGTTTGACTAGCAATGCAAATATGAATAAATATGGCAGTTAGTCTCATCTATAAGAACCAAATACTTTAATTATGTTAAGGTAGTTAATAAAGATGTATAATATTTTTATTAATACCTTGAATATATTCAGTGGATTGAATGTGACTTCATAACTGTACTACAATTGTATTAAAATATTTCTGGAACAAAGGAACTCTGCTATCATTTCTTTTTTTTTTTTTTAAGATTTTTTTTGATGTGGACCATTTTTAAAGTCTTTATGGAATTTGCTACATTACTGCTTCTGTTTTATGTTTTGGTTTTTTGGCCACGAGGCATGTGGGATCTTGGCTCCCTGACCAGGGATCAAACCCGCACCCCCTGCATTGGAAGGCAAAGTCTTAACCACTGGACCACCAGGGAAGTGGTGATTTCTTTCCTCATCCGCATATTAACATTTTTGGTTCCAAACTTTGATATGAGCTCACTGTTGCTGTTCTTTGCATCCAACCCAGGAGTTTATTAGATTCAGATAATCCTGAATTTCAGAACTGGCCTGTGATCTGCCCCTAAAAATGTCCAAATAGAGTGTCTGACTTCTAAGTGGGGTTCTTGGAAGGTCTGGATTGCCACTTTGTTAGAGCCCCATCACCATTTCATAGAAGTGAAACGCTTCTGTGAGTATGGTCCCTGGCCTTTGGTAATTTACTTAAATATTAAGTATGTCTATAACATGGCTATTACTATACTATCTTCAGAACAGAGAATGTAGATTCTTAATACCATACCTCCATCCTGGAATGATACCAGTGAGGTTGTGGTTCTCTGATCCTAGCGATAACATGTAAAAGGGCCAGAGACCATGAAAGAGCAATAACTTAATTAGAGCCAGTTTCTTTGGTTGATAAACTCAGTTTGTGTCAGAAACAAAACAACTTTATTTTACCCTTACTGTTTTGAAACACTTTATCACGCAAATTTTAGACAAAGTTAGACAACAGTATAATGAACTCCATGAATGAATCCTGTCATACACCTTCAACAATTATTACCTTAGGGCTAATCTTGTCTGATCTATATTAATGAGGATGTGCCTAGGTGTAGATATCTTTATTTTTTTCTATTTAGGATTCTTAAATCTATGGATCAGTAACTTTCTTCAGTTCTGAATAATTTATTATGACTTCTTTTCCAATTCACTACTTCTCTCTTCAACTGTTTAACCCATTCATTGAGTTTTTAATTTGGGTTATTGTATTTTCCACTTCTGTTTGGGGTTTTTTTTGTTTATTTGAATCATGATCCAGAAAAGACACAAGACTGCCAGGATCAATGTGGAAAGAATAGTTCTTTTTCAATAAATGGGGCTGAGACAATTAGATAACCACATGCAAAAAAGTGAAGTAGGACTCTTACAACATATACAAAAATTAATTCAATGTGGATCAAAGACCTAAACAAATTATAAAACTCTTAGAAGAAAACATAGGTGTACATCTTTGTAACCTAGAATTAGACAGGGTTTCTTAAGTATGTCACAAAAAGCACAAGCAACAAAAGAAAAATAGATTGGTTTTCATCAAAATTAAAAACTGTTCATCAAGGACACTATTAATAAAGTAAAAAGACAACTCACAGAATGGGAGAGAATATTCACATATACCTGATAAGGACCTGGTATCTGGAATACATAAAGCACTCTTAAATTTCAAGAGAAAGCAAACTCAATTTTTAAATGAGCAAAGGACTTTTGAACAGACGTTCCTCCAGAATGGCCGACAATCACATGAAAAGATGCTCAATATCTCAGTCATTAGGGAAATACAAAACTACATTGAGATACCAATTCACACCCACTAGGATGGCTAGAATTTTAAAAAGTGTTTGTGGGCTTCCCTGGTGGTGCAGTGGTTGAGAGTCCGCCTGCCAATGCGGGGGACACGGGTTTGAGCCCTGGTCTGGGAGGATCCCACATGCCGCGGAGCAACTGGGCCCGTGGGCCACAACTACTGAGCCTGCGTGTCTGGAGCCTGTGCTCCGCAACAAGAGAGGCTGTGACAGTGAGAGGCCCACGCACAGCGATGAAGAGTGGCCCCCGCTTGCCACAAGTAGAGAAAGCCCTCGCACAGAAGCAAAGACCCAACACAGCCATAAATAAATTAATTAATTAATTTAAAAAAAAAAGTGTTTGTGAGGATGTGGAGAAATTTGTGCCCTCATACACTGCTGGTAGGAATGTAAAATGGTGCCAGCTGCTGTGGAAAACACTGGCAGTTCTCAAAAAGTTAAACATAGAGAGCTTCCCTGGTGGTGCAGTGGTTAAGAATCTGCCTGCCAATGCAGGGGACATGGGTTCGAGCCCTGGTCTGGGAAGATCCCACATGCCGCGGAGCAACTAAGCCCATGCCCACAACTACTGAGCCTGTGCTCTAGAGCCTGTGAGCCACAACTACTGGAGCCCACGTGCCACAATTACTGAAGCCCGCGTACCTAGAGCCCATGCTCTGCAACAAGAGAAGCCACCGCAATGAGAAGCCTACGCACTGCAAGGAACAGTAGCCCCCACTCGCTGCAACTAGAGAAAGCCCGCATGCAGCAATGAAGACCCAACGCAGCCAAAAATAAATACATACATACATACAAACAAACATAGTTACCCCTATGACCCAGCAATTCATATGGTATGTAATCTCCAAGAGACCTGAAAACACGTACTCAGATACTTGTGCACAAATGTTCATAGCAGCATTATTCATAATGGTCAAAAAGTAGAAACAAGCCAAATGTCCATCAACTGATGAATGGATAAAACAAAATGTGGTATATCCCTACGATGAAATATTATTCAGCCATTAAAAGATACGGAGCATTGATACATACTACAACATGGATGAACCTTGAAAACATGCTAATGGAAGAAACCACATATGAAAGGCCACATATTGTATGATTTAATTTATATGAAAAGTCCAGAATAGGCAAATCCAAGGAGACAGAAAGATTAGTGGTTGCCAGGGACTGTGGGGGACGGGATACTGAAGAGTGATTGCTTAAAGAACAGAAAGCTTTTTTTTAGATTTATTTTTTATTTAAGTATCGTTGAATTACAATGTTCTGTTAATTATTGCTGTACAGCAAAGTGACTCAGTTATACATATACATATATATATTTTTCATATTCTTTTCCATTATAGTTTATCACAGGATATTGACTATAGTTCCCTGTGCTATACAGTAGGACCTTGTTGTTTATCCATTCTATATATACCAGTTTGCATCTGTTAACCCCAAACTCCCACTCCTATCCTACCCCTTGGCAACCACCAGTCTATTCTCTGTGTCCCTGATTCTGTTTCATAGATAGGTTAATTTGTGTCATATTTTAGATTCCACATATAAGTGATATCATATGGTATTTGTCTAGAATAGAAAGCTTTTTAAAAATTTATTTTTTATTTTTTTTGGCTGTGTTGGGTCTTCGTTGCTGTGCGCGGGCTCTTCTCTGGTTGCAGCGAGCGGGGGGCTACTCTTCGTTGCAGTGCATGGGCTTCTCATTGCGGTGGCTTCTCTTGTTGCGGAGCACAGGCTCTAGGTGCGTGGGCTTCAGTAGTTGTAGCACGCGGGCTCTAGAGTGCAGGCTCAGTAGTTGTGGTGCACAGGCTTAGTTGCTCTGCGGCATGTGGGATCTTTCTGGACCAGGGCTCGAACTCGCGTCCCCTGCATTGGCAGGCGGATTCTTAACCACTGTGCCACCAGGGAAGCCCAGAAAGCTATTTAATGAAAATTCCTGGAATTAGTGGTGATGGTTGCACAACACTGTAAATGTGCTAAAAGGCACTGGATTATACACTTTAAAATGGTTACTATAGTGGATTTTATGGTATGTGAATTTTACCTCAATAAAATGTTTAGAAGCTCATACAATCAATTTTTAGAAACCATTTGATCATGGAACCTCTGCGTTAATGAATGTGTTAACACTGACTATTTTTTTAGATAGTGAAATTATAATTTCCGCTTTTTTGTCTTTAAAAAATCAGAAGGTTTTTTTTTATCTTTTAAAATTATTTATTTATTTATTTATTTATTTATTTATTTATTTGGCTGTGTTGGGTCTTCGTTTCTGTGCAAGGGCTTTCTCTAGTTGCGGCAAGCGGGGGCCACTCTTCATCGCGGTGCGCAGGCCTCTCACTATCGCAGCCTCTCTTGTTGCAGAGCACAGGCTCCAGACGCGCAGGCTGATGGGCCTAGTTGCTCCACGGCATGTGGGATCTTCCCAGACCAGGGCTCGAACCCGTGTCCCCTGCATTGGCAGGCAGATTCTCAACCACTGCACCACCAGGGAAGCCCCCAGAAGGTTTTAATTAACAAAAAGTTATCCAAAAAGCATGCCACATTTAAAGGCAATAGAAGGTAAATATCATTTGATTAAAATTTACACACATCATATTTTATCTTTATTATTACTGAATATACAAACATGGCCAAATAAAGTGAATTGAAAACTAGTGGAGGGCTTAAACGTGACTAAAACAAAAAACCCTGAAATAATAGTTATAATTCCTATACCATGAATAAATATTTGAGTCAACATTCCTATATCCTTATTAGAAAAGTTGTGTGGTCTTTTTAACAACTGATTTTTTAAAATGATTTTTTTTAAACCAGAGTGGTATTCTCAAAACAATCCAGCATTAGTATTGGTTATATCACAGATATCCTTCAAATCATTCTACTACAAGACATAAGTGTGATAAGTTAGGGGGCTGAGGGCAAATCATTCTGGCAATGCTTGAGGACTCAAAAACCTCACGTGTAACTAAGAAAGTGATTTGATCCAAATCACACACAGATGTACGGTAATCCAGGTCTAGATTGCCAAATCTTACTCTTCCCACTATGCCTCCTGAAATAAAGTTTGTAGTCTACACATCTTCATGAGGAAAAAATTACTTCTTTAGATTCATTCTTTCAAAATATTATTGACTGCCTAGTTAGGCACTGTTCTTGGTGCTGGAGGTGAAAGCAATGAACAATCTAAGAGTTCAAATTTATTGGAGGCAGACAACCAAACAAGCAACTAGAAAGGAAAAATGAAAGCACAAAAACAAACATACAGATCAATGGAACAGAACAGAGAGCCCAGAAATAAACCCACACATCTACAGTCAATTAATCTTCAACAAAGGAGGGAAGAATATACAATGGAGAAAAGTCTCTTCAGCAAGTGGTGTTGGGAAAGCTGGACAGCTGCATGTAAATCAATGAAGTTAGAATACACCCTCACACCGTACACAAAAATAAACTCAAAATGGCTTAAAGACTTACATATCAGACATGACACCATAAAACTCCTAGAAGAGAACATAGGCAAAACATTCTCTGACATAAATCATAGCAATGTTTTCTTAGGTCAGTCTCCCAAGGCAATAGAAATAAACAAATGGGACCTATCAAACATAAGCTTTTGCATAGCAAAGGAAACCATAAACCAAATGAAAAGACAACCTATGGGAGAAAATATTTGCAAATGATGCAGCCGACATAGGCTTAATTTCCAAAATATACAAAGAGCTCATACAACTCTAACGAAAACAAACAGTCCAATGAAAAAATGGGCAGAAGACCTAAACAGACATTTCTCCAAAGAAGACATACAGATGGCCAACAGGCACATGAAAAGATGCTCAACACCACTAATTATTAGAGAAATGCATATTAAAACTATTAAGTATCACTTCACATCGGTTAGAATAGCCATCATCAAAAAGTCTACAAATAATACATGCTGGAGAGGGTGCGGAGAAAAGGGATTCCTCCCACACTGTTGATAGGAATGTAAACTGGTGCAGCCACTATGGAAAACAGGATGGAGGTTCCTTAAAAAATTAAAAATAGAGTTACCATATGATCAGCAATCCCACTCCTGGGCATATATCCGGAAAAGACAAAAGCTCTAATTTGAAAAGATACATTCACCCTAATGTTCATAGTGGCACTATTTACAATAGCCAAGACATGGAAGCAACCTAAGTGTCCATCAACAGATGAATGGATAAAGATGTTTTTATATCTATATATGCAATCGAATGTTAGCCATAAAAAAGAACGAAATAATGCCATTTCAGCAACATGGATGGACCCAGAGATTATCATACTAAGTCAGACAGAAAAATATTACATGGTATCACTTTTATGTGGAATCGAAAAAATAGTACAAATGAACTTATTTACAAAACAGAAAGACTCACAAACATAGAAAACAAACATGGTTACCAATAGCGAAGGCAGAGGGAAGGAGTATGGGATTTTAAAAATAAATAAATAAATAAAGGAAAATGACAGAGACTATGTGTTATGAGGATAATCAATAGGATATTGTGTTGGGAGGGAAAAGAACTACTTTAAAGGGAATGGTTTTCCTCAGGGAGGGCCTCGCTGAGATGACACAGAGGCCAGGATCTGACTTCTTCGTAGTCAGTGACCCCTCCCCTGAAAGATTAGGATTAGAAATAAGAAATGTTACTGTTGGCTAGGCGGCAGCCACTACCATTACTTCCAATGTAGCACTTATCGCCGTGGTATTGTACCTGCGAATTTTTTGTATGTATGTATTTCTCTGGCTCCGCGGCGCAGCTTGTGAGATCTTAGCTCCACGACCAGGTACCAAACCCAGGCCCTTGGCAGTGAGGGGGCGGCGTCCTAACCACTGGACCACCAGGGAATTCCCCCATGTGAATGTTTTAAGGGCAGGAACAGACTTTGAGGTATCCAGAGCCAAGGCAAGGCCTGGCACTGGTGAGTGGATGAACAATTGTGTAGGGCTGAATTTCTGACGCCCAAGTTCGCTTGGCGGCGGGGGCGCAGATAACGGCCTTCTTTAAGGGCGGGGACCACGTCTACCAACCTCTGCAGCCGTATCTGTTCCATTCGCACTCCCAGTCCGGCAACCTAACCTGAACAACCTCGGCGCAAGCAGCACTTCCAACGAGCCCACTGCCCAGGCTAGAGGCGGACTGTTTTTCCCCTTCTCTAGCCTAGCTCCGCCTCAAACACCGATGCATGCCGGGATGTGTAGTCCACGTTGAAGTGCATTTCGGGATATGTAGTCACGCGGTCGCCGGGAAACACGCAGGGAAGCTCCGCCTCCTGCCGGCGAGGAAGCGAGGACGTGTGGGGTCACTTCCTGCGTGCAGGGTGGCTTCCTACGGCGCTCCCGCCCTCTCACTCCTTTTCGCTACCACACCGCCGCCATCATGGGTCGTATGCATGCTCCCGGGTGAGCTCGGGTTTGTGAACGGGTTGCAGGGCTGGACCCGGGGATGGGGGGGAAAGAGGGAGTGTGGGCAGCGGGTCGAGGGGGTTAGGTTCTGGGCTGCTGTGGCAGGGATCTCCTCCTCACCCCCAGACTGCTTCTCTCCCCAGGAAGGGCCTGTCCCAGTCGGCTCTGCCCTACCGCCGCAGCGTCCCCACCGTAAGTAGCGCGCGGGGACCGGGGAAAGGCCAGGAGGGGGTGCCATTCGTTGCTTGGGGGAAGCGGCGCGGGGATGGGGACCACGTGTGCATGAGGAGCGCGGTTTTGAAGGTGGAGGGGACCGCTGTGTTTCGGTTCCATCCCTGGTTTTTCGTTTTAAAGCTGCTTGCTTTTCCATAAACAGTGGCTGAAGCTGACGTCTGACGACGTGAAGGAGCAGATCTACAAACTGGCCAAGAAGGGCCTGACTCCCTCGCAAATAGGTGAGTGTTTTCGTTTAATGCGGCCCCTTCCGCTTGCCCTCGTGTAACCTGCTGAAAAAAACTCTGGGGGTAAATGTCTCACACGTGGCTTGAAAATCTTTTGCTCGTTTTCCTTGCTTTACTGTTGATGGTGACCGAGGCCTAGTCTTCATTCGCTGAACTCTCAGGTTCTTACTTGGAAGACGGTAAATGAGTAAAATGTGCTGCATAGTTTAATGAGTATTTTCTTTGGGCTAGGCACTCTCTTAGGTGCATGGTTCTAAGCACTTTACATATGCTGACGTTGTTTAATTCTGACAGCCATACTTTCAAATAAATACTACTAGTTTTCTTTATCTTAAGTTGAGGAAACTGAGGCACATTGCAGCTGTATAACACGTCCCAAATCACACAGGTGTTCATGGAGGCGTTGGGATTGGCTACTCAGAGTGCTCATCACTTTCTCACAGTTAGATGCGGTTTGAACCTCAGCTGCGTGTGACTTTGTGCAAATGGCTTCATTCAGTGAATGTCTGCCTGCTGTGTGATTCTGGATCCTGAGAATAAAGTAATCAAAAAAAGGGCAACTTAGTCTTCTGGAGTTTACAGACTAGTGGAGGTATTGCACACAATAGGAGATACATAATATAATAGACTCTCAAGTAGTCAGATGGTGCTGTTTTGAAGAATCTCCTTGATTCCTTTGGTGGCCTGTAATCCAACAGCTCACTATGATGATGGTCTTACAGCATTCGCAGTTTCCACCAGAAGGGTTTTCCTTAGTGTTGGGTAAACCTTCCTTGGCTGTCTGAGTGAGCTTTGCACACAGTCTAACGTTGGTTTATGATGTATAAAAGTAAGCCTTGTTTTACAGATGGGAAACTTGGAAAGTGACTTGATCTCAGAGCCTTGACATCACATGCTCCAATTTGTACATTTGGTATGGGAATTTATATTATTCCCTTTTCAGGTGTGATCCTGAGGGACTCACATGGTGTTGCACAAGTACGTTTTGTGACAGGCAATAAAATCTTGAGAATTCTTAAGTCCAAAGGACTTGCTCCTGATCTTCCTGAGGATCTCTATCATTTAATTAAGAAAGCTGTTGCTGTTCGAAAGCATCTCGAGAGAAACAGAAAGGTAAGAGAAGAGGACTACTTGTACTAATTCATTTCAGTAAAATATAATGCATGTGATTTGAATTATCCAAGGTGGCTTAGGGCACAAACAAGTCACACTGTTTGCTTTGAAAAGGAAGTTCCACCGAAGAGATTTGCAGGGGGAGCTTTGGCTCCCGAAATTCCTTTAAGGACTTAATCTAGCCACATGAACCCTAGCCTGTGGTTCTGTTAAGGGACACTGGGTAACTTCTCATTAAAGTACGTGGTGTCTATACATTCTACTGTTAAAATAATGTTTGGTTATGAATGGTTTTCCTGAATTCTGTCAATTTTTATTTTTAGGATAAAGATGCTAAATTCCGTCTGATTCTGATTGAGAGCCGTATTCACCGGTTGGCTCGATATTACAAGACCAAACGAGTCCTCCCCCCCAATTGGAAATAGTAAGTATTGATCCCTTTTGTTAACAAGAAGTAAAAGGCCTGACAGTAAATGTTTTAGACTGTGGCTCTATGGTCAACTACTCTTTCAACTCTGATTATAGCAAGAAACCAGTCATAGACAATACATAAACAGGTGGACATGGCTGTGTTCCATTGAAACTTTATTTACAAAGACAAAGGGCCATAATTCTGTAGACCACTGGTTTAGAACACAAGCAAGCCCTTTGAATCGCTTTTAGATTGTGGGTAAAGTTTCAGTTCTTACTCTGCTCCCAGGTGCTTATGTTGTCTTAATTTTTGCATAGATTGCTCACTATAATGACTAATTTCCAGACTTTCGGAGTTTCTACCAGAAAGGTTTTTCCTTATGTTGGCCAGTTCTTCTTTGGATGTCTAAGCGATCAGCTTCATATTATGCTTGATCATAATAATGAACTGATTCAGGAACTGAGCTGTTTGGTGCATTTATATATTTGGGGTTTATTTTAGCTGTTAGGAAATAGTTCTCTTAGTTTTTGGAGATTCTTGGAATGAATATGGAGGACTTTTATTAATCTAGCTCTTCTCATGCCCCCTTTTTTTTTCCTTTTCAGCGAGTCGTCCACAGCCTCTGCCCTGGTTGCATAAATTTGTCTGTTTTACTCAAGCAATAAAATCATTGTTTAACTAGAAGCGTGTTTTGTATTTCTTTCCCTAAAAAAATTGTCAGTGGTTTGTGTGTTCATCTTTTTTGATGTGGACGTGTGTTAGTGGAATTAGAACTGGGTGATTCCACAGGGAGCAATAAGATAGCATCTATCCATTACATCCCTTCACTGTTAAACTAGTTGAGCAGTTTATAACTTCATGGTGGTTTCTGTGTACAAAGTGGGTAGGTATTGGAAGAGACTAGGAGGTGGTGACTTACTGTTTTGATGTCATGGCAAAAATGCTTCTAAGTAATTTTGATACATTTGATGTATTTGACGTAGTTCTGTGATGTTATCTACATTGAAATATCGGAAATACACATGAAAGCGTCTGGAGGGGAGGGCATCTTTAGTATGGAGGGACTTTGGAGGCAATATTTGATCCCAGTCCTGTGGGTGAGGCTTAAAGATGAGGAAGAAGGGCTTCAGGGAACAGTAAGAACTATGAGATGAGCTTAGCTCCCTGACCCTTGCAACTTTTGTATGGGTTAGGATAAAATTTACTTAGCTGGGTGTTGTCAGAATATTCATTTAATTAATTCTTAAAACCTAATGAGGTACATGGGTAACCCTGTTTGAAAGAGGCAAGTCTTGAACAGCTGGAGTGAGGTGGTCAAGGCTGTAAAACCAGTAAATGAGAAGCTGCATGTCTGGCTGGTTTACTCCTTCAGAATTCAGAAAATTCAAGCAAGCCATGTGTATGTACCACCTTTTTTCTAAGTGTTTATCACTTGAATAAATGTTTAATCTTTTTACTTAAGCTTTCCTCAAGCAGTAATCAAAGTTGTGGTCGAAATCACACTCTCAGGCAAAGTCTCTTGTTTTCAAGAGACCAGTATCGTAAGTAGCATTGATGTCCCTGTGGGATGCTGGGCTCTGGGGGCACAGACACCCCCTTCACTTCCCTTGTTCTTCAGGACACTGCGTATATTTGCCTACCCAGCTGTGCTGGGTATGCAGCTATGCTCTGCTGGGTGTGCAAACTGACTCAGCTCCACTCAGGTTCACAAATATGGGAAACAGGTGTGGAAATTTTACCCAATTCTTACATAGTGTTAGATGTAAGTTTCTAATCCCTGTGCTTTTGTGTTCAGGTCTTAAAAGTGGCTAACTGTCATAAACCAAGAAATAAATTTACTGTAATAAGGCAAACATCTCCAAGAGTGATGAACAAGTAAAACAAGGTAACAGCAAGATCCTTTGCAAACCCCAGGTAAGCTAGGCAAATGTTGGGTATTGATGGTTCTGGACCAAAAGCTAGTCAATAGTACATGGAACATTTGATGTTTCCGAACATCTCTAGGTTTCTTTTAATTAGGAGAAGTATTTACCTATTATAATTTTGCCATCAAGCCAACAGAATTACTGTAGATACTAAATCGGACTACATATTGGGAGGTTTTTTAATACCTTAAAAAATAATAATGTAAAAACCATCTGTAGTCCTTTAGGCAGAGGGTTCAAGCTTGGCCTTCAGAAACAGCCCTGCTACTTAAAGGCCGTGTGGTTTAGGGGTCAGATCTCAAGAATCTCTAAATTACCGTGAGGATCACATGATGTTCTTAATATGTGGCAGTAGTTACACCTTTCAGAGAAAACCTTAAGTCTCTCCAGATCACTGTTTATATAATCGCAGACACTTTTTGCACATGGGCATCATATCATGCTGCATATATGATGATGATATACTGCATATATCATCCCATAATCTTTTTACTTGTTACGGGTTTATTTATTTATTTTTGGCTGTGTTGGGTCTTCGTTTCTGTGCAAGGGCTTTCTCTAGTTGCAGCAAGCGGGGGCCACTCTTCATCGCAGTGCGCGGGCCTCTCACTATCGCGGCCTCTCTTGTTGCGGAGCACAGGCTCCAGACGCGCAGGCTCAGGAGTTGTGGCTCACGGGCCCAGTTGCTCCGCGGCATGTGGGATCTTCCCAGACCAGGGCTCGAACCCGTGTCCCCTGCATTGGCAGGCAGATTCTCAACCACTGCGCCACCAGGGAAGCCCCCATCTTTTTCTTTTTTAAATGGATTAGTCTGTTCAAATTTTGAAAATGTTTTTCTGCTTCTCCCTTTTGTTAAATATAGTATAGTCTGTCTTCATCTGTCTTCCAGACTTAGACATTTATTCTTTCTTTTCAAACAAAGGTTCCCATATGCTTTTTCTTTGTAACATCTATTTTGATGGAGTTGGAAGCAGCATATGCATATAATTTGTTCAGATCTACCCATATGTGAGCTTTTAGTATCTGAAGGTTTCCTTCAACAACTGTTCTTTTCATTTAAAAATCATCTTTTCTTCAAGTGACAGGTGTTCATCTTATTATTTTTTAACTAGAAGTTATGCATATATCTGGTTTTAAAAGTCGTGATTATTTTATGAGGCTTATAACTAAAAACAGTCCCTTCCGATTTGCAGCCTAAAGTCTAGGGCAACCACTTGAAACTCAGCTGTTTTTTTGACATGTAATATGCCTTCTTATTTCTAAATAACATTTTTTTTTTAAAAATTGAGGTGAAATTTACATAAAACTCATCATTTAAAAGTGAACAATTCGGTGGCATCTAGTACATTGTGCAACCACCATCCTTACCTAGTTCCAAAACATTTTCATCACCCCAAAATAAAACACTGTACTCATAAAGCAGTTATGCCTCATTGTCCCTTCCCCCCAGCCCCTGGCAACCACCAATCTGCTTTCTGTTCCTAAGGGTTTACCTATTCTAGATATTTCATATAAATGGAATCATACTATGTATGGCCTTTGATGTCTGGTTTTCACTTGGCATGATGTTCTGGGAGCTCGTTCACATTGTAGCATTTATCTATGTTCATTTTTATGGCTGAATAATATCCCACTGTATGTATATGCCATAATTTGTTTATGCATTCATCAGTTGATGGATATTTGGATTGCTTCCACCCTTTGGCTGTTTTGAATAGTGCTGTTATGAACATTTATGTGCATGTACTTGTTTTCACTTCTTCTGGATGTATATGGAATCGCTCTAAGCACCATTCTTATACTGTGATTTCTTTTTTTTTTTTTTTTTTTGTGGCAGTGCTGCATGGTTTGTGGGATTTCAGTTCCCTGACCAGGGATTGAACCAGGCCATGGTAGTGAAAACCTGGAATCCTAACCACTAGGCCACCAGGGAACTCCCTACTATGATTTCTTGATTTTTAGTTTATACCTCTTCATCTGGAATTCTCATAATTATATAATGTTTACAGATAATATGTACAATTCTATACTTAACATCTCCTATAAATACATATATTTACAGAAAATGTTAGTAATTAACTTGTTCTTCCATCTGCTTAGTGTTCTGTGTTCCTATCTCTAATTCATCCCCAAATGTTGAACCATAGTTTAAATTTCAATATGTTCAATCAAGTTTACTTTTGTTCTCGTTTTTTGGTGATATCCCTCCCAGGGCACTCACCTGCTAGCTCCAACTCAGGTAAATTACTCTTCAGACCTGTAGTTCTGGGGTCTCCTTTTGCCATCAATATGGGATTCTTTCTGCCTCCAGTGTCAGAGTCCCTATTTCCATATCATTTATCTTCCTCTTTCTTGGTTTACGCCTTCCTTTTGGTGAAACATCCTCTGGTAGCTCTTGAAGAAAGAGCTCAATCCTTGAACCTCATTTCTTCCCTGTTTATACCATCTCCGAGATAATTTCATCGAGTTTCTGGCTTTAAATGCTATCTTTGATGTTAAGTACACTAAAATTCCTATCTCCAGCGCAGACCTTCTCTGAATTCCAGTCTTAGATATGCAACCACCAATTCAACATCCCCACTTGGATCTCTAATACGTATGTGGACTTTATTTATTCCCAAACTGAACTCTTGAATTTGCAGCCCAAACCTGCTCTCTCCCAAGACGTTTACGTCTTAATAAATGGCAACTTGATTTCATTCTTGGACCAAAAACCTGAATCAACCTTGCCTTTTTTTCTCTTACACCCATATATCCACTTGGTCACCACATCCTCTTGGCTTGATCTTAACAGTGTATCCCCAAGTTTGACCACTTATCACCTCTACTACAAACACCCTAGTCTGAGTCACCTTCTCTTACCCTTACTATTGTAAAAGCCTCCTCCTAACTATTCTTTACCACCTGTGACTCCCCACCAAAGTTTACTGCATCCATCTAGAGTGGTCTTTTAAAATCTAAGTCACACGGTGTCCTGCATGCTTAAAAACCTCCAGTGGTTTCCCATCTCCTTAAGAATAAAATCCTTATCTTGCTTTACAAGGGAGTATTAGGATCCTGGCAGGAAAACAGGTGGATGTCACACTCAAATTGAGGAACTTGGAGAATGTGTACTAAAGGAACTCTTTACAGAGGTGCCAGTGGGGTTTAGGGAAGCCACAAGGCACGCTGTCTGTGGTTCCCTGGAGCTGGCAATCCTGGAGAGGCATTAGGGACACCCACCCCCAACCTGAAGTGCACAGGGGAACTCCAAGCTGCTGAAGGTCATCTGGGTAAAGACGACTCCTGCCCTCTGATTTCTTGCAGGTGCCTCCCATTGGCCAAATCTCATAGGAAGCCAGAGGTCAAGGGAGCTTGTTGATATGGGCCATAAACATCAGCTTCCCAGGCGGCAGAACAGGGTGGCAAGTGGGTGTGGGGGGACAAAAGGGAAGTATCCAACTCAAAGGGCCCCTGTGGTGTGGCCTCTGCGTTCATCTCCTGCCACCCTTCCCAGTCACACTGGCCTGGTTTCACAAACACTCCTCCCCGGGCCATTGCCTTTGTTCATTCCTCTGCCTGGAAGGTTCTTCCCCCAGACATCTGCATGGCTTGCTCCTTCATTGAGGTCTCTGTTCAACTGTAACCTCAACCAGAGGCCCTGTCTAAAAGAGCTCCCTCCCACCCAGCACTTCATCCCCCAGTCCCACTGTTCTTCAGAGTACTGATTACTACCTGACATGCTGTGTTGATATTTTCAGATTATAAGAAAGCCCCATAGAGCAAAGACCTTGTTTGTTCACTGCTATATCCCTAGAATTTAGAATAGTGTCTGGCACATAGTAGGTTCTCAAATATTGGTTAAATGAATGAACACCAGAGATGAAAAAACTTTTGAGATCTTGGAAAAAGTCTTTTCAACTCTCATTGTTGAGTGATAGAATTTGACTGGGAGTAGACTCTAGATTGGAAATAGTTTTTCCTAAAGAGTTTCAGCACTGCTTATTGTTTTAAACTAAAAACGAACAAAAACTGTTGTTGAGAAGTCAGATGTCATTCTGTTTCCCACTCCTTTGTTTATAACCTGTTTTTTTGGGTTTTTTTTTTCTTCTTTTCTTGACCTGATGCTTTTAGGATTGTCTCTTTATTGCTTAGTGTTCTGAGATTTGCAATAATGCCTTGGTTTTATCTTTTTTCATTTGTTCTGCAAGGTACTCAGTGAGCTATTTCAGTTTCAAAATTGTCTTGCAGTTCTGGGAAATTTTCTGGAATTATTCCTTTAATATTTCTCCCACACTATTTTCTGTGTTCTTTTTCTGGAACTCATTATTTGCACATTAGATTTCTGGACTGATCCTGTAATTTTTTTCATCTTTTACCAACTATTGTCCATCGGTTTTCCTTCTGAGAGGTTTCAACTTTATCTTCCAGTCTTAACTAAGTTTTTCCATTTCTACCTTTATATTTTTAATTTCCCAGAGCCAGTGGTATATTGGCAAATGTTATATGTATGCTGGAGGGCGTGTGTGTATGTGTGTGTATATATATAATATTTACATATATGTATGTTGGTGAATGTTTAAATCTCTGGGGGGTGGTGGGCACTGATTTGTAGTGTTTACCTATTCTCTGATGTAAAAACTCCCATGATGGCCAATTTCAAGCTGTCAGTGGGATGGAGCTGGGAAGAGATACTTGGCAGTAGACCAACTATATAGTATTTTGTCTATACAGAAACAGTAAACATAAATGACTTCAAGGCCATAGATGATAATAAAATGATGTAAAATAATTAGGAAGTGATGAGCTTTATTTCTTACATTGTTTTAAATATAATTTATTTACCTTTGAGTTTATATAATTTAATTTTGAGTAATGCCCTGTGCTTAACTAGCTTTCAGAATTCCTTAGAAAGTAATTCCTCTAGCTCATCACTGCTCAGAGCTCATCTTTGTTCCCTGAACTTGCTTTTCATAGAAACCTGTTGTTTCACAGATAAACTTTTTCTGCCTCTACATTGTCTGTTTTCTTTGAGATCCCTTTTTGTTTGTTTGTCTTTTATGTTAAAGGCTTTCCTCAAATGTCCAGTAATCCTTGTAAGGATCTGAATTGGTATGCTCACTATACAGTATAGTATATAGACAATATGGAATTGTATCCAGATACAATTACTCTTTCTACCACTAGGGGGCGTGTGTGTGTGTGTGTGTGTGTGTGTGTGTGTGTGTGTGTGTGTGTGTGTGTGTGTGTGTGTGTGTGTGTGCGCGCGCGCGCGCGCGCTGAAGCTAACACTACCCTATACCTGCAGCTTCTTATAATTTAAAAGTACTCTCACATTTGTTATTTCTTTGATTTTCACAACTTCCCAAAAAGTTGATTCTAGATTTTTTTGGAAGGAGGTTTGGCATAAATTCATTTACGTGAGAAAATTACCCCCATTTTAAAGATGGGGAAATTGAGGCTCAGAAAAGGTAACTCAAACTAAGGCCATTTGGATGCTTGGTGTTCCTATCACTACACTTGATGCCTCTTATCCATTCCTCAGGTTTTTTTTTTTTATTTTTTTAAATTTTTTTATTTATTATTTATTTATTATTTTTATTTTTGGCTGTGTTGGGTCTTTGTTTCTGTGTGAGGGCTTTCTCCAGTTGCGGCGAATGGGGGCCACCCTTCATCGCGGTGCGCGGGCCTCTCACTATCGTGGCCTCTCTTGTTGCGGAGCACAGGCTCCAGATGCTCAGGCTCAGTAGTTGTGGCTCACGGGCCCAGTTGCTCCGCGGCATGTGGGATCTTCCCAGACCAGGGCTCGAACCCGTGTCCCCTGCATTGGCAGGCAGATTCTCAACCACTGCGCCACCAGGGAAGCCCCTTTTCTCAGGTTTTGTTCTTTTTTTTTTTTTTTTTTTTAAAGAGAAGTGCAAATAATAAAGACCCGTGTTCTAGACAAACCAATTAAAAAATTGAGTAATATTTTAGCTAATGCCTAATATATGACAATATATCTATTAGAGAAATCAAAATTTTAAATCTTCAGAAGTCTCAGTGAGTATAAGCAGTTTTTACTATTGTTTCTCTCTCATTTTCTTTTCTTTTTTTTTTTGGCCGCGCCACAAGGCTTGCGGGATCTTAATTCCCCAACCGGGGAGTTAACCCGCAACCTCCGCAGTGAAAGCACGGAGTCCTAATCACTGACCGCCAGGGAATTCCCTCTCTCTCGTTTTATTACCTATGAATAGAAATTAGAGTTCTCTTAAGCTAAGGATGAGTTGCCTTTCAGGTCTAAGCTAGTGCTGTTCCCGGCTCCCAGTCTCACCTGCAGTCAAACTGCTTCATACACTGTTACCTGTTGCTGTGACGTGTAGCAGCAGCTTGGGAATGATAAATCTCCAAATCAAGATAGTGATTCCTCCAGGGGGAAGGAGGTGGGCAAGACTGGGCAGGGCTACACGGAGAGTTTCAACTGTGTCTGTCAGGTTTTATTTCATAAGCTAGGTGATAGGTACAAGGGGTTTTGTTATATTCTGTCTTTTTGTATGCCCAACATAATTCATTTTAAAAGTCTCTACAGGGTCTAGAGTTATAAACGCAATTCATTCACTCCACAAATATTTATTGAGCACTTTTGTGACAAGCATTCTAGACAGCAGTGAACAGCAGTTTAGGGTCTGGATTCATCACTAATTCATTCAATATGGATGTGCTATGCCAGATGTTAATAAGATGACTCACACCTGATCCTGCACCTTAAAAAAGAGTTTTAGACTAGTGTGAGGTAGGGCACATTAGTCATTAAGCATACACATCTCACAAGGTTGAAGTTAACTTCAGAAGAGAGGTGCAGATAAAGTGGTAAGGAAAAATCACAGAGAATTTGGAAGGGCTTCACAGAGAAGATGGCAGATGAGCTGCATTTTGAAGGGCATTCTGGGAAAGGGGAGGGATGCAGTCCCTCTGCAGAGGGAACAGCACGAGCAAAGTATGAGGTAGGAGCGTGTGCAGTGTGAGGGTCCAGTGAGTATTCTAGTTCGGCTGATGAACTCAGTGGTAGGGACTGAAAAGTCTAGGAAAGAAGTTAGGTCAACTCCCAGAGGGCCCAGGTCCAGGCCAAGCTGCTAGACTATTCTGTAGGAGACATAGAGCTATTTGCTGTAAGGCCAGGAGGGCAGGGGAGTGGCAGGTTGCTCATAGAGCTTGGGTGGTCACGAACAGGACCTGGAGAGACAGGAGCAGGTGGGAGATCACAACAGTAGAGTCCACAGGACCTACTGTTTCTTTTGGGTTGGGATCATTACAGGTGGCTGTTCAGTTTCTGCTTGAACCCCTCCAGGGATGGGAAGCTCATCACTCAAAAGGAGTATGGTTTTTACTACTGGATAGCAGTTCCCCATGTGTCTTGGTGGGTCTCACATGGAGCTCTACTTCACAGGGCCGTGGTGAGGGGGGAGGAGATGGAAGAGGAGGAAGAACTTGGAAAAGCTCAAAGCATGCTGTCTCTGTGAGGGCACTGTCCTCTCTGCTTCTGGCAGTCAGTGTGCGTGAGGATGAGCCGGGCTGGGGGATGCAAGCGGGGAAGGGCTGCTTTGAGGCTGTGCTCTTTTCCACTCAGGCACTGACCAACAGGCTGGAGGTTGGAGGTTTTGGGTTGCCTTTGTGGTGCCTCTGTGGGGATGCCATGGTGCTGGGCCTGGAGTGCAAGGGGGACTTGGGACAGAGGCCATCTAGTGCTGGAGGTATGGGATGGTCCTGTGTCACTGGGGGTCCTGCTCTGCCAGCATCCACTCTTCTAGTCCAGAGAAAGGGCTTTCGACTGATCTGGGAGTCTCTCAGCATGGGCCATCAGCACTGGCTCTCACACCTTGCCAGCATGGCTTTTGGCTCAAAGATTGGGGCAAGACTGGTCTTCACGGAAGACTGATTTGGTACCCTACCCTCTGAGGGTCATTAGACAGACCCCCACCCCCACCCGCCCTAAATCTCTCCAGCTAACTTACTGCAGTGTCTGAAATCTCGTCATTGGACACATACATTTCCTAGAGGGTCTGGCACATTACTTGAGAGCCTACTCGAATACAGTTATCTATTAACAAATTCACAAAGATTCGAAGGGCCTGATTGCCTTTTGTAACTGTAAAGCCCTACACTAAACTAACTAAAGTGCTATTATTCATGCAAATCACCCTGAGCTCTAACCCCCTCTAACTCAGGATCAGGAACTTACGGATCACAAACACTTTTGCCTCCGTAATCTCACTGGACCTTTACAGCAACCCTGTACCACAGAAATTATTAAACTTCTCTTTTGGGGCTTCCCTGGTGGCGCAGTGGTTGAGAATCTGCCTGCTAATGCAGGGGACACGGGTTCAAGCCCTGGTCTGGGAGGATCCCACATGCCGCGGAGCAGCTGGGCCCGTGAGCCACAACTACTGAGCCTGCGCGTCTGGAGCCTGTGCTCCGCAGCAAGAGAGGCCGCGATAGTGAGAGGCCCGCGCACCGCGATGAAGAGTGGCCCCCGCTCGCCGCAACTAGAGAAAGCCCTCGCACAGAAACGAAGACCCAACACAGACAAAAATAAATAAATTAAAAAAACAAAAAAACAAAAAAACAACTTCTCTTTGCCTCAGTTTCCTCTTGTAAAATGGAAGTAAAATCCCTTGCCCAAGGTCACATGACCAATATGAGGCCACAGAGACTGGACACTAGATTTTAGAAACAAAGTCTTATTTCCTCCTATTTTTTCAAAGCAGCTTGGGGTGTGACACACTACATTGTGGAAGGATTACTGTCTGACCGGGATAGGTCTCTGACCTTTGAAAGCAAGATAAAGATTGGGTAGGGCTGGAAAGGGAAGTCAAGTAGTCATTTGGGTGGGTGTGGGATGCCACCCAGAACGCATGGCAGGAGGGTCACCGAGGAAGCTGAGCTGGGATTTGGGGGTGTGGTCAGTTAGCCATTCAGGTGATAAGACTTAGGTCCCCCCCACCACCACTGGGGAAAGAGCCTGGGACGGGCGTCTGTGAATAGCACAGCCAGAATGGAACCCAGGCTGTCGGTGCCTGAGCCCTGTTTTCTCCATCCCTGCACTGTCCCCCAGAGGTGCTGTGTGAACTTTGGCAAGTCTCACTGCCTGGCTGATCCTTACTAGTAAAGAAGGAGATTGGACCAGATAGGCTCCAAGCCACCTCTCCCCACCCCCCCACCCCCCCACCTGGGCAATGCCATGCTAAGTTCTGGAAGCAGGTGAAACTATTCAAGTCTCCAGCACCTCCAGAAGAGAGGCCCTGGGGCAGGGAGGATGTGTTTTCAGTCCTGACTAAATCACTTTTTCTTACATCATAACATTCCTTTCTGGTCTTGCACCTGCCTGAAGGATGGAAAATCGGTATCTGTGAGTCATCTCCTGGGCTCTGCCCAACCTGCCCATTTATTTCTTTATTCAGCAACATTCTCTAGATGCTTACAATGGCCCTGGCCCCTCTCCTCTCCTCTCTCATCCATCCATCCATCCATCCAATCAACAAATGTTTATTGAACTGTGTGTCAGCTGCTATTTTAGGCTTTGAGATACAATAGTGAGCAAAACTAGACATGGTCCCTGCCCTCTTGGAGCCTACAGGGTTTTGGAGGGGAGAGATACTAATTAAATGATCACCATACTAATGGAGATGCCAATGGTAACAAGTTCTACAAAGGAGATGGGTCTGGTACTAAAAGAGCCTGTGGGTGGTCGGGTGGGGGAATCTCACCAAGGTGGGTAGAGAAGGCTTCCCTGAGGATGTGACTCTTGAGCTGTTGTCTGACGTAAGGGGGAGTGAAGTGGGGAGATGCAGTGGGCATTCCAGGCACAGGAAATGGCCCGTACAAAGGCCTTGTGGCAGAGGGAGCCCAATGAGTCGGGGAGGGAGGCAGGGGCCAGACCCACAGGACTTTGTAGGCCTTTGAAAGGGACGGTCTTGTCTTTAGAGCAATAGGGATGAAGGGTTTTTTGGGTTTTTTTAAAAATTTATTTATTTATTTTTGGCTGCGTTGGGTCTTCGTTTCTGTGCGAGGGCTCTCTCTAGTTGCGGCGAGCGGGGGCCACTCCTCATTGCAGTGCGCGGGCCTCTCACTATCGCGGCCTCTCTTGTTGCGGAGCACAGGCTCCAGACGCGCAGGCTCAGTAGTTGTGGCTCACGGGCCCAGTTGCTCCGCAGCATGCGGGATCTTCCCAGACCAGGGCTCGAACCTGTGTCCCCTGCACCGGCAGGCAGACTCTCAACCACTGCGCCACCAGGGAAGCCCCGATGAAGGGTTTTAATCAGGGTGAGTGACATGATCAGCTTTACATTTTTTAAATATTCTGGCTGCCTGCTGGGTGAAGAATGGATGAGGGTGAGTGGAAGATGAACTGGACCTAGTGAATTTGGGAGACCAGAGAGGAGGCCAGAGTCCAAAGGAGAGATGACTGCAGCTCGGACTAAGGTGTCAGGGTAGAGGTGGAGAAGAGCAGAGAAGTTAGAGAAACATCTAGACCATAAACCTGTCAAGACTTGGGTTGGATGTGGGGAGTGAAAGAGAGGTATGAAAGACGACTGCCAGTCTCTGGCACGGGCAGAAGCAGGGGTGGCAGTCATTCATGAAGACAGGGAACACTGGGTGGAAGGGGGCAGGTGTGGGCCGTACATTATGAGTTCAGTTTTGGAGATGTTGAGTTTGAACTGTCTATAAGATACCCAATTAGGTCAAATAATAATAAGTAACACTGAGCACTTAACACGTGCGGGATGCTACACTAAGGGCGTTATCAGTATTATCTCATTTAATTCTGATAGTCACTCTATGAGTAGAGAGCATCAGCATCTCCATTTTCCAAAAGACACCAGGGCACAGAAAGGGAAAGCAGGCAGGCAGTTGGACATACTGGTCTGAAGCTCAGAAAAAAGCTCTAGGCAGGAGATGTAGCATCTTCAGGGAGGAGTAGAACCTGAAGCCATGGTCAAGTGAAATTGTCCGAGGAGAGATGAGTCCAGCTTCTCTCCCATCTTACCTCCACCCCGTCTCTAGCTGGGCTCCGCTCAGGCCCACTCTCCTGTGCTGGGAAGTAAGTGGGGTGCCTGGACCCACCCTGGGTGTGGGAGATTGTCTATATCAAACTCTTCGTTCTCCACTCAAGAGGTGGGGTCTAATCGTCCTCCCTTTCAATCTGCCAGGCATGTGACTTGCTTGTAAATATTAGAATTCAAAAAAAGTGACTTTAGGACTTTCGAAGCTAGGGCAGAAAAGGCCTTGTTACCTGGATCACTCATGCTCGGGGTAGGAAGGCTGACCCTGAGCCTCCAAGCTGCGAGAGAGCGGAGGCCACACGCAGAGGCCATGCACAGGTGCTCTGGAAACCAGCCACAGTGGCACAAGATAAAAAACGAACAGTAAAAGAAAGAATGAAAGGGTTCTATTAAAGGTATTTCACCTGAAGTCCCCACCCAACCCCGACATGCGCACACACACGCAGGGTAGTACTACTGCCCTCCCATACAGCACTGCCGCTCCAAAGACAGTGGCCTTTGGGACATTCTGGCTCAAACTTAGGGTCACACAGATCCCAGCTTTGAGCCACAGGGTCCAAGGAAAGCCAGTATGTCATGGGTACACAGATCCCTTGGGGCCTGACCACCTAAGGGGAAGCAGATGCCAGTGGGTAGTGGCAGGTCCTAGAGATTTATTTTTTAATAAATTTATTTATTTATTTACTTTTGGCTGCGTTGGGTCTTCATTGCTGCACATGGGCTTTCTCTGGTTGCAGCGAGCGGGGCTACTCTTCGTTGTGGTGCGTGGGCTTCTCATTATGGCGGCTTCTCGTTGCGGAGCACAGGCTCCAGGAAGCAGCAGGTCCTAGAGATTTACTATTTTTTTAATTTTAATTTTTTAATGAATTTATTTATTTATTTATTTATGGCTGCATTGGGTCTTCGTTGCTGCACGCGGGCTTTCTTTAGTTGCGTTGAGCTGGGGCTACTCTTCATTGCGGTGCGTGGGCTCCTCATTGCGGTGGCTTCTTTTGTTGCAGAGCACGGGCTCTAGGCGCGGGCTTCAGTAGTTGTGGCACGGGGGCTCTAGAGCGCAGGCTCGGTAGTTGTGGCTTGTGGTGCACGGGCTTAGTTGCTCCGCGGCATGTGGGATCTTCCCAGACCAGGGCTTGAACTCGTGTCCCCTGCATTGGCAGGCGGATTCTTAACCAGTGCACCACCAGGGAAGTCCCTGGGTCCTAGAAATTTAGAGGGACTGTGAGCCCCAGGGAGCCCCACCAGAGGGCAGCAGGAAGCTGGCCCTAGGCTCCAGTGAGTCCCTCTGCTGAGAATGTCACTGGGGGTCCAGAGGCTCCATGGCGAAGAATTTAGGTCAGATTCTGAAGGAAGACAGTGGGAAAGCTACTTTAAGCTTGTGTGGAGGGATGGCCTGTATAGAGCTAGGTAGGCAGGAGTTAAGAAGTCAAAATTGCCAGAGGTGAGGATGGGGACTAGACGCTCCGTTCAGGCAGGGAGGGACTGTGTCTGTTTTATGCAACCACCTATAACATTAGACCCATGCCTGGCATATAATATGCATTAAATTAATATATATTGATCAAATGCACAAATGGAGATACTGTTGGAAGGGACAAGGGAGGGAAGGGAAGGAATGGCAAATGTTTTGAGTGGAAGACAAAAAAGAAAGGAGTTTTTACTTATTGGGCACCTACTATATTTGGGGCAGTACCCTAATAATAAGCTCTTTAAATTCATGATCTCTCTTTTCAAGTTAGTTTTTTGGGTTTTAAAAAAATTTATTTAATTTATTTATTTATTTTTGGCTGCATTGGGTCTTCATTGCTGTGCGCGGGCTTTCTCCAGCTGCGGCGAGGGGGGGGCCACTCCTTGTTGCAGTGTGTGGGCTTACCGCGGTGGCTTCTCTTGTTGTGGAGCACGGTCTCCAGGTGCGCAGGCTTCAGTAGCTGTGGCGCACGGGCTCTGTAGTTGTTGCTCGCGGGCTCCAGAGCACAGGCTCAGTAGTTGCGGCACACGGGCTTAGTCGCTCTGCAGCATGTGGGATCCTCCTGGACCAGGGCTCGAACCCATGTCCGCTGCATTGGCAGGCGGATTCTCAACCACTGCACCACCAGGGAAGCCCATTGTTCATTTATTTTTTATTTTTAGCTGTGGTGGGTCTTTGTTACTGCACGCGGGCTTTCTCTAGTTGCAGTGAGCAGGGGCGGCTACTCTTTGTTGGCGGTGTACAGGCTTCTCGTTGCAGTGGCTTCTCTTGTTGCAGAGCATGGGCTCTAGGAGCGCGGGCTTCAGTAGTTGTGGCACGTGGGCTCAGTAGTTGTGGCTTGCGGGCTCTAGAGCACAGGCTCAGTAGTTGTGGCACACGGGCTTAGTTGCTCTGTAGCATGTGGGATCTTCCCAGACCAGGGGTCGAACCCGTGCCCCCTGCATTGGCAGGTGGATTCTCAACCAGTGTGCCACCAGGGAAGTCCCTCAAGTTAGTTTTTTGACTGAAAAACAACACATGCTTAAGGTTAAAAAGTATGAAACAAAACAAGAATTTTAAAGTAAGTCTCACTCTCATATCAGACCCATAAGCCTTCTTCTCAGAGGCTAACAATATTTTTTGCATATCTTTGTAGAAATATTATATGCATGTCCCTTGAGGGTCATCTGCTCCCTCCTGCATCTTTCTGAACCTCCAGGCTCAGATTAGAGCAGCATTTCTCAAAATGTGGTCTGGGACCACCTTCAACAGAATCACCTGGTGGGGACATCGCTTATTAAAATGCAGAATTTGGGGCTTCACATAGACCCCCTAGAATCAGGGTAAGGAAAAATCCCTGATTTTCCGCCCCAGGCAATTCTGATACCCACTAGCATTTGAGAAGCACTGACCTGACTCACACAATCACTTCATGGAGAGAGGGCCCAGATAGCAGTGGGTACAAATGTAGGCTCCACTATTTCCTCACTGGGGGACCTTGGCCCTGGGTGAAGCACTTTACTTCTTGTCTTAGTGGGCTTGGGCTGCCTTAACAAAGTGCCACAAGCTTGGGTGGCTTAAACGACAGAAATTTATTTCCTTAGATCTGGAGGCTGTAAGTCCCAGATCCAAGTGCAAACAGGGTTAGTTTCTGGTGAGGCCTCTCTTCCTTACTTGCAGATGGCTGTCTTCTTGATAAGTCTTGATATGTCTTTTCTCTGTGGGTGTAAAGAGAATGAGCTCTGGTCTCCCTCTTCTCATAAGGACACCAGTCCTAACGGATTAAGGCCCCACCCTTATGACCTCATTTAACCTGAATTACTTCTTTAAAGGCCCTATCTCCAAATACAGTCACATTGGGGATTAGGGCTCCTATATATGAATTTTGGGGCACAGAGACACAGTTCAGTCCATATTACTTCTTATTCCTGTCCCACCCCCAATTTAGAGTCTTCCTACCCAAGGCGTGTCTCTCCCATTTATTCAAGTCATGTTTTATAAACCTCAGTAATATTTAGGAGTTTTCTTCATAATAAACTTTCATATTTCTCACTAGTTTATTACTAAATATTTTAATATTTAATTTTTTTTTAACTTTTACACCGCCAACTTTTTATTTGGAAAATTTTCCAACCTACAGAAAAGTTGCAAAATATACAATGAATACCCATATACTTAGATTTACCAGTTGTTAAACTTTTGCCACATTTGCTTTATCTTTCTCTATAAATCTATATAATTTTTTCCTGAACCAGGGTCTTCAGGCTCCTGTAGTGCTCTTCCAGCAGCTCCAGAGCAGCTCTGGTTTTCTGGTATTTAAAGGACCCACTTCTCCGAAATACTGAGAATTCTTGAGGGGAGGGCCCATGGTGTATGTTCTATAGAAGCTCAAGGACTTTGCAGTGTCTACTGCCAATAGACAGTTATTACATTCAATAATAAGAGAAGTGGGATGCCCAAATTCACACAGCTTAGTGAGGGGCAGCACCTGGAGGCAAATGCAAATCTATTAGACCCCAAAGTTCATGCTCCTACATACTGTCTCCTTGATAGTAAAGCAGACTTTTTACTGGAGAATAATGCATTATTGGTTTCTTGGAAGCTGAAAATTCTTGGGCACATGTTTCGTTGAGTGAATCACATTTTGACTCATCTTTGAACATGAACTATTTTGCATTTAAGTTGATGGCTTAGTGCCATGTACTTCAGCAGGACTGTCTAGTATAAACTAAAGTCCCTCCCCAGGGCCAATCAAGGGAAAGATCCTCTGGACAAAAGCTCTTCTTGTCATGGGTGGTGGTGATTTGTCCTGATAATTAGGTTGGAAAGGGCCTTGGATAGATATAGAGAGGTGTGTTGGAGTCTAGGCTACGTTACATTACTAGCCACACAATCTTAGGAGACCCACTTGCCCTCTGTGGGCCTCTGTGTCCTCCTTTAGAAATGGGGATAAAAACTCTTGCTCTGCCCACCTCCTAGAGATGCTATGATCAGAAAAGGGGAGAAAGCACACAAACCTTCTATGTTTTAAATTCCATCCAGCTCAAATATTTGCAATTGTACTCAGCTGAGGATCATGTAGAACTTCAAAAAAATTCATTACTTTGTTTTTATAAACTGAAACATTTGCTGTGACTAGGCAATGACTGTCTGGGGAAAATTCACATCTTGTTTTGACCAATCACAGGAGGTATTGATCCAGAATGGAACTGGCACCACATATTTGCACTCACATTCAAATGTTACTTCTTAGCCTGCAGAGTGCCTTTTCTTAATTATATAAAATGAAAAATGTGAAAAAGAATTCTCTAGGGCCTGATAGCTTGGGGTCAGTAGTGGTACTTATTTACCTTGGGTGTATATTAGAATCACCTGGGGAGATTTAAGGTCATACCAATGCCACCAACACCAACTGTATTACTTGGGATAGGGCACAGGCATTTTGTTAAAGCTCCCAAGTAATTCTAATGGGTAGTAAGGTCTATAGGTACATGAAAGTATGACATGGAAAAGCTAAAATGGGGGAGTGGCCAAGATGGCAGCATAGGAAGACCCTGAGCTCACCTCCTCCATCGGGCACAGCAAAATTACAGCTGTTTACAGAGCAGTTGATGAGAAAGGCCTGAAGTCTAGTAGAAAAGATCTTCTACAACCAAAGATATAAAGAAGGAACCATAACAAGATGGGTAGGAGGGGTGGAGACACAGTACAGGCAAGACTCCCAGGTTGGCGACCCCCAAACAGGAGGATAATTACAATTGCACATGTTCTCCTTAAGGAGTGGGGTCTGAGCCCCTCATGAGGGTCCCCAGACCGGGGGTCTTGCACCAGGAAGACAAAACACCAGAACAATTGGCTTTGAAGGCCAGCAGGGCTTGCTTTCAGAAGAGCCAGAGGGCTGTAGGAAAGAGACTCCACTCTTTTTTTTTTTTAACATCTTTATTGGAGTATAATTGCTTTACAATGGTGTGTTAGTTTCTGCTTTATAACAAAGTGAGTCAGCTATTCATATACATATGTCCCCATATCTCTTCCCTCTTGTGTCTCCCTCCCTCCCACCCTCCCTATCCCACCCCTCTAGGTGGTCACAAAGCACCGAGCTGATCTCCCTGTGCTATGCGGCTGCTTCCCACTAGCTATCGGTTTTACATTTGGTAGTGTATATATGTCCATGCCACTCTCTCACTTTGTCCCAGCTTACTCTTCCCCCTCCCAGTGTCCTTAAGTCCATTCTCTAGTAGGTCTGCATCTTTATTCCCGTCTTGCCCCTAGGTTCTTTGTGACCATCTTTTTTGTTTGTTTAGATTCCATATATATGTGTTAGCATACGGTATTTGTTTTTCTCTTTCTGACTTACTTCACTCTGTATGACAGACTCTAGGTCCATCCACCTCACTACAAATAACTCAATTTCGTTTCTTTTTATGGCTGAGTAATATTCCATTGTATATATGTGCCACATCTTCTTTATCCATTCATCTGTTGATGGACACTTAGGTTGCTTCCATGTCCTGGCTATTGTAAATAGAGCTGCAATGAACATTGTGGTACATGACTCTTTTTGAATTATGGTTTTCTCAGGGTATATGCCCAGTAGTGGATTGCTGGGTCATATGGTAGTTCTATTTTTAGTTTTTTAAGGAACCTCCATACTGTTCTCCATAGTGGCTGTATCAATTTACATTCCCACCAACTGTGCAAGAGTGTTCCCTTTTCTCCACACCCTCTCCAGCATTTATTGTTTCTAGATATTTTGATGATGGCCATTCTGACCAGTGTGAGGTGATGCCTCATTGTGGTTTTGATTTGCATTTCTCTAATGATTAATGATGTTGAGCATTCTTTCATGTGTTTGTTGGCAATCTGTGTATCTTCTTTGGAGAAATGTCTGTTTAGGTCTTCTGCCCATTTTTGGATTGGGTTGTTTGTTTTTTTGATATTGAGCTGCGTGAGCTGCTTGTAAATTTTGGAGATTAATCCTTTGTTAGCTACTTCATTTGCAAATATTTTCTCCCATTCTGAGGGTTGTCTTTTCGTCTTGTTTATGGTTTCCTTTGCTGTGCAAAAGCTTTTAAGTTTCATTAGGTCCCATTTGTTTATTTTTGTTTTTATTTCCATTTCTCTAAGAGGTGGGTCAAAAAGGATCTTGCTGTGATTGATGTCATAGAGTGTTCTGCCTGTGTTTTCCTCTAAGAGTTTTATAGTGTCTGGCCTTACATTTAGGCCTTTAATCCATTTTGAGTTTTTTTGTATATGGTGTTAGGGAGTGATCTGATTTCATTCTTTTACATGTAGCTGTCCAGTTTTCCCAGCACCACTTATTGAAGAGGCTGTCTTTGGAAAGAGACTCCACTCTTAAAGGGTGCACACAAAATCACACAAAGTTTGACAGACAAGCAAAAGCTAAGAGTGTAGCACCATGAAACCAGCTCTATAAGAAATGTTAAAGGGACCTCTCTAAGCAGAAAAGAAAAGGCCACAACTAAAAATATGAAAAGTACGAAAGGAAAAATCTCATTGGTAATGGCAAATATACAGTAAAGATAGTAATCAACCATGTATAAAGCTAGAGGAAGGTTAAAAGACAAAAGTAGTAAACTCATCTATGTCTGCAATAAGTAGTTAAGGGATCCACAAAACAAAAAGATGTAAAATGTGATGTCAAAAACAGTAAACATGGAGGGGGGATGGAGTAAAAATGCAGAGTTGTTAAAATGCATTAAAACTTAAGAGATCAGCAACTTAAAATAATCATGTATATATAAAGATTGCTGTATATAAACCTCATGGTAACCACAAACCAAAAATCTGTAACAGATATATGCACAAACACAAGAGAAAGGAATCCAAACCTAACACTAAAGATAGTCATCAAATCACAAGGGAAGGGAGCAAAAGAAGAAAAAAGGAGCAAAAAAGAACTACAAAAACAACCCCAAAATTAACAAAATGGCAATAAGTACATACCACTCCTGGGTATTTATCCAATGAAAACACTAATTAGAAAAGATATATGCACCCCTATGTTCATTGTAGCATTATTTATAATAGCCAAGAAGCAACCTAAGTCCCCATCAATAGATGAATGGATAAAGAAGATGTGATATATATATACATATATATGATACATACATATATATATATACACACACACACAATGGAATGCTACTCAGTCATAAAAAGAAATGAAATCTTGCCATCATTGTCAAAATGGATGGACCTACAGGGTATTATAAGTTAAATGAAATAAGTCAGGGAAAGACAAATCCTATATGATTTCATTTATATGTGGAATCTAAAAAACAAATGCACAAATATAACAAAACAGAAACAGTTACAAATACAGAGAACAAACAGGTGGCTGCCAGAGGAAAGGGGAGCAAGGGAGGAGAGAAATAAGTGAGGGAGATTAAGAGGTAGAAATTTCCAGTTGCAAAATAAATGGGTCACAAGGATGAAATGTACATTGTGGGGAATATAGTCAATAATTATGTAATATCTTTGTATGGTGACAGACGGTAACTAGACTTATTGTGATGATCATTTTGAAATGTATAGAAATACTGAATCGCTATATTGTATAACAGGAACTAACATAGTGTTGTAGGTCCATTATACTTTAGAAACAGCCTCATAGAAAAGAGATCAGATTTGTGTTTACCAGAGGCACAAAGGGGAACTGGATGAAGGTGATCAAAAGGTACAGACTTCTAGTGGTTAGCACTCCATGCTTTCACTGCCAAGGGCCCGGGGTTGGCTCCCTGGTCTGGGAACTAGGATCCTATAAGCCACGTGGCATGGCCAGAAAAAAAAAAAAGGTACAGACTTCCAGTTATAAGATAAATAAGTACTAGGGATGTAATGTACAACATGATAAAGATTATAAACACTGCTGTATGTTATATATGAAAGTTGCGAGCAAAACCTAAGAGTTCTCATCACAAAGGGAAATACTTTCTTCTATTTCTTTTGTTTTGTGTCTCTATGAGATGACGGATGTTCCCTAAACTTATTGTGATAATCACTTCATGATGTATGTAAGTCAAATCATTATGCTGTGCACCTTAAACTTATACAGTGCTGTATGTCAGTTATATCTCAATAAAGCTGGAAGAAAAAAAAAGGAAAATGCTCGAACAGCACTAGCTGTCCAATTGAAATATAATGTGAGCCGCAAAGGTGAGCCAATATATGTAGCTTTGAATTTGGTAGTAACCACTCTTTTAATAATATATTTTACATAACTTAATGTATCCAAAATATTATATCAACATATAATCATTATAAACAATTATGAATGAGGTATTTTACATTTTTTATACTAAGTCTTTAAAATCTGCTCTGTATTTTATACTTAGAGTACATATCAATTCAGACAATGTAGGCTAGCCATAATTCCCACGGCCAATGGCTGTTTGGGGTGATGCAGAGCTAGATAATATAAACATTTTTGCTAGTAATCCATTGGATTATGTTACTAGTAATTGCAAGAATTTCTAAATCTTACAAAAACGATTAGAATGCATGCATTGCTTTTATTATTGTTTTTACATTTACAGGTTTAAATTTGAAACCAAGTTGTTATAACATTGACTATCTCAGTAAAGCTTTGTGGTTTTCATCATATAGGTTTTACACATATGTTTTGTATATATTTTTTCATTAGGGTTATTCCTAAATTGTTTATATTTTTGCTGCTATTATTATGGGGGAAAGAGTTCAACTGATTATTAAACTATTAATTTTGTGATATTATCTTGGTCCTGAGTTTCCTTATTAATTCTAAGAGTTTAGGGTTGTTCTCCATGTTTTAAGGCATTATGCCATATTTGTATTGTCTGCAAATGAAGATAATTTTATTTCCTTCCCAATACTTAAATCTTTTATTTCTGTTTCAGGTCTGATTGTATTGGCAAGAACTTCTAAAACAACCTTAAATAATAGCATCACTATAGATATGCTTATTCTTTTTTAAAAAAATGTTTATTTATTTTAATGAGAATATTTTTAAATGTTTCATTGTTAAAGAATGTGTATGTCTGAGAGATATACTCTCAAAAGAAACATCTGGTTATTTGTAATTTTCTAATACATTTCTTAAACTTTTTATTTTGAGATAATTATAGATTGCAAACAGAAGTTTGCAAAGACAGTAAAGAGGTCCCTATTTACCCTCCACCCATTTCACCAATGGTTACATCTTACATAACTACAGGACAATATCATATCAAAATTAGAAAATTAGCATTGGTACAGGGACTTCCCTGGCGGTCTGGTGGTTAAGACTCCCCGCTTCCACTGCAGGGGGCGTGGGTTCGATCCCTGGTCGGGGAACTAAGATCCCGCATGCCCACATGGCGCGGCCAAAAAAAAAAAAAGAAAATTAGCATTGGTATAATGTATGTGTACATCATTCTATAGTTTACAGAATACAGACTATATCATTCTGTAGTCATTTTACTGATTTGTGTAACCACCATTGCAATCAAGATACAGAACTATTTCATCACTACAAAGATCTCCTTCATGCCACTCTTTTATCCATCTTTCCCCTTCCCATCACCATCCCTCACCCCTTGCAACCACTGATGAGTTCTCCATCTCTGTAATTTTTAAAATTTGAGAATGTTATGGAATCATATAATGTGACCTTTTCAGATTGGCTTTTTTCACTCAGCATAATTCCTTGAGATCCACTCAAGTTGTTGTATATACCAACAGTTTGTTACCAAGTGTATTCCATGGTGTAGATGTACCACAGTTTTTAAAACTATTCAGCTACTCTAGGACATTTTGTTTGTTTCCAGTTTGGGGCTATTACAAAAAGCTGCTATGAACAATCACGTATAAGTTTTTATGTGAACATGTCTCATTTCTCTGGAATGTCCAGGAGTGGGAATGCTGGGACATATGGTAAGTGAATGTTAAGTTTTTTAAGAAACTGCCAAACTATTTTCCAGAATGGCTGTACCATTTCACATTCCCACTAGCAATGTGTGAGAGAGACAGTTTCTCTGCACACTCACTAGCATTTGATATTGTCACTATTTTTCATTTTAGATTCTAACATAATTTTTAAAATGAGTGTATTTTCTCAAATACATCTTTTGGCATTTATTGAGATAATTTCATGGTATCTCTTATTGGAACTCTTGATGAACTGTATTATTTTATCCATAAATATACATATATATTTTCCTCTGAATATTGCATTTTATTTTTGGGGGGAGAGGATAGGAGGAGTAAGGGGAAGAAAGCAGGGTCCCACTGGAGTCTCCAAAGTGTATGAAACTAGTAGTATAAGGATGGGATGAGATGGCTAGGCAGATTAGATAGAAGGCCCCCAAGATTCTTTTTTCTACTGATTTTTGTAATCTAATGAAAATATGACATATGTAATTGCCTAGCACATGGTATTCAATAAATGTCAGTTGCCTTTTCTAGCAGGGTTCTTTACAGGCTAGGTTGTACCTAGACACCATCATCTTTCTCCTTTCAGGGAATGAAGGTCACCTAGAAAACTAGGCAACTAAAAGCACAGCACGGTTTGGGTAATGCAGTTGGCTGGCTGGCTCAGTGTGTGGTCTGTCTCCCCATTCTCCCCACTCTGCTGGGCCAGGGAGGGGCTAAGAGTACAGTTTCCCCAGTGGCTGCACAGGGGACTCGCCAGCTTGTCCTAGCAGATCATGTGGAGGGCTGTGGGCTGCAATGCTCTAATGCACAGTCATCTCTTTTTTTTTTTTTTTTTTTTAATTTTATTTATTTATTTATTTATGGCTGTGTTGGGTCTTTGTTTCTGTGCGAGGGCTTTCTCTAGTTGTGGTAAGCGGGGGCCACTCTTCATCGCGGTGCGTGGGCCTCTCACTATCGCGGCCTCTCTTGTTGCGGAGCACAAGTTCCAGATGCGCAGGCTCAGTAATTGTGGCTCACAGGCCCAGTTGCCCCGCGGCATGTGGGATCTTCCCAGACCAGGGCTCGAACCTGTGTCCCCTGCATTGGCAGGCAGATTCTCAACCACTGCGCCACCAGGGAAGCCCCCAGTCATCTCTTTTTGATGTTGATAATTGTACTGAAAAAAAGCAGACATGCATGCTGATTTCGCCAGCTGTCTTCAGGATCTCAATAGCCTTGCTGTGCTTGATATCTTGGAAATCCACATTGTTCACATCTAGGACTTGGTCCCCTTTCTGAAGTCCTGCTCAGTGTACATCAGAGTCAGGAATCACCTTGGAGATGAAGATGCCTTGTTGGCAGGCCCTTCCTACTGAGATCTGAAATCCCAACTGAGCTCTAGGGGCTTTTTTTTTGTTTTTTAAATATTTATTTATTTTGGCTGTGCCGGGTCTAGTTGCGGCACACGGTATCTTCATTGCGGCATGCAGGATCTTTCATTGAGGTGCACAGGCTTCTATAGTTGTGGCGCGTGGGCTTAGTTGCCCCACGGCATGTGGGATCTTAGTTCCCTGACCACGGATCGAACCCGTGCCCCCTGCAGTGGAAGCGGGGAGTCTTAACCACCGGACCACCAGGGAAGTCCCCCTCTGCCCTTTTTTTAAATTTTTGGCTGCATTGGGTCTTCGTTGCTGCACGCGTGCTTTCTCTAGTTGGGGCGAGTGGGGGCTACTCTTTGTTGCGGTGTGCAGGCTTCTCATTGCAGTGGCTTCTCTTGTTGCGGAGCACGGGCTCTAGGCACGCAGGCTTCAGTAGTTGTGGCATGCGGGCTCAGTAGTTGTGGCTCGCGGGCTCTAGAGGGCAGGCTCAGTTGTTGTGGCGCACGGGCTTAGCTGCTCCACAGCATGTGGGATCTTCCCAGCCCAGGCCTCAAACCCGTGTCCCCTGCATTGGCAGGTGGATTCTTAACCCCTGCGCCACCAGGGAAGCCCCCCTCTGCCCATTTTTAATTGGATTGTTTTTGGTTACCGAGTTGTAGGAGTTCCTTACATAGTTTGGATATTAACCCTTTATCAGATGTATGATTTGCAAATATTTTCTTCCATTCTGTAGGTTGCCTTTTCACTTTGTTGACTGTTTCTTTGCAGAAGCTTTTAGTTTAATGTAGTCTCATTTATTTTTGCTTTTGTTGCTTATGCATTTGGTATCATATCTAAAAAATCATTGCCAAGACCAGTGTCAAGGAGCTTTTTTCCTATGTTCTCTTCTAGTTTTATGTTTTCAGGTCTTATGTTTAAGTCTTTAATCCATTTGAGTTAATTTTTGTGAGTGGTGTAAGATAGGGGTCCAATTTCATTCTTCTGGGTGTGACCATCCAGTTTTCCCATTTATTGAAGAGACTATCCTTTCCCCATTGAGTATTCTTGGCTCCCTTGTCAAATATCAGTTGATAGCTTATGTGAGGGTTTATTTCTGGGCTCTCTATTCTGTTCCACTGGTTTACAGATCTATTTTTATGCCAGTACCATACTGTTTTGATTACTGTAGCTTTGTAGTATAGTTTGAAATCAGAAAGTGTGATGCCTCTAGCTTTGTTCTTCTTTCTCAGGATGACTTCGGCTAGTCAGGGTCTTTTTTGGTACCATATGAATTTTATTTTATTTTATTATTATTTTTTTTGGCTGCATTGGGTGTTAGTTACAGCATGCAGGATCTTTCATTGTGGCACGCCCAGTCTCTTCGTTGCAGCACTTGGGCTTCTCTCTAGTTGTGGTGTGCGGGTTTTCTCTCTCTAGTTGTGGCGTGTGGGCTCCAGGGTGCACGGGCTCTGTAGTTGTGGTGCACGGGCTCCAGAGAGCATGGGCTCTATAGTTTGCGGCATGCGGGCTCTCTCATTTGGCGTGTGAGCTCAGTAGTTGTGGTGTGCAGGCTTAGTTGCCCCGCGGCATGTGGGATCTTAATTCCCCAATCAGGGATCGAATCCGTGTCCCTTGCATTGGAAGGCAGATTCTTTACTGCTGGACCACCAGGGAAGTCCCCATATGAATTTCATTTTTTTAATTTTTAACTTTTTTTGAATATTTTCTTTTTTTAATTTATTTTTTATAGAAGTGTAGTTGAATTACAATGTTGTGTTAATTACTGCTGTATAGCAAAGTGACTCAGTTATACATATATATATATATATATATATATATATATATATATATATATATATATTCTTTTTCATATTCTTTTCCATTATGGTTTATCACAGGATATTGAATATAGTTCCCTATGCTATACATTAGGATGTTGTTTATCCATTCTATATATACCAGTTTGCATCTGCTAATCCCAAACTCCCACTCCTATCCTCTCCCCCTCCCCCTCTCCCTTGGCAACCACCAGTCTGTTCTCTAGGTCCCTGATTCTGTTTCTGTTTCATAGATTGGTTCATTTGTGTCTTATTTTAGATTCTACATATAAGTGATATCATATGGTATTTGTCTTTCTCTTTCTTACTTACTTTGCTTAGTATGATAATCTCTAGGTCCATCCATGTTGCTGTGTATGACATTATTTCATTCTTTTTAATGGCTGAGTAACGTTCCATTATATATAAACACCACATCTTCCTTATCCATTCATCTGTCAGTGGACATTTAGGTTGTTTCCAAGTCTTGTCTATTGTAAATAGTGCTGCTATGAACATAGGGGTGCATGTATCTTTTCGAATTATAGTTTTATCTGGGTATATGCCCAGGAGTGAGATTGTTGAATCATATGTCAACTCTATTTTTAGTTCATTGAGGAATGTACATACTGTTTTCCATAGTGGCTGTACCAATTTACATTCCAACCGTGTAAGAGGGTTCCCTTTTCTCCACACCCTCTCCAGCATTTATTATTTGTAGCTCATTAAGTTTCCTTAAAACAGGACTATTTTTTAAAATAAATTTATTTATTTATTTTTGGCTGTGTTGGGTCTTCATTGCTGCACGCGGGCTTTCTCTAGTTGTGGTGAGCAGGGGCTACTCTTTGTTGCAGTGTGTGGGCTTCTCATTGAGGTGGCTTCTCTTGTTGCAGAGCACGGGCTCTAGGTGTGCAGGCTTCAGTAGTTGTGGCATGTGGGCTCAGTAGTCGTGGTGCACGGGCTTAGTTGCTCTGCGGCACATGGGATCTTCCCAGCCCAGGCCTCAAACCCGTGTCCCCTGCATTGGCAGGCAGATTCTTGACCATTGCGCCACCAGGGAAGTCCCAAAACAGAGCTATTTTGAATTATTTACTGGGTAAATTGCATATCTCCATGTCTTTGGGATTGGTAACTGGAAGATTATTGTGATCCTTTGGTGGTGTCATGTTTCACTGATTTGTCATGTTCCTTGAAGTTTTGTGTTGCTGTCTTTGCATTTGAAAGAGCAGCTCCCTCCTCTAGGTTTTACTAACTGCCCTTTTCAGTGCATCCAAACTTGTATTTTTTTGCTCCAGTGGTGTGCTGGAACTTTACACCAAACCTGGACTTCCACAAAGACCCTCTTGTCTGCGGGTGATTTTCTAAGACAGGGTTTGCCACGGCTCCTAGACTGTGTCTGAGAGGGGCTGCAGTTGGTTCGTGGGCCCCTCAGGGTCCACAGCTGGGACCAAGGTTTGTATGTCTATTGCCTGAAATATGTGTGGGTGAGACTCCTCCTGGGTCCCTTGGCATATAGTGCTGGATCCCACAGCTCCCAAAGAAGCACTCGAGTCCATGGATGGATGCCATATTGTTGTTGTTGAAGGCAGGACACAAATTAAGGGTATCTTATTCAGCCATGATGCACCTATATATTTTTTTAAAATTTATTTATTTATATTTATTTTTGGCTGTGTTGGGTCTTCGTTTCTGTGCGAGGGCTTTCTCTAGTTGTGGCAAGCGGGGGCCACTCTTCATCGCGATGTGTGGGCCTCTCACTATCGCGGCCTCTCTTGTTGCGGAGCACAGGCTTCAGATGCGCAGGCTCAGTAGTTGTGGCTCACGGGCCTAGTTGCTCCGTGGCATGTGGGATCTTCCCAGACCAGGGCTCGAACCCGTGTCCCCTGCATTAGCAGGCAGATTCTCAACCACTGCACCACCAGGGAAGCCCCAGCACTTATATATTAATAGCAGCATACCACATACACAGTTCTGCGTTTTGCATTTCACTTAATATATATGAGAGTATTCCATACCAGTATATAGAGACCTATCTCATTCTTTTTAACAGCTGCATAGCAACCCATTGTAGGAGTATGACATAATTTAACCCATTTAAAAAAATTGAGGTGTAATTGACATATAACATTATATTAGTTCCAGGCGTACAACATAATGATTCAATATTTGTATATATTGCAAAACATCACCACAATAAATCTAGTTAACATCTGTCACCATACAAATCCATTTTGGGGGGATAGACACTTAGGTTGTTTCTGGTCTTTTGTAACTATTGACAATGTTGCAGTGAATACTCTTGTACACATGTCTTTGTGCCCCTGTGTGAGCATTAACATAGGATAAATTTCTAGTAGAAGAATTGCTAGGTCAAAAGATATATGCATTTAAATTATAATAGCTGTTGCCAAATTGCCTTCAATGAGACAACTATTTTATAGTCCCACCAACAATGAACAAGAATGTCTTTCTCTACAAAGTGATTTTTGCCAATCTGATACTAAAAAATCTTACCTTAATTTTAATCTGCATTCCTCCTATTATGAGGGGGTTGAATATTCTTTCATTTGTTTAAATGTGTCACTTTTCTGGGCTTCCCTGGTGGTGCATTCGTTGAGAATCCACCTGCCAATACAGGGGACACGAGTTCCATCCCTGGTCCGGGAAGATCCCACATGCTGCGGAGCAACTAAGCCCGTGTGCCACAACTACTGAGCCTGTGCTCCAGAGCCTGCGAGCCACAACTACTGAACCTGCATGCTGCAACTACTGGAGCCCATGCACCTAGAGCCCATGCTCCGCAACAAGAGGAGCCACCACAGTAAGAAGCCCACTCGCCACAACTAGAGAAAGCCCGCTTGCAGCAACGAAGACCCAATGCAGCCAAAAATAAACAAATTTATAAAAAAAAAAGTATTACTTTTCTATGAACTGTGTGTTCATGTCCTTTGCCCACTTAATGCATTCTTTTAAATTAATGTTTAACAACAAAGACACTACTCTCCCCTTGTAATTTGCTCAAGAATCTCCTCAAAGGGAGGAGGCCCTCTCGGACTGGTGTTCAAGGTCCTCTCGGACAGGTGTTCAAGGTCCTCCACAATCACAGCTCCCTCTTTTTAACTCATATGGGCCTCCTTCCCAAACACCACTGTCTGTTCCTAAGGAAGGGACCTTTATGGTCTCCTCAACATCCCATACCCCTTCCACAATCCCATGTTTGCTCTCTCATCCCTCTCCTCTGGGATGCATTCTTCCCAGTCAAATCTGACCAGTCCTTCAGGGTCCAGCCAAATTCCACCTGGCTGGGGCATATTCCTTCCTTCCTTCCTTTCCTTTCTTTCCTCTATTGTTGATTTACAATGTTGTGTTAGTTTTTGCTGTACAGGAAAGTGAATCAGTTATACATATATCCACTCTTTTTTAGATACTTTTCCCAATATAGGTCATTACAGAGTATTGAGTAAAGTGCTATGCAGTAGGTTCTTATTAGTGGGGCGCCTTTCTGAATCTAGCCTACAGTCTCACTTTCATGTGAGCTGCATCCCACCAACTACCTCCTATGTCCCTCAAAGGCTGGACCTGACATCTCCCAGAGCCCAGCTTCCTCTCTGTCCATGCTTAGTGTGCAGGGATGTCAGGGTGGAGTGTTTTTCATGCACTCAAGCCGCATTTATTGACTATATATATGAGTCAGGCACTGTTCCAGGCACTGGGGATATGGCAGTGAGTGAGACAGAACAAGGCCCCTCCTCTCATCCAGCTGACAGTTTACTGGTGTGTTTGTGTATGTGTGATAATGTACAACAAAAAGGCAATAAACAAACACACAAATAAGAATGTCAACTAAGTGCACAGAAGTAAAGGAATAGTGAGTGGAGGAGGGGAAGGGTCTCCTTTAGACAGTGAGGTCAGGGGAGGGATCCCCCAGGAGCTGAGATGAGACCAAAGACTGAGAAGGCTCCAGCCATGCAAAGAAGCTTCCAGAGTCCCCACTACAGACCACCCCCCTCCCCCCCGCCTGGAGGGTCTGTTCTTCTAAAGATGGATGAGATGCAGCACAGCTCTCAGCACCTGTCTGTCACTTGACAAGAATTGAAGGCAGAGACCTGTTATTCCTTCCAACCTCAGGGCTATGTGTTGGTGTGTCGGGGGAGGACCTGCACCCTCCTGCTTCATACGCCCGCTGCAAACTTGGGGAAATGAAATCATGGCTGACCTGGGATTAACAGAGCACCTATACGTGCCCGGGTCCAGTTAAGTACTTTACACCACTGTTATTTCATTTAATCTACAGAACAATCCCATGTAGTATTTATTACTAACTTTATTTTACAGAGGAAGAAACCGAGGCTCGGAAGGAATATGGAAGTAACCTGTTGAGGTTTACATGGTTCAGAAAGAAGTACAGTTCCTGGAGAGAGTTGTGGCCTGGGGGTCCGGTGGGGTTTACCGGCGCATTCGGGGAGCACCCTGTCTCAGGAGTTGGCCCGCCGCGCCCCGAAGGCGGCCCCCGCCCTGCTCGAGTCTCGCGGCCTCAGGGGCCAAGGGGCGCGCGGCGGGCTGGGGGCGGGGAAGGCGCGGGGACAAAGGCCGCGGCTACCGCGCTGGGGCGGGCGGGTGCAGCGGCGAACTCCCGCGGCGGTGCCGGGACTCTGCCAGCCCGGGCCCTGGCCGCCGCACGCCCGCACCCCGTGGAGCCAGCGCCGCAATGGAGCGCCCGGGGGCGCAGTCCGGGCCCGCGCTGGCCGAGCCCGCCGGCACGCCGCCCGCACCGCCCCCTCCCCCGCCTCCGCCCCCTCCCTCCCTCCCCGCGGCGGCCGCGGCTACTCAGTGCGCGGCGAACATGGCGGCGGCGGCGGTCGGGCGGGACACTTTACCTGAGCACTGGTCCTACGGCGTGTGCCGGGACGGCCGCGTCTTCTTCATCAAGTGCGGCGCGGGAAAGCGGGGACGCGGGCTGGGGCGCGGGCCGGGCGGGGGTGCGGGGCCGGGCGAGCGCCCCCAGAGCGGCGGCGGCTCTAACAGGTGCATCTCTCTCTCCGCAGCGACCAGCTCCGCTGCACGACCTGGCTACACCCGCGCACCGGGGAACCCGTCAACTCCGGCCACATGATCCGCTCAGGTGGGCGCCAGGCCGGCGGGGTGGGGCGCTCGGGGGAGGGGGGTCGTGCGCCTGGGTGGCCCAAGTTTGACCGGACTTTTCTCGCGTTTCCACAGACCTGCCCCGCGGCTGGGAGGAGGGCTTCACGGAGGAGGGCGCCAGTTACTTCATCGAGTAAGTGACGGGGGCGCCGCGCCTTCACCTGTGCCTCGGGGTCCGACCCGTTTCCCGCCGCGCCGCCGCCCCCCTTCCCCCCGCGCGGGTCCGGCGAGTTGGCGCGCACTGCGCCGCGGCCGCACTCATGTAGGCTATTTTGTGCCTGAGTTGTGCGGCGGGCTCCAGGGGGAGGCGAGGCGGGGGCCGCATCTCCGCAGGGGGGCCCGGGCCGGGGTCCGGTATCCCGCCCGATGCGGGCGCCGGGGCTTCAAACTGCGCCCGGGACGCGGCGACTGGGCGGGCTTGGGGCGCTGGTGTGAGGGGTCGGACACACCTCCGCGCTGGGCTCTCGGGCTGCGCGGAGTCTGGCGGGTGCCGGGGCCGGGATGGCCCGGGGTGGGAAGAGCGGAAGTAGGGGTTCTGACCTGGGTCAGGCAACTGGGGTTGGGGAGGAGAGGGGGGTGGGGAAAGAGACGAAGGGCATCTCGTCTGGGGGTCTTTCTCTTCGGCCACGTTGTCCGGGTTGGTGGTGGAAGGTCGGCACCGCAGCCCCGCTTCTCCAAAGCGCGGGCCTGCGGGGGAGCGGCGGGGCTGGGGAGGGGAACCGGTCAGCCAATAGCATTCCTCGACCACTCGGTGTCTTCAGCTGGCGCTTTACCGGGACTATCACTCCTGCCTCTGCTAGTCAATCAGTGGCTTTTCCGCCGAAGCTCGGGAGCCTTGCCCCAGCCGTCAGGTACCCTAGACCGAGGTCTGTAGAAATGAAATCGAGGGGCGGTGAGTTAAGGCGCCGTTCTGACGCTAACACTAGTGTAGTCTTTAATTTCCCACTCTGGGCGTGTACCTGGGTTGCAGCGTTTCTCTGCAACCCTCTGCCTGCTCGCAGGTGAGCTCCATGAGGTCACAAACTGCTTTTGATCCTTTGCCCCAGTGCCTGGCACAGAGTAGGCACTCAGTAAATGTTTGTTCACTGAATGAATAAACTAGGCAAAGGATAGAGGTTGGTGTATTTTGGGGGACTCTGAGTCAGAATTCCTTTCTTCACCAACTAAAACACTGCTAGTCAGTAGTGGAGCAGCATATTCGAAGCTCGGATGGTCGCAGAACATCCCAGAGCCTCCCTCCCGGTTTGGGCTCTGACAGATGGTTGAAATCCTGATGGATGAGATTTATAGAAATGAGCACCAGCCCTGTGACTGTGGTTCTGCTCTCCTACCTCACATCTGTATTTGAGAGAGAAGTTGGGGAGCTGGCTGGGACCTCAAACCTCTTGGTCAGTGGGCCTCTCTGGCTCATAACTGCATCCATTGATGTTATTAGATTTCTCCTGTGTACCACACATTGTTGTAAGCATTGGGACTACAGAAGTGAGGAGGCAGACACTCACTGGTCGGCTGCTCAGGGAGCTTGCAGTTGAGTGGGGGAGGGGAGGAAACCGAAAAATGAAAAAAACAAACAAGAATAATGTCAGATAGTGGTAACTACTATGCAGAAAATTAAAATAAGGTGATGTGATAAGTAACTGGGTAGTTTCATTGGATTGGGAGGTTAGTGTTGGTGTTTCTGAATAGGTGACATTTAAGGTAAAATTTGAATGACGAGAAAGAGCCATCCTTCTGTGGATGAGGTGGCAGAGCATTTCCGGAAGAGAGAAACTGCCAGTGGAAGGGCTTTAAGGCACGAAAGAGCTTCGAGTTCAAGGAGCAGAAAGGCCGGTGTGTCTGGAATGTGGTAACAAGGGAGAAGGTGGCAGGAGAAGAGGTTACAGACAGGAGAGAGCTGAATGGTACACAGCTTTGTGAGCCAGGGTAAGGAGTGACACGAATGATTTACTTTTTTTTTTTTTTAATTTATTTATTATTTATTTATTATATTTAGCTGTGTTGGGTCTTCGTTTCTGTGCGAGGGCTTTCTCTAGTTGCGGCGAGCGGGGGCCACTCTTCATCGCGGTGCGCGGGCCTCTCACTGTCGCGGCCTCTCTTATTGCGGAGCACAGGCTCCAGACGCGCAGGCTCAGTAGTTGTGGCTCACGGGCTTAGTTGCTCCGCGGCGTGTGGGATCTTCCCAGACCAGGGCTCGAACCCGTGTCCCCTGCATTGGCAGGCAGATTCTCAACCACTGCGCCACCAGGGAAGCCCTGATTTACTTTTTAATTTTTTTTTTTGGCGGCTTGCAAGATCTCAGTTCCCCGACCAGGGATCGAACCTGGGCCCCGGCAGTGAAAGCTCTGAGTCCTAACCACTGGACCGGCAGGGAATCACCTGATTTACATTTTCAGAATGGTCTCTCTGCCTGTTCTAGAGTGGGCTGTAGGTGGGCAACTGTAGGGATAGTAGGAGGAGGCTATTGCTGTCGTCCAGGCAAGCATCATTGATGGCCTGACTGAGGGTGGTAGGTAGCATCGGAGCTGGAGAGAAGTGGTCAGATTCAGGCTTGGTGACTGGGTTGCAGTCTGCGAGAGAAGGAAAAGGGTCAGAGATGACTCCCAGGGGCTTGAGCACCTGAGTGGATGGTGCTCATATCACTGAGATGGGAAGGCCGGGAGGAGCAGGTTTGGGGTGGGGGAGAGCATGAGATCTCGTTGTGCCATGTTACATTGAGATGTGAATATATCAATTAGTCAGATGTGTGAATCTGAGCCCAGGAAAGAGAGAGGACTGGAGATATACATTTGGGTATTATAGGTGTTATTCAAGGCCACAGGATTAGATGAAATCACCTAGGAAAAGAGTGTAGACAGGAAAGATGACCTAAGCCTTGGGACAGAGCAGCATTTGGAGACTGGCAAAGGAGAAGGACTGAGAAGGTAGGAGAAAACCCAGGAGAATGAGGGCTCCCAGAAGCCTGAAGGACAAATCCTGAGTGGAACAGGTGGAAGAGAACACCTGAGGTAAGGAAATGGAGTCAGTAAGTATAGGTGAATCTTTCAGGTGGTTTTGTTACAGAGTGGAGTTGAGGAACTAGGTGAGAACTGGAGAGGATGTACATTTGGAGGGGGGTGGTTTTTTTTAGAGGGAGATTGTAGAGCGTGTTTTGTTTGGATGGGAATGATCCAGAAGAGATGGAGAAATAGATGATGCAGGAAAGAGATGGGACAATTACTGGAGCAGTGTTTCAGAGAAGGTAGGAGGGAAGGCATCCAGGGCTTAAGTCTCACTGGTCTCAGATGGGAACAGGGCATTTCATCCGTTTGTGGAAAGGAAGGGCTGAGTGCCAGAGCTGATGTAAGGAGGTTGATAGGGTTGGTGAGGGGAGAGGTGGGTGTTCCTGTTTGATAGTTTCGGTCTTTTTCATGAGGTACTAGGCAAAGTCTTGGGCTGGGGGACTTGAGGGGTGTGTAGGACTCTATAGGCCATAGTCACAGCCTCCCAACCTTCCTGTCTCTTGCTGACTCTTCTGTGGTAACTGTGTGTCAAGTCCCTGGTGATCATCTTACAGCAAGTTCTGGCTCCCTGCCCCCCAGGGCCTAGGCTGTGTCCTCCCAGGCCTAGGGGAAAGCAGGATGTGACAGTGTCCCCACACTCAAAGGTGAACCATGTGGGGAAGCTGAGACCCTGTGGCAGCTGATTATATTTCCTACCTCCCGTGACAATTTCTTGAGAGACTTAAGGGTTTGGGAGTAATTGTTCTCCTTTTCCCCACATAAAAAATGTTTTGCTTCACTCTGCTTTCTTAGATTCGCTACGAGCATTTCTGAGTGTTCAATTTTTTTTTTTTTTTTTTTTTTTTTGGTCCTCCTCTAATAGGGCTCAGTTAGAGGGACAAAGCATTGGCACAGCTGCTTTTATTTTCCCCATTGGATCCTCGGACCAGAGAGTTGTGTGAGGTTTTCAGGATGCATCAGTTGCTCCTGATATTTAGCAGGTGTTTGAATACTTTACAGAGAAAAATTTCTTGAAGCAGAAAACCTTGAGCTAAGGCAGGTGGATTTTAGTTTTGATTTCTGCACTTTTGGTTCATTTTTGGATTAACTTGGGACAAAACGTGGTTCTCCCAATTCTAGACTAGGTGATGCTGATTGATATCTCCTAAGAAGACCTCTTGTACTCTAAAACTTATTTGCTTTCCCATGAGTCTCTTAGCCAGGTAACAAGTTGTGATAATAGTGTCATTAACAGCAACAGCAATACTAGTAGTAGCGATTATGTAATAGCTTCATCTTTCTGGGTCCTTGAAGAATGCCAGGAACTGTTTTATAGCTATTATCTGACTTAATTCTCACAACAACTTGATGAGGTAGGAACTGTTACTAGTCCCATTTTACCGATGTGGAATCTTGTATAATTCTGGGCATTCGGGCAGCAAAGGGCAGTTGGCTTTCTCCAGTACCTTTTCTTATTTGATCCTTCTAACAGTCCCTAGAAGCAGCAGGTCGGGGATTATCCCATTTTTCAGATGATGAAACTCAGGTTCACGAAGGTTCAGTGATTTGGCCGAAGTGTTAGAGCTGGGACTAGACTGTAGGTCTTCATGGTCACCATGGTGGTGGTGGCTTCTACCCCAGATCAGAGGTGAGAGCCAGCGTTGACACTTGAAGGAGCCTTGTGTGCCACGTGCCACTGCTCCGAGTCAAGCTGCCCAGGGCTCACGTGGCCGCACCTCTTCTTTGTTTTGCTGGGGATTGAAGTGCCTTGGAAGGTCAGCAGCCCTGGTGTCCTGTGCTGTCTGGTGGTGGTGCATGTCTCTGATTAGTAAGGAGTGGAAGACATTAATTTTTTTTTTTGCACCGCGTGGCTATCAGGAACTTAGTTTCCTGACCAGGGATCAAACCTGTGCCCCCTGCAGTTGGAAGCATGGAGTCCTAACCACTGGACATCCAGGGAATTCCCCATTATTACTTAGTAAAAACAGTTTGGCAGACACAGCCTTTTCAAACATGAAACCCATGAGGGAAAAGTTCTAGAAGAGGCCTTGGGAGCTAGAGTGTTACAGTGGGCTGGGCTTCAGGGTTTCATGAAACCCTGTGGGTTGGGTTCTCCCTACAGCAGGCTTTGAATAGATCTAGTCGACAAGGAGGATGAATGGCAGAGAGGAGGGGTCTTGCCTCCTCTGAGACTTTGGTGCCCAGCCCAGCACTGGGCACTGAGTAGGCATTTGGTATTTATTGAAGTAGATCAGGGGAATAGGGGAAACTGGGCAAGGTGAAGGAAGCAAAGTGGCCAGGAACCACACCTGTCAGGGCTGGTGCCTGGCCCTCAGGCTTCTTGGATGTAGTTGCTTGGTGTCAAGAACAGCACTCAAAGCGGGAACCTGGCCTCCTTTGTCTTCTTCACCTCATAACCTCATGCTCTGCATCTGGGGAACGGGACATCTGTTGGCCTTTGGACCAGGCCTCCCTTCCTCTCTGGTTGCCAGGCCTTGGTGTCTGCTGTAACTTGGCTCCAGGGTCCTGGTGGGAAACAGCTGATTGTACAAGGTCTCTTCTAACTTTAAGTCCCCCTCAGTTTTAGCTTTGGAGCCTTTCAGGCCATGCTGTGTAGGTGCCATTCTCTTTGTGGGTACTGGAGTAAGGCTTGTAGTAAGGCCAGTTTCCCCTCCCCAGCCCTTTGGATCGCAGCAGATCCTGGGTCAGGACTGGCAACCTGATTTGCAGGACCCTGTGCAAAATGAAAGTGCAGGGTCTCTTGTTCAAAAAAAAAAAAAAGTGCCATTAAAGGTATTAAAGTAGGGCTTCCCTGGTGGCGCAGTGGTTAAGAATCCTCCTGCCAATGCAGGGGACACAGGTTCAAGCCCTGGTCTGGGAAGATCCCACATGCCACGGAGCAACTAAGCCAGTGCGCCACAACTACTGAGCCTGTGCTCTAGAGCCCGCTCTAGAGCCCGTGAGCCACAACTACTGAGCCTGCACGCCTAAAGCCCGTGCTCTGCAACAAGAGAAGCCACCGCAGTGAGAAGCCTGCTCGCCGCAACTAGAGAAAGCCCGCATGCAGCAACGAAGACCCAATGCAGCCAAAAATAAATAAAATAAATCAATTAAAAAAAAAAAGGTATTAAAGTATAAAGCGCTTTCCTGTCTTCTGCTGGCTTTCCCTCAACTTGTTATGGCATTTCTATTTGCTATTTAATGTCATTCTAAGTTTTAAAAAATTAGAAATTTAAAGTATTAGCATACATCTTATGGTTCATCTCTATACTGTGGAATATAAAGCTTTAAATGCAAACATCAGGGCATCGACCTCATAGGCTGAATCACCACCATCATGCCTCACTCCGAGACACCACGGGGTGAGGGTGCCAGTGCTCAGGCCCCCTGGACAGGAGTGAGGAGCCGCAGTGCTGGGCAGGGCTTGGTGCTCCAGGGCGCTGGGAGTGGGCAGTTAAGAACCCATCTTATGGAGGCAGGGAGTGGAGACCAAGCGTGAAGCAAGGCTTCAAGTCTCCTTCAGAAGGATTACTCCTCTGGAATAATGCTAAATATCTAGAGTGTGTGTCTTTTTTATTCTAAAAGCCCATCCTTCAGTCTGAAAGGGAGAGAAGAGGAGTTAGGGAGTGAAGGCTGAACCAGGGGCGACAGAATGTCCAGGTGGGGACCCCAGATGGCCATAGGTACCAGGTGTAGAAGCCTGTGAATACTGGATGGCCCAGGAAGCTGCCCTCTTGAGGTTTAATTAAGCCATCATTCAAGGGATAGTCTTCCAGGGCACCCCAGGAAGAAATCTGTCCTGTCTGCCACATGTTCCTCCCCAGACAAATGTTGAACTTCATGGTAGTGAAATTTGTCTTGTAGCGTGCCAGCCTGCTATTTCGAGTATTTGTCATCTTTCTCATTGAGGTGTTGCTGGGAACAGCAGTCCCAGCAACTTTATTTCAAACCAGAAAGCAGCAGTTCCACAAAGAATTTCTGGGAAACTAGCAGCTTACATCTATTTAGAAGGGAAATTCTGAAACCTCTTGTTGTTGAAGGTTAAGAAAAGGTTCTCCCAGCTTGGCAAGCCTTGGCCTAATCCCACACTTTATATTTCATTTCCTGCTTGTTTTATCAAGGGTGAAAACTGGCTCATGGATTGAAATGTTAGGTTCTGTGCAAAAGGAACAAGAGCAGTGTTGTGTAGAGAGCCGGAGGGAGGACTAAGAGCCGTGATTTGTGCCACGGTCTCAAAACCAACCTAGAAAAGATCTGGGAAAACCTCTTTAAGACAAATGGTGGCAATTTGCTTCTTAAGGCTCTTTTTTTCAGAGAAAGGACAGTGGGTGGGTGGTGAGGGTGTGACCCCTGATTTGCAGTGCAGTGCGTATGTGAAGACGGTGGGTGTAGGTATCATTCTCTTGATATTTATGGGAGTAAATTTTGGGCTTCCTAAATTGAGGACTTTGGGAAAAGGAGCTTATTTAAGAAAACACTGCATGATGGGAACTATTTGGTGATTTAGTGAGGTGCTTACTCTAGTTTTCTGTATCTTCAGAAAAGAGCATGGGTTTGAGTCTTTTTTTGCTCAGTGTAAGACAGCAGCATTTCAGCAGACTGGCAGGGTGTCTTAAGTAAATATTGGCAGAGGGAAAGGCACGGGGGAATATGGTTCTATCTGTCTGTTGTTTTTAAGTGGCTGTCAAAACATTTATTTCTCGATCTTCACAGCAACGAAGACCCAACGCAGCCAAAAATAAATAAATTAATTAAAAACAAAAAAACCCACTATATATCCTTGTCCAACAGCAGCTATGCTGTCCCAAGGCCATGGGTACCTTGTCCAGGCTGTCGGGACCTGGGGACCAAGATCCCTGAGTAATGAGGTATGAAAACGGCTCCTGGTTCGTCTCTTTCCTGGGCATTTAGAGGGCTGCACAGATGTCTGATCCTTAATCTGGGTGGCCACCTGGTTATCGGCTCTGACAGCTGAAGGACAGACATTGTCTGGTGCTGCCTGGGCCACAGATGTCAACAGTAATAATCTCCGTGGTGCTTGATTGTTGAAAAACACGTACGTTCTTTTTAGAAGCAGGTATTTTTATTATTTTCTTGTCCTCATTTTACAGATCAAGCAAGCATTTGAGGCAGGGGGTGGGAGAAGGGTTAAAAGATCTTTTCAAGGCCAGAACATCAGTGGAGGAGCTGCGACTTGAACCCGGGTCCTTTTGGCTACAAATTTGTGTACTGTTTCTATCATGGTGCGAGGTGTCTTCTGGCTCCCATCGCGCCTTTCCTTCTGTCCTGAATCCTCCCTTTACAGTCTGTTCCCCACAACTGGTCCTCTGTACCTTCCCTGATGACCCTGAGGCAGACGCCCCCTTGGGCCTCCCTCAGAAAGTCCCCCGCAGGATAGAAGAACGATGGGCAGGGTAGATGGTTCCCAGGCAGGGCAGTGGGTTGGGTCCCTGGTGCTCTGGGGGAGTAGATCCCCCGACCTTCCCCCAGATGTCAGCTGACCACAGCTTAGGGGCTGATGAGCCTCTTAAGCCTGCTTAGAGCCAGGCTTTCTCTTTCAAGGTTCTGCCAGGAGAGTGTTTCCAACGTCACAGTCAGTGTTCTCAGGGTTTTTCAGGGGCTTTTCCTGCCAAGGCAGAGCCCTCACCCTCTTGAGGTCTGACAGCGTGAGGTTAGCATGCATTCTCTTCCAGGGGCTGCTGGCTACCTCCTGTGCTTCCTTGGAACACTGCAGCACGGGGAGGGGTTGGGGGGAGGTGGGCAGTGTGCTCGGGGGATGAAGGGAGCAGAGATCCCATTCCAGCCCTGTGCCTGGGCCCAGGCTGCACAGCCTCTTGTGTTCTCTCCCCTTGGGTGAAGTGAGAGATGAGACTATCTCCGTCCCGGGAGGTGTGGAAGCAGAGCAGTATTGTAGGTTAAGGCAGGAACCTCTGCAATAATCCTGTCCTCTGCAAACCGACTTTAGAGAGGATAGGTTCTGTGTGTGTCCACAGATAGCACCTTGCTGGAGGAGCATTTAACCACAGGCTGGATGGCTTTTGATCCAGGATGCATCTAGACTCTGATGAACATCTACTATATGCCGATCTCCCCACTGGGCGATGTGGAGAGGAACGGAGGTCACTGTCTCCGACCTCCAGCAGTGTCCAGTCCAAGAGAGGAGAGGGATACTGGGCAGTTTCAGTGTGGGTGACTGGGGCTGGCAGCCTGAGGAGGGCGCCCTAGGGAGCTTCAGAGGGTGAGTGTGAGGAAGGCCAGGCAGCTGTGGAGCGGAGTGGTGGGCAGCCCGAGGCAGGAGAGGCCAGTGGAGGAAATGCGAAGGAGCTGGGGCTGAGGGTATGTGTGTGCCTGTCTGTGTCCTGAAGAGGCTGGCACCGAGTTGAGTAGTAGGAACTTGACCTGGGTACCGCACTTGACTAGTAGCAGGGCTTTAGGAGAGTGACGTAATCGGGGATTTTGCCTAGGGGTTCCCCAAATTCTACATGTGAGGGGTGGTGCTGCGTGGGGGTTACAGAACACAGATTCTGGAGTCCGAGCGCCTGGGGTGAAATCTTGGCTGTGCTGCCAGCTTGGGCAGGTCACTTAAACCTCTCTGTGTCTTCAGCTGTTTCTTCATCTGTAAAATGGGGACCGTGACTGTACTGCCAACTTAGAACAGTGCCTGGCAAATCGTCCATGCTCTATAATAACTAGCATTAACTATTAACCATTGCCGCTCCCATAAAGGGAGCCTGGGAAATGTGGCCCAGTCAAAGGAGCTCGTTCTGTTGGGGGAAGTCTCCTGAGATCAGGCTAACAGGAGGCAGAATTGTGCTTTCTTGTTGAGACTTGTCTTTAAAAGGAAGCTGGGCACTGAATGGTTGTTGCTAAATGTCAAAGAAATGATTCCTCGAAGCCCTGTCTGGCTGTGTCCAACCTGAGAGAAAATGAGTATTTTTCTTGTACTTGTGTTGGACACATTTTCCAAATGGGCTGTTTTGGTTTCCTCCCCATCCATCCCCTGCTGCCACCACCACCACCAGGGAGAGGGTTCCCAGGTATTAGTATTAGTGTTTGCACTGCCTGGCAGGGCATCTGAGCTCTTTGTTTTGGAAGCAATAACCCTGGTATCTGTCTTAAAACACTTGATGAGGGAGCAGGGAGGGTAGACACGAAGTAGAAGCTGTGTTCTGTGCTGAGGCATAACTTCTAGGGGGTGGACTGGGAATCAGCATTATTACAAGCTCCGTGGGTGATTCTTATGGACCCTGAAAATGAAAACGTCTCGGAGCTTCAGCTTCCCGATCTGTGCAGTGATGGCTGCGCTACTTTCCTCCCAAGTGTTATGTGAGAATTAAATGTGATGGCCCATCTGAAGCTCCTAGCATGCTGTTTAGCACATAATAGGTGCTTAGGCCTCGTGAGCCCTTTCATTTAGAGAGGACGTCTGTCAGGATTCATTGGATGGAGCTTCGAGAAAGGCCTTGAGAGAGCATCAGTGGGTACAGCTATCAGTAATGCCCAGCCCGTGACCCCAGTTAGATCCTGGAGAGCCAGGCTCCCTGGGACCTCTGGTTTCCTCCGTGGAGGTTGGGAATACGCTCTCCTCCCCTCTGCCCAGACGATGCTGTCAGCCCCCAAGTTGGCAGTGTGGCTGGTCTTTTGGGTGACCATTGAGTGGGGACTTTGTCTGCCTGGGGGGTGGGCTAGCCATTCCACACCTCAGAACCCCATGACCACTTAGAGATCCTCCTGAGGGCAGAGGAGGGGCTGGGGTGAGGGGAGGGTTGTTCTGAGTGATTGACATTGATAGCCAGAACAGGCAAGCAGCTGCAATTAAGTTGAGAAATGGGAATGCTTCCTCTGTGTGGGAGAAGAATAAATGTGTCCCGGCAGACAGTTGTGATGATGAGTCTTAGAGGAGTCTGGTGTTGCAGTCTTTCCTGAGCTGCTCCTGGGGAAGATGGGGTGGGGGCAGGATTGTGACTCAGCGCCGTGAATGGCTCACCAACTCCCTGGGGACAGTGTCAGGCACAGAGTCGGTGCTCAACCAAATCAGCGTGGGTTTGTTGATCTGACGTTTGGCATGACCCTCTTGACACTGGCAGGCACACAAGGAGAGAGGCTTGACTGGAGTTAGGAGTAAATTGGGGTTGTAAGCTGAAGGGGTGAGGAGGGACACAAAGTCAGTGGTCAGCATCCCAGGGAGGGCAAATCATTCCCTTCCCTGCCCATGAGAGTGTTTGGAAAGATTTCTCAACACATTTGACCTGGGGATTTTAAAAAAATAGACACGTGGATGCTGTGAAGCTGAATATCTATAATCCCTGTACCCATTAATGTATTTCTAAGCAGAATTGGCGGTACCTGAAATTACATCCATTTGCCGAGGCTTTGAATAATTACATTTTTTTTTAGCCCTGGTGTGTAGGTGGGAGCTGGAGAGAGCTCACTCAACCTCTGCTTTGACTTTCCGCCGGCCCTCCTCACCTGAGAATGCATGGATGTGTTGGTGTGTTTGGCACCATATGGTTTCTAAAACTCTGGGCGGGTGATATTAATTCTTTGGGGGAGGGAAGAGTAATTGACTTCCTAGTCTGTGAATGGATACATAATTTAAATTAGAATCCAAAGCACACTCTTTTTATTTCAAAAACTCCATGTGTCTGAGGAGCACAGTGATTTAAGATATAATAATCATGTTGTGCAGTGATCTTGCTGGGCCTTTTGAGGCTGCTCCTTGGGGCAGGGAGGACCTGCTTGGTGCTGGATTACCTCCTTGAGTTCGTGGAAGGGTTTGAGAATTCTTTTTTTCTTTAAGGCCTTTGTTGGATTTTCCTTGGGTTTCGGGTGCAGTAAGCTGAGTGCTGGGGCAGGGGGACTGTCACAGTGAGAAGCCAGTTGCTTTTGTTGAGTCCTTATTTACTCGTTTGTTTTATAAATGTTTATCTAGCGCACACTATGTGCGCTGTTCTAGGGGCTTAACAGATGTGGGCTCATGTAACCCTCGTACCAACACTATGAGGCAGGTCCTGTTATGATCCTCACTTCATAGATGAGGAGGTTACGGAACTCTCGGCACAGATGTTAGGTGGCAGGGGTGGGATCAACCCCAGCTGTCCTTATTTGGGGTCCTCATGGTCCCTTTGTGCCCTGCTTGGCCTGTCTCCACCACATTCCATGGTGGGCCGTGCTGTGGAGGCTGTCTCCATTTTGTTTCAGGGAAAAGCTCTAGCTTCACACACGTCACTGAGGGGCTGTGGCCGGAGAGAGAGAGGCAAGGATGTGGTCTGGGCTGTTGGCCTAGGACTCACTGGGAGCAAACCATGTCAGGCCTTCTGTTGCGTCAGCTCCTGGACGGAGCCCTGGCTGGTCTGGTAGGAATTATCACCCCCCTGCGCTAACACACGTACATCCAATTGTAGAGAACCCCCTGGACTTTGCAGTGGTCCCTCCCGGAGAGGGTGTGCCTGGAAATGGCTGTCACAGACTCTGTCCAGAGGACCATATCCTGAGCTCAGAGACTGGCTGAGGCAGGCCCCCAGGTCTTCACCATCTTTCTCTGCCCAGAGTGCCAGTGACAGAGGAAAGCCACGGGCTGGTTAGGTTCCCCTGCTCCCTGAGCCGCTCCTCCTCCCCCATCTGGCAGGAGCATGGGGTCTAGGAGAGGAAAGAGATCCTTTTAACCAACAGCCTTTCCTTTGGACCTGACTCCTTTTAGGGATGGACACCTCCCTCCCCTAGTCCCACTCAAAGTGGAAAGAAGATTTTGAAAATCAACTCCCCTTCATAGTGAAAAGGTTTGGCCTTTTGAGGAGAGTTAGCATGAAAACCTCACATCTAGTACTTTCCTGCAGCCTCCGGGTCATTGCTCAGGCCCCTGTCCTCAGACATTCCTGGTGGGAGGAGAGGGAGGCAGTCTGTGGGCTGAAGCAGGGAGAAGGTGGCTGGCTTTTCTGTCCCCATAGTCGCCTCAGGGTTATTGTAAGGGGAGTGGTGATGGGAGCACTGGCCACCTGGGGGAGGGAGCAGAAATGTCCTTGGCTCACAAGCAGAGCCTCCGGGCAGGGCAATCTCACTGGGTTCTGACAGATCCACAACGGACCCATGCTTGTGTGACGTGAGAAAAGGGCCTGGTAGCTCGGCCTACTTCCCGCCGAAGATTGATATCCCCTCCCTACCCCCCCCCCCCCAACCCTGCCCCTCTGAGCCTTTCTGGAGCTGGATGTGGCCTCAGGCCTATTCCCCTCCCAGCCCTGGCTGTACCTGTCGGGGGTGTTGTTAGCAGGTGGGATAGGTGGAGGGACCACCTCCCTGAGTGCTAAGTGCTTCCGTCTGGACTCAGGCTCACATACAGTTCAGCTGTTCCACTCCAGACTTTAGATAGGGCAGCTCTGGGGTTGTGGGCAAGCGCACAGGCAGCCCAACTTTGTGACCACGTCGTTTTATTTAACCTCTAAATAAAATGGGGCAAGCGCTGGCATCTGCCCCATGGGATTTTTGCACTGGTTGCATGAGAATAATACATGTAAAGTACTCAATCCCTGGAACATTTTAGAGTTCGATCAATTTTAGCAAGTATTTCCATTAACAGTGGGTATTTTGTCTTTTTTTTCCTGTAGTAGCTGCACTGGTCCAAGCGTATTTGGGCGATTCCTTGACTTACATCCAGCAGGGACTCTTGTCTTGTGATATACACAGAGGGTACCTGTGGGTACTGCCTAGCTCAGATTCTCAGTTATGGGCATTTTCTAATAGAGGGCATTGAACAGCTTGATGTATTTTGCCCAAGGGGTTAAAAATGGCCCACTCTACTTGCTGGTTTTAACCATAGCTGCACCCTAATTATGACCGTGGCTGTTACAGCTTATGCATTTAGGCAATTCAGATATAGTTGCAGCAAAGGTTGTGTCTGACCCGGGCTCTGGCTTGCTTCCCCTGGGCAAGGGGAAAAATAGCTCCCGTGATAATGGAAAAATGGAGAGGGGAGGCAAGATTCAGTTTAGTATTTCTGTGTCCATTTTTGCTGTGTGCCTGGCACCATATTTGTTGTACTCTGGGGGATATCAGGGAGGTGGCGAAACAAGATGTCCACACAGTTTCAGGCCATAGGATGGTCAGGTGGTGTGTGATTAAGTGTCAGGTAAGTAGTGCAGGTACAGCATGGAGAGGAGCGTCCAGGAGGAAATAATTCAGTGGCTGGATGAGTCAGGGAAGACTGAGGGGTCTTGTGAGCTGGACTGGGTGGGGATGAGAGGAGGAGTGGGTGCCTCAGGCAGGGGGACCAGCATTCATTACTGGGGGGGGGGGCAGTCCCTTCATTTAGCAGACCTTTACTGAGCTCTCAGTGTGTGCCAAGCACTAGCCTGGGCACTGTGGATACCAAAATGGGTAAAGCAGAGTAGAGAAAACAGCTATGGGAGGCAGAAAGGCCCAGTGGTTGGGAGCATGGTTTAGCAGAAGATTGCCTGGGTTTGAATCCAAGCCCTACCACTTACTAGCTTGTGGATCCTGAGCAAATTATGTAATATGGAGCCTCAGTTTCTTCCTCTGTGAAATGGGGATAATAATAATTGTGGTGGAGATAAAATGAATTAACATTAAGTACTCAGAAGAGTCTTGAATAAAGTACTCTTTTTCTTTTAATAAATTTTTATTTATTTATTTATTTATTTTTGGCTGCATTGGGTCTTCGTTGCTGCGCACGGGCTTTCTCTAGTTGCAGAGAGCGGGGGCTACTCTTTGTTGCGGTGTGCGGGCTTCTCATTGCGGTGGCTTCTCGTTGCAGAGCACGGGCTCTAGGCGTGCGGGCTTCAGTAGTTGTGGCTTGCGGGCTCTAGAGCACAAGCTCAGTAGTTGCGGCGCACGGGCTTAGTTGCTCCGTGGCATGTGGGATCTTCCCGGACCAGGGCTCTAACCCATGTCCCCTGCGTTGGCAGGTGGATTCTTAACCACTGCGCCAGCAGGGAAGTCCCTTGACTAAAGTACTCTTGAGTGTTCACTATTATTATCACTAGAATATGAGCTCCATGAGGGCAGGCATTTTGTCGGTTGTGTTCACTGGTATATTGCTGGCTCTCAGAAGATATCTGGTAAATGGTAGGCATTCAGTTAAGGAATCAAAGTGCCATTGGTGGCCTCAAGGAGCTTAGGAGCCTGTTCTCTGGTGGGGACACAGCCATCAACAACTAGAGGATACTGTGCAAATGACTTGATAAGGGAAGCATGGGGATTAGAGGGCCACAGAGATGGGTGGCCAGGGAAAGCTTCCTGGGGGGAGGTGCGGGGAGCCTGAGCTGGACTTTGGAAAACAAGCAGGGGTTTGTTGGGTGGTGAAAGAGAGTTTGGATGTTCAAGGGAGAGGAAGCAGCATGGGCAGAGCTAGGTGAGAACGTGGCATGTTCAAGGACATTGAGAGAGGAAGGAGGCTGCAGGAAGGGCTGCTTAGAGGAGCTGGGGCTTCATCGTGAGGGTGGTGTGGATCTGGGCTTAAGGAGGGGTGTAATGGAGCCCCCGGGGTTGTGAGGGAGGAAGGTGGGATATCCTGGGTGTGCTGGTCACTCTCCCAGACTCTGGCTCAGGAGTCCCGAGAGGTGGGGCTGGAGGAAGTAGGTTGAAGCCTGAAAGACATCCCACCTGGCAGGTGAGGGCTTGGCCTCCAGAGGAGGAGAAGCTGGGAAACCCACACCACTGCCTGGCAGCACTCCTGCCTTAAAATAGAAAGAGATGGAGATAAAGAGAGAGTGGTGGTGTGAGTGTCCAAGGGGTGACCTAGTTAAAACCTGACCCCCTGGAAGTGCGAGAGCCACCCTCACCCTCGCTCAAACGCTGGGGCCTTCTAAGGGGCAGCTGCCAAGGGCGGCCTTGTTCTCCTTACCTCGTCCCTCCTCAGCCTGTGCTGTGTGCAGAAGTCCTGTCGCCAGGTGGCCTCGGCCCCATCCCACCGACAGAGGAAGTCTGGTTCGCAGGCCCGTGTGCTTCTGGGAAAGGGTACGGGGGCTGAGAGTAAGAGAAATAAGGGAATGAAAATAGGTTAGTGGACTCAGGTTAATGGAACTAAATGTAACTCCAAATGAAGAAGACTTTGAGGAAAAACTCTATATTTAGGCTTTTGTTCCCCACAGCGCATCATAATTCTTCACAGACTTAATTATCTGACAGACAGTAACACCCTTTACTCCCTCGTTCCTTCTCCCTCCCAACTTCCTTAAATCCCACCCTGGCATAGTAGAAAAGAGGAAAATGGAGAAGGCTTTCACTTTTCTCTTAGGCCCTCTGCCTCATTTTTCTTTGGTCCGTCCTGATTTCTCTGAGGCCTTCAGGACTTATTTCTGTGGTTGATGATTTATATGCAGGATCTGCTGAAGGTCCTTGCGCAGGACTTTTAAACTTTAACTGAGGTTGTGGGTATGATGGAAATTGTGTGGAAATGACATTGCAGTCATGTGAGGTGGAACCGTGGAACCGTGGCCCCTGGTGTTGTTTTTCGGGTCTGCAATCCTGAGTCAGGAGGGTGCCCCAAGCTTGTTTCTGTAACCACAGAACAACCACTTCTTCGGCACCTACTGTGTGCTCACTGGTCCTTCATCTGAACGGCTCTGGGAGGTCCGTGCCAGCAGCAGGGAGAACCTCCAGAACTGAGACAGCAAAAGCCTCCATGGATGACCCACAGGTGCTGGCTGTTTCTGGTGAATTGGAGCCCGAGGCCACGTTTAAAATTGCTGGGAACTTTGAGCCTGTAGGAGTGGGCTCCCGGTGCTCAGAGCCTGACATGAATGTGGCACGAGGGGAGAATGTGAGCCAAGGGTCTTCCTGATGCCTCCGCTTCCTCCCAGGTGGGAAAGGTGGACAGAGTTGGCAGGGACGAGATGATGGCATGGAAGAGGATTCCAGAGGATCAGATCAAATATCACTTAGAGGCCTGGAGGGGATTTCACAGCCATTGAGGTGCTTTTTTGTGGCCAACACTTTGTATGGATTATTTGCTTTGATCCTCATGGTAACCCTGAAAGGTGTCATTCTCCCCCACTTTATATATATTTATTATTTTTTATTTTTTTATTGAAGTATAGTTGATTTACAATGTTGTGTTAATTACTGCTGTACAGCAAAGTGATTCAGTTATACGTGTGTGTATATATATATATATTTATATATATGTACACATTCTTTTTTTTAATACTTTTTTCCATTATGGTTTATCACAGGATATCCCCCCATTTTATAGATGAGAACACAGGGGCCCAGGGAGGCTGTGAGTCCAGGGTCTCACGACTGGGAATGGCTGGTGTATTGTGATTCTAAGCCATCTTTTGCATAGCATGATACATATGTTAATTCATTTAAACCTCACAAGAACCCCTCACAAGGTGGTGTGTTATGATTCTCATTTACACATGTGGAACTCAGACCCAGACACAGGTGATTTACCCAGAGTCACACAGTGGGAGGTGGTAGGAGCCGGGCTTGGACCCAGATCCCCAAGTGCCTCACTGGGCTTCCTTGAGTTCTTTTTCCACCTTGAAACGCCAGGAGCAGTTTGCCCTTGAGTCACCCAGCCCTTCAGAGGCTGGGGGTGGAATGGGGGTGGGGTCTGCGGGGAGGTAGGAGTAGTGGTGAGTCCTGCTGGGAGAGGCCCCTCCGGCCAGGTGACAGCATCCCCACCTCCCTTGGCACACAGACACGTGGCTTCCTGCCTGCAGCCCTGCAGTGATGCATTTTCCACACTTGTATGCCCGTGCTGGGGCTTGGTAGACCAAATTCAATTTGTCTTTTGGTCTCGCAGTACAAGCAGCCGGTAAAGCTCAGGACTACCTGGCATCAGACACATTTTCAGGGAAGTTTTAAAATCTACTGGCTCTGCTTCGAAATATGTCAAGAATCAGACCATTCTCACAGCCTGTTACCACCCTAGTCCTCACCACTGTTATCTGTTGCCTGGACTATCGCAGTACCCTCCTAGCTGGTCCCTGTGTTTCTCTCCCCCTCCCCTGGTATTAGTAGCCAGAGATTGTTCTACAGTGGAAGTTGGATCATCTCAAACCACCTAAGGGTTCCCATCTCACACAGAGAATCCAGAGTCCTCACAGAGGCCCTCAAGGCCCTGTGTCATTTGCTCCCCCCCGAACCCCGTTACCTCATTTCCTCCTGTTCTCCCTGACACTCTGCTCCAGGCACGTTGGCCTCCTTGCTGTTCCTCAAACACGTGAGCACAACCAGCTGTAGGGGCTTTGCACTCACTGTTCCCTCTGTCTGGGATGTTTTCCTTCAGATATTCCCACAGCCTACTGCTCCCTCACTTTTTTCAGGTCTCTGCTCAGGTGTCACCCCTTCAAGGTGGCCTTTCTTTCTTTTTTTTTTTTTTAATTTATTTTATTTTTGGCTGCATTGTGTCTTCGTTGCTGTGCACAGGCTTTCTCTAGTTGTGTCGAGTGGGGGCTACTCTTCGTTATGGTGCGTGGGCTTCTCACTGTGGTGGCTTCTCTGGTTGCGGAGCACAGGCTCTAGGTGCGCGGGCTTCAGTAGTTGTGGCATGCAGGCTCAGTAGTTGTGGTTCCCGGGCTCTAGAGCGCAGGCTCAGTAGTTGTGGCGCACGGGCTTAGTTGGTCCGCGGCATGTGGGATCTTCCCGTACCAGGGATCGAACCTGTGTCCTCCGCATTGGCAGGCAGATTCTTAACCACTGTGCCAAGGTGGCCTTTCTTGACTCCTCTCCCCCAGAGAAGGTTTCCTTAACCCTACTTTCTTTTTTTCTTATTTTTAGAATTCTCAACTCGACCCAGACATATTACAATTTTAACTTGTTTAGTTGTCTCCCACTAGAATTTTTTTTTTAACATCTTTATTGGAGTATAATTGCTTAACAATGGTGTGTTAGTTTCTGCTGTATAACAAAGTGAATCAGCTATACATATACATATATCCCCATATCTCCTCCCTCTTGCATCTCCCTCCCACCCTCCCTATCCCACCCCTCTAGGTGGTCACAAAGCACCCAGCTGATCTCCCTGTGCTATGTGGCTGCTTCTGTTTTATATTTGGTAGTATATACAAGTCCATGTCAGTCTCTCACTTCGTCCCAGCTTACCCTTCCCTCTCCCCGTGTCCTCAAGTCTATTCTCTACATCTGCGTCTTTATTCCTGTCCTGCCCCTAGGTTCTTCAGAACTTTTTTTTTTTTTTTTTTTTAAGATTCCATATATATGTGTTAGCATACGGTATTTGTTTTTCTCTTTCTGACTTACTTCACTCTGTATGACAGACTCTGGGTCCACCCGCCTCACTACAAACAACTCAATTTTGTTTCTTTTTATGGCTGAGTAATATTCCATTGTATATATGTGCCACATCTTCTTTATCCATTCATCTGTCGATGGACACTTAGGTTACTTCCATGTCATGGCTATTGTAAATAGAGCTGCAGTGAGCATTGTGGTACATGACTCTTTTTGAATTATGGTTTTATCAGGGTATATGCCCAGTAGTCCCACTAGAATTTGACGTCCGTGATGACACAGAATAGTGCCTGTTTTGTTCAAGGCTGTACCTCTAGTGCCTAGAATAGTGGTTGGAACAAGTAGGTGTTCAGAAAATAGTTTTTTTAGCTTGATGAGGTATGATTGACAAATAAAAATTGTATATATTTAAGATGTATTACTTGGCATTTTGATATACATGCACATTGTGAAATGATCACCACAATCGAGGTAGTTAACAGATGCATCACTTCACATGGTTACTTTTCTTGTGTGTGTGGTGAGAGAAAATAAGTGTTGGATGAATTTATTAAATGGTTCACTGAACTCTGTGATAATCTTTCCTTGGGACTCTGCCTGAGAAGCCCGTCAACCACTGAGTGGTGCCTCCCTGCTATGGCCTAAGAGGCACAGGCCTTGGGTGCTCTGTCTCGGGTGTCCCCAGAGACTCCTCCCCAGTGTGGGGACCACATGGTGTCCTTATTTATCTCCATGCTGGCTTCCAGTCACCCCTTCTGGGGAATCATCTGAAAATAGACATTTTCTATCATGCCTGTCCACATTGACTATGGGGAATTAAAATGGGTTGGCTTACCAACTAACCATGAGGGGTACTTGAATGCCCTTTGAGTTCTCAAAGCCATACAAATACTTGCGGTGGCCAGAGGAGATGGTGTCCATCTCTCGAGGTTCTCCCTGCAGAGTTGGAGCTGAGCTATGCCCAGGACAACAGTCTGATTCAGGGCACAGGATGTAATAGACTGGAAGGAAAGAAACTGAGGTTCAGTGAACACCTGTTGTTTGTAGCACGTGGTCGCAATGGTTATTTCACTCTTAACCATGTTGTAACCTTGAGGTTGATGATTGAGTGCCCCTATGATGGATGGGGGAAATTAAGGCTCAGAAGTGATGTAATCAAGGCTCTCACTGACTCCAGAGCCTTGGGAATAACTAGGAAAGGCTCTAAAGGGGAGCTCACAACCAGGCTGTAAAGAACGGTTAGTATATGAGTCACAGGGGCAGTGTGGCGTCAAGCAGTGGCACAGATGGAGAGACAGGAATGTTCCATCAGGTGTGGCTTGGATGGTTTTAAGACAGCCTGTTGAATATGAACAGATTTTTTTTTTCTCCCATTATTAATTACCTGAGAAGAGGGAGAAGATGTTTTTAATGAAGCCCCAGCAGTCTGGGTCTGGAGAAACCCTGGCACCAACCTTCCCCCCACATAGGACCTGTGTATCCTGGGGTCACCAGGGACCATCCCAAACAATGCTCATATGAGTGCATGCAGCTCAGCCTGGCTCTGGGAGCAGCTTAGAGCAAACCTCACCAGTCTTGGAGATTTTGTGTTTGGGAAGGCAGAACTTTGTTATATCCTGGGTAGGGGAGGAGCCTGAGGAAAGAATGGGGACTGTGAAATGGGCTTCCCTGTTTTAGGGGGAGTGGGTAGTGCTGGCATGATTCAGTATCTTAAAACCCTTATGAAATAAATGCTTCTTGCTACCCAGCCCGTGCTGGTGGAATTAGAGAAAGGGCCTGTCTTCTTGATATTAGTTCAGTTAATTTGTTCATATGATCATTCGTTCATCAGCATTCATTAGCTCCTACCAGGTGGCACCATGCCAGATTCTGGGGCTACAAAGACAAGGATGTCGTCAAGGAATTTACAGTCCAGTGCAGGGAGAAAGACAAACCAAGGGTGATATTCAGCATGGAAAGGCTGCGGGACAAAGAAAACAGGGTGAGGCTGGAGCATGGTGACTAAGGCCACAAAGCTTTGGGTTGGCAGGCTTGGTTTGACTCTTATCCCAACCCAACCAGTTACTTGACCTTGGGCAAGCTCTTGTTCTTGGCTAGATGCTTACATACTTTATCTTATTTATTCCTAAAATCGGCCTGCTGAGGTAAAAATATTCCTCCATTTTGTAGCTGAGGAAATTGAAATTTGGAGAGGGTGAGTAATTTGTCTGGGTCACTTAGTAAATAAGTGGCAGGACCAGGATTCCATCCCAGGTCTGACTCCAAATTTCCTGCGCTTTCTGCTCTATCCATCTGAGGAGAATGAGTTTCGTCCATGCCCGAGCACAGCCAGGGTCCTCTTGGAGATGCAGCTCTAGGCAAAGGGGTTTATTGACCATGGACTCCATAGGAGTCTCCAGGATGATGTGACCAGCCAGAATGCTAATTTTGTTTTAGCCTGCGTTAATGGAAGTATAGTGCTCATGACATGGGAGATGGTGGTGCTGCCCTGCTTGGGGGAGATCACAGATGGAGTATTGGGGTCCCTTCTGAGATCACCCTTTAAAGAGGGATGTGACTAGATTAAGCCCTTCTGACTGTCATGGGCACTGGAAACTTTGTCTCCTGAAGAACATCTGCAGGAACTGGGGGTGTTTCATGTGGGGAAGAGGAGACCCACAGGAAAATGGGGGCTGGCTGCAAATATCTGAAGGGCTGTCACGTAGAAGAGTCTTATTCTCTGGGAAAGCTACAGAGAAAGGTTTTGGTTCCAGGTTTATAACAGAACCTTCTAACATATCTCGGGATGTAGTGAGATACTGTCCCCAGAGGTAATCAAGCACAGATGGAAGCAGTGGAGAGTATGGACTAAATGCCCTCTATCATTCCTCTGCCCAGAGCCCCTGACTGTGGCTGTGTCTGCTGTTTTGGGTATGGGTCCTGGGAGGGGGTACAGAAGGGAAGGGTTTAGATTGTAGCTCTCCCAAACCCAGATCTCCTCAGCAGACTCCAGGGTTGTATGTGCCTCCAGGGGTGGTGGAGCAAACACAGGGTTAGAATCAGAATTAGAAGACCTGGGTTTGAACCTTGGCTCAGCCCCTTACGGCTGTGTGACCTTGGACATGCATTTGCTCTCTGTAAAGGGGATCATGTCAGGCCCTCACCTGTTGGCCTTTTATCAGGTAGTGAGTGAGAAAATGCTTTGTCAAGGAGAGAGGGTTCAAACACTGGTTGTTAATGGGTGCAGCTCTGGCCACCAGGAGTGTAATCAACTTCAAGGAGCTTGGCCGTTCCATGTCTAGGAAATTTCACGCAGTGGTGATCGAGGACTTGTTAGGTGAGGTGCTTTGGAGAACTGACTCCAGGTTTGTGCGGAGCCCTGTGAAATATTTTGTGATAAAGTGAATTCCCCATCACTAGCGATAAGCAAGAGAGTCCCCTGCCTTCAAGGCCCATGAGTGGAGGAGGCAAAAGGAGAGACTGGGATAGGTGTTGAGAAAGGAGAGATCCAGGAAGCCTTCATGGAGGAAGTGACATGTGAGTAGGGCCTAGACAAAGATTTCATTATGCAGGGAAGGGGGCAAGGTCCTGGAGGAGTCAAAGGCGTGTGTGGGGTATAAATGACATGGAGGGAGAGAGTCAGATGCTGGGGTAGGTAGGGAGTCTCCTTATTGGGGTGGGGTGTTGCCTGCCAGCTGGAAGACTCTTCCCTTCCTGGCAATAGAGCACGAAGCTCTCTCATGGTTGAAAGGGACCCGGGTTTACTGCAGTTTGCTGGTGGAACATGGGGCAGGAAGAGGCAGGGTGAGAAGTTTTGGGGAGGCTGTTTTACATTCTTTTCATTTCTCAGATGAAGGTAAGGCCCAGATGGGAAGAGGGTTTCCTAGCAGGTTTAGGGTGAGCTGAGGTTAGAACCAATGCCTGACACCTCCTCCAGGTTTTCACCTTACTCCATGGATGAGTCAGCCCAGTTGACATTTTTCCTGGTTCTGTCTCCCGGCAGGCTATTCCTCTTAAGAAGGTAAAGGAGGAGAGAGCAAAGTTGTATTTACCAAAGGGGCTGGTTGGGCAGGTCTCCTTGCTGAGGCCAGAGTCTTAGGTCAAGGTCAATTGAGCTGGCTCCTGGTGGGTGGAGTCAGGCCCTGGCCGGCCCCCAGCTGGTGGACTTTTGGTTGGGGGTGACCACTGGTAGGGACTGAGGTTTTTCCAGGGCATTGCCCCTGAGAACAGTGGGCTGGAAAGATTACAGCCCACACATTCTTTCTCAGGAGATTAGGACCGTGGGAGATTATGGGATACACAGGAGGCTGTAGGGATGCCTGTAAATTTCCCATTTGGGGCAATTAATTTGACGGATTGTAAAACAGCTCACTACTTCCTCTCCCCCTCCCTGGGCTGGAATGGGCAGTCAGACTGGCCGGAGAATGTCCTGAGAATGCTCTCCCTGGATTCCCGCACTGCCTGCTTGGGACCCTTGTTAAAACCTTTCCTGGGGGCAGGGGCTGGGCATGTCCTTTTCCTGCCTCCCCTCTGGTACAAGGAAGAGCACACAGTAGGTGCTTTATAAAGTACCATACAGAGCTGGTATTTATCTGTTAGAGCCTTTCCAGGATGCTGTTAGGGGTGGGATGGGCTGGGGCCCATGGTGGCAGCTCGGTTTATAGATGGGGAAGCTGAGCTCCAGGGGTGAGGTAACCTGTCCAAGGTCACTCAGGTCATTGGTGATAGTTGGGATTGCAGCCAGGTTTCTCCACTCTTGGGCCAGGGTGTCTTCCCGGTTCTCGTGTGTTCAAAGTGCAAATGAAATAAATCGTGGGCATTTTTTCTGGTTTCTCTCCCTGACTTCCTCCTTGCCCCCAGCCAGTCACAGGAGTCCCTGCTTTGGTTTGTGTACAAGATGTGACATGGTTCTGCTCCCATCTCCCCCAAGCAGTTTTGCAGCATTCCTATGAGGGCTGTGATGGGGCTGCCCTTCTCCCGCATGCTCACGGTGTTTTGTGGCTCATTTTGGCCATCTGCCTCCCCAGTGGGGTCTGGCATCTGTGGTTGGTGAAGGTTCCTGCACAGTGCCTTGCTCTGGTGCCTACTGAGGGCCCTGACGTCACCAGCTCAAACTTGGACTCGTGCAGTTGGTTCTGAATGGTTGTCCTGCTTTGGTCCTGTCCTCTCTCCAGGGGCCCAAAGACCTCATCCTAACGTGCCTCCAGATCAGGGCCTTCCAAGGTGTTCTTTTTTTTTTTTTTAATTTATTTATTTTATTTATTTTTGGCTGCATTGGGTCTTCGTTGCTGCGCGCAGGCTTTCTCTAATTGCTGTGAGCAGGGGCCATTCTTTGTTGAGGTGAGCGGGCTTCTCATTGTGGTGGCTTCTCTTGTTGCGGAGCACGGCCTCTAGGCACGCAGGCTTCAGTAGTTGTGGCTCACGAGCTCTAGAGCGCAGGCTCAGTAGTTGTGGTGCACGGGCTTAGTTGCTCCGTGGCATGTGGGATCCTCCCAGAGCAGGGCTCGAACCCGTGTACCCTGCATTGGCAGGCGGATTCCCAACCACTGCGCCACCAGGGAAACCCCCAAGGTGTTCTTAACTTGGGGCTTCTATATATGTGATCTGTGTCCTATCGGATCACAGTGTTCGCCTTGGCCTGAGCACAACCCAACAACATCGTAGTGTTTGTAGCACTTTCTTCCTTCTGTGCCTTTGCTTTTGCAGTTCCCAGCACCAGCAATGCCCCCTTTCCATCCAGGTAACTCCGATGCATCCTTAAGACTCAGACATTCCCTCAGGAAACCTTCCCTGACCCGCCTCCACTGAGGCTTTGTGACATCCCTTTGTTGGTGCTTTCATTCATTTATTCATCAAGTATGTCATGAGAAGCTTTTATGAGCCTGCAGTGTTATAAGTGCTGGGGAGTACAGCAGTGAACGAAGCAAAGGTGTCTGTGCTCGTGGAGCTTATATCCTAGCATCCTCTCCTGCTACCTATCACCTCAGTTTACACTAATGCTTCTCCGTCTCCACATTAACCTGTGAGTTCTCCTCATGTTTTATTCATTCATCTCTGTATTCTTAGCACTCAGCACAGTGTCTGTCAAAGAAAACCTTAAAAGTTAATGTTGAATGAATGAGGGAATGAGCAGGCTTCCCACTTTCCTCTCCCTTCTAACCTGCCCATATCTACCTGTGTGCAGCCCTGCCACCCCCTGCCGCACTCTTCCCCCTCACTCTTCCGGCGCTGTATGTGCTGCTCACGTGACTGTCCTGCTTCATATTACTATTTGTGTCGACATCTCCCCCCTTCACCTGGTTATAGATTTCTTCAAGGCAAGGTCCATTTCTATTTCAATTTTTATGTACTTCTGCCCTTTCTCATATCCAGTAAAATGAAGAGCAGTATGTGAAGCGGTACATAAAGAAATAAAAATATAAGGATGGACCAAGGGCCTCGAAGTGGGTTGATTTATTCACAGATGTCTGGTGGGCACCTGCTGTGTGCCAGCCCTGGGCCAGGTGCTGGGCATTTCCAGGTGAATGGGGCAGAGGCATCTGCCTTGAGGAGCCCAGACGGAGGAAAATGTAGACAGGGTGAGGAGGTGCCCAGTCTGCTGGCACCGAGAATATTTGTGGTGTAGGATGCCCCGACACTTCTTTTGGTCAAAGAAGATGGCATCACAGAGTTAAGGAGGGTGTCAGACAGGACTTTTTTTTTTTTTTGAAGTATTGTTGATTTATAATGTTGTGTTAGTTTCTGGTATGCAGCAAAGTGATTCAGTTATACATATATATATTCTTTTCCATTACGGTTTATCACAAGATATTGAATATAGTTCCCTGTGCTATACAGTAGGACCTTGTTGTTTATCCATTCTATATATAATAGTTTCCATCCTCTAATCCCAAACTCCCAATCCATTCCTCCCCAACCCTTTCTCCCCCTTGACAACAAGTCTGTTCTCTATGTCTGTGGGTCTGTTTGTTTCGTAGATAAGTTCATTTGTGTCATATTTTAGATTCCACATATAAGTGATATCATATGGTATTTGTCTTTCTCTTTCTGACTTACTTCACTTAGTATGGTACTGTCTAGGTCCATCCATGTTGTTACACATGGCATTATTTCATTCTTCTATATGGCTGAGTAGTATTCCATTGTATGTATATATATATATATATATATATATATATATATATATATATATATACCACATCTTCTTTATCTGTTCATCTGTCGATGGACATTTAGGTTGTTTCCTTCAGACAGGACTGGTTTTTAATCCCATCTTGTCCCTTGCTGACTGTTTTTTTTTTTGGCTGTGTTGGGTCTTCGTTTCTGTGCGAGGGCTTTTCTCTAGTTGCGGCGAGCGGGGGCCACACTTCATTGCGGTGCGCGGGCCTCTCACTGTCGTGGCCTCTCTTGTTGCGGAGCACAAACTCCAGATGCGCAGGCTCAGTAGCTGTGGCTCACGGGCCTAGCTGCTCCGCGGCATGTGGGATCTTCCCAGACCAGGGCTCGAACCCGTATCCCCTGCATTGGCAGGCAGATTCTCAACCACTGCGCCACCAGGGAAGCCCCCTTGCTGACTGTTTGACCTTGGACAAGTGAGTCAACTTTTCTGTTTCTGTTCTGAGCTTCTGTTTCCACATCTATAATAGAGCTAGTAAGAACACCTACCTTGTAGGAGCGTTCATTCATTCATGAGCATCTCTCCCCCCTCTCTCCACCCCCAAAATCTCAGGCCTTTATGGAGAGGTCTTGGGACGCTGATGTGGTCTCTGATGCAGTTTATCCACTCACCCCGTACAGAGATCCCTTCAGCAGCAGTGCTGATCAAATTGCCTCTGATGGGTTCCTTTGAATAACAGGAAGAGCCTGCTACCTGACCAAGCAGCCCCTCCTTTAATTGTCACATCCTCACTGTTAGAAAGTTCCCTTTTAGGTTGAGTTGAAATCTTCTATGTCCTGACTTCCCTCATTGCTTTTAGTTCTGAAATACAGGGAGTTAGTTGTATTCTCTCTCACCCCTTTTATCCCCTACCCCTCGCTTCCTCCCAATTAGGAAAAAGTTTACTAGTGTCCCAAGAGGCTCTTTGTAGTTCTTCCTCTATTACTCAGAGTGATCGGCTAGTTGGGAAGGTGAAGGAAAGCTTTGTAGAGTACATGAAGTTGGAGTGGGGTCCTGAGGGTGAGGAGTTAGCCAGATGAGGAAGGGGAGAAAAGCCTTTAGGAGAAGGTAAGGCAGTGTCTTCTAATAGTATGTAGAGTCCAGGAACTCTAGGTAGTTCGTATCACAGGAGCAATAGGGAGTGTGTGTGTGTGTGGGGGGGGGGGGGCGTCATAAGGGAGGTGAAGCCTGAGAGGTAGGCCAGAGCCAGAGCGTGAAGGGCCACCTGTGACCTGCCAAGGGTCACAAACCTGAAGTCAGAGGGCTACCTAGGAGAATGGGTTTTAAAAATGGGTTTATTGGGGGGCCCAGGTAGCACAGGTTTCACATTCTCCTAGAACTGATGAATGGGTTTCTGAGTACCTCAAACTCTCTTTCTTGCTCTTGTCTGGAGTTACTGATTAAACCTGTCCTTGGGACCTCTGTAGAGCAGAGCGGGGACAAGTCAGCACCTTGAATGTGCCAGTCACCCTTGACATCATGTTTCTGAGCTCAACGCACTGGATGAGCCTGGCTTCAGGCCCTTGCCTGCCTCTGGAGCACCCCTTACCTGGGTTGGGGTGGAGGCGGGAACACTGTAACCATGGCCAGCGGCCGGCCTCAGCTTGCCTCTGTCCCAGAGTTGGCTGGACACACAGCCCTGTCTCTGCCCTGCAGGATTTCTCTTTATGCAGGGAGCCTGCATGAACAGCGCCTGGACTCCGAGCCCTTGGCCAAACATTCCAGATTCTTCGGGCATAAAGATTTTTTGAAGGGGCCTGGGATCCTTCCAGGGAGGTTTATGCCCCACACAGATGGCTGTTTGTATCTGATTTTTATATATTCCCAAGGGTACTTTCCGAGCATCCTGGGGGAGGCCTGTCTCTCCCAGCCTGGCTGGCTCACTGGGAATCTTCTGGCAGACCCGCCGCGCACAGCCGGCCTAAGGAGCGTCCTCCCACCACCGTCTGTCCTTCCCCGGGGTCTTGGATGCTGAAGGTCCAAGGGTGGAGTGGGGTTTTTTGTTTTGTTTTTAAATAGGGGCAACGTGGGTAAACAGAGTGGTGTTTCTGGTGCTGTCTGAGGGCCAGGACCCCACATTCCGGTTCCATGACGACAGCCTGTTCCGTTTGCCGCGTGTGGGCTGTGGGCAGCAGCAGCTTAGACAGGAACAATGGAGGCTCTGTTGAGATGCTGCTGCCGAGCTCGGGCAGAATGCATTTTAATTGAACACTTTCCACCCTGCAATCTAGGGGATCTGGTGGCCCACTCCTCCTCATTCCTTCATTTTCTCTTTGTGGCTCAAGAGCCAACTTATTGCAGCTCCTTTTTTCCCCTCTAATATTACCAGCCTCTTGTGGGAAAATGGTGTTTCCAGCCTGGGGTGTGGTTTGCATTTGGCTAACTTGGCGATGGTGGGAGAGAGGAGTGCTGGGGTGAGGGGCTGGAGGTGGCTGGGAGACATCCCTGTAACCTGGGCTGGAGTATCATCACAGGTGCTATATATAAGAAGCTCTTCCTCCCCTTGGACAGGGCTGCCTGGGACTTAGGAGGACTGGCTATAAAGTCAGACCAGCTGGGTTGGAATCCCAGTGGTAACACTTACCATTCTGGGCCTCAGTTTCCTCATTTGCAAAATGGGGATAAGAATAGTGTCTAACTCACAGGATTGTTATGAGAATTAAATTAATTTAACATACATAATGTAATAAAGATAGTACCTGGCACATAGTAAATACCACAGAAATGCATTTATCATTGTATTATGTTATTTTATTTATTTTTTATTTTTTTAAAATTTATTTATTTATTTATGGCTGCGTAGGGTCTTCGTTGTGGTGTGCGGGCTCCTCACTGCAGTGGCTTCTCTTGTTGCGGAGCATGGGCTCTAGGCACGCGGGCTTCCGTAGTTGTAGCAAGCGGGCTCAGTAGTTGTGGCTTGCAGGCTCTAGAGCGCAGGCTCAGCAGCTGTGGTGCATGGGCTTAGTTGCTCCGCGGCATGTCGGATCCTCCCGGACCAGGGCTTGAACCCGTGTCCCCTGCATTGGCAGGCGGATTCTTAACCACTGAGCCACCAGGGAAGCCCTATGTCATTTTAATATTGTGTTCTGATCATCATCAATATTGCGTTCACCCTTCAAGGCTTCATCTGAGACTACAAGATGAACAGAGCAACATTCTTTCTAAAATGCAAATTTGATTTTGTCACTCCTTGGCTTAGAAAACCTAAGTGAGTCCCCATTGATCTCTCTGCACAAGGAGAAAGGAACTTTTGTTTATTGAAGGCCTACTGTGGCTAAGTCCTGGGCACTTGGTGCACCTCTACTAATTTAGATTAAGTGCAAAGTCTGTGTAAGACCCTTCATCAGTTGGCTCTATCTTGCCTGTCTTTTCTCCCCTACCCCGCAAAACCAAGCCAAAGAAAAGCATAACTCTACCTCAGAGAACAGTTTTCCTCCCTGCTGTCTCATTGGCTTTCATCCTCCATGCCTTTGTGTACATTCTGCCGTCTGCCAGGAATGCCCTGTGGGTGGCGGCTGTGGTCCAGGGGAATAGACCACACCAGGGGAGAGTTTGGGAATTCCCTAACCACCATCCCCTGAGGACCCAGGCTGACTCTGGTTGAATCCTTGCTCCACCACTAACTGTGTGGCCCTAGACATGCCCTAAGAATAGCACCCGCCTCATAGGTTTCTTGTGAAAAGTTAATCCTCATAAAGCATTAGAACAATGTCTGATGTACTGTGAGTGTTCAACACATGTTAGCTGTTTCGGCCATTGCAACTCTTTCCAAAGGTCTGATACAGCATTTTTCTGTGTGGAGTATTTCTCTCTGTAGGCTCAGCACTGGACCGATTTCTTTGAAGGTAACAGGAATCGAAGACATACAGTGGATCAGGGAGGTCCCAGGGGTTCCTTGTCCTGCCTGGCACTTCCTGCCTCGCTTCAATCTGTCCCTGGCAGGATCCCTTGCTTCTCAGCCACTGACTTAGCTCATTGATGTAGCCACTCCTTGTGGTGGCAGCTGGGTAACAGACACGGGGTAGCCTCACAAGATGTAGAGACCCCATGTACACAGACTGCTTACGGATAGACCTGCCTGCCTGTGAATGGGATACTTGGTATCCGAATGGGAATTATTTATAGACAAAAAAAAAAATTGCTCTGATTTGAGATTATCCAGATAACCAATCTCTGGTCAAGAAGGGGAGAATGAATATGTCTTCCTTTCATGTTGCTGAGTTTATTAGGGCCAAGTTCTCAGAGACTTGAGTATTTTGCAAATACCTCTCATTGAAAACAATGATAATGATTGAAAGGCCTTAGAAAGAGAAAAGAATGGAAGATTTAATTTCAGGGAGCTATGGTGATGTATGGTTTGTGTCACCTCAGTTCTCTGATTATTGGGCTCAATAGTCAGGAGAGCTGGGGCTTTATCCTGGTTCTATCACTGACTGACTATGTGACCTTGAGCATGCTGGCCTCAAATTCCATGTCTGTAAAGTGGGAGTAACCATCTAGCTTTGCCTGCCTCCCAGAGTTGTTTTCAGGAGTTAAAGATCACGTGCTCTTGTGCATTCATATTTATTCATTTAACCAACCAACCTCTGTTAGATCTACTGTGTCCCAGAGCCAGGCATCTAAAGATGGATAGAATGTAGTCTCCTTCCTCGTGGAGCCCAGAGATGGAGGTGATGGTGGAGGGATGTGTGAGTGGGTGGATATCGTGAACATGGCAGTCTGGCAAGTGCTTTGCTAGAAGCACCCAGCAGGTATATTGGTACTCAACTCTGGGAGGTCAGGGGAGGCTTCCCAGAACTGGTGACACTTGAGTGGGGCAGAGATAAGAAAGGTAGGGGTATAAGGTAGAGGCGCCAGCTAGAGGCAGACACACCTTGGCATTGTAGGACTGTGCCAAGGGGTGAAGGTGGGGTTGTGGGCATGTGGGGGAGAGGCCGCCCTGTGGACCAGGCAGGAGGTGGGCTAGGTGTTTTGGGGTTTCACCCTGAGGGTGTTGGCCTTGGGTAGAGTGACTTGAGGCAACAGAGTGCAGAATCTGGTCAGTAGTTTACAAACCTCATTCTGGTGTCCGTGTCAGGGTGTGACTTGACGAATGGCAGGGAGACCTGCTAGGGGACTCCTGTGATGATCTAAGTGAGAGATGACATGGGCCTGAACTGGGCACAGAGGAGGACACGAAGCACATTTGTGTGTGTATGTGTGTGAGTGCATGTTTATATGTTCTGGGAAAGGGTAAAACCCTCTGTATGCACATAGGATAGTTTTGTTGTTTAATGAGATAATCAAAAATACAGACACCCAGCAGTTCCATCACAGTGGCTCTATCCTTCCAGGGTAGGTAGACAAAATCACAGAGGTTCATGTACAGGGATGTTCCTTGTAGCCTTGTATATAAGACTAGGAAATTGAAAACAACCTAGCTGTCCAACAGTCAGGTACCAGATAACTAAATTATGGAGCCATGCATCCCCAAAATGATGCTGCGGGTCTTTTTTTCTGAACACAGCAAGGTACACACATATATCAACTGAAAGAACAGAAGAACACATGCACAGCATTTAGCCTGCTACCGCTTTGCCATTATTCTCCATGACTCGTCAGTGACGGTCAAGGTTGGGTTTGCTCTTTTTCCCTGTGTGTGACTTTCTGTCTTATGTTACTTGATAACTGTTTTGTGTCTGGGTCTCTGTGAACAAGGACCATGCCTTGTTCTTGCTCCCTTGTTTCCCTCAAGCAACAGGAGTCGGTGGCCGCTAATTACTGTAGAATTTAATTGAAGGATGTGAACAAAGGGCCTGTTATCAGCATTAAGTGATGTTAAGCTGTAGGCTGATTCTCCCTCATCCCCCTTTTTTTCTCCCTCCCTCTTACAAACAGAAACAGTGTATCTGGCCCATAAAGAAGCCTTTAAACTAAGGTTGTGTTAACAAAGACCTCTTCCAGAGACCTAGCTGCTTTGGGGGCAGGGGGTGGGTGAGAGTAAATTCAGGCTTTGTTTCCTGTCTTAGGGAGCCAACTAGAGGTGAGGGGAGATGAGGTTTCATGCACATCTGAGCCGGTGTGCTTTTGTTGGGGTGGCAAAGGGGGAGAGGAAAGCTTTGCCTTACATCTACTGGGTGCTAGCACCTTGTATTATCTTGTTTCGTCCTCACAGCAGCCTGAAGTGGAAGGAAAGTTTGCAGACAAGGATACCAAGGCTCAGAGAGGTTGAATAACTTGCTTAGTTTGCCCAGCTAGGAATTAGTAGAGCCAGGATTTGACCACAGGTCTGTCTGCCCTCAAGCCCCTGTGCTTTGCCTTAGGTGCCAGTGGTCCTAGAGCAGGGACTGGGCCACAGTCTGGGCAGTTAGGCACTGTTACCACGTTTGGCCTTGGACGCTGAGCGAAGGGTAGAAGGCTCTGAGTTTGGAGCAGCGTGAGGATTAACCAGTCAGGTGTGTATTTCATATCTGCTGTGTATGCAGCATGATGCTGAACCCTGAGTGGACACAGAGAAGAGGCCAGGATGACACTGTCCTTGTCTACCATCTGGTTGAAGTCACTCTTTCTTACACGGAGAGCTACAGCAAGGGGTGGTGAGGGATGAATAGGGGCACAGAAAACAAGAGGTGGAGGAAGTCTGAAGAGGAGCAACCAGCAGGACTGAGCGGGTGGGGAGAAGAGGGGGAGGCGTGAGCAATGGTGTGAAGATGGCGGGTCTGGGCTGAAGTGGAGGTTTCTTGGAGGTGAGGAGTGAGTGGGAGCTTGGTTGGGAAGCAAGGAGGGTGGTGGGTTGGGAGGCCTTGGATGCTGGACCGAGGAGCATCGCCTGATTCTCTGGGTCATGGGGAGCCACTGAAGGCTGTTGGACGGGGAGTTGACATGGAGGGAAACAATTCTAGGGCGATGTACCTGGCCCTCCTGTAAAATGTGGGGTGATGGAGGCAGGGAGGAGGAGTTGCCTCACCTCTCTAGAATGTTTACTCATCTGCAAGAGTAGTGATGGGAGGGGTGGGGATACCCCAGCTGAGGTGGACTGGGGCTATCAGGTCTGCTTTGACATGGGTGTGTGATGGTCCTGACAGTAGAAGGAAACAGATAGCTGTGTGTGCACTGGTCCAGGGGGTGGGAGGGTTGTGACCACATCCTGCCAGGTGCTCAGCTTAAGGAACGGTTGGTGTGCATGTGTGCATCCATTCAACAGTTATTTATTGAGTGTCTACCATGGCACTCGAGCTAGGCATATGGTAGTGAGTGAAACAGACCTGATCCTCTCCTTGGGTCTGGCTTTAAAAGTATATGTCATGTGAGAAAAAAAACATGACAGGGAAAAAAAACTGGAGCTGCTCTAAGAAGACAATGTGCTCCATAGCCTGGTTGTTCCACCAGAGTGAAAACATTGCATCTCACTGCAGAGATGAGATCTTACAGAGGAAGCTCCTGGACAGAGCTTGCCCAGAGGGTGGGGTTTTAGACAGCAGCTCCCTTTTCTTAGAGGTGAGTTGAACAGTGGGGTCTCCCAGACGTTGGGGGAATTCCTTAGAGCTATACAGCACATTCTGTCCATCCTTGCTTCCCAGCGCTGCTGCCCAAACCACGCTGGCTCTTCTCTGGCTGAGCCTGTCTTTCCAGGCTGGTTTCTGCCCTTGGATCGGAGGAGGAGCTGGAGGAGAAAAAGGGGATAGGATGGACATTAGAATGGAACAAGGAGAATACTTCAAACAGGACAAGCTCTGGAGGAACACTCTCACTTCCTCTGTGAAGCCCCAAATCAGGGATTCAGAGAGGCTTCGGCTGGGCTCAGATCTTCACCTTGCCTGCGGTTCGGTAACTCATTACCGAAGGCCTTGTTTCTGAAGGCCTAGGTGGTGGGGACCAAGATGTCACTCACTTCAGAAGGCCAGATACCTTGCTGAAATTCCAGAGGCTTTCCCTTGAGCCTTGGGGCTCTGGCCAAACAGACCCTGCTGTGGTTGCAGCCTCAGGTCCTTCTTGAGTACAGATGCCCCACCCACTCAAGGGCTGGCCCCGGGGCCCAGGGAGGCAGCTGGCAGTACAGCCCCTGCCCCAGGTGGGATGGGCCAGCCAACAAGCAGCTGTACTGCGCCTGTGAATAGAATGTGTCCTAGAATGGAGACCCACCCAACATACTTTGCTAGCGGGAGGACACAATTTTGGCTAGAAGCTTTAATGGTGGCAAAACTGGAGCTTTACTCCAAGCATTTAAAAAAATTACTTTTCGTATTATAAAGTTGTTCATGTTCATTGTTGTAAATTTAGACAATGTATATGAGCAACAGGAAGAGAGTAAAAATCTCTTGTAATCCTGTCACCCAGAGATAATCACTGTTAACATTTTGTTGTGTATCTATGTGTGTGTGTTTTAAGAAAACTAGGATAATACAGTTTAAAGTATTTTGTATTTTTTTAAAAAATAAATTTATTTATTTATTTATTTATTATTTTTAGCTGTGTTGGGTCTTCGTTTCTGTGCGAGGGCTTTCTCCAGTTGCGGCAAGCAGGGGCCACTCTTCATCGCGGTGCGCGGGCCTCTCACTGTCGTGGCCTCTCTTGTTGCGGAGCACAGGCTCCAGACGCGCAGGCTCAGTAGTTGTGGCTCACGGGCCCAGTTGCTCCGCGGCATGTGGGATCTTCCCAGACTGGGGCTCAAACCCGTGTCCCCTGCATTGGCAGGCAGATTCTCAACCACTGCGCCACCAGGGAAGCCCCTATTTCGTATTTTTTAATAATGATATCTATTCCATATCATTAATTAACATTTACCTCATCAGTTTTAATGGCTGCATAGTATGTCCTTATACAGTTGTATTGTGATTTACCTAACTAGTAATGGATGAGATTTTGGGGGGTTGTTTTCTAAAAGGGAGTATCTTTCTTGTGGTAGCTGATCATAAAATAAATACATGAATTAGAATCTCTGAGGCTGTGTCCCTGGCAGTGTTTTCTTTAAGCTCCCAGTGATTTTAATGTACAGCCAGGGCTGAGAACCATGTGGTGAGACCATAAACACTTAAGTTGGTTCTTTTACCCCAGGACTCAGCACAGTGCAGGGCATTTAGGAGATGCATGAAGAGAAACATCTCACTTCACCTCCATGCTGTCATCAGGTGAGTTTGAGGCTAGTGTGAAGGTGGTTGACCTGGGGGCTCCCTGCTACGGTCCCTGCTGAGTCTGATGTTTGTATGCTGGTGACCCTTTAACTGGGATTCCAGTCCCCACATCTCTTTACCTTGTGTGGAGATGATTGCTAATTTTGAACATTGCAGTCGATGTTTATGTGGCCAAAGCCCTTGCCCACCCAGAGGGAGGGAGGGGCTGGTGAGGACTAGAAGAGAGCAGATATGGGGCCTGGTAAGTGTCTGGATGGATCAGAGGGAGACTGTGATATTCTTTACAGATCCCTGGTGCTTTTTAGGTCACAGGGTGCCTCAGACATGGGATCACCCAATCCTCCCATCCAGCCTATAGGGCAGATGGCCCAGGCAGTCTTATTCCTGTTTTATAGTTGGGGAAACGGAGGCTCTGAGAAGGTAGAGGGTCTTTGATTCAAAGGAGTGAGTCTTTGATTCAAAGGAGTGAGTCAGAGTTGGACCTCTCTCTTTTGACTATCAGTCTACTTTTTTTCTGCAAAACCATCTGGGTCCGTGGATTTGCTAGAGACCTTGGGTTTATGCCTCTTTGGGAAACCCTTTGTTTTATTATAGCAAGGTGTATGGTTACTGGCCAGAAGGTTTCTAATTTTTCAGGCATTTATGAAAACTAGCTGCTGAGTGACAGCACATGTGTACTGATATGTTAATACCCATTCATCAGAATGTTTGGAGGTGTTTGGAAAACAAGGAGGTGATTTTAAAATATACCTATAACAGCATTTTTTCCTGGCTTCCAGAGAAACATTTTTAAAAACTTAAGATAGTCAACAGAACTTGGATAACTGACTGGAACCTGAGTGGTAATAGTAATAGTGGCTATGGTAGTAATAATGGCTTACATTTATTGAGTGCACACTACATTCTGGCACTTTGGAATACCTAAGCTCAAAGGGTTGCTGAGGAGATTATTTCTATTTCAGAAATCAAACCAAGGAAAAAAAACTTACCACTTCTTGGTTTTATTAGTCATGGTACCTTCATACAATGAATTGCTATGCATCTATTTAAAATGGTGCTGTGAGTCTTCCCTGGTGGCCCAGTGGTTAAGAATCCGCCTGCCAATGCAGGGGACACGGGTTCGAGCCCTGGTCGGGGAAGATCCCACATGCTGTGGAGCAACTAAGCCCGTGAGCCACAACTGCTGACCCTGCGCTCTAGAGCCCGGGAGCCACAACTACTGAAGCCCGCGCGCCTAGAGCCCGTGCTCTGCAACGAGAAGCCACCGCTCTGAGAAGCCCGTGCACCGCAACAATGAGTAGCCCCCGCTCTCAGCAACTAGAGAAAACCTGCGTGCAGCAGCGAAGACCCAGTGCAGCCAAAAATTAAATAAATGAATAAATAAATTTATTTTTAAAATAAATAAATAAATAAAATGGTGCTGTAAAATATCCACCAGTGATATGGAAAATGTTCCCTGTGCCCTAGTAGATAAAAGAAAATTATGAAATATGTTGGCATCTGGAGGTTCTCAATGAATGTTTAAATCCACAAACGTATAAAGCAGTACTATCACCCCCTTCATTTTCTTGGTAAGGAAATTGACTTGCCTAAAGGTCACACAGAATTTTGGATGTGGGTCTTTTATAAGAATCCAGTGTGTTTCTCACCATCCTCATATGTTTCTGTTATTAAAAAAATAATAATAGAGACTAAGACATTTTATAATCAAGGGCTAGTTGCTATGTTTAGAGCAAAAAAGACAAGTGAGGCAGAGACCTGTTTGACAACCATGTTACTTTGTTTCTATAGCTCTTTACAGTTAATAAAGCACTTGTAAATAACTTTTTTTCTGAGTTTCAAAGGAATAGTTATTTAGATATACAACAAGGATTTACTATATAGCACAGAGATCTATATTCAGTATCTTGTAATAACCTATAATGGAAAAGGATCAAAAAAAAAGAATACAGTTATATGCATATATATGTATAACTGAATCACTTTGCTGTACACAACTATACTTCAACAACAGCAAAATAATTTTTTTAATACATATTTATTATATAATTAGGAAAGTAGGGAAAACCCCAGAGAAGGAAAAAATATTTATAATCCCTCAGGGATAATGACTGTTAACACTTTTTCTTCCTGTCTTTTCTTTCTCTCTTTCTCTCTCTCTCTCTCCCCCTCTCCCTTCCTCCCGCCTTCCTTCCATTTATCTATCTATCTATCTATCTGCGCCTGAGTCTTAGTTGCAGCATGCACGTTCTTAGTTGCGGCATGTAGGATCTAGTTCCCTGACCAGGGATCAAACCCAGGCCCTCTGCATTGGGAATGCAGAGTCTTAACCACTGGACCACCAGGGAAGTCCCCTTCCTGTCTTTTCTCATTGCAGATATATTATAAATTTTATAAACTTGGGACCATGTTGTACATATGTGTTTTTGTTTGTCTTTTGCTGCGCCATGTAGCATGCGGGATCAAACCCATGCCCCCTGCAGTGGAAGCGTGGAGTGTTAACCATTGGACCTCCAGGGAAGTCCCTTGTACATATGGTTTTGATTCTTGCTTCTTTTACTAATCTGTTTTAGATCCTTCTCCCTGTCAGTAATTGTTCTTCTACAACATGATTTCCAGAGGATGTACAGTATCTAGTTTTTATGAGTGATTCTGAATTATTGGACACTAGGTTGTTAATTGATTTTTTTCATTATTATGAATAATGCTGTTATAAATACCCTTGTCTTTACTAGCATCTGGTTGTTTCCTCAGGATAAATTCTTAGAAGAGTCATTGATGGGTCCTAGGATATCTGCCTGTGATAATGCACCCTTCATTTACATTTTCTCCTTTGATCCTTAAAATAACACCCTGAAGCTGGTACCGGAGGGATTATTATCCCCATTGTACACATTGGAAGCTGAGGTTTATAAAAGTTGCAGTTTGCTCAAGATAAGAAACTACTTTGGAATGGTAAAGGGAACTGCTTTAATCCAGTGAGTCTGAGGGAATAGAGTAGGAGATGGGTTCAGATTCATCAGTTTTGTTGTATTATTCAGACTTCCTAGAAATTCCACTTTCTGTGACTTCCACTGATGTCTTGGGTCTGCCCTCTGCCCCATCATAGAACGTCTTCTTCCTTTCAGTATTTGAAGAGGCTCCCATGTGGCTCTAAGCTTTCCCTTTTCCAAATTAAATCGTCCTTGTTCTTTTAGGAAACATGGTTTTTTACTAACTTACTGTCTTTTATGCCACTCTGGGCATATTCCACTTTATCAGTAATCATCTTGAAGTGTGTGTATTAGTCAACTCTTCAGGTTGGAAGTGACAGAAACCCAACTCAAACCAGCTTAAACAGAAAAGGAAATATATTGGCTCCAGTAATTGGAAACTTCAAGGGTACATCTGACCTGGTCTTGGCACTGTTGGACCCCAGTGCTCGAAGGGCACTTTGACAGCATTGTTCTCTCTCCTTTCAATTCTTCTAACCCCCTTGTCAGAGAGATGTTCACTCTCTCAGGATCTATAGATCACTTCTTAGAGAAGATTCTCATTGTCCCTGCTGGGATCAGGGGCCCACCCCTAGGAGTGGCACATGCTGGCTGACAGTTGCAGCACGACAGGATGGGGAGGTACGGCTTTTCCTAAGGGAGGGATGCGTGTGAGCAATGCAAACCCATTGTATTGTGATACGTAGAATCGAACTGTGTGCCAGCTGGTGTCTGGCCGGCTCAGAAGAGTGTGGGTTCATCATCTCTCTTTTTCTCAACATTATACTTCCTATTAATGTAGTCTAAAATCAAAATGGGTTCCCTTTTACTATGTAACCATATTACATCAAGGGCTAGTGCTCAGTCTGTCTCTCCCTTCTTGTGCTACCTCTGCTGGGAGATTTTGGATTCATGTTAGGTCTTTAAGCTTATCCCTGTAGATTTCCTACGGCTGTATTGGGTCCAGAGGATCAGCCTGTTGAGATCCTTGAGCCCTAATTCTGTCGTGAGGCACACTGGTCTCCCTCCCAGCTCAGTGCTCTCTGCAATCAGGTGATAGACATTTGGTGAGGGGCGGGGGAGGGATGAGGGAATGAGATAGAGCCAGGTAATCACCTGCATCAAAAGAGCCAGAATCTTCTCTTGCCTTCCCTTGTCCCCACAAAACTCTAAAGTTCCCTTTTCCTGGCCCATGAGGTCAGCCTTCTGGGTTCATAGTGTGTCAGAGGTCACCAGGAAGGGCATCGTGCAGTCTGCTTTTCTACCGAGGCCCCAGATGGACTTAAGTTGAAGTAGGAAGGATCTAGGTTAGACTTTACTCACTTCATGTCATGGGTGGGTATTCTAGAGAACGTGATAGGTCCATTTCCAGAGGCTTTCGGGCATTAGCAGGTTCCTGAGAAGTCTGCAGTGCTGTAGCGTGGCTAGTAGGGGATTGGAAGTCCCTATGAGCCCTCTGGGGGTTTTGCTGGTCGAGCGTGCCAGCCCCTGCACGTGGGCAGTCTTGGTAGCTGGGGGCATGGCATGGGTGTGCCGGGTGGCTTTTGGCCTCCGTCGTTCTACTGAAGACTCCAAACTGTGTTGTTCAGCTGCAAAAACAGTTTTCTTCCTTCGCTAGCAAGAAACACAAAGCAGCCCTTCAGAGAGGGCGGGTGGGCGTGCAGCAGTTCTGGCAGAGTGTCACACTCATCTGATGCAGCACAGGGCGAACCGCCCCAGATGGCCCGGCAGAAGCAGAGTTGGGCAGCAGCATCCGGAGGAGCCCTGGGGAACAGAGCGTAGTGGGGGGAGCCTTGCCCTGGCAGGCCTTGAGACCACAGACAATGGCGGGAGGAGGCCTGATCTAGGCACTGGCTCGCCTGTGAGTTGGGCAGGAATGAGACAGGAGAGTGGCCTTTCGCATGTCGCCCTGTGGGTCTGATGGAGCCTCATGTATGCTGTGTGTGTCTTTGTGTCGAGATCTGAGTCTGGGAGCAGTTTCCCTAGTGGTTGCTGGGGAGAAGAGGGAGGCAGGTCTCTCTGCTGATGAGCATTAGGGGTGCCTGAGGCCTCCTCACCTTGGGGTGGGTTGGTCAAACCGCTCAATGCTTTGGCAGCCTGTCTTTTGACATCCAGATGACTTCCTATGGGTAGAGCCCAGTAGCTCTCTAGTTCCTCTGCCTGCACCAGATTCCCGTTGGACTTTTTATTTTGGCTTGGGCTGAATGGGATTCTCCCTGCTTGTCCTCTTGTCTCTGCCTCTCCCTGTCTCCCCACTCCCTTTCTCTCTCTCCTTCCTTGTCTGCATCACTTCTTTCCCCTTTTCCTGCATGCCCTGAGCCCCCATTCTACCCCAAGGGAGTTTGGGGCTTGGTTAGACAGGGAGCACTGTCCTAGTATTTAGATGAGCCCCTCTTCCTGGGCAGTTGGTCCAAAGAAGGATCTAGAGTCCAGTGTTGTGATTGGCTGCTGAGGGGTTGGGTGTTGAGGCAGCAGGCTGGCAAGTCTGTGTGTCTAACGTGGACGCCTAAATCATGCTGGTATCTGGAGGGCCCAAGACAAATGCTTGTCTGGGTCTCATTCTGGGCTCCTGGCCTGTCACACCAGAAGAACCTAGTGTGGAGAGCACCTATGCATTGGAGAAGGGGCGCTAGTGGAGTGAGGCAGAGCAGAAGTGATAGCTGGCGGCCGTTCTCTCCTGGCAGGAGGTGACTTGTGTTCATACTGTGGCTTGTAAAGGGTGGACCCAAGCATGGAGGGCCGCCTGGCATTAAGCAGAGCTGTTTCTCCCTTCCCTTTCCCCAGCTGGGAAGAGAGACATACATGAGTGTCTCTTTAGGGCTTGTCCTTGATCAGCACTGCCCAGACCTCAGATACCCAGCCAAGGGTCAATCTGAATTGTCCAGATTTTCCCTTATCTCTGCTATAAGGAGAACAGAAGCCAGTTTGGGGAAATCCTGTGGAAGGAAGCAGGGGTGCCAGTTGAGATTTGCCCTAATGAGATTTGCACTCTAGGCTATTCTTGGGGGTTGCTGGTGAAATTATATTTTAATGGGAATGTTCTTTTCTAAACTTTAACTAGCAAAGCCATAGCAGTGTTTGCAGTTAATAATGTACCTGGTGAGTTGTTGAGCTGAAGTTTAACAGCCAATTTAAAAAACAAGGTAGGGAATTTAAAAAATAGGACATTGAGAACATGTGTGTCCTGGAATGATTTCAGTGTTTCTGTTGGAATAAGTGGTTTTGTGCTAACTGGAAGGGTTTCCATGCCCCTGTTATCGTTAGTGGCCCTTCTAGGAGGCCCTGATGCCAGGCTCCCTGGCCCTGAAAAGTAATCTACTGTGCTGCGCATTAGTAGATGAACCAGGAGGCCATTTCACCACTTTGTAAAGCCGCAGAGCTGGGGCAGCTCTTCCCCTGGTGGGATAGCCCAGTGAAGGTGGCTGTAGCAGGAAAGGGAGACGCAAATCATGATGCAGGCAGATGCTTCAGGCACACACGGGTGGATAAAACCCTCATGGCTGAACAGGGATGGGGCTGATGCAAGGAATAAAGCAGGGAGTCCGGTATCTGAGATGACAAAGTCCTTCTGCAGAGTTTGCTTTGGAAAAGAGAAGAGGTTTTAAAAAAATCTCTGAATGGAAAATTTAGGGAAACTGAAACGGAAGCTCCTCTTGGATTCCGAGTGGTGTGTGTTACTGCAGGAGATTGGTACCTTTTGTTAGAGGCCCTGGATCTCAGGCCCTCCCTAGTTCAGGCTTCTGATTTCACGTTCACACCCTGGCTAGTTACTCCAAGCATCCCTGTGCCCTGCTCACTCTCTCTGGTACCCTGGTGGGCTTGTGGTTCACAGTGTGGCACACAGAAATGAGCTCAGAGAGTGGACTCTGCCCGCCTTGTACCTATATCCCTCAAGGTGCCCAACACCAGTGGTTACTCAGTGGATGTTCGTGGAATGCATGGGGTGGTTACTTACAGCTGTGTTCAGTGTACACACACACACACACACACACACACACACACACACACACACACACACACCCACCCCTTTGGTCCCTGTGTGTCCTCACTTTCCCTAATATATGCACACTCATAAATTATATTCATAAACTGCTGTGATAATGTACCTATAAGACATACACATGCACACTTAAAAGGATGATATAAAAATAAACATGAATAGATGTTCTAATATTTTCTTCCTGAACTGAAGTGGGTCATTTGAGCACCTCAGGGTTGAGTGTGCCCCACTATAGAGACCCCTGAATAGATGTTCTAATATTTTCTTCCTGAACTGAAGTGGGTCATTTGAGCACCTCAGGGTTGAGTGTGCCCCACTATAGAGACCCCTGCGTCCCGCCAGTTATCTGATAAGTGCTCTGCTACTGTAGTCCAGTGCCCTGTGAGAGAGGGCATATCTAGCTCTGCTACTGTAGTCCAGTGCCCTGTGAGAGAGGGCATATCTACCTAGACCTTCCATTTTTAGGTGCTCTGATTTTCAGAAGCAAAGCAGGCAGGCACAGCCCTTCCAGCCCTCATGGTTTTTGCTTAAATTCTTACCAAATTTCCTGGAGCTAAGGGGGAAACTCTCCTAGATGCTGCTCTGGCTGCAGTCCTTTGCTGTTATTCCTGAGCCCCTCATTCAGTCCCCAGTAGCTTTCAGACTTCCTAGGGTACAAGGGAAGGGCTGTTTTCGGGGGGCTTGGGTATAGCCCAAGGGTTGGTGAGGATGTGGAGAAACTGGAACTCTTGTGCATTGCTGCTGGGAACGTAAACTGGTGCAGCCACTGTGGCAAACAGTTTGGCAGTTCCTCAAAAATCTAAATAGAATTACCATATGATTCAGCAATTCTACTTCGAGGTATATACCCAAAGGAATTGAAAGCAGGAACAGATGCTTGTACGCCAATGTTAATTGAAGCATTATTTACAGTAACCAAAAGGTAGAAATAACCCGGGTGTCTATCTAAACAGATGAATGGATTAATAAAATGTGATATATATACAATGGAATATAATTCAGCCATAAGAAGAAATGAAATTCTGATATATTCATTCATCATGGATGAAACTCGAAGACATCATGCTGCTAGACACAAATGGGCAAATATTGTATGATTCCATACACGGGGTACCTAGGATAGACACATACAAATACAGAGAAGCAGAAGGATGAGAGGTTTTCAGGGGCTGGGGGCAGGGAGGAATGGGGAGTTATTGCTAATGAACGATTATAATGTTTCTGTTTGGGGTAATAAATATGTTTTAGAAATAAATAATGGTGACGGTTATGCAACACTGTACCTATAATAAAATAAGAAAAAAAAACTTTAAAAAAAAAGAATAAGCAAGGAGAGGAGGCTGGGGGCTGGGGTGGAGAGACAGGCAGTTAATTCCTCGTCTGAATGTGTTACCACTGCCGATCAGATGCCAGGCTGTCCCTTTCCCTGTAGGCACCTGTGCCTGGCGTTAGGGCTGCTAGAATGGGATACCTGTGGCCGCGCCCTGGCTGTACAGGTAGCTCTCCAGGGCCCCCAGGGGAATGGTCATCAAGATTTAGGCCATGAAGTAGGGCCATTTGTCCCCCTTCTTTGCCCTCTCCCTAGTCAGCTGATGACAGCTCTGGTACTGCAGCCCAGCACCCTGTGATCAAGGACACACCTTTCTGGGTGTTCCATTGTGAGAGCTCTCAGATTTTCAGAAGCAGGTAATGGTTTTTCTCTGAGGGCTGGAATCATGAAGTAGGGCAGACAGGTTTCTTTGCAGTTAAATTTAGGGCTTAGATTCCAGGGGTGGCAGAGAGAAGCTGTAGTTAACAACTATCGCACCACCAAAAAAGAAAAAAAATGTCCTGAATTAAGCAAGGTACGTGGAACCTGAAAATACTTCAACCAAATTGGAATAAGTACTTCTAAAAATAAAAGGTGCTGAAATCTGGAAAATACCAAATATGGCTTCTTGTTCAGGTGCTTGCTTCTCTGCTTTTCTGTTTTTGTCACCCTGTCCCAGTACTGCAGCTGTACAGGGACAACGTCACCCTCGTCCCGGAGGAATGGACTGTGTACAAGGCCTTGTCTTTCATGATGAGTTGTCCCTGGGGTGGGGAGGCAGCTGGCAAATGTCCCCCGGGTCACAGTGGCTGCCCCTGCTCATTACCCCCTCTCTCAGAACGCCTCTTTAGCTCTTGGATCTCCTGGCAAGGGCTGCCTTTAACTCAGAAACACCCTTGGTGCCACCTAGTTCCCAAGGCTCCAGCAGCCAAGTGCCGCATCTTGGGCACTTGATTTTGTTGTTGTTGTTGGTCCTGGGCACTGGGCAGACCAGGTGCATGAAAGATTCTTAGAAACACAGGTTCAAGGGAGGATGCACAAGGGCAACATCAAGGTGCCTGTTCCCACAGATAGAACTTGAGTTTGCAGGACTTATAGTTGTTTCAGGAAGTGAGTGTTACATGGAGACAATAATAACAATAATAATAGTGAAAGATACTGGGTACTTACTGCATTTTGGGCCTGTCTCCAGGGGTCTTTATACAGACAACCTCATGAGGTGGATATTGTGATCGTGCCCATTTAGAGTGAGAAAACTTAGGCTAAGTATCCTGCTCAGGGCTACACAGGCAGCAAGAGGTAAAGATGGATTTGAACCCATGCAGTCTGTCTCCAGGGCCTGTGCACCTCGCTACGTGTGAGTCAGTCATTTCTGTCAAAGCCACAGGGCTGCCTCCTCACCTGGGGCACAGTATCAGGACTCAGGGCTTTGCTCCTCCTCCCACAGCCTCCTTTTTTGGGAAAAAGGACGGAATAAAAATTGCTCCGCTCTTCCCCTATTTGCTCCCCTGCTGGATGGGGGGTGATGTCAGCCTGACAGTGGCATGCAGGCTCCTGCTTTCTGCATTTTGCATTTGGTCAGGCCTACCATGGACATATTTATCAGACACCTACTATGTGCCAGGCCCTATGTTAGGTGCTTCACTCATAGTATCTCTCAACAGCCGGTGAGTTAGGTATTACTGCTCCCAATTTACAGGTGAGAAAGCTGAGGCTCAGAGAGGTGAACCACTTGCCCAAGTTAAATAGCTAATTAATGGCAGAACCTCAGTTTGATCTCAGGACCACCTGATTAAAAAAATCTCTGGCCTTTCCACCCTCTTCCAGGAGGGTGCAGTAGGGCTGCCATGACCTTCCATGCTCCTGGCTCTGCCAAAAGCCTATGTCCGGCTTTGATGATGCCAGGGTAGGTCTGAGGGCCAAGGTTGAAACAACACATGCCCTTTCTGGGAGAGATGCTGTGGGTAGAGGTGGGTGAGGAGGGTCCTCATGCTTCCCCCAGGTGTCCTGCAGATCCTGCCCTGGGGAGAGTAACAGCTAGGATGCCCCCTTTGGGCATGGCCAGGGGTGGGTGCAGGGCTAAGGGCCTCTTTTCTGGGCCACTTCTCAGGTTGCCTGTAGCCGTAACTGTAAACTCTCTGGAAGGAGCTCTTGGCTGCCGGTTGGAAGCCGCGGCAGGGTCAGTGCTTTTGAGGGGCCAGGACAGGTGTGAGAAGCAGGTGCTCCTCTGCCTCTGAGACTTGTCCTCCCATGAGCTGCGGAGCCTGGAATCAGGATTACCTGAAGGAGCTGACGGCCTTTCTGCAGCCCTTTCTGGCTGAGCTGCTGAGATTCTGTCATCTCTTTAGGAGCCTCGGGCATCCTGGTGAGTGTCAGAGAAACCAGCCTGGGGCGGGGGTAGTTTGGGGACCGTGCTGAGGAAACTTTGCTCGATGACCTGATTTTTCTAAAACTTGAGGGCTTTGTGTTTGGGGTTTGGAAAAAGCTGTAACCTGGAAGTGAGGAGGAATATGTTTCAGAAAATCAGGCTGTTCAGCCTGAGACCCCGCCAGAGGCAACAACCGGCAGTGGGTCCTGCAGGAGTGCAGAGGGGAGCTGCGGGCTGGGTCTGTTCCTGGGGAGGACAGACTGCAGAGCTGGGCGGCGGGGACTGAGTGATGAAAGGAAGCCAAAGTTTGAGGACAAGTTTGGGTTCAAGGAGTTGGCAGGTAACTGGAGTGAGAGCTTCTTCCCTGTCCTGGGCCAGCCCTCTGTGTGCCTCAGTGTCCCCATTTGTACATTGGGGGTGAAATCCCCTGGAGCATCGGGAAGCCTCAGCCTCGGGGGTGTAGCTGTTACACAGTCGTTGTTGTCGTTATTTATTATTTAAGCACCTCTCCTGTGGCTGACCAGGGGCCTGTGAGTGGAGTATCACCTTGGGCTGTGGGAACCCTTTCTCCGCTGGACCCTGCAATCACCTGTTTGTAGTTAGCGCCTACTGCTTACCGGGACTGCACCAGATGCTTCACATGGGTTAGTGATGGAAGCCAGGGAGCCTTCCTGGAATCCCCAGGGAAGCTCTTCCCCCCTCTTGTGGACTCCTGCGGCGCTGGTTTCTGCAGTGTGTGTGTGTGCATGTTCCCCTCTCCCTGCCTTCTTCTGTTCTTCTTCCCCCTCACCAGGGACTGGCCTGAACCTCACTCTCCTGGCACCCAGGTCTCAGGAAACATTTGAGTAAACGGGCGGGGTGTGGGGCGTTGTGTGTGGAATCTAGATCTTCAGTGGCTTCTCATCTCATTACTGTTTCCTGGCTCGGCTCAGGCCCTGGGTGCCCATGCCTTCTGCTCTGGGTGCCACTTGGTGGCTGTGCCGGCTTCTCCAGGACTGGTGGGACTTAAGGCTGTGATGGCTGCGGGAGTGGGGCTGGGGGGCTGCCAGTGGCTGCGTACGGGACAAAAGGAAACAGGAGCCAGCGTCCAGGAGTGAAGGAAACTGAAAGGACTTGTGGCCCAAGGTGGACAGAGAAGCCGGTTCACAGCAAGGGTTATGGTTGGTGGAGCCATGTGGCGGGGGATGGATGTGAGGGGTGAGGGTGTGTACATGAGCTTGATCTGGGCTGGAGAGTAGAGGCCTGGGGCATGGGGTGCACAGGAACCCGGAAGCCAGGCCGGCACTCATCTTCTTGTCATCAGTGGGTGCCTTGGGGGCAGTAGGTTTCAGCTCTAAAAATCCACCAGTGTCACCTGGGCTCCTCCCCCTGGGCTTGGCCTGGGGTGAGCCACGTATGGAGGTGCAGGCCTGTGTGGCTTGGCAGGGCCCCTCCACCCAGGAGCCATGTTTTATGGGAAAGCTGGAGCCAGGAACTGCACACTGATAAAAAAGTGTTTTCATTCTCGGGGGCGTTAATTAACACAGATTAGATTTCAACTGAGTGGGCCTTTTGTTGCAGGAGCCTTTCTAATCACCGTGGTTTCAATACTGCTACGGTTTCACTGAGCCAATTCAGGTTCATTACTTTGGTCTGTTACCACCCCAGGTATTCAGCCCTGATGTTATTACTTATGGCCCCACTGGGTCCAGTTTTTCAAACTCGATTTAACTACTGGCCTGGCATCTCTCTCAGTTATCACCCTCGTAGGGTGCTGAGCCTGGAAAAAGATAACCCAAGAATGTAGGCACGTTTTCTTGGCTCTCTGAATTTTATTAAACATTTACAAACGTGTTTTCTTCAGTTTCCTGAGGTAATCTGGCACAAACAAGATGGGCTTCAAAAGTTCTTTCCAATTGTCATATTTATGAATAATTCCATCAGTTCTTACAGTTCTGTCTCCATACAGACTGGAAAGGAATCAGACAATGGTGGAAGGGAAGCCAGGCTGAAAGTTGGAAAGAAAGGCTGCCATGGCTGGTGGCAGGTCACCAAGTGTAAAGACAGGGAGCTTCCTGGCTCAGGCAGCGATTTGGGCCCCAGGCCCATCCCCCCATCCCCCAGCCGTGAGGCTTCCATTCTTGCAGTAGACACTGCTTGTGCTTCTGGGTGAGAGACTTCATGATTCTTTTTCTTCTCAATATTTTTTCTCTGGTTATATCTGCTGTGTAATTAAGGAATTAGCAAATAAGAAAATATGTTACCCAGTATCCTGCCACCCCAAGATAATGGCACTTAAGATCTTAGCATAGTTCCTTCTAGATTTTGGGGGGCATTTAAAAATATTATTGCGGTCTTACACTCTTCATACATAAGTCTATATATCTTGCACTTGCAGGATAGTTATTTCTTTTTATTATTATAGAAACAATTCATATTTGATTGTAGAAAATTTGGAAAATACAGAGGAAAAGCACAGAGAGGAAAAATAAAAATTGCACTGATTATTTTTCCATCCAGAGAGAACCACTCTTTGTGACTGTCTATATGTGTACACTGCCAGTCTTTCTTTTCTCAAGCGTATACACACATTATCTCTCACCACAAATTGGGGTCACGCATATACAGACATCCTTTCTTTTCCCTTTTTACTTAAAAATATCCCATGAATGTGTGTCATGACATGAAGTTTTGCTTTGAGACATGATTTTTAAAAAATAATTTGTTTATGTGAAATTTATGTAATATAAAATTAACCATTTTAAAGGGAGCAACTCAGTAGTATTTAGTACATTCACAGTGTTGTGCAACCAGCACCTCTATCTAGTTTCAAAACATTTCCATCCTCTAAAGTAAATCTCCTTACCATTAAGCAATTTCTCCCCATTTCCCGCAGCCTCTGGCAACCAGCCAATCTGCATTCTGTCTCTATAGATTTATCTGTTCAGGATATTTCATGTAAATGGAATCATACATGAGACTTGATTTTTATTGGCTCATAGTATGCTTGTATGGATCTATCTGAACAGGCCCTTGGTCTTCAGCGTAAGGTGTCATCATCAAGGAGCTGGGATTCTGTCATATGGATATACCATAATTTATCTAATCCCTTATCTTTGGGCACTGAGGTTGTTTCCATTTTTTTAATGCCTACAAGTAATAATGTGTTGAACATCTTTGTGCCTAAACCTTTTTAAAAATTTCAGATTAGCAAGGACACACATTCTTGAATATCCCGTGTTAATTTAGTTTGAAAATGGTTATGAAAGAAACTCTTTTTTTTGTCTCCTCGAATGAAAGACTCTAGCCTCTAGCCTTCGGTCTCCCTGTTGCTTTTTTGATAGTTTTATATCTTCTATCAAAGCCATTCTTTGGTAGGGGTGACTAATGCTGCTTTAAACCATGCAAGGTGATAATACCTCACATGACACAAAGGTAGCGCTTAAGAAGGTAGCACTTAAACCTGCCACTTCCGTTGGGATCATCTGGGCTGTTTTTGCTGAATCTTTCTGTTCTTCAAGGGCAACGTAACTTTTGCAGAGACTGGTTAAACTGCTTTAGATTTAGTTGACAGGGCTGGCCAGTGCTTGTGGAACTTGTAGCTGCGAGAGACCTCAGGTAAAAGCTGTTGTTTCCTGTCCTCATCCATGTGCAAGAAGTGCCAGCGTAAGCCTGGCTCTGAGGTGCTCTGTGTAGACAGATTGTGGATTAGGCCTTAGCCAGGAGCAGACTTCATGGAGAGACTTCAGATCTGCAATATCCAAGACTGCCAGGATGTTCCTTTATCCCTGTCACAGACCTGGATTAGGTGTTATTAAAATGTGAGCTACTTTTGACTCTTACTGTGGCATTGTGAGCATGGGATCATTGAAGGGTCCTTGGCTGATTCTGTGGGGAGAGAGAGAGCGAGAGTGAGTGCACAACACAGAACGAGCTGATGGGAGAAACACCGAAGTGAGGTCTAAGCTTTGCTGTGCCATTAATTAGCTGTGTGACGTTGGGCAAGACATGCTACCCTCTAGGAATCAGGTTGTCTGTACTTTAGGTGGGTGTTGACTTGCCCTGGGCATTAGCACCCCTTCAGAATTGCACTTGCTAGACCATCATTGATGACTCTTCCCCATACAGTGCCTGGGGCAGAGTGAGCCTTAACATGAACAAGTTTGGGCACACACATGTGCACACGCACACACACACACACACACACACACACACACATACACATACATTTCTCTGAGCTACTCCCTTATGATGATAGAATGTGCCTATTTGCCTGGTCCCTATGGAAATTATCCAAAAAGAATATATTCCTACAAACTAGATCACTGGGTATGGTTTTCCCCCGACCCTGCTTTCTAAGTGGCTGTGTATGTTCCCTGAAATCTTCCCTTTTCTAGATGACTGGGTCTCTAACCATGCCTCAGTCATTTTAGATCCCTTGTGTGGGCTCACTAGGCCTACCTTCACTTGATATAACTGGGAGCAGTCCTTACAGTTCCATCCTGCTCCCTGACCACCATTCTAGAGCTTTCTAGAGGTAGTCTTGACTGTCTTTTATGGTCATCATAGACTGCTGGCTCATGTTTGACACAGCTTGGAGGAAAAAAACCTTCGAATCTATGTAGATCAGTAACTTTCTTTAAGCTTTATTGATTCTGAGCTTAAGTGTATACATTGTCTTCTCTAATAGTCTGTAAACGACTGACGTATTCAATTAATTCAAGCATTAACTGAACCTCTGCTGTGTGCCAGACACTATGCTAGATGCTAGGGAATCAAAGACAAGTAAATCATGATCCCTCAAGATGCCCCAATCCAGTGGGGATGAGCAGATACATAAACAACTGCAATGGGACAAGTGTCCTCTTGTGGATTTGTATAGAATGCAACAGGAACACAGAGGGGAGGGCAGTTCATTCCATGGATAGGCTCAATAGGAAGCAACATTGAACTGGGCCTCGAAGGATGGGTAGGATGTTGCCATATGGATGGGTAGGGGAAGAGTATTCTGGAAAAAAACTTTCATTCCATTCATTTGTTCAGCAAGTCGCTCCTTCTAGTCTGCCACAGTTCAGGCACCATGGTTTGTTAGTTTAAATTTTCTTCTTTATATTCTCTAGGGTGTCTAGCATAGTGCTTTGTATGCAACAGTTGTTTGGGAAGTATTTGAGTAAATTAAAATCCATCTGATAGGTAAGGGAAGTAAAAATTACTCTGACATTGGCAGAAACTGAATTTCAAGTGAAACAATGTATATGGAAATAAAGCATGAGACAACTATAAGGTGTGTACCTAATATTTACCTCTCTTGTTAGCTGTTTTTATTTTGTTCTCTTCCCAAGAAATTTATTTGGAGGATTTCTGTGACCTTTCAAGTAACTACGGCATTCTATAATTATTAGTTTTTTATTCTGTGCTCTGATAGTGCTGGATAAAAGAACATTTATGGTGATGTTTTTATTTTATTTAATGATTATTTTGTTATTGTTCAACAAAATATATAGGGTGAGAAACCCTACAAATCCCTCTTAACTTGTGGAGGTACCTCATCTTTGTGTTAAGTTTTCTTCTTACCTACTGAAGCCCAGAACTTCCTTTCTGACTTCTCCAATCAGTTTAGCTTCCTGTGGGTCTGAGGGGTTATTTTCTGAACTTTATATAAGTTTATGTTTGGTGAGTCAACTTTCTGATCATGATAAAGGCCAAATTATTCTTTTATAAACCTTTGTGATTTGTCACATTCCCGTCTTTCCAGTTTCTTGAGGAGGAAGAGAAAGAAAAGTAAGCGCCCTCTAAATCTGCTTTGCATGTTCCTGCAGAGTAAGTAATAGACTTTTCATTTATTTGAACAAAAAAAGTAAAATAAAATAAACACAAATTAGAAAAACATTGTCTAATCAACCAGGTAAATTCATCTTTAGGAGGTAACTTAAGTTGTGCCCTTAAATGCAGTACTATTTATTCAAACACTAAAAGTTAACCAGTAAAGAGCTCTGATGCAAACTTTGTCAGTGTAAATTCTTCTGTCTATTTTGGTGCAAAAATAGAACATAAAATGAAATCTTATATTTCAATCATGTGACCAAAGGTCTTAGTTTATTACCATTCTGAAGAGCCCTGGTCCTCACCATTTGGTCAAGCTTATTAAATTTTTAAATTGGGGTGGTGTGCATAATTGCTCTTATTCTTTTTTTTTTTGAACTGGCAGGCTTCCTGTAGATTACAGTCACTCTAGAACTCACAAGACCTTTCTGATAATTTTCTTTGATTTCTCCTTTAAAATTTTATTTATTTATTTATTTTTTGGCTGCGTTGGGTCTTCGTTGCTGCACACGGGCTTTCTCTAGTTGCGGAGAGCGAGGGCTACTCTTTGTTGCGGTGCGCGAGCTTCTCATTGCGGTGGCTTCTCTTGTTACAGAGCACATGCTCTAGGTGCATGGGCTTCAGTAGTTGCAGCACATGGGCTCAGTAGTTGTGGCTCGTGGGCTCTAGAGTGCAGGCTCAGTAGTCGTGGCGCATGGGCTTAGTTGCTCCACGGCATGTGGGATCTTCCTGGACCAGGGATGAAACCTGTGTCCCCTGCATTGGCAGGTGGATTCTTAACCACTGCGCCACCAGGGAAGTCCCTCTTTGGTTTCTTCATACTCATATATTCTTACATTCATTTAGTCATTTAACCAATACAAGGCATTTAGCTGATTACTATGATGAAGACCAAGGTTTAAGAATAGTCTATGAGAATGTATAATCCAGTGGGATCTAATAGTATCATCTCCGTGCCTCTACATAAGCTGTTCCCTCTGCCTGGAGTGCCCTTTGTTTGTCCCCTCTTGTGCGTGTGGTAACTTAATCCTTAGCCTTCAAGGCATAGCTCAAACCTCCCTGTCTTGTTCAGGGCAGTGGATCCCCCAACCTTGGCTGTAGATTCCTAGAAAGGAACCTCAGAATTATTGCAGAGGTTCAGCAAATTCACATGGATACTAAACATTATCTGCAGACTGAATAAACAATATGTCATTTGTCAAAAATATTATTTTTCAAATGTATGTAGATGACATTGTGAAAAATGAAATTAAAATATTTGAATTTAATTAATTAAAATGCCTTACTGAATTCATAGTAGCTCTTTGTCCTTTTGTATTTTTACAGTAAAAAATACTAAAGGTATAACCATTACAGTGGAGGTCTATGAATTTTTTAAAGTTAAAAATCATTATTCTTACTTGCTCTAGTTAGGGTTATGTTTAGTTGCAAATGATAGAAAACCTGACATAACAGAGACTTAATTAAAGAAATTTATTTCTATTTTACACAAAAGTCTGGAGGTAATCATCTCAGATCTGTTAGATTGGCCTCAAAAATCTCCTGGTCCCCAAGAATTCTAATTTTGCTCTAGTCTGCTCTGCCATCCCTAGTACATGGCTTTCATTTCAAAGCTCAAGATGGCTGCTTGAGCTCCAGACATCCTGTCTGTATTCCAGAAAACAGGGGATAGGATCACCTTCCTACCCACCCCCACCCCAAACACACAGAGCTGTGTCTTTAGGAACATCAGGGGAAATCTTTTTACCAGGAAGAAATGGATCCCTGGAACCTTCTCCAGAGTGGGCATCTCTTCGCATCATTGGTGTGGGAGCTCTTCCTCCATCCCTTTGAGGGCTACTCTCCCTTAACCTGAGATTTCACCTGTAATGGTAGTCAGGGCCATGCCCACTTGTTCTCCATTGTCTCACCTCACAGATGCTAAGGCATGGCCTATAGCAAAAGGAAAAACCCTTCTCAGCACCTGGAAAATCATTCTTAGTTCTCTGCTCTCCCTCCCTCCCTCCCTTCTCTGTGGCCCTCTGCTTCCACTCACTCACTCTAACCATTTGCTGTCTGGCTTTCACCCTCCACTCTGAGATCTGCTTGGCCTCCTACTCACCAAGTCCAAAGGCTATTGTCAGGCCTAATTCCCCCCAATCTTTATAGAGTTTGACGTTAGTGACCAGACTGTCTTTCTCAGAACCTCATTTTGCTGATCATTCTGAATGGTCACCTTCCTTTACTCTCTATCTCCAGTTTGGTTGCTTTCTCTCCTCTGAATTTTTATGGCTTATGATCGCCGTACTTTGATGGCATTTGCTACTTTCTTTCTTGTACTTCGGTTTACTTTGGTGATTTATACTTATCTTTTAACTCCTGTGCCAGACTCTCAGGGCAAGATCTGATCCTTAACTCTCTTCTTTACTCCCCCAAGTGCCGAGGACAGGCATACAGTGGGCAGTCAGACATTGCAATAAATGAATGAACAAACAGTTTTCGGGGGATTTGTTGTAAGTTAACTGCATAGTCATGTTTCTCAAAGTGTTTTCCACAGACCGTCTACATCAGATTCATGTGTGTATAATGAGGTATTTTTTTTTAAACGCAGGTTTTTAGGGCCCTATCCAGATTTACTGAACCAGAATCACTGGGAGTATGGTTCTGGAGCCTGCATTTTTAACCCCCTCCCAGGTGAATTTATTCATATTGAAATTTGAGAACTCCTGGTTTAATGGATAGTGAGCCAATCTTAAATGCATTTCAGCTGCTAAGCATGAATGTCTTCTAGATGAAGTCTGGAAGGTGAGCATGATCCTGTCCACTCCTTCCCACCTGTGGGGGAGTTGAGGCTTGGGTGGAACGCATGGCTTTGGAAAGTAATGAATGGGAGGGGAGCACAAAGGAGGTGAGGGGGTTACCCTGAACCAGATGGACAGATAAGGCTTGCTAAGTAGAGACGAGGAGAAGGTAATGAGAAGGGTGCTTGGGGGCTTTCTGGGAGGAGGAAACAGCGTGAGCAAGGCATGGAGGTGAGAAATCCAGAGTGTGGAAATGACAAGGGATCTGGGTTGGCTGGATGGAAATATACAAAGGGAAGCACATGAAAGACTCAGGTCATGAGGGCTTGAACACCATACTGAGGAGTGGTGACTTCCTACCCTAAAGGTGATGCTGAGGAAGCGGGAGTGTGGGCATCTGTGTGGACCGGTCACCTGCAGGGCCTGCCTTTCTCCCTCTGTGTTAAGGATATCCCTGGGGACTGTGGAGGGAGAAAACGTTGGGAAAGGGCTTCGTGGAGAGGGCTGTGGGAAACCTGGAGCTCATGATCAAGTCCTAAAACACTTCAATCCATGTTTTATTTATTTATTTATTTATATTTATTTGGAGTATAATTGCTTTACAGTGTTGTGTTAGTTTCTGCTGTACAGTGAAGTAAATCAGCTATATGTATACCTATATCCCCTCCCTCTTGGACCTCCCTCCCACCCCACCCCCCCCATCCCACCCATCTAGGTCATCACAGAGCACTGAGCTGAGCTCCCTGTGCTATACAGCAGGTTCCCACTAGCTATCTATTTTACACATGGTACTGTATTTATGTCAAACCTAATCTCCCAATTCATCTCACCCTCGCCTTCCCCCCATGTCCACACATCCGTTCTCTACGTCTGCCTTTCTATTCCTGCCCTGCAGATAGGTTCATCTGTACCATTTTTCTAGATTCCACATATATGCATTAATATACGATATTTGTTTTTCTCTTTCTGAGTTACTTCACTCTGTATGACAGACTCAAGGTCCATCCGCATCTCTACAAATGGCCCAATTTCATTTGTTTTTATGGCTGAGTAATATTCCATTATATATATGTACCACATTTTCTTTGTCCATTCATCTGTCGATGGACATTTAGGTTGTTTCCAAGTACTGGCTATTGTAAATAGTTCTGTAATGAACATTGTGGTACATGTGTCGCTGGGTCATATGGTAGTTCTATTTTTAGTTTTTTAATGAACCTCCATACTGTTCTCCATAGTGGCTATATCAATTTACATTCCCACCAACAGTGCAAGAGGGTTCCCTTTTCTCCACACCCTCTCCAGCATTTGTTGTTTGTAGATTTTCTGATGATGGCCATTCTGAGAGGTGTGATCCATGTTTAATGTGAAAGTGTATCTTGTTTCAAGTGTCTGTGCTTTTTTTTTTAATCTTCTCCAGCTCCTGTGAACTTGCTAGAGGCTGGTGTGTGTGTGTGTGTCCTTCATCCTGCCTCACAGCTCACCCAGCCGTGTGTGTGTGTGTGTGTGTATGTATATATATGTATATATATATATGTATTTGTGCAGATGCTGTCCTACTATTTTCCTTTCTTCTCATTGCTATGACTGCTGTCACCTTCCTGGTGTGAGGGAAATAGAGGGCGAGGCAGTGTGATACATTCAGATATATTTTTACAGCCAGCTACTTGAAAATACAGTAGCCTCTTCAGTGGTCACCACTGGGGCTTACAAATGCTACAGCTCCTCAGGTCCTGTGGGGCCCTGGCATCTGTATGCTTTACAAGCTCCCAGGGGAGCTTGTTGATGCTGATGTAGCTGCATTTTGGAACCATCAGCGCAGATGACCCAGTAGCTTTGCCCTTTTACCAAGGGATTAAGGACCTGCGAATTCCTCAGCTGGGATGGGTTTTTTTTTTAACTTGAGAATGACTCCTTCTTTCTCCACTTTGATCAGCAGAGAGGAAAGTCCATCACCGAGCAGAGAGGTGGCTGAGGGAATGTTCCCCCAGGTCTCCTCTGCATGGTGGGTGTGTGTTGCCAGAGCCTGAGTCTAACAGAATGCTCATTAAGACCCACAGCAAGTTGGGGCCTGTCAGTAATGAGTACTCTTTGCTGTTTTCTACAGAAATTTCACTTCACAAACTGATTTGCCTTCAAATACCCTGATTTGCCATTCTAATCAGGCACTGAAGTCAGGCTTTTGGGCAGGTTTGTGGCGCCCTCTGTGCATCCCGATGCTGTGAACCTCTTGGGAGACACTTGAAGTGAGATTCTTTGAACACATCAAAAAAGTCAACACAAACAAACAAAAATCCCAGTGATTCCTAACCCTTAAAAATATTCAGTGTTCAATTTCAAAGTTCCTGTCCATCCTCACTTTAAGGTTGATCCTGCCTTGTGATGTGAAGTGAAGAAGGAGGGTTTCACACTTTAAGAGGTGGAGGGGTTGGTTTTCAGGGTTTTGGCTCCGGCGGGTGTCCAGTCCTCTTCAGGCTGGTTATCCAGTGACTGTACTGTTTGGGAGAAGGTCCTGGGAGAAAACCTGGAAGCCTCAGCTTTGGGCCCACTGGACTGTGGCTCAAGTGGGTGCCAGTTCCCTTTCGGTCTCTGGCAGCAGCCAGCAGCTGATGCACCCCAAGGGGGAGAGTGTGGGTGGCGCCACAGATGGTTCCTGCTGCCCCCGTGAGGAGGACTCTGGAAAGCGAGCGACATCCCGATGGTGGAGGCTCTGGCTTTCCTGTAAATGAGGAGGCCAAGGAAACCACCAGGGAAGGAATCAGGCTGGTTCTTGTCTGTGGCTTGGTCATAAGCAGACAGGGATGGCCCTTAAGGATACTCCCTTAAAAATAAAGCCAAATACGCCCGTGAACTAAATGAGAGAGCAAAGTAGGGATGTCCTTTGAGCCAGAGAGTGAAAGTACAAGACTTTGTAGGACTTTTGCTCCTGATCACGTCCCTACTGGGCCCATGGTCCAGCCTTTTCCTAGACCCAGGTCCCTGATTCCTTTGAAATTGCCTTTAATATGACCTTTGCTGAAGCAAGCCCTCTTCCCTTCAGATATGCTGTTTGTAGGGCCAACCCTGCTCCCTGCTGCCACATGTCCCCACACAGCCCCTCACCTCTAGATAGTGCCAGATACTCCTGGATCAAAGTTTTTATCCTGTCCCCTTCTTAGAAACCATATGGAGCTTCCGTTTATTCAGCTGATAAAGTCCAGTGATCTAGATCTCCCTCTTCTCCTATCAGGCTTGTATCCATCCATTCGTCCTACACTTACCAAGTACTACAGGGCTTTGTGAAGTTCAAGGGTACAGAGATACGTGTGACAGGTGTATAATCCTTAAGGAACTCTCAGGCTGTTGGAGAAGGCAGACAAGAGTCAAGTACAGAGGCAAGTTTGGTGAACTGTGGGATAACAGAGGAGGAGCACCTGTGTAAAAGTGAGCTGAATCTGTTAATGGCCATCCAGTGTTTGTAAGGTCAGAACACACTAGATGCTGGGAAGAAATCTAGTGATTTTTAGTATTAGGAAGAATAATGATAATGAAGCTTTTGCATTATACAGACCTACTTCAAACTAAGCTTGATTCAAAGTGTGAACTCTTCTGAGCCTCAACTTCCTCATCTGTAAATTGGGTGAGGCATAATAATGGCACCAACCTAATAGGATTGTTGTTTAGGTTTAAATGAAATAATGTATATTTGTGGAACATAGTAACTGTTCAATAAATATTGGCTTTTGTAATTGTTATCAAAGTCAGAGAAGAAAATTTCTCCAGGATCCTTGGAGGGAAGTCACTGAAAATGCACAGAAAAACATCTCCAACAATTTGCTCAGCGTGAATCCAACAAGTCTTATGAACCTGTCTGTTGTAACACGCCTCAGCATAAGTGAAAGGAGTAACTCCAGCAGTTCAATTCATCAGTGAAAGGAGCCTGCTGGGTGAAGAGTAACACGCTGTTTTATCAAGTATGGATTTTGCACACTGGATTTTTTTTTTTTTTTTAAAGGAGAGGCATTTTAATACCTGTAAGGTGATTTGGTGCAGTTGTTCCCAAAGATAGGCAACATCAGAATCACCTGGGAAATGTCTTTAAAATACAGATCCTTGGGTTCTGCCTTTCTGCCCTACCCCAAACTGCTCCAGTATATCTGGACAGGGCCTGCAAGTCTGTGTTTTAAATAAGTACCTCCAGGTAATTCTCCTTTGGGGCTCAGTTAGGGAACCCAGGACAGAATCAGGACTCTGAGGCTAAGCCCTGGGCTTAGTTTTTCCTGGTGCTGCCTCTGTCTACTTGGGTGACCTCTTGGTCACTAAGGCTCTGGTAGTCCCAGGGTTATCAGGCATGGGCATCTGATGAGATGGTGGGTGAGAACACTTCTATGTGGGCTCAGTAAAAGTAAGGGATTATCATTCCTATTTATTCATTATAATAATCCCTTTTTCCCAGTCCCACTCCTTCCCTAATGATTGAATCAGAGTTACCACTGCAATACAACAGATCTTTTAAGCCTGCAGTTGATTCTCATAGGATTTAATGATGTAAAATAAGTAACAAAGGCCTGTGCTTTGGCCTAAGAGCAAATTCTCTGCCGTTAAAAAGCCTCTGATTCTGAGCTTTGGTCTGTCTGTGGAGGGGAGACCATGCCAGGCATTTATGATTGGGACTTGAAAGCTTGAGGTCTGTGCTATACTAAAAAGGTAGCCACTAGCCGCATGTGGCTGGTTAGGACTTGAAATTCTCCTAGTCTGGATTGAGATGTACTGTGAATTTGAAATACATAACAGATTTATTTTTAATACTAAAAAAAAAAGTGAAATATATCAATAATAACTTTTATACTAATTACACGTTGAAAATGATAATATTTTGGATATATTGAGTTAAGGTATATTATTAAAATTAATTGTACTGGTTTCTTTTTACCCTTTTTAATATGGCTGCTAGAAAGTTTAAAATTGCATATGTGGCTCGCATTATATTTCATCAGACACTGTTGCTTTAGGTTTTAAGTCAGTGTTGGGGGCCAGTTCAAAAAGTTCATGGTCTTTACCCTGCAAATTCAAAAGCTGGGTTTTACTTCTTTTTTTTCTTTTTGGCCACGCTGCATGGCAGGCAGGATCTTAGTTCCCTGACCAGGGATCAAACCTACACCCCCCTGCAGTGGAAGCGTGGAGTCTTAACCACTGGACTGCCAGGAAAGCCCCATGTTTTATATTTGAGGTGACCATCCAGAACAGTTATTCTGAATCATTTAACTCAACCTTGAATATTTGCGGTATTATTATCACTGGTGCTTTTTTTTTTTTTTTTGTAGTGGGAATTTCATGAAATTTGGTCTGAAGGGCATTTGTGGCTTATCTACTGTTTTAAAAGAGAGTCTTCTAACATCTCTAGGAGGGGCAAGAAGGAAACCTAAGCGAGAAATTGCTTTGCTCAGATTGGATTTTTATTGCAGAGCTGCAAAGCCAGAAGACCGCAGTTTATAGTGGACACTGCAGTTCATTTTTTAACTGTGGACTTGGGATGAAACTGCTATGAAATAGCAATAGAAGCACTGCTTACCCTTTTTCCTAATCATTTTTGGCCTTTCTCTAGCCCTCCGCTTTCTCTTTCTCTTCCCCTGATATTGTTTGGTGATTACAGTGTGTGAGGCCCAGCCAGGCATTCACACAGCGAGACTAAGAAAAGCAGATTTAGCTCCTAAGCAATGGCCAAGTTGGAGTGGGCACTGGTCACTGAATTTCTCCCTAAATGGCAGCCTTCCTGGGAATTCAGACCATTTTCTTCATCGCCAAAGTGGCAATGCTAAAACCTCTTGTGTCTACCTCATGGTGGGATTATGAGAAGTAAAAAGGAGAAATTAAAAGGCAGGATGTCCACGTGACTTCCCTGGTGGTCCTTGGTTAAGACTCCGAGCTTCCAAGGCAGGGAGTGTGGGTTTGATCCCTGGTCAGGGAACTAAGATCCCACGTGCCCCACAGCATGGCAAAAAAAAAAAAGGAGGGGAGGGGCAGGATGTCCAGGGTACACAAATAGTTAATAGTAAAATCCTGGGAGATCAAGGTCCCCTGCCATTTACTGTTTCTGTGGCAAACTGTCTCCCTTCTGTAGGCCTCAGATCTTTCTCCTATTATAAACTAAGGGAATAGAAGAGTTCAATATAGTTAAAAGGACACAAAGTCTCACCCCAGATTGAATACCAGTTCTGCTACCTACTAGCTGTGTGACCTTGCGAAGGCTTCTTGACCTCTCTGTACCTCAGTTTCCTTATCTATAAAATGGGGACAATAGGATCTGTTGTGAGGTTAATTGAGCTAATACCTGGAAGGTCCTTAGAACAGTGCCTGGAAGATAGTAAATACTCTATGAACATTGGATTCATTCAGTCAACAATATTTTTGAGTGCCTTTTATGTGCCAGGTGCTGTTCTAAGCACGAGCCACAGCAGTGAACAAAGCAGTAAAACTCTCTTTGAGAGAGGTACTTTTAGTAGAGGAATTCAAGGTATATTTATTAAGTATAATCAGAGTATGTCACTACCTTAGGGACCTGCATGCACAGTGCTGCTTTATTTTATTTACTGGGTTTTTTATTTTATTTTATTTTATTTTAGGGTTGAAAAACACTGACAGTCCTACAGTTCACAGTTTTTAGCACCTGCCTGTATATTTCCATTTACAATGATCTCACTACTTTTTTGTGAGACAACTGATTTCATTACTGTGCAACTTTAATTGTTGGAAGCCAAAACTGAGCCAGATGTTTTTTTTTAATTTTTAAATTTTATTTTATTTATTTTTTTATACAGCAGGTTCTTACTAGTCATCAGTTTTATACACATCAGTGTATACATGTCAATCCCAATCGCCCTATTTATTGGGTTTTGACAATGAGTCTATTTTTTTAAAGTTTTCTACTGCTAAACAAAACAAAACAAAGCAAATACAAAACCTTGGGTTTCATTCCTAGCTCACCTACCTCTTCACTGTGTGACCTTGGGCAAGTTATATTAACTCTCTAAGGCTTCATTTCCTCATGTATAAAAAAGTTATACTATCTTTTTTTTTTTTAATTTTTATTTATTTTATTTTTGGCTGTGTTGGGTCTTTGTTGCTGCACGTGGGCTCTCCTCTGGTTGCGGCAAGCGGGGGCTACTCTTCGTTGCGGTGTGCGGGCTTCTCATCCGGTGGCTTCTCTTGTTGCGGAGCACGGGCTCTAGGCGCTCGGGCTTCAGTAGTTGTGGTGCGTGGGCTCAGTAGTTGTGGCTCGCAGGCTCTAGAGCACAGGCTCAGTAGTTGTGGTGCACGGGCTTCGTTGCTCCACGGCATGTGGGATCTTCCCGGCCCAGGGCTCGAACCCGTGTCCCCTGCCTTGGCAGGTGGATTCTTAACCACTGTGCCACCAGGGAAGCCCTATCTTTTTTTTTTTAAAGTTATAATGTCTTCCACAAAGGAGAGTGTGGGCATTCAGTGTTATACCAAATGAGACAATGCTTGTAAAGCTCGTAGCATGTTTGACTCGTAGTAAGTGTTCTCTAAGTGTTAGCTATTTTTGCCATCACTTCTAGTTTTGGAGATTCTGGAAGTCAGTGGTTGTAAAACTGAAAGTTCCCCAGGCTGGTGTAAGGGAAAACTGAATCATGTTCTCCTGTGATGCCTCTCTCCACGGGCTAGGTGGTTCAGGAGTGCCTTGGAATCCTTTCTTTTTAGAGAAAAATAGAGATCCAGAATTTCAGTAGAGGTTCCCAAAGATGGAGAAGGTTTTCTTGAGAGGTAAGAGGTAGGAGTCCCTCATCATTGGGGTTGTCCAAGCTAGACAGTCAGCAGGGATGTTGTAAAGGGATGGTTCTTGGGTTCGTTGTTTTTGAAGACTGCTTCCAGCTGAGTTGATGGAGCCTTTGTTTGGTCATCAACATTTGGTCCATCTAGGTAAGGAAACCCTAGCGAGGGGTACCTGATCATCCCAACACCTTGGGGCGCCCGTTTCTAAAGGGCAGCTGTGACTTCAAGAGACTTGCTGCCCCACCCAGCCAGGAGGGGCACTCACCCTGACATTGCCGCTAATACTTTTTCTTCTGAGTGTATTTATTTCTTGGACACAGGTGCTAGGGTTGAGTCGGAGAGAGGCATGTCACTCCTTTACCACATTGTTTATCCAGAGAGTGGGGGTACCTGAGTCTCAGTGCCATACTTATCCTTAAATTCCCTTTTCTGGGGATGGAGTAGATTGAAATGACTTCAGAGCCAAGTGGCTAATGGAGGAGCACACCTATGTCTGGACCACTCGGCCAGCTCTGGGGAAGCCACAGCCAGCTTTTAATTTTGGTTTCAATCACTCCTCCATTTTGTTTGCTACCTTGGACTTGCCTACAGGAAGTGAAAAAGCAAAGGGACTGTGTTCTCTGGATTCATTTGCTCTTTTCTTTTTTTAACGATAAACAGCTTATTTGCTTTAACAGAACCATTTCCTGAGCATCTACTGGTACAAAGCACCTGTGCTAGCCACTCTTCTTCCGTTCCTTCAGAGTGCCTACTGTGTGCCAGGCACTGTGCGAGGGCCTGGAGATACGGGGCTGAGCAAAGATATAAGTGGTCCTTCTCTTGGAAGTTATAGCCCAGAAGGGGAGAGGGGCATTGAGTGAGTAGTTCTAAGGTCGTGATTGTGAAGGGGAGACAGACCCACGCAGGCTGTCTGAATGGTGGCTCTTCCCTACCCTTCTTGTCCCAGCCTCCAGTGGCCCTGGCTTCTGTTGGCGCATTGTCTGAGCTCCTCGGTTTCTGACTCACTTCCTATGGCGAAGTCTGGGTCTCATCAGATCCCGGGTGTCAGTGAAATGCAGCTGGTCTTTGTCGCCTCACCCTGGTCAGTTACCTCTGTACAGGCAGCTCAGGGAAATCCCTACCCTTCACCCCATACATGCCGCCTGCGCCAGAGCAGCCTTTAACTCTTCATAATCTTTGCAGCAGTACTGGAATCCTCTGGCTGGGAATAGAAGGAAAGCCGGGAGGAGGGCTAAGAGTGACATGGGGTATGTGTTGCCAAGCCAGCTGGTCTGGGAGAACATGAGGAGAGAGAAAAGGAAAAACCAGTGTCCTTGAATGAGCTGCTTTATGAGAGTGACTTTTTTAAAAAAAATAGACTGTTTTTTAGAGCAGTTTTAGGTTCACAGCATAACTGAGCAGAAGGTACAGAGATTTCCCATATCCCCCCCACCTCCACATGTGCACAGCCTCCCCCGTTATCAACATCCCCCGCCTGAGTGGCACATTTGTTACAATTGATGAACCTGCATTGTCACATCATTATGACCTGAAGTCCATAGTTTACATTAGGGTTTACTCTTGGTGCTGTACATTCTATGGGTTTCGACAAATGTTTAATGACTTTCAGAATGTATCTGCAGTGTTTTAAATTTAGATTTTGTGACTCCTCTGTGCAGTGTTCCCTAAACTTCAGGCATTCAAACTTTAGGCATTCCTGTTCCACCTCTGCATTTTTATAATAGCCATATAAAATTGACTCACTTAAAAAAAAACAAATAAGTGATTTTAAAAAAATGATTTTATATTCATATTTATTAGCCTTCATAGTTCTTAGCTACATTATGTATAACTATTATTTATAGCATTTATATTTTTTCAAGTGTTCTTGCCGCACTGCCATCTCAGGTACCCTCAGGTATTTATTTGCTCCATTCTTGGGGAAATTCTGCCTCCGAAGTTCATGAATGGACTTTGAGAAGCTTTTTGAAATCCCCTAAAACTGGCCAAAATTGTGTTTATGTCTTTTTTCCTGGGGGAGACAGTTCAAGTTTTCATCATGTAAAGGGGGCCAGGACCAAATAAGGAGAAGAGCCACAATTTGCAGTTCTTGGAATTATGCCTAACTTTCATTTACAAAGATTTCATCTTCCCAGGAAGTGGAGTAGTTTTCTACAAAAAATGGACTTTTTACACATAAAACATCCTGTTTTGTTTTTTTTTTTTAATGAGGTGCAGATAAACTGAAAACTGGTAATGGTCTCTCCCACATCTCCTCCTCATCTCTATCCTGTTTTCAGCCTTTACCATGTGAACGTTAATTCATCATTAAGAGGAGAGTGACTATTTTCTGATCCAGAAATCATGACATATGGTCTGATGAAGAATCTATGTGTATATATCATGCCTTTCAGAGGTATAAAAGGAAAAGTCCAGTTATATATTTCATGAGTTGCCTTTATTAAACAGAAAATTGCAAAAAAAAAAAAAAAAAACTTTTTAGAAAGAGAGGGGGCACCTATCCTGGAATATCCAGAATGTAGGTTCACTGTAAATATAGGTCATTGAATGTTTCAGAGAAAAATGAGCAAAAGGAAAGCTGCTTGTTAGGGTAGAAATATAACGTGATAAAGTGTCTCTGAAAAAAAGCACTATTGTGCTAGATCACTCAAACCACAAGGAATGCACTGCTTATATAAAAGTGGACCAAGCCACATGTCTTTCTCTGCCTCTGGGGTAACACACCAGGCGGGGACACAAAGGGCAAGCTTGTTAATTCTTTCCAGCTCAGCCCCTTAGCCTTAGAAAGAGTATTAATAAGTCTCTATTTGTGTCCTGTCTCCTTTCACCAAGGATTCATGAATAATAGATACAATGATAAAATAGAAATAGGAATTTGAAATCAGGACTAGGGAAAATATAAGTAAAAAGAAGAAGACAAACCAAGGGGGATGGGAAGAGTGTAAATATGCATGCATTAAGGGTCTGCATTACTGCTGAGCTTCACATTTGACTTGGAGCTTCCCGGTAGCCAAAACAAAAAAGGGAAGAGAGTAGGTTTTCTGGATTTTACTGTTAGAGAAGAAGAACACCCTAGTCATTAAGAGGAAACTAAATGCCTCCTAGTTTGTTCCTTTAAGTTAAATTTCTTACGTCGAGCCCACTGAGGGTATGGAGAACAGTGTCCTCTAGCTTTCTTCTTTGTCTTATTAAGTCCTCGTCATCCTGCAGCTCCTCAGACGGGACTAATTTTCTCATTTCAGGTGGCCATGTTACAGATGGCCATGGAACTCTCCTTTGTGGTACTTATCACAGATGTACATTTACATCTACTAATGAGATTATTTTGAAAGCTTGTCTTCTCCACTAGGTTTTAAGTCCCATGAGGCCAGGGCCATGTTGTCTTCAGTGCTTGGCATAATCCTGGCACACTGTGAGCCCTCGGTACATACTTGTTTGAACAAATGAATAGGCAAGAGCAGCCAGGGATTTTATGTGATTCTTACAGAGCTCTCACAGAAAATCAAGGTTCTTTCAAAGGTACAAATCTCTTGTCCAGAGAGCTTGACTACCATAGTTCTCGCAGTATCTCCAAGTTCATTTAACTCCACTGTACCCTTCAGAGATTGTTAATAATAATAACTCCGGGGCATTGTGCACCCGCTGTAAGTCCAGTCCTGTAGTAGGCATTTGGTACACGTTGATGCTCGTCCTCCCAGATGAGGGAAACTGAGGCTCAGGGGAAGTGGAGGGCTTGCCCAAGGTCGCATAGCTGGTAAGAGTCAGAGTGTAGGCCTCTCTGACACAAGTGCATGCTGTTTCCTTTCTGCCTGCTGTGTCTGAGCCTGAGCCACAAGTGTCTGTGTGAGTTATGGGTTCTTATCTCTTGGCAATTAGAGCTGCGCAGCAAGGTATTTCTGGCACAGGCCGTTGCTGCTTTCTGACAGCTGTTACATTCCGGTCTCTCTTGAGTTGGGGAAAGAAAGCCCACACCTAGGGTTGGCCAAGGCAGTCTCAGAACTCATTTGTCCTGGCTTTTGCACACAGAGAATGTGTTTATTGCTCTTGTCACAGTGTCTTCTGAAGTGCAGGCGCATTAAAGTTGAATATTATTTTCTTAAAAGTCACTAGGGGGACAGGGAGAAGAGAGGCACAATTAGGGTGTCTCAGGAATAATTGGATTCGCCCAGTGATTGGGAGAGTGGAGGCAGGAAGTGACAATATGCCAGGACATAACGTTTGATGGTGCGTTTGATTCCAAATTTGTCAGGCATGTATTTTTAATTACTTTGTGCCTGTTGCCTGTTGTCATTCTTTTAATAGAGACCTAATTTTTAGAATGGGATTTATTATTATATTAAACTTTGTCTATTCCGCAAGGCTGGCAAGTGGGAGATTCTTATAGCTCAGTGTTGCCACCTACCGTGTACTGCATGGAATGTCAATCTTCAGAAAATTAGAAGGCAGTAAAACACATTTCAAACTGCAACAAGGCATAATTTGATCTGTCTGTTCTTCCACAAGGTTACAAGTCCTCAGCGTGCGCCTTATAAGCATCTGTCATCACTGTGTGCTCTAGAGTGCGAACATACTGGTTCCAGCGACTTCTGGTGATTAAAAAAATAGCACTTTTCCTTTGCTCCCTTGAGGATGAGCCTCCTCAAAAACATTTGCTGCCTGCACTTGGGGATCTGAATAATTGCTATATTCAGGTTTATGTTAGAGAGTGTTCCTGAAGAAGGCATTTAAGGGGATGCTTGTAAATGTCCCACTAGTCTCAGTAAGGATTTTGGCTCATGCAGTGATTTAGAAAACCTAATAATTTTTATGTCTCCAAAGTTGTGTTCCCAGGCTGCTGGCTATTTCATATTCTAAAGCTTGTTTCTGCATTTAGAAGGACACGAGAGAATAGCAGTGGGCATTGACATGCCTTTACCTCTCTATGCCAGAAAATGACTGACAGATTCCAGCTTTGTTTGTGGTTAGATTTAGATTGAGTCTTATTCTGATTTCCTTCAGTGGCTTTGACAAGTCTTATTTGGAAGATGAAGTAGCACAGTTATTGAACTAGCATCCTGTTGTTCCTAGTTTGAATGGTAAGAGCCACAAAATCATCCATACAGATATAGGACATAAGATTTCACCCACTTGCCCTATAAATTATTGGTCAGGCATTTAGGGACAAAAAATATGAAAAAATGTAGGTGCTAATTATTACCAGATTCTCTCTCACTCTCTCTTTTTTTTTAAACAAGAGATCAAAATTTTTAAGGGTTTTACATATTAATTAGGGCATTTCCTCCCCCTAACCTCCAGTTAATATCCATGGTAAACAACCTTTATTGATTACATAAATCTGAAAGTTTAGTATCCAGGAATGTCAAGACTGTGCACTATTTGTTTATTCATCTGTTGCTTTATCCTGTTACACAGTGGATTCGAAGCAGCTTATGAGAAAGGCATAAAATATGAATGAAGAAGAAAACAATCAGCACCAGCAAGAATATAAATTATACTAGGAGATTAAGCCTAAGGAGACAGGAGAATGAGAACAGCCTGGTACTATTTCTGTTAAGCTAAAAAGCCACTTCATTGGACAGGTTGGTGTAGCCATTTTTTTAAAGCTGCTTGGAAGCTGCTCTCAGTTTTGGAAAGCTCTGTGTAAACATGGGCAGCTTCGTGTTCCTGACATTTCAGCTGAACTTTAAAAATTGCCTTTCTTTTCCTTCCAACCTCTACCTGACCTCTAGCACACACCCACTTCCTCTGAGCCAAGGTGGTGTCAGTACTGAAAGTATTTTATCAAACGAGGTTGCTATATTTCTGGAAATGGTGTAGCCTGGAGGTCAGCTGGGCATTTGGGAAGCCTGAATGTGGGAGGCTATTTTGGAAACCCTTTTATTATTATCACACCCTGGCCCTTGTGAGCAATTCCAGGGACTCGCACCCGTATGGGCTTCGATGATAGGAGGACCGAAAAAAGGAGTGTTGAAGTGGAAGAGGGAGGCAGAAGTCATTTTCTCACAAGCTGGCAGGATGCCCGATAAACTTCCTTCCACGGCTCCTATTTCCAGCCTCTCCTCTAGGACCTCCAGCCTCTGTTGCCTTCCGGGGATCTGGCATGCTGGAGGTCATCTTGAAAGAATTCTGTCTACATAGGCTCCCAGGAAGCTAGTTTAGAGGATGGGGCTGGCATGCAGACTTTACTGGATCACAGAGGGCAGGCTGGGCAGGGTGCTTTCAGCCTCAGAGCAAATTGTAGTCCTGTGTTGAAATGCAGCTCTGCCTTGGCTTATTACAACAAACCAGAGGTCCGTAGCTGGAAGAGTCCTCCTCTTCCACCCTCACAAATACACATACACTAAGTAAGGAGTCACGTGATGATGAGATGCCTCTGATTACAATTCCAGCCCTGACCTTTCCCCTGAGTGGAGACTGACACAGCTCACTGCCTTCAGGACTTCTCCACTCAGATGTCTAATAGACACCTCAAACCTAACAAGTACAAAACTGAGTTCTTGGTTGATTTTAATGCCTCCCCGCTCTGATTTTTTTTCTTCCCCAGTCTTAATCATCTCAGGAAACTGCACTGCCATCCACTCTGTTGCTCAGATCAAAAACTTGGGAGTCTTTTTTGCTTGTCTGTTTCCTGCACCCCTGTCATAAATCCCATCAGTGAGTCCTGTTGGCTCTGCTACCAAGACATTTTGCACAGCTGAATCCCCCTCAGCATCTTCTCTGTTGCCGTCTTGGTCAGCCCCCACCCTCTCTTGCCTGTACTCCTGCAGTAGTCTCCTTACCTAGTGTTGCTAGTTCTCCCTACTTCTTTTCAAAGGCAGTAGAGAGGCATTGCAGTCAGACCATCTGGGTTTGCATACTGGATCCTCCACTTATTGTGATGAGCAAGTTACCTAATCTTTCTATGCCTGGGTTTGGTGTCTGTAAAATCGGGATGATAATAGTACTCATATAAAAAGTTTTCATGGGACTTTCCTGGTGCCGCAGTGGTTAAGAATCTGCCTGCCAATGCAGGCGACACGGGTTCGAGCCCTGGTCTGGGAAGATCCCACATGCTGCGGAGCAGCTAAGCCCATGCGCCACAACTACTGAGCCTGTGCTCTAGAGCCCACGAGCCACACTACTGAGCCCACGTGCTGCAACTACTGAAGCCCACGTGCCTAGAGCCCGTGCTCCGCAGCAAGAGAAGCCACTGCAATGAGAAGCCTGCGCACTGCAACGAAGAGTAGCCCCCGTTCGCCTCAACTAGAGAAAGCCCGCGCGCAGCAACGAAGACCCAATGCAGCCAAAAATAAAAAAAAAATTTTTTTTAAGTTTTCATGAGGATTAAAAGAGATCATACATGTAACATTCTTAGGACAGTTCTAATGGCTTGTCCCCAACCCCCAAGCCATTCTCCAAATAGCAGCTACAAAAGTCTTTTAAAAAGGCAAATCAGATCATGCCTCTTCCATGGCACGATCTTTTCTTTTAAATTCTTCTATGGTTCCTATTGCCATTTGGAAGAGAATCTAAACTCTCACTAGGTATTACACGGCCTCCATAACCTTCGCTCTCTGACTCCCTAGTTTCCTCTTTTACCGCCCATCCCACTGGTCACTGAGTTCTAGCTTTACTGTCCTTCCTTCCCAGGAATGCGCTTGGTTTGTTCCCACCTGGTCTCGTGCTGGAAGTGCTCCTCCACAAGATCTTAGTTTAAATGCCACATCTTAGGCTTTTCCTGATACATACTGTGAACCACCATTTCACTCTGTCACATCACTGTTTTATTTTCTTCATAGCAGACATCAATCTCTGAAATTATTTACTTGTTTGTTATCTGTCTTTTTGTCCCTCTGTCTCTTTTGTCACTACTGTATCACCTGTGCTGACAGTGCCTGATTTATAAAAGGCCTTAGTAAATGTTTATCCATTGACTAAGTAATGATAGCTGCCAATTATTTAGTACCTACTATGTCCCACACATTTTCACAATTCTTTATTTCTTCCTCATAACATTAAGGGGATAGATTTTTTTTTAAACCCATTTTAGAGTTGAGCAGATAGAGTGACTCAGAGAAGAAAAAACTTATCCAGGGCCACACCGCTGGCAAGTGGGTGAGCCCAGATTTTTAACTCATGTCTGGCTGAGTCTGTGCAGTTTTTTGGTGATAACACTAGTGAATTTAGGGGGTTTATACCTGGCTTATGAGTACAAGGTGAGACTAGACAGGTATCAAAATTTCACTATCCTCATTCTTCTAAAAGGTAACAGTTTTAGAGCACTTCCTATGTGCTAAGTGCTTCCTATTTTCTTTTTTTCTGGCGTTCTTCATCACGCCCTAGTTTTGTTACAATTTTGTTGAGGTTTCACAAGATGTATCAGTTGTATTCATTCAGCTTCCATTATGAATTGATTCAAGTCCAGGAGGGTTCAAGTCCAGGAGGGTGACACCTGCTAGAAGGTAAGTGGAGCCAGGTGCGTTAGGCCCTCCTGGCCTTGTAGCTTCACATTTCTCAAAGTGTGGTCTCTAGACCACAAACAGTGACATCACCTGGGTTGTTTGCTAAAATGCACATTCTTGGGCTCACCCTAGACTTGTTGCATGAGATTCTCTAGGGGTGGACCCCTGGCATCTGCTTTTTTACAGTCAACCAAGGTTATTTTGATTAAAATGGATGTATGAAGATCACTGGTCATAGACATGTATTCTAGCTAATTAGGTGTTTTGTGATTTGGTTTTGTTCTTGATTTTTAAAAGATGTGTAAAGCTGTATATTTGCTTATTAATTATTCATTTTATCAAAACTCATTTGCATGGCTTTTAGTCTCTGACCATGGAGCAAGTAGGCTTTTTTCCCATTCTTAATGACTCTTAGGCTCCAAGTTCCAGACCCAAGTTGGCTACCGTGGTCAGTGTGTTCAATGTTTCCTGCTTGGGTGAAGCAGGGTGCCTCATTTTTGTCCCTGAGCTGTTGCCTGGCTGTGTGTGGTGGGGGAGGGGGAGGGGGAGGCTGGTCTGTTCTCAAGGGGGCTGGATAGTTGAACAAGAGCAGCCCTTCTTATACACTTGGTCCCATTAAAATTATTTTTTAAAATCAAGTTTGTTCTTGTTACCTCCTTTCCAGAAACAATTCTGGAATAATCAAAATTCCCAGATCTTCAAGTCTGTGCTTCCCTCCCCTCTGTTTACTCTCTAAACAAAGGCCCCATGTTTTAATAGATGCCATAACAGTAAAATTAACTTTATTAGACTCTAGATAGATTTAAAATGTAACGTAATGGCATCTCTGTCTGGCTTGGAAGTCATGTGCTTCATTTTGAGCAGAGAATGAAGTTGCTACGCCTGGTGGGGGATTTAATGATTATTGAATTTAAGTGGCCAGATAATATGAGCATTCCTCATCTTTAGATGCTGCCCTGATGGTTTTTGGCTATTGTGTATTGAGAAACCTGGGCCTCCAGCTTGGATTTTTCATCTAACCCACCTTCTGTCCTTGACTCAGGAGTTCATGAGTTATGCCACAAGAGAAAGTCAGCACAGTTATGTTTCCCACCTCACATCCTTCATCTGGTTTGTGAGCACTCTAGGTTCTCAAAAAGCTTGACATATGAGGCAAATTGCAGCTTACTGCCCTTGTGCCAAAGAACTCACAACTAGCCAGCTCCTTCTCTTCCCAAAAGTCCTAGCATATACTTTCATTAAATAATAACATGCTACACTGAGATACTACTGTTCGCTTTATCCTAATGCTTTTATATCCACCCTTAAAAGAAAAGTAGAGCCTTTATTAGGCTATTTAACAGAGGGGAAACTGAGGCACAGATCACTCATCGGTTACTGGCTGAGCGCAGTCTGATTTATGGCCTGTCCTTTTTCTGCTGGTCCTTGCCAGTGTGCTTGGTGGCACCATCAGGTCTGGGAAAAGCAAGCTGAATAGTTTTTGGTCCTCAGGACCAAAGGTGTATATGCCTTATATGTTCTCAGCTTATTAAGAACCTAGAATATTTGGTAGAGAGTTTCATGGGTAGGAGATCCATTAGCGGATCGTCATGGCTGCTTCATTTTGGACCCTTTAGTCTAAGCTTCTAAGCATTATTATAAGCACACCCCAGGAGGTAAATGTAAAAATAATTTTCTTGCCAGTTTTTCCTGTATGGTATCCTAGCGACAATGTACTGTCTGTCCTTGGGTATTGGGGCACCAACTGGGGCAGTACGAGAACTTGGCAGAGAGAAGGCATGTGAAAGGCATGGTCGGAGTCACCCCTTTGAAAGTCAAGGCATAGTTTCTTTTATCTTTTGGAGGGGTTTTAACCCACTTAAGCAACATTTTATTTTCTGATTACGAAGGTAGTATGTATTTATTGTCAGACCACTTGGAAAACACAGAAAATCCCAAGGAAGGAAATAAAAATCAACTCTAATTCCAGTATTGTTAACATTTTGCTAAATATCCTTCTGGTAGTCTTTTTTTCTGAACTGTCATACAGTGATGAGGTTCTAAACTCAGAATGTAAGGGAAAAGAATCCCAAAGTCAAGATTACCCTACAAACACCATGGATAGTAAGTTTTATGCACTCTAAAGTTTGGAAACTATTGAACTAGACTCAAGGAAAGAACGACTTAAAAAAAATCTATATGAAATGAAAAGTCTGGGGGAAAAACCTTTCTACCTTTAAGATTACTATCAAATCCCTAATGGTAAGTGGATGGCGGTGGAGAATTTAACTGTGTTCTTGCCTGTCTGTAAGGTTTATTCTGTTCTGTTTTAATATTAAACTTCTATAACTTTCATATGGGTTAATAGATTTACTTGTGAGGATGACAAGCCATAGTGACGTCACGTTTTGGTCCAAGGGGTAGGTTCTGAGTCATCCTAAGAAAAATGAACACAGTACCGTTCCACCATAGGTGCTTACCACCCCTCTCAAACCTATACACAGACACATGCACACACAATTGGGATCATTTGTCTTGTAACCTTCATTTTGTTTTATTCAACAGTAAATATTCTATATATTAGGTTTAAAGTTGCATATATTCAGTTGCAAAGATGTACCACAGTTTATTAACCAATCATTTGCTGTTATAAAAATCCTTGTGTATAAATTTTTGTGTTCATCCATAATTATGTCTTGAGGATAAATTCTTAGATGGAGAATTGATGGTTCAAAGGATAGTACATTTTTAAGGCTTTTAAATCATATAGCTAATTTGTCCCCAGGAACATTATGTGCTTCCTTCAAAGTGTCTATTTCCCAGCATCACTGGAAATTATCATTCAAAAGAGTCTTCCACAGCATGCCTTTTGGATGACCTACGGCTTCTGTTCATTGCCTGGCCAATTTATCCTGGAAAGAATAAAAGAAATGAGGCTGGAGATGATAAGTGCTTGTGGCTAGGTTCCTGTTGGAGGAATGGGGACAGATAACAGGAAAAGGGGGAGCTTGGACACCATTTCTTTAATCCTGCTTCCAAGTTATCTTCAGCAGAGATCTTTTAATGGTGAATACTTAAAGGGAATATATAGCTTTAAAAGCACATTCAATATTATAATTTTTGATTTGGAAAATGATTTGATGTCTTGTCATCATAGATACTACAGAACAGGAATGACAGTTGTATGTTTATCCAAAAGGGAGTATGGTTTAAAAAAAAAAAAAGTGTAGAAACACTGTTCTAATCCAAACCCTCATTTCAGATAGAGAAACTGAAACTAGAGAGTTGGAAGGGATTTCTTTAGAGCCACACAGCCAATTGATGATGGAGTTGAAGCCAGAGTGAAGGCTCCCGACTACCTGTTCAGAGCTCAGTGATGAGGTGGGCCAGCCTAGTTCAGGGGGAGATGAGAAAGCAGACATAGGGCCTCTTTGGACAGATGGCCAGGCTCTCTTCCAGGGCCTGTAAGCTGCCTCACGCCCCTCCTGGACAAAGACCTAGGTGTCTCGGGCATGGCATTTCACTGTCTGCTTGATTATCTCCACGTGTGAATGGGAGCAGACCTACACTTTAATAACCAGGGTCTTTGCCTGAACTTTGCCTTCCCCTGGATGACTTCTCTTCATTCCTCATCAGCTCAACTGTCACTTCCGTAGGGAAGCCTTTCCTGACTGCCAAGATAGTTTAGGGTACCTGTGTGCATTCTTGTAGCACCTCTTATCTTTAATATCCTTGTCACAATTATAATTACCTTGCTTTATTTTTAATATCTGTCTCAGCGACTAGACTATCTTCTCTATGAGTGTAGGGCTCTATGAGTGTAGGAATGCTGTTTTATCTTCTGTTGGTCCTGGCATATACTAAGCCTTAATAAATGCTCGAATGTTTGACTATTTGGATGGATGCTAATGAGTGAATTAGAAGTGTGTGTGAGCTGCTGGGTGGTGCTGTTTTTGATTGCCTGCAGAACCAGGAGAGCTGTCCCTTATTGCCAAAGGCATTGAGAGAAGAGAGAGAGAAAGGAGACCCAGTTGAGGCTGCTGGTATAGCCACAAGCCAGAGGGTATGGTCTGCTTCCCTGGGTGCCCCATTGCGGCCTCCTGGGTGGTGGGGTCAGCACCCACATCCAATCAAGCATTTATTACTGGCTTGGCAGAATCAGCCCCGGCAATTTCGTAGAGGTGGTTGGAGAGGAGCCTCCTTGAGTCATTCTGAGGAAGAGAATTCAAGGTCAGGACTCACCTTGGCGGGGAGAGGACAGCAACCCAGGTCACCTGCGACCTGGTCTTCACAGTCGATGGGCGCTTGCGGCAACGGCTGTAAGGTCTGCTGGTGGCTGGCTGGGCGCCAGAGCAGCGCTGCTGTTAGGCGGCAGGTCCTGCCCCCTCCGCCGGTTTCCCCCCCACCTCCTCCGTCTCCCTGCCCACTCCCGCTTGCAGCATCCTCTGCAAGAAGAGGAACGTGCCGCGCTCGGACGCGCGGTCTTGGCCGAGCGGCGGCACCCGGGTCGCGCTCTGGACCTCCGGGGTCTGCCGTCTGGCGCTGCGCCAAGTGCTTTGATCCGCGCTTATGTCAAGTGGGTGTGGGCTCTTAGGGAAGGCCGGGCGAGGACGAGGAGGGAGCGAGATGCACCGCGGGCGAGCTGAGGCCCCAGCGCGCTCCGCCGCCCCGCGCTGCTGACCGGTAGCCGGCCCCGGCTCCCGGAGCGGGCTCATGGAGCCGCGGCGCTGCCCGTCCGGGGACGCGTGCCCCGCCGCCCTGGGGGGCTGGAGGGGGCCGCCGCGGGGGCCCTGCAGGTGTGTCCGCGCGCCGTAACTTTCGGGGGGCTGCGGGCTGTTGGGCGGGTAGGGCTCAGGGTGCCCGGGCTGCATTTAGGGATGCTTTTGTGTCTGGGCGCTGGCGTGATGGGAGCCGGTTCGTCCCCGGCCGGCCATCCGCGTGGGAGCCGCAGCTCGCCGCTGGAGTTTCAGCGACAGAATTCATTGAGCCGGCGACCGGCTTTGGGTTACTCATCGGGAAGGGCGCCGAGGGAGCTGTCTTGCTGTTGTGAGAATTGGTCTCCAAGTACAGACTGCATTCATGGTAACAGGATTATCTCTCAGCAGACAGCGCGGCTTCCCGAAATGGGCTGTGGTTGGGGGCACCGGTCGGTCGGGGTGCGGGGGAGGGGAAGTGGGCAAAGGAGACCTGTCCACCCGTTCCGCCCCGCGCGGCGGGGCGCCGGCCCCTCCCCCCACCCCTTCTCGCAGGGAGCCGGCTATGGGGGAGGTAAGGGGTCAGCTTCTCGCCGTTGACAGGTCTAGTTTCAGACACACCTTCCCGGAGGAACGCGGAGGCTTTGTTCCAGTGCCCGTCCCAGCCCCGAGCCCAGAAGCCCGCGGGCATCGGGCCGGGACTCCAGTGCCATTACTCATCTTTTATAGCAACGCCGGCGAGCTCCGGGTAGGCAAGTTAATTATTAATGTGTCTAGGCTGGAGAGAGGGAATCTGGAAATGAGATTGGTGGGTTGCAGGTTTTTCTTTCCCTTTTTTGGCGTTGGCCATCAAGGTTTAAGCCCAGGGTATTGCAGCCTATTTCCTGAAAAGGATGCTGGCATTCCCCCAGTGACCGGCACTCCACGAAAGGGACCCCCTTTCCCCATCTGTGGGATAGTCCCATCTCCCCCCGGAGGGCACAGAGGGAGCAGCTTTTGTTTTTTATCTACTTTGGAACCGGCCCATACCTTTCCTCCTTTGCCTTCTGAAACCAACCTCATTCCCACCAACTGCCTCAGAGCAGCTTCCAGGCTCAGGTGTGTGAGACCTGAGCCCTCAGCCGGTAGTCTGAAGCGTTCAGAAAAGAACTGCCTTGTCCCGGCCTCAGTGCCTGAAAACCTCCGCCCTGCTCAGCAAGTGCCCTGGGGTATATTTTCAGTCCCCTGCTCTGTAGGACTGTGGGCCGAGGCAAAAGTGTCTGTCAGGTGGTCACCTGACCTGCCTCTCCCAGTTCCCTCAGCTCCAAGTGGAAGGAGGAGGTCAAGGTTGGGGAAGAGCTGAGGGCGGAGTTCTTGCTGTGGTTTCAGTTTCCCTCCCAGCTGGATGGGAGCAGGTGGATTCTAAAACTGGTAGTCTCACCAGGTGTGCTCTGTGTGTGCTAGTGAATAAATAAGAATGGGAGGGCCCAGGTTTAAACGGACGGCTGTGGATGAGGCTTGGCTTGGCGGATTGGGCTGGCTGGAGGGCTGAGATTTTGCCCCAGCTGGGGCCTGAGGAGAATTGTCAAACTCAGCCCTCCTGGCAGCATTGTGCCTTAGAGACCTGGGACACTGCTTGTTCTTTGTCAGTTTAGGATAGAGGACTCAGCCTTGTAAACTGAAGGGTTGGCAGATCTGTGATGAGAAGATGAGCTTGCCTTGGAAGCTGACACTCTTGAGGGTGCAAGAGGGGTCTGGGCTTATGGGGGGGGGGAGAGGAATGTGGGGAGGAGGATGGGCTTATAGGGGTGAGGAGTGCAGGGAGGGGGATTTTAGCTCTAACTGTGGGCTGTGAATTGTATCAGAGCGGTTCGCTGAGACAGGCTGTTGTACCCCACATCCCTCCCTTCAGTTGTCTGTCCCCTACCTCAGTGGCTTGGCTTCCTGGGTTCCTCCTGGCTCTGGTCTCCAGGGCTGGACTGTTCTGATGGCTGCCAGGGACACCTAGTCCCCATCTCACCCCAGCCTTCCGGGGAGGAAATGAGTGAAGGAGGGCTTGGCTTCAGAGAGGCCTCTGATCCTGACACCCTGGGTTACTGGGGAGTCTGTGCCACCTGTCTTCCCACTGGGTTTGTGGTATGTGCACTCAGTGGCACCCCTCCCCCAACTCACATGCTTTTAGAGTGCCACCTTCTCCAGCAGTGCCCTGAGCTGCTGGTGATCTGCTGGCACTCTGCGAGTTGAGGATTTGGAGATGGTCCTGATTAAGAACAATTTTTTTTTAGATTATGGGAAGTCTGCCATCTAATGTTTGCTCACTTGCAGCCTACTGGTCATAGCTGAATACTTATTGATAATGGCCTGGCCACTGCCTGGGAAGCTACTCAAGGTGATTCTGTAAAGAGTAGGTGGGTCCCTGGGGGCACTGTGAAGCGAACAGGAGGTCATCAGGGATTGTGACGTTGTGGGCAAAGTGAGGCAGCTGTTATAAAGGCTGTGGGAATTGTGGGGTGAACAGGAAGAGATCAGAGTCACTGTGAGTGGTAGGGTCAGAGGGCTGAGCAGGGCTGGTTTGGAAAGTCCCCCATGTGTCCTGTTCCTAATGTCCATGCTGGGCACAGCGGGCTGTGGAGAGTCCAGCATCAGCTGAGGCCTCTGTTCTGGGACCTGACCGCCACTGCCACCTGGGAAAAGGGTCCGTCTTTCTCTCTGTACACCAGCTCCTAGACTTCTCCCTTCCCTCTTAACAGAGGTGCTGGGTTTAATGGTGGCTGTTACTGTGTTCCTCAGCCCCAGCTCTGGCAGGGAGCGTCTTCCTGGGACGGGCAGCTGGAGAAAGTACCCAGTTTAAGAGAGAGGTGCTTCTGAAGGCTTGTTCTGAATCACAGAAGATCAAGGGGAGAAACAATAAAGACCCTGGCAGTCTCTGCAGTCTTGGTTTGTAAAATACAAAATTCCTCCCTAGGGTTTGTACTGTCTCTGGTGAAGAGAAAAGAGGCTAGTTATTCCAGGCCTATGCCCCCTGCGTCTCCAGGTGAGGGGAGAGAGAATGACGAGGAGTTAGTTGAGGCATATGGTTTGTGGCACTTTCTCTGCCCACTTGGGTTCAAACTCAGTCTCTGCTGTTTACTAGCTTTGTGTTTGTGGGCCTCTCTGAGTCTGTTTCTTTGCCTGTTAAACAGGGATAAGGGTACCTCTCTTCACCCCCTCCCCCCAGTAGGATAATTGTGAGGATTATACAAGACGTTTGTAAAGGATTGAACACAGTGCTTGTTAATTGGTAGGTTTTTTTTTTTTTTTTTAATTAAAAGTAACTAGAGGATCCTTGGAGCAGCAGCTGAGAGAGCTGTTTTATTTTACAGAAGATGAGAATGTCAGAAATGTCATTTTGTGCCCACCCCAGAGGCCATACCTGGGCTTCTAGGGTCAGATATGAGAACTGTCCTGGAAGAGTTTCTTCTGATCTTCACATTAAGTCTGTTTTCCAGTCTCAGATTATTCAAAGAGGCCTTGGAGACCTGTGAATCCCTGACTGCAGGCACAGAGCATAATTGAGCTGGAAAGGTAGCAGCCTCAAACTCTTGCTAATGCAGCCATCTCTGGTCCAGCCATGATTGTGGATTGTGAATTGTTAGTCCCAAGAACAACCAGACACCTGGCACTTTTTATCTCTGTAACTCTGGACGAGTCCTTTTGTCTCTTTGAACTGGTGTTCTGTGAGAATAATAAAGCCTGCCTCTTATGATTAAATGGAATAGTGTATGCAAAACTGTAATGCAGTAATGTAATGCAGCTTACTATGTACCAGACACTGTTCTAAGTGTTTTCATATATTATCTCATTTAATTCTCACAACAATTTATGGTGCAGTTAATTATTGCCCACATTTTATTGACGAGGAAGTTGACTATTAGGAATTGTTACTGTTGTGTGGTTGACCCCCTGTGGAAATCATGCCTCTGAAGATCTCTGCCTCCCAGAGTAAGAATAAACTGAAGTTTCTGCAAGTACATTTGCATACTGCCTTTCTTCCATCCACCTATTCTAACATCTCCAGCTAACTCTGGATATGTTTGTAAAATGAGTAAAAGAGGTCCTTATTGGTCATTTTGGTTTTTCGGTGCCCCTCTCTTGTCCCCTCTGCCTTTCATCCATAGGCTCTGTGAGGCTTATAGACACAGCACCTTCTTGGCTGTTACTTTTAAGTGTCATTTGTGTGGCACTGTAATCCTCTTGGGCTCACTCACTTAGTGGTACCTTTTAAGAACGAGGTTGCTGGTGGATCAAAGATAGTTGATATTAGGATAGTAATGCAAGATATATAAAAAGGATTGTACATCAGCTTGCCTTAATGCTGGGCAATACTTAGGTACTGAGGATCAGTTGTATCTCCTTCTGACTTGAGTGTAATTCATGTAAATAAACTAAATGTTTGTGGATATAAAAACAAAAAAGAAAGAAATAAAGAGGTTGCTAGCTTGATTTGACTTTAGGCAGAGGAAATGTTTGGTTTAGAGCCAACCATTAGGCTTGGAGTTTTCAAGGTCCCATCTTTCTTTCTAATGGTTCTGGTTAGCTATTTTGAGTCCTTCCCTCTGCTCCGAACCAGCTGCCAGTGAGCACTCAGGTCTGAAGTTTTAAATGTGTTAGGGAAAAAAAAAAGGGAAGAAAGAAACAAACAGCCTGTGAAAATAAGGACTCACGGCTGGTGGTGTTTCAAACACGGGTGGTGCTCATTAACAGAGTTATGATCACAGCCTCAAATTTATTCTCATTACTTTTGTAGCATGTTTATATGATAAGAAAAAGGCTGCAGCTTTGTGGGTTATTCTTTCTTTTTATGACAGGAATAACATTTATGGGCGTATAACACAAGTAAAGGAATAAAGGTCTGGTTAGGAATAAAAAGTGAAAAGCAACTGGTGGGACTCCGGGCATACTCAGAAGATTCCAGAGTTCTCGTTAGCAGAGATTTTTCACAGCACGGACCTGGGTGCCTTAGTTCCCACAGCAGCCTGGTGATGTCATCAGAGGGATATTGTTCCTGTCATTTTACTGGAAAATGGAGTAACTTTTCTGAGGTCAGGTAGCCAGATATGTAACGCTGGAGACTGGACCCCAGGTCTCTGAATTTCTGAGTCAGAGGCAAGCAGTCTCATTTATCCTTGTAACAATTTAAATAATTTTTCCTATTATGGACACATGATGGAAAATGTAGAATATTATAAAGGAAGATCGAAGCAGGGAATCATGGCCCAAGCATTGTGTACATCTTGGTGAATTCTAAAGACTTTTGTTTTAGGAAGAAGGGAACGTTTGTCTTTGTCAGGGAAGAATTGCTTGTTATTTATACATCTCTGGGCATCTTCAGTTTCCTGTCTTGGAGCAGGCACTCTTTCTGTAAGCTTTGATTCCCTACAAATTCAGGCCAAGTTCTTTATTTTATGTGAAACACCGTGCTAGGCACGGTGGGGGAGAGAAAGATGAGCAAGGCATTCCTGCCTTTAGAGAGTTTATCATTAAGTGGGAGAGGCAGATGTGTACTCCACCAGTTAGTCCAGGTGTAATAGTAATAGCAAACAGCAACTGTATCCAGCTCTGTTCCAGGTGCTTTAGACAAGTTATTCACATTTAATCCCCAGACAACCTTGTGAAGGAGGTGTTACCCATTTTACAGTTGTAGAAAAACTGTGAGGTTAAATGGCCTGCCTAAGGTGATAAAACTAACAACCATCCAAGCTGACATTCAAATCCAGGTTGTCCCATTTTAAGACCAAGGGCCCTCTCTTTTGAAAATCCCTTAAAAGAGAAGCACGAAGTCAGAGTCTTTCAAGATGAGGGAAGGTATGGCGTTTATCTCTTTGTCATTCTCTCTCATCCTTTTCTTCTGTCATCTTTTATGATAAATGATTCTAATAATTTTGAGTGGTATTCATTACCTTTTCCAAAAATTCCCTGCTTGGATTCTTTTGCTTATCTGGACCACTTGATAATAAATCTCATAACCTCAGAACTGGAGGAAATGGAAAGGTTGTCTAGATCATTCTCTTTCTTTTCTTACTTGGGGGAAACTGAGTCTCAGAGAAGGGACCTCACGTGGACATACCTAATAGTTGTTAGCGCAGTCAGGACCAGAACTCAGGTTTTTTCACCAGAGTTTCCCAAAATGTAACAGGATATGGGATAATACAGGGGTGAGTATTTTAAATTTTAATAGTTTTATACCTGAGTATATGATTTTTTCATGTGAAATGTGACTGGAATATTGAACTCATCATTTGGCAGCTACTGTTGCTTAGGATGTGTCTAAAGTCTGTGCTGTCTGTTTAAAGGAAAAAGTGGACGTACAGGTTGGACAGCGAGGTGGCAGAATCATGGAGGCGGTGTGCGGGCAATGTGTGGATGACATTAGGGAAACAGCGCGGATACACCAAGTTGTACTCTCTGAGAGGATTTACTTGCCCTATCAACTTGATTCTTTTAGGAGCAGGAAGAAGGGGGCCAGACCCTAGTGGAAGCATATTACCTACTAGGTATTTTATCTGTCGGTCAGTATGAATGGGTTCATTGTGTGTATATTGTATATTGAGAAAGCTCCGAGAGGTTGATTAACAAGCCCATGGTCACACAGGGTAGATTGGAGAGTGAGAGTTCAGATCCCAGCTTGGGCTCCTTCCCTTGCTCCTCCTTGACACCTGCCACATTCCACAAGGTGGGTGTGCCCTGCACCCAGCCTGCCCTTGTCCAGGGTTCTGACACTTTCTTGTTCAGGTACCAGGCTCAAGTGGAAATGAATGTGATTGGGTTGCTAGGTTGCTGCTGTAGCCTGCTAATTTAAAGCTTGATTTTGATAGAATTTCAAAGAATGTGCTGTATCTATAATATGTGTATTTATCAAATCTGACTCATGCTGGTAAGTGGTAAAATCCTTATCCTGCTGCCTTTTGGCTTCTGTACACATTGTGATGACGCTGTGTGGATTGTGAGCTCCAAGAAGACATAGACTGTGCCTGTCAGTCTATCTAAAGGGCAATTACCAAATGATGTTTGAGACTGATTCATTTATCCATATTTTCAGAGTTCAGAGGATCAACCAGTAGGTTTTTACCTAGGGTGGAGGTGTGTGGGCTGCTTCCACGTTAGCTGAAGAAACTCAGAGTTGCAGGTTATGAAGAGAAGGCCTCCTTTGGGAGATTTTGGCTAGAACAGGGGCTGTAGGCTTTGGGTCCCTCCTAAACCTGTCGAGAAGCTTCTACGTCTCAGTGGTTTAGGACCACGTGGAGCATGGTTTCTTGCAGGAGGCAGTCAGTCACTGCCCATCTGTTATGCACTAAGAGCTGTGATAGTGAGGTAGGCTGAAAGATGGCTCCCTCTCCAAAAGGTGTCCGTGTTCTGATCCCCGGAACCTGTCAGTGTTACCTTATGTGGTAAAAGGGATTTTGCAGGTGTAATTAAGTGAGGAATGGGGAGATTATGCTGGATTATCTGGGTGAGACCCGTGTAATCAGAGGAATCCTTATAGGAGGGTCAGAGTGAAAAGAAGGAAATGTGATGACTATAGTAGAGGTTGGAGTGATGCAGGCCTGTGAGGAAGGAATGTAGAAGCTGAAAAAGGCAAGGAATGGGTTCTCCAGAAGGAATGCAGCCCTGTTGACACTTTGGTTTTAGCCCAGTGAAACTGATTTTGGACTTCTGACCTTCACAACTGTAAGATGGTAAATGTGTGTTGTTTTAAGCTGCTAAATTTGTGGTAATTTGTTACACCACAAATATAATACAAACCGATACCAGATGGGTACTGAAGATCAAACAATGAACATAGCACAGTCCTTGCCTGCCTTCAGTGGTTCTCAGTCCAGTGGGGGAGACAGGCAAGTACAGAGCCAATTTTGATAACAGTGATAAGTATCCCGTTAGGGCTGTAAGTTCAGGAATCTGTGGGAGATAAGGGAATTCAGCCTGGGGAAAAACTTCTTGGATGAGCTGACCTCAGAGGTGCCACTGAAGGAGAGTTGGAGTTAGGGGATGAAGGAGGCCGGGAAGAGCTTTTATGGAGAAAGAAGAGCATATTCAAGGTCATCTCAATAAGATCTGAAAACTAGGTGGAGGCGACTGGCCAGGCCTTCCAAGGCAGAAAGCTGGTTTAATTAAGTTGGTGCAGGTCCTCATGGCCCTGTGTTCAGACTAAAGCCTTGCACAGTGGGAACTAAGATGGAAAAGTCCTGGTGCTACGCCTTCAGGGTTGTGTGATGATAGACCTAACACCATCTTGGGCACCTGCTAGGTCTTTCACTTATATTTTCCCATTTAATCCACGCAACAACTGTGAGAGGTAGGGACTATTATTTTCTTCATGTTGCGACTGAGGAAAATTGAGGTTAAGTAGTGGGCCCAAGACCACATAACTTGTAAGTAGTGGGGCTGAGATTTGAATCCAGGCCTTCAGGCCTTCGAGCCCTCGTTCTTAGTATTCTCCTCTGTGGTAGGAAGATCACTGGGTCAGCAATCAGAGGAGCTGAGTTCTAGTGCTAGCTGTGCTTCTTACTAGATTTAGGTCAATCTACTCTTCAACCTCAGTATTTCCATCTGTGAAAGGGGATAAGAGGCCTGCCTGCTTCAGAGATGTTGTGAGCCTAAAGGAGATGCTGAAGGAATGTGTTTTTGCTGTGAAGTCCTCTCCTCTCACCAGAGTTTCAGACACCTCCAGAAAGGTCCTTGTTTGTTAGTGAGCCCTATCTTGCAGTACTAGCCATCCTTAAGGGTCATGAGGCAGGTTGGGAAATTTGGCCACAGTGGATCATTGACGTGTCCACATGGGGCTAGAGTGTTTGCATCTGTGGGTGGTGGTAGAGATAGAAAGTGGGCAAGAGACAGGGAGTGGCCTGTCTCAGGGTACCGAGAGTGGGAATGTAAGTCTGGAAGGAAGAAGTGTAGTCTGCATTGTGTTCCCTGCAAAGATGCCAACGCTAGAGGTGACTGAGGGGAAAACTTTCCTGACATGGAAGTTGGGCGAGCAGCATGTCGTGATTTGAGGCAGGTTGATGTGAGTTCTGGAGCCTCAGTCTCTTCATGCGTAAAATAGAGCTAATGATTCCTACTTTGCAAAGTATGTGAAAGCATCCTGCCCAGTTCCTGGCATATAGCGGACATTCAGTAAATAGGGACCATCTCTAAAGCTGGCTGTTTGAGACTTCTCAGGGTTAATCCAACAGATTCCAGTTCTTTGCAGAAATTCCACCTTTCTCCCTTGCCTTTCAGACTCACTTAGGCACATTGTAATTGGACGTGAAGGGAGGTCTGGCCACAGAATGAGAGACCCGTGACTCTTTGATGGGGAAGACCCTGTGCTTCCCAGCGAGAAATGGTGACAGGTGGTTTTCAGGTGGCTGCACTGGGTCTGCTGGGCCATTTTGGAAGCGAGACTGTGTTCATCTTGCCAAGTACAAGATTGAGTGTCACTGTTTTGCTTTCTGGGAATAATGGCCGTGCAGATAAAGTAGATTTATGGCGCTGAGGTATTTCAAAGAATAGACTGTTCCTTTTTTTTGAATGTCTACATCTTCTGGTTATTAAGGTAGTGGTTATTTTAGAATATTTGGAAAGTATTTTTTAAAAATAAAAACATTTACTTCCACACCCAGAGATGATTACTGCTAACATTTTAGTGTATTTCCCTCCATTCTTTTTGAAATGAACATATACTTTTTTCGCAAGATACAGAGTTGAATATGCTTTATTCACTTAACATATCATGTGCATTTCCCAGATTATTACATATTCCTTAGAAACATCTTAATTTGTTGCATAATAGTCTGTTGGGTACATGTACCATAATTTTCTTAATCATTCCCCATTCAGAGGTTGGGCATTTAGATTGCAACTACTGAAATACATAAATACGTATTTTCCCCTAAAATATGTAAAAATATTTGACTATGGTTGGTTTTTTTTTTTTTTAAACTATCTTCTTAGATTCCTAGAACTGGAAATTCCTAGACCAAAGAATCAGTACATTTAAAAGTGCATATTGGTGGGGATTATCGGACTGTTCTGTTTACTTTATATTTAAAGCAAAAATGTTATGGCGTGTCAGGCGGCTGTGGGCCAGCTGGGTGAGGTCCCTGCTTCTGACCATTGTGCACAGGAGGCTGCCTCCTCACCGCTCACTCACTTCCTGGCAGACAGTACAATCAGCCCCTTGTAGCTCCCCAGTGAAATTTAAGTAATCGGTCAGCTTCTCCAGTGCTTCCCTCTCTGTCAGGAAGTTCATCTGTGAATCTAACCTAAATCTCGTCTGCTGCATTTAAAATCCTCACCCGCCGCTGACTCCCCTCAGTGGGAGTGGAGCAAAGCGGAGCGGAGCTGTGCACCTGCTGCAGGCAGCCCACTCGCCTCTCTCCCCACTGCCTGACCACCGCAGCTCCGGCCACCAGCCTTATGTTACCCTGGAGGAAACTTGAAGGTCTCTGGCTACTGCTGTCACGACTAGGAGGGCGGTCCCTGCATCGAGTTGCTGCCGATAACACCAGGTAGGGTTTCCAAACCTGAGAGTGCCCATGGCGTGGAGGCCAGCATCCCGGCCTCTCCCGTGCCCTCTGCAGAACTCGTGGGGGCAATTAGCATTCAGAGTGGTGCTCTCCTATTGACAATGCGGGTCTATCAGATTGGTTCTCTGGGAAAAAAGAAATGTGGCTAAAGCAGGGATTAATTGTGTTTCAGTCCCAAGTGCATTGGCCAAGTGGTAACTGCAGTGAAGGAGTTCAGCCAGGCAGGGAGGGGCATTTGAGTGCATTCTGGTGATGGGGGAGCCCACTGTCAGTATGGAAAGGGTAGGGTCCCACCCTGGGCCTCCCACCTTTGGCATCAAGTAGCTGCTGTGCCCGCCACCTGAAGAGCCTTGACTACCTTTCTTAGCCAGAGTCCTTTGTTGAGAGCTGACAGCTTTCTTATGGGGCAGTAGGATGTTAATTTGGAAGGGAAATGAATATAGCTGCAACTTCATGGGTAGCTAGAGGCCCCTTGTGTCCCTCACTTAGGCCTTTTAGAGCTGGCTGGCAATAGGCCAGCAGAGTGGACCAAGTCGTACAGGAAACAGACTGGGGATTGAGTCCTGCAGCACCTGTGGGAGTATCTGAGCATGGCTGGAGCCTGAAGTGTCCCTGGGGCCCGGCCCAGGCTGGCTGACCTCCTCCAGCTCCTTGCCGTCCCTTCCATGTCAGCACCAGGAGATCCTGCCTCAGTATGAACTGCTTGATGTTCTAGCTTTACCTCCTCAGAAGGTCTGCACTCTGAAGACGAGATGCTTTGTTTCCTGTTTGCTGTTCCTTCCTTCAGTGCCTGGTACAGTGCTAGTGCTTGCTTGAAATGAAAGAAGCATTTATGAGGCAAAACCCAGTGGTGTTACGCACTCAGTAAAAAAGCTAGTTCTCTGCTCTTCAGCCCCCATTGAAAATTCCGTGTCAGATGGTTTTTCTTCCTTTTGAATAGGGGGAGCTTTTTTTCCCCGCCTCACCTTATTTTTATCCCTTGTGCACTTTGGAGCTGAATATTGCTGGTACTTTTACCTTGACAAGTTGGAGCCCAGTGTCCCCACTGTGAGGACTTAGCCCAGTGAATGCCATCCCTGGCTGCCTGTTAGAATCCCTTGGAGAGCTTTTTAAAAATACTGATGCCTGGGAGCCAGTGCCAGAGATTCTGATTTATTTAGTCTCAGTTGGGGCTCTGGCACCATCATTTTTTTTTTTTTTTAACATTTTTTTGGAGTATAATTGCTTTACAATGGTGTGTTAGTTTCTGCTGTATAACAAAGTGAATCAGCTATACATATACATATGTCCCGGTATCTCTTCCCTCTTGCGTCTCCCTCCCTCCCACCCTCCCTATCCCACCCCTCTAGGTGGTCACAAAGCACCGAGCTGATCTCCCTGTGCTATGCGGCTGCTTCCCACTAGCTAGCTATTTTACGTTTGGTAGTGTATATATGTCCATGCCACTCTCTCACTTTGTCCCAGCTTACCCTTCCCCCTCCCCGTATCCTCAAGTTCATTCTCTAGTAGGTTTGTGTCTTTTTTTTTTTTTTTTGGCTGTGTTGTGTCCTTGCCGCTGTGCGCAGGCTCCTCTAGCTGCAGTGAGCGGGGGCCACTCCTCACTGCAGTGCGTGGGCCTCTCATTGTCGTGGCTTCTCCTGTTGTGGAGCACGGGCTCCAGTCACGCGGGCTTCAGTAGCTGTGGCACGCAGGCTCAGCAGTTGTGGCACACGGGCCCAGCCGCTCCGCAGCATGTGGGATCCTCCCGGGCCAGGGATCAAACCCGTGTCCCCTGCACTGGCAGGCGGACTCCCAACCACTGCGCCACCAGGGAAGCCCCTAGGTCTGTGTCTTTATTCCCGTCTTGCCCCTAGGTTCTTCGTGACCATTTTTTTTTTTTTTTTTTAGATTCCATATATATGTGTTAGCATACGGTATTTGTTTTTCTCTTTCTGACTTACTTCACTCTGTATGACAGACTCTAGGTCCATCCACCTCACTACAAATAACTCAATTTCGTTTCTTTTTATGGCTGAGTAATATTCCATTGCATGTATGTGCCACATCTTCTTTATCCATTCATCTGTCGATGGACACTTAGGTTGCTTCCATGTCCTGGCTATTGTAAATAGAGCTGCAATGAACATTGTGGTACATGACTCTTTTTGAATTATGGTTTTCTCAGGGTATATGCCCAGTAGTGGGATTGCTGGGTCGTGTGGTAGTTCTATTTTTAGTTTTTTAAGGAACCTCCATACTGTTCTCCATAGTGGCTGTATCAATTTACATTCCCATCAACAGTGCAAGAGGATTCCCTTTTCTGCACACCCTCTCCAGCATTTATTCTTTGTAGATTTTTTGATGATGGCCATTCTGACCGGTGTGAGATGATATCTCATTGTAGTTTTGATTTACATTTCTCTAATGATTAATGATGTTGAGCATCCTTTCATGTGTTTGGTGGCAATCTGTGTATCTTCTTTGGAGAAACATCTATTCAGGTCTTCTGCCCATTTTTGGATTGGGTAGTTTGTTTTTTTGGTATTGAGCTGCATGAGCTCCTTGTAAATTTTGGAGATTAATCCTTTGTCAGTTGCTTCATTTGCAAATATTTTCTCCCATTCTGAGGGTTGTCTTTCATCTTGTTTATGGTTTCCTTTGCTGTGCAAAAGCTTTGAAGTTTCATTAGGTCCCCTTTGTTTATTTTTGTTTTTATTTCCCTTACTCTAGGAGGTGGGTCAAAAAGGATCTTGCTGTGATTTATGTCATAGAGTGTTCTGCCTATGTTTTCCTCTAAGAGTTTTATAGTGTCTGACCTTACATTTAGGTCTTTAATCCATTTTGAGTTTATTTTTGTGTATGGTGTTAGGGAGTGTTCTAATTTCATTCTTTTACATGTGGCTGTCCAGTTTTCCCAGCACCACTTATTGAAGAGGCTGTCTTTTCTCCACTGTATATTCTTGCCTCCTTTATCAAAGATAAGGTGACCATATGTGCGTGGGTTTATCTCTGGGCTTTCTATCCTGTTCCATTGATCTATATTTCTGTTTTTGTGGCACCATTGTTTTAAAAAACATTCCACAGGTGATTCTAGTGTTCAGTAATTTTCCCAGAATACGGAGTAAGATGTTCATTCCTGCTGTCATGTCAGCAGTTTCGCTTTATGGAAAGATGTGTTAGAAGCCTGTGATATCTGCAGCATTAGGCTGCTCACATCCTTTATGGAAGCAGAAAGGATAGCATGATAAATGAGAGGATTGTGACAGGCTTTCGTGGGTGGTATTGGCTTGATGGGAAGCCCCTGTGGATGTACCTAGCATCCCTTTCTGTTACCAAGATGTGCTCTGGCTGTCAGTCTGCCTGGTAATTAAGCAGGGGACCTGGGCAGGAGGAGGATGTTTTAGTAAAGGTGAAAGATAAAAAGGAACAAACCGGCAATGAGCCTGTTTATATTCGGTTCATTAGCCAGGGCCTGGGTTCACCTTCTTCTCAAACGTTTGGAACATGGGGCAGACGGGACGGATGGGGAACAGGGCTGTGAGTGAATGGCAGAGGATGGCGTTCAGTTTCAGGCTAGAGGACAGAGAGGTCAAAGCTGTGGGTGCCTGCAGTGAACGTTCAACCCTTCATGGCTCTCGGTTACCCATTGCAGGCTGGGATCCCTAAGGCCTCACTTATGCTAATTTCCTTTTGAATGTTGTAGCTACCTCTTCCCAGAGGAGATAATAGGAGACTGAGTTATTGCCATGAGTGAATGAGCCCTTTCACTAAGGGTATTTGGGTTTGCCTCTGGGTTCCTTTATGTGATTCGAGGATGGTTATGCCCCTGTTGACTAATGCATTTGACTTGATGTCTTAAGTCCTATACCTTCCCTGACCCTCTTTGGGGTGCTTGTGATTGGGCCTTTGTTCCATGAGCACCCTCTCAGATTGAGGGGCTGCTTTTGTGGTTTCAGCTGCTCCTTGGCTTCTGTCTCATGGTTTGGCCACTTCCAGGCCCTCTCAGCCTTAGAGAAGTTGGAGCTCCCTTAAGAGAGCCCCGTGTAGTTTTATCAGAGGTGAGGTGGCCTCTAGATTAACCCCTGGGGTGCTAATGGCACTGTTCCTCAAACTTACAAATCCTGCTTAGAAAAAGCTACACACATTTTATTTATTTATTTCTAGTTTTCACATGCTATTCAAACTGCAGTTTTGCTAGCTGTCTATAACAGATTCCCCTGGGGTGCCTGTTAAAAATGCAGAATATATGGGACTAGAGCCTAAGAATTTGCATTTTAGCTAGAATCCCAGGCCATTATCAGGTACAGGAATGTTTGAGAATCACTTTGTTAAAAAAAAAAGTCACCCCCTTTGTTTTACAGGGGAAGTATGACACAGAGTGGTTAAGTGACTTGCCCAGGATCACGCAGTGAATTCGGGCTGGAGCCAAGCTGGAAGAACCTAAGCCAAGTCCAGAATGTTAACATCACCTCATAGTTGTATAGACCTTTGTTCTTTGAAATCGTAGCCCATCTTTCTGCCCCTCTAGTTTGCTAAGATGGAAAGTGTCATTCATCGTCTGTTTTGAACCAGATTACTTTTTGCTGTGGGGAGCTGTCCTGTGCATTGTAGGATTTTTTAGCAGCATTTCTTGCTTCAGCCCCCTGGATTCCAGTAGCATCCCCCGGTTGTGATCATCAAAAATGTCTCCAGGCATTACCAAATGTCCTTGGGGGGCAAAGTCACCCCAGGTGAGAACCACAGCTTTAGCTGCAAAAGCCATGTGTCAGGGAGGTTCCCTAAAAGCATCCTACAACATTTATTTTTATATCTAGGGATTCACTTTTAAAATTTGCATAGCTGGCTTCTACCCGACTTGGCTACTGTGCTGGATTGCACACATTAATGAAGTCACGCTGAATATAAGCTCTTTCCTCCTCTGTTTTGGCCTGCAGAGGAAAGACAGGTAAGCTTGGAAGGACCACTGAATTTGGACTCTAGTCTACGGTTTGCCTGCCAGGCCTGCATGTCCTAGCTGTGGGATCTTGAGGAAAGTCGCTTGCCTTCTTGAGCCCCTTTCCTCATCTGATTATGATAGAAATAAATGTTTGTTTTGAATGAGAATTAAGTGACACCTTGAATGTGGAAGTGTTTATAAAACATTATTCATATATTAAGTGGCGATGATAAGATTCAGGTCTAATTACCAGCACTTCAGGTTTTCACAAATTCAAGAGTGCGGAACTCAGCACAGCAATCAATTCTAGACTTGTATTTGGCCAAGTATGTTACCCTTGTCGTGTTTCTGCCCATAAAGTTAATCTTCCCCCTCTCACTTTAAATTTAATCTCCTTCTCCTTACTGGCCGTTGTGATACCTCTTTTGGGTCATTGTCTCTGCAAGATTGGTTGTTAGTTTATTACCTGTGACTGGCAAGAGCTGGGTTCTTTTTATGGTAAGGTTTCAGAAGGGCCGTCAAATAGTTTATGAAAATCAAAACCAGTGTCACCTTCCTTTCCCTCATGGCCAGCACCCAGGGAAGTGCATAGTAATTGGTACATGAGGCCTGAATGCAGGCGGTGAAGCCAGCGTTAGTCTGTAAAGAGTTGCATGCAAATGAACTTGGAGATTAAAGGTCTCTGAGCTGTTGGCACAGCAAAGCTCGGCTAGTCCAGCACTTTATTTTGCAGACAAGGAAACTGATTCCAGAGAGGGAACATGTCTGAGGTATCACAGGGGCAGAGTAAGATTGTGGTCCAGGCTTTCCAGGTGCCGGCCGAGGCTCTCGGCACATGTTCACGCGTGTCCAGCCTGCTGATTGGACGGTGTGGGGGGAGCAGGCCCCACGCCGTATCCAGGGTGCTGTGGCTCCCCTCTGTTTTACTTCAGATATTGCCTGATAGGTCTTGTGAGATCATCTCTTTTTGCTCAGTAGTTTATGGGTGGAACTTCACCAGAATTCAACACAGTACACAGTGTGATTTCTGCTGATTCTTACAGCAGGACATCTTGAGGGGAAAAGACACCAGTTTCTCTGTGAACATATTGAAGACGAAGAAGACTGAGAAACTGAAGCCCCTCTTGTTTCTTCAGCCACTTCGAACACCATCCCTTGGCTATACATATTCTCCCACTATGATGTGCTCCTATATCGTCATCACTGCTGATATTAATTGTTAGTGTTATTAATACTTGCTGTTTATTGAGTGTCTACTGTATGCCAGTGCATGTGTTTACCACAATGCACATCTCAGTTGATCCACCCAAAAACTCTACTGAGAGGGTACTATAACTGTCTCTGTTTATAAATGGGAAACAGATTAAGGAACTTACTCAAGCTCACAGAGTGGGAGGGTGAGCTGAGATTCAAACCCTTCCAACTGATGAAGCCTGAATAGGCTCGTTCCTGATCTGTAGTTCCTGACTCCCTTGGGGGCAGTTACTGTGAACCCCACCAGCCCGCTTCTCCTCTCTAGCCAGCGTCAAGGCCTTCGAGGACCTGCTTCAGTTGGCCAGTTTGAACCTCTAGAGCTGTCCTGACTGGGTGGCTCTCCACCTGCCCCCCGAGCATTCCCTCTCAGGCTGTGCCAAGAGTCTGAATGAGAAGAGCTGTCCCTGACTCAGGAACCTAGAGGCCAGCTGGCAAGGGAGGCGCAACCTTTAGAGACTAAGGCCTGGATTTTGGTTGGTTGGATGCCTTAACCTTCTGGAGCCTCATCTCCCTTGGCTATAAAGTGGAGGCAATTCCTGTCTCAAAATTTTCTTTTTTTTGAGAGTGTTAGACACTTCATATTGAAAGTGTTTATAAACTGTGGGTTTAGGTGGGATTGTGAGACTAATGATTACTCAGCACCTATACATCACCATCATGATTCCAGAGGAGAGGAGGGTGGGAGCCTGGGGGAGAATGTTCAAGGGAATGAAATGTAGGGACACTTTGGGGAAGAAGAAGCAGACTAATCTCCATTTGCCGGCCATTTAAAAGGCCCTCTCACCCAGCCTTCCTCCTTCATGCAGTGCCAACGCACCCTGTGTGGATGTGTTTCTGCTTCCCTACCTGCTCTGGAGGGAGTGATCACAGGCACTGATGGAGGACTAGGGGTTCCTGTAGGTCCCCCTGCAGATACTCGCCACAGGGCCCACCCTGCTTTTCCCTGGCGCAAAGAGGGCTGCTTGGGGGCGGACTTGGGTTGTTTAAAGGGAAATTGCTAATAGATCCTTTGGATTATGGTGACCTAGAGGAAAGCAGAAAATTAAAAAAATTTTTTTTCATCATGAAGGTAGTATAACTACATTACATCAAAAATTGGATAATAGAGAAGAGGGTAAAGAGCGCTCATATTCATTTCACCATAATGCATTTCTTCTGGATTTTTGCGGGGAGGTGGAGGAATAATAATTTTCATTTATTTTAATAGGTGTATGTAACATGGCACACATTCGACAGGGTACAAAGCAGTGAAAAATAAGTCTTTATAGAACATGTTTTTAGTCATTTCACACGTTTTTTTTTTTTTTTTTGCGGGGAGCGGAGGGGCGTGCTGTGTGGCATGTGGAATCTTAGTTCCTCGACTAGGGATCCATCCTGTGACCCCTGCGTTGGGAGCGCGGAGTCTTAACCACTGTGCCGCCAGGGAAGTCCCCGTACATATGATTTTGACTCTTTCAGTCAACATTACTTGATCTTCACATGTCTAAATGTCTTATTCTTCCCCATTTTAAAGGTTTTAAAAATTTTGCAAGCAATAGGTGCAAAAATATACTTAAAAATTTTTATTCTTACGTAAATGGACAGCAAAATACCAAATTGGTGGTAATTGGTGGTGACATATCACAGGTGACTTTCATTTTTATTTATTAAAAAAATTTTTTTTAATTTATTTTATTGAAGTATAGTTGATGTACATTGCTGTGTTAATTTCTGCTGTACAGCAAAGTGATTCAGTTTTTTATATATATATATATATATGCACATTCTTTTTCATATTCTTTTCCATTATGTTTATCATAGGATATTGAATATAGTTCCCTGTGCTATACAATAGGACCTTGCTATTTATTCATTCTATATATAATAGTTTGCATCTGCTAATCCCAAACTCCTTATCCATCCCTCCCCCACCCACCTTCCCCCTTGGCAACCACAAGTCTGTTCTCTATGTCTGTGAGTCTGTTTCTGTTTCAAAGATAAATTCATTTATGTTGTATAAGTGATATCATATGGTATTTGTCTTTCTTTTCTGACTTACTTCACTTATTATGATAATCTCTAGGTTCATCTATGTTGCTGAAAATGACATTAATTCATTCTTTTTTTATGGCCGGATAATATTCCATTGTATATATGTACCACATCTTCTTTATCCATTCATCTGTCAGTGGACATTTAGGTTGTCTCCATGTCTTGGCTATTGTGAATAGTGCTGCTATGAACATAGGGGTGCATGTATCTTTTTGAATTATAGTTTTGTGTGGATATATTTATTTTTATTTCTTATGCTTTTATTTCTAAATTTTCTACAATGAGAAGGAATATTCAGAGAAGTATGCTGAGTAGATATTGTCCATAATCTTAGAATTAACATTTTGGCCTGTTTTTATTGACTATTTAGTCTTTGCATTTTATAAACATAGTTGAGATTATATTTTATATTGTTGTGGGTCCTACTTGGTTTTCATTTAACATAAGCATTTATTAAGCTTAGATTCTTCATAAACTTTGTTTTTAATAACCGTAGAATATTTTATCAAGTAGAAACACTATTTTATTTAATCATTCCCTTATGATCGGACAGTTAGGTAACTTCCAGTTTTCACTGTTAAAATAATGCCAGGATGTACAACTAAGTAAATACAGCATTTGGAAGTGTCAACCCTGAAAAAATCAGTCCAGAGATTAGAGGAATTCTATTCCCAATGGATGGGTACGCATGGAAATTCCCTGGCAGTCCAGTGCTTAGGACTCCATGCTCTCACTGCCGAAAGCCTGGGTTTGATCCCTGTTGGGGGAACTAAAATCCCACAAGCCGCACGGCATGGCCAAAAGTGGGAAGAAAAAAAAAAAAAAAAAAAAGTTAAGATGGTGAATTTTATATTATGTGTACTTAACCACAGTAAAAAAAAATTGGAAAAAAAAATTCATCATCCAATGGATGGGTATGTAGCAGGCACGCAGCAGTTGCTTGTGCTTAGTGAATGAGGGGACATGAGTGAAAGAGTGTTCTATAAATGATTCCAATAAATGATAACATGAAAGAATAAAGAATGCTTTACAGCAGTGAAGACCTGTCAAGAGGGACTTCAGGATGGACTGCAAAATCCAAACCTGTCATATCCTGATAGCTTCAAGGTTTTTGAGAGGGTTCTGCAATTTCAGCCATGAAAAGTATTGGGGGAAGACAGTGATTTGCAAAATTGTACAGTCAGAATGTAGAGCTGCTCTGTCTTTGTGCCACATTGAAGGATCAAGTGGCACTGATACTTTTCCAGTTTCTGAAGGAAGGGGACATGGCAAGAAGGACAAAAGCCTAAAGGTGGTTTGTTGTCTGACTGTGTGCTGCCCAAATGGCTGCTGAAACCAAATCAGTTTGTGGAAGGCTGCGACGGTTTTCCTGGCTTAACTCTCTCTTTTGGAATTGGATAGGAAAATAGAATTTCTCTAAAAAGTGTCTCTATTTGTGCCTGGAGCGCTCTGTAATTTGGACCTTGTCAGAACAGCCTGTCTTTATTTTGAATTTGGAACAATTGACTCCCCTTTTCTTTATGCTGTGAGCTATTTACATGCCAGAAAGCACAAGTGGAGGCCTTTCCACCTTCTCACTCACAACTTCAAGAAATACATAAAGGAAAGCAGCATTCTTTAGATTCTATAATCCCTGAGTGTTGGCAGCGAAGAAATGAAAAATATTCTAATGTAGACGTCTGTGTGGTGGTGATGGGCTGTGGATGGGCAGGGAGAAGCTCGGCAGCTGGGTCCTATTGTGCTGTTTCTTAGCCTTTCCTAGGACCCTCTGGGGAATGGAGTCCTCATTCACCTGGCTGAGCATACATCCCATACATAGTTCTGTTTGTCCATTTAGTCATTACGTTCATTCCTTCACTCATTTATTCTATTTGATTGATCACCTAATGTTATAATGTTATACGTCATGCAGTGTCAAGGCTGTAGTGACACAGCTGTGACTAAGACTTCCTTCCTGTTTCAGTCAGGGTTCAATGGCAGTAATGAGAAACTAGCTATTCGAAACAGGCATGGATTGAATACAGTGGATTAGGTGCTTACATCATTATTGAGAGGGTGGAGGAGCAAGATCTAAGCTGGCCTGTGGTAGTGACTCCTAAAACAAGACTCTGAAAACGTAACATTTTCTTTTTCCTTTTTCTCCCTCTTTTGAACTCCCCTTGCCCCCTGCTCCCAACTTCTCTGTCCCAGATTTTAGACTGTTCCTTTCTGGGATTAATGGATTGTAAAGTGTTAATGGTCGAGTCCGTTGTTAATAATAATAGCTGTTACTTGCTGCCCTTTTACTCAGTGCCCAGCTGTGTGCTAAGTCCTTTATATGCCTTCTCTCAATTCTCACATCCTCTATTACATGCTTAGTAGTATTATCTCCACATTACAGATAAGGAACCTGAAGTTAATAAAAGTTAAGTGACTTACCCAAGATAATTCAGTGAATAAGTACATTTGAATTCAGGCAGTATCCCTGTCCAGAGGTACTTGCAGTTTAAAACAAAAGCTGGGCCAAAGAAGATATGCAAATGGCCAATAAGCACATGAAAAGCTGCTCAACATCACTAGACAGCAAGGAAATGCAAATCAAAACCATAAAGAGATACTACTTCACACACACTAGGATGTCTATATTCAAAAAGACAAATATTTTATTTTATTTTTTTTTACATTATTTTGAATCATACACCTTTATTTTTAAGTTTATTTGCTGTGCTTTTTATAGCAAAGACCTTGACTTTTTATTTTCCCTCAGATTTATTGAGATATAATGGACCAATAAGAATTGTATGTATTTAAGGTATACAACATGATGTTTTGATATACGTATACATTGTGAAATGATGGACACACATCACCTAACATAGTTACCTTTTTTGTTTTTTTGTGGTAAGAATACTTAAGATCTGCTCTCTTAGCAAATTTCAAGTATACCATGGTGACAGTCACCATGTTGTATATTAGATATCCAGATCTTATTCACACTGTATAATTGAAACTTTGTACTCTTTGGCTAACATCTCCTTATTTTCCCCATCCCCTGCCAACCATCATTCTCCTCTCTTCTTTTATGAGTTTGATTCGTGTAGATTCCACATAAGTGAAATCATGCAGTATTTATCTTTCTATGTCTGGCTTATTTAACTTAGCATATAATGTCCTCCAGGTTCATCCATGTTGTGGCAAATAGCAGGATTGCTTTCTTTTCAAGGCCAAATTGCCTTCTTTTTCAAGGCTGAATAATATTCACATATATATAAAACCTCATTTCCTTTATCCATTCATCTGTTGATGGACACTTAAGTTGTTCCATATTTCCATATCTTGGCTATTTTGAATAATGCTGCAGTGAACATGGGAGTATACATATCTATGCAAGATCCAGATTTCATTTCCTTTGGATGTATACCCAGAAGTGGGATTGCTGGATCATATGGTAGTTCTTTTTTTTTTTTCCACATCTTTATTGGAGTATAATTGGTTTACAATGTTGTGTTAGTTTCTGCTGTACAACAAAGTGAATCAGCTATATGTATACAAATATCCCCATATCCCCTCCCTCTTGAGCCTCCCTCCCACCCTCCCTATCCCACCCCTCTAGGTCATCACAAAGCACCGAGCTGATCTCCCTGTGCTATGCAGCAGCTTCCCACTAGCCATCCATTTTACATTTGGTAGTGTGTACACGTCACTGCTACTCTCTCATTTCATCCCAGCTTCCCCATCCCCCCGTGTCCTCAAATCCGTTCTCTACGTCTGCGTCATTATTCCTGCCCTGCCACTAGGTTCATCAGTACCGTTTTTTTAGATTCCGTATATATGCATCAGCATACGGTATTTGTTTTTCTCTTTCTGACTTACTTCACTCTGTATGACAGACTCTAGGTCCATCTACCTCACTACAAATAACTCAATTTTGTTTCTTTTTATGGCTGAGTAATATTCCATTGTATATACACGTGCCACATCTTCTTTATCCATTCATCTGTCGATGGACACTTAGGTTGCTTCCATGTCCTGGCTGTTGTAAATAGTGCTTCGGTGAACATTGTGGTACACGTATCTTTTTGAATTATGGTTTTCTCAGGGTATATGCTCAGCAGTGGGATTGCTGGGTCATATGGTATTTATATTTGTAGTTTTTTAAGGAACCTCCATACTGTTCTCCATAGTGGCTGTATCAATTTACATTTCCACAAACGGTGCAGGGGGGTTCCCTTTTCTCCACACCCTCTCCAGCATTTATTGTTTCTAGATATTTTGATGATGGCCATTCTGACCAGTGTGAGGTGATGCCTCATTGTGGTTTTGATTTGCATTTCTCTAATGATTAGTGATGTTGAGCATCTTTTCATGTGTTTGTCGGCAATCTGTATGTGTTCTTTAGATAAATGTCTATTTAGGTCTTCCCCCCATTTTGGATTGGGTTGTTTGGTTTATTTTTTGATATTGAGCTGCATGAGCTGCTTGTATATTTTGGAGATTAATCCTTTGTCAGTTGCTTCATCTGCAAATATTTTCTCCCATTCTGAGGGTTGGCTTTTGGTCTTGTTTATGGTTTCCTTTGCTGTGCAAAAGCTTTTAAGTTTCATTAGGTCCCATTTGTTTATTTTTGTTTTTATTTCCCTTACTCTAGGAGGTGGGTCAAAAAGGATCTTGCTGTGATTTATGTCATAGAGTGTTCTGCCTATGTTTTCCTCTAAGAGTTTGGTAGTGTCTGACCTTACATTTAGGTCTTTAATCCATTTTGAGTTTATTTTTGTGTATGGTGTTAGGGAGTGTTCTAATTTCATTCTTTTACATGTAGCTGTCCAGTTTTCCCAGCACCACTTATTGAAGAGGCTGTCTTTTCTCCACTGTATATTCTTGCCTCCTTTATCAAAGATAAGGTGACCATATGTGCGTGGGTTTATCTCTGGGCTTTCCATCCTGTTTCATTGATCTTTATTTCTGTTTTTGTGCCAGTACCATACTGTCTTGATTACTGTAGCTTTGTAGTTTAAGGATAGATATTTTAAAAGTGCTGGTAAAGATGTGGGGAAATTGGAACACTAATACACTGCTGGTGAGAATGTGCAACCACTTTGGAAACCAGTTTGCAGGTCCTCAAAAGTTTGAACATAGAGTCACATATGACTCATGAATTCTACTCCTAGGTATATGTATATACCCAAGAGAAATGAAAGCATATATATCTGTATAAAGACTCATATGTGAATGATCATAGAAGCATTATTCATAATATCCCCAAAGTGGAAATAACCCAAATGTCCACCCACCAATGAATGGATAAATTAAATGTGGTATATCCATGCAATGGAATATTATTTGGCAGTGAAGACAAAAAAAAGGAGTGAAGTACTGATATATGCTATAAGGATGAACCTTGAAAACATTATGCTAAATGAAAGAAACCAGTCACAAAAGATAACATAGTGTATTATTCCATTTATATAAAATGTCCAGAATAGGGAAATCTGTAGAGGTAGAAAGGAGGTTAGTGGTTGCCTAATCTACTTTCTAGGGCTGGGAGGGATGACGGCTAAAGGGTATGGGGTTTCTTTTTAGAGTGATGAAAATGTTCTAAAATTGAGTGGGCTTATGGTTGCACAACCGTGACTATACTAAAAGCCATTGCATTGTACACTGTAAATGGGTGAATTGTTTGACATGTGAATTATGTCTCACTAAGTTGTTACCAAACCAAAAAAAAAAAAAAAGAAGAAAAGCTGGGAAGGACAATTCTTACCCAAAGAAACAAATTGCTAATGGTGGAATTTAGCTCAAACTTCCCAGTTGATTGTCTGGTTGGTGGACCTAGAGGTGGTTTTTTTCTCAACTGTCTACTTTTCTGGGTTTTTCAGTTTTTCTCTAAGGTGTATATATTACTTTTTATAAGTAGGAAACCAAAATAAAGTATGTCATGAAATATGTATTCCATTGGGTTATGCAAAAAGAACATCATGACTTCTACATGTTGTGCCACTTGAACTTGTTTGATTATTTTTGTCCTAGAAGAAATATTTTTGGGGAAAAAAAAGTGAGAGGTACCACAAGGGTGTGTCCCTGAATTGAGCTGGTATCAGAATCCAGTCATTCCTCAAAGCCTCCTGCCTTTCACTATCTCATTTCTTACTTGCTCTTTGTGCCTGTCCAAGGACCACCAAGTTGTTAATGATCACAGTGTTGTATACAGTTTTGTGCACAACTTTCCTTACAAGGGAAAGATGATTGGGGGGGAGGGGAGAGGGGGGGTGGTGATGGATGGTCAAATTGAATATGAGTAAAAGGAAGAAATGTAGTGGGGTCTGTGCCCTTAGGTAATTTGTTCCGTTGCTGATGCCAGCATTTCATAGTCTATTCGTAACCCAGTAAAATACCTCATGAAAGTTACAAGGCCTTCACAGAAGGGGAATTCACTGTAGCCCTCTCCTTTCTACCTGAGCTAATAAGACCATGCTTATGTTTTGTTTTGTTTTTTAACAGGATTTATGGATCAGTGAAGTGAAATGTATTGAGATCCAACTGTATGTTTGAGGGCAGAATTTGCTGTCAAGCAATCAGAGTAAAGCTGAGGATTTACAACCCATGAGAGGCTTAAATGGAGAGTTCTTTTCCCATTACACATTAAGTGGGCAACTTGGAACATGACCTGGATTTCTCAGGCTAGAAGTGGCAAGCTTTGGGCCCTGAGGTCTTCTCGTTTACTGTGTGCATGTGTGTTTGTCTGCAAGTAAGGTCCAGGTGCCTTCCAGGTAAAAGGGGTGTGAGGAGTAAGGTTAAGGGGAGCAGGTCTGCTAGGTACCTGACCCCCACCTTACCCAGTGAGCCTGCCAGCACTTTTCGGCACAGCGCCTGGCACCTGGGCTCTCTCTTTTCCTGCAGACACCTGGGACCTTTAAGAGCAGGCCTGGAATAGCTCACACGTATGGTAGAAAGAGAAATCCCAGAGAGCAAGGTTTGGGTCTTCACTCTACCACTTACAAGAGCTCTTTGCCTTTGGGCAAATCACTTATCCTTTTTAAGCTTTTCCTAATCTTTAATAGAAATAATGCTACCTACCTTCCATGCTCATGGCAGATGCAGGCACACCTTGGAGATACTGCGGGTTCAATTTCAGATCACTGCAATAAAGCAAATATTGTGATAAAGAGAATCTTACGAGTTTTTTGGCTTCCCAGTGCATATAAAAGTTATGTTTACACTGTACTGTAGTCAGTTAAGTGTGCAATAGCATTATGTCTTAAACAATGTACATACCTTAATTTAAAAATAATGCTGTTGGAAAAATGGTTCTGATAGACTTGTTCAATGCAGGGTTGCCACAAACCTTCAATTTGTAAAGAGAGGCAATATTTGTGAAGTGAAATAAAACGAGGTATGCCTGTATTAAATGAAAATCATATGGAAAATGCATAGCACAGTGCCTGAGACACATTAAGCCTTTAATGAAGATCATTACCTCTTTCCTAATCCACTTTTCTTCTTTGTCTCCCCTTTCCCTCACCTGATTCCTACACTGGGTTGGCAGAGAAAGTAACCCAGTTTTCTCCACCTCCAGAGGCCCCCTGTCAGTATTATTAAAATATTTTCTCCCCCACCTACCTATTTTTGTGCTAAATTTTAGTCTATATTGAACACATTTCTCCAAAATAAAACCCATTGAAACAAAAAATTGTTTACTCTAGATTAACCTGTCCTGTAGAAGTTTCTATGATAATGAAATGTTCTTGGCTATTCTTGTCCTTTTACTCTTTCACTTAGATTTTAAGATCGGTTTGTGAAGATCCATGAAAAACCCTGTGAGATCTTGATTGGTTTCACATTGAATTTATAGATTAATTTAGGGAAGAAGCAACATCGTTATGACATTGGGGTTCTCCAGCTCTCCTTTCACTTAGGCCTTTTAACATGTTTTTCAGTAAGCCCATATTTTCTCCATGAAAGTCCTGTCAGAGATTCACAGACCGAAGGATATTGGTTAGGTGGCCATGAGGCCAAGAGAGAGCAGAGTCTAGAAGCAAGGAAGTCAGTGAAGAGGTGAGATAAGACGAAAGCTTGGATTTAGGACTGTGAGAAGGGAGAGGAGCCAAGACATGCCAGAGACATCTCCTAGGAAGAGTGGACGGGGCCTTATTAATTCTTTCAGGGCAGAAGAAGAATAACACTTGCTGCCATTTGTTGATAACTCACTGTGTACCAAGCAAAGTGCTGGCGCGTTACCGTCTTCATTACTTCTCCTCACAAAGCTCCAGAGTAGGCATTATTACTTCTATCCTCCAGGTGAGGAAACTAAATATCAGAGAAGTTAAGTAACTAACCCAAGGTCCCCCAGGGGAACCAAGCTAGTTCACATTTAGATCTGCTCCTGCCGAAAGGCCGCTGAACACTTGTGTAATCTCGGGTTGTTTCAGAGTTTATTGGACGTACTTCGTGAAAACGTGCTAGACCTTTTGATTTTATGACTGAAATAAAAGTGATGAAGATCCTGTTTGCAGTCATAGCAGAAAATTAAATTGGAATGTTTACCTAGTTTTATAATGTTTTATAAAAGATCTAGACAATTTGGAATTTATGAGATCTATAAAATGTGTTGTTGAGAGAGCAGGAGGGCAGCTTTGGGGATGGAGATCACGTGACTCTGTGGAAAGCAGAAGGAATTTTGAATTCGGAAAGTGTTCTTGGTCTTGTATTTCTGGGTAACATTTTGTTGATGTTTTTCGTCCATTGGTCAGAAGAAAAAAAGGAATGGCCTTAATTAAAATTTCTATTGTCTTTGCCACAGAGGAAGGAAGCCTTTCGGTGGTTGTCATGGTGATGTCTGAATGACGCTGCTGAAGTGGGTAGTGATTGCCATCCAGAGCCCCGAAATGAGCATTTATCATTTTCGCTGCCCCCTGAGAGGCCTGCAGAACCAAACTGCACAGTTCCTTAATCGCCTTAAATTTGAATTTGAGCCAGCTGTGTGCATGCGTGCATACATGTGCGCATGTGAGGGAATGAGCTCTGCTTGTAGCCATGGTTAGAGTCATAAAGTCTGAAACCCCATTTCTAATTACTCTGTGCTCCTGAAGCAAAATGGCATATGTGAGGTGCTCATGAAAACTCTCAGAAAGTAATCAGGAGCTACCAGCCTTTCACGTGGCACAGCAAAACAGCTTGGGAGGCTTCCTCCCTGTCCCAGCCCTCCTGCCCCCCTCCAGGCACTCAGAAGTCTTGCCTGACACACCTTCTCCGTGGACAGCCCATTGAACGAGGCTTGTGCTTAATGCCTGGCAACTTTAAATGCTGCCATTTACCACTGGTCCTCCCCGCCCTGCACCCAGCCGGCACACTGGAGCCATCAGGCTGCATGCAGGCAGAGTGTGGCTGTTTCTGACAGTAAAACCAGGCTCTTTTACTGGCTTTGGGGTTTCTGCACTGTGTGATTGGGGTGTAGGAAGGGGAGGTAGGGAAGAATGATGTTGTGGGGTTGGGTAATATGGATGGATTTTCCAGAGCTCTGTCTGCAGGTGTGAAGAAGACAGGCTTGTGACACCTCCCACCCCCAACTGGACAGCTCTTCTATAACCTGTCACGTAGAGTGGTGTTGTGACAAAGAGCAAAGAATTTGCCATCAGAGAACCTGGTTCAAGTCTTAGCTCCACCTCGTAGCTAGCCCTGTGAACCTGGGCAAGAGCTTAACTTTGGTTTCCTCTTCCAGAAAACTGTAGCATTGACAGTAACTCCCTCTCCAGGTCATTGTATTGCTTGAGATGATGCGTTGTCAGCTGTAGGTGCTGTATAATCTAATTCATTGAGCTCATATTGTACACTAGGCTCTGTGCTGGAGAATCAGAGTCGACAGAGAGGCAGGGCGAGAACAACAGTCAGAATAAGATGGATGGGACTTCCCTGGCATTCCAGTGGTTAAGACTTGGCACTTTCACTGCCGTGGCCTGAGTTCAATCCCTGGTTGGGGAACTAAGATGACGCAAGCTGTGCGGCATGGCCCAAAAAAAAAAAAGAATAAGATGGAAATGTGTGATTCCAGTGTGCACCAGCAGGCACTTAACTCTGCTTGCTGTCAGGGAAGGCTTCTAGGTGGAGGTGACCCTTGCACTGAGTCTTGAAGGATGGGTATAAGTTAGCCAGAGAGACAGGGAGACAGCCTTCAAGAAGAAGGAACAGTATGTGCAAAGACATGGAGGCACCACTGGAGCCTATCGAGCAGTGAACAGTGAGGCAGGGAACAGATAAAGGCTGGTGTTTATCCAGAAGTGGGGGGAGCTTATAGATTATCTTAAGACAAGGAGTGACACAATTGTAGGTTTAGAAATATAAGTGGTAGCTGTGTGGAGGATTAATGAAAGTTAATTGGGAATAGATGGGTGAGTACAGAGATAGGGTAATGACCTTAGAGGCTACTGCAGTCATCCCAGTCAGAGTGGCCATGGGGATGGAGAAGACGGACTGGATTGGTGAAACAGGAAGTGAACTTGACAAGTCTCTGACTGAGAGGGAATGAGGGAAAGCTGTAGGATGACTTTCAGCATTTCTAAATGGTGTTGCTGTTGGCATTTTGGGAGGGACAGATTTTCATTGTGCAGGACAGTATCATTCAGCATCCTGGGTTCCCTGCCCACTAAATGCTCCCTAGTTATTGTGGCAACAAAAATGTCACTGTAATTTTTCCAAATGCCCCTGGTTAAAAACCATGAAATGGTGGTTTCACCAACATGGGGAATAAAAGAGGAGAAATAGGGTGGGAAGAGTTCCATTGTGGAATATGTTGATTTTATGTTTGATTTACATGTTGGTAGAAGTGTAAGCAGTTGGATCTAGCGATCCAGGGCACAAGAGGGTGGACAGTACTAGAAATACAGCTTTAGGAGTCATACCTATGGCAGCTAAGGAGCTTTCCAGGGAGGATACTTAACATGAGAAGGGGCAGGTGGATGGCAGAACTTTAGGGACCATCATGTATCTTGTTTAATCTTGTGTGCTGGGGAGGACAGATAGTATTCCAGGGTCTACAGGGAAGAGGAAACTGAAGCTCTGCAAGAGCAAATGACATTTCCAAGTTTCTCTTTATCAATTTTGGCAGATTCTCTCCCTTGGCCCAGCCAGTGTCCAGATGAGGCTGGGGAGAAGTGGATTTTGCCCCTTTGCTTTGAAGGGCTCTTTGATGTCTTTCTTTGTGGCCAGTTGGTCCAAGCGTCTCAATGACTGGGCTGTTACTATCACTGCCTCACCTTGGGTTTAGAAGTCTTTGTGCGTTAGTAAGGCGGCTTCTCATGATTTGCTTTTTTCCCTGCAATGGCAGATTTTTCCTTGGTGCCTTCTGTGTTCTTGGTTCACTGATTAATAGACACTTGAGGAATTGCAGGGAGGCGTTTAACATGCATCAGATACCATCACTAGCAGAGAAAATGATTCACTGAGCTCTTTCTCTGATGTCTGCATCCCTCCCTGCTGACATAGTTTGACGTTGGGGAATTGAGTCTGAATCTGGAAAAACACAGTTTAAATGTGTGATTCAGAGTCAGTGATGTGCAGCTGTCTCCAAAGTAGGGGTGCTTAGAGAGGTGGATGGTAAGGGGTCCAAGAGGCTTTGCACTCCCATTTCCTTTACATTACCTTCTTCAAATGTAGGAGTCATTCCAGGTTAAAGATAACAAGTTCTAGGCTCTAACCTTCAGGTCTTCCGCCAGTACCCACGCCAGGGGGTTGGGACTTCAGACTGGGATGTGGAGGGCTGGTGATTTATTTTCAGAGTGTGAAGATTCTAGTAAGACTGGCTTCTAGTAAGCTCTTACCCTATACCAAAGTTTTCTTCTTCCCTCAGAAATATAAGGAGCCAGTTTTGCCGTGTTGCCTTCATGGGGAATAGTCTGTCCTTTCACTCCAGAGTCCACTTTAGATGGTGGACCCCTCATCATCCGCCTCTCCAGAGCTGGAGTCAAAGGACCTAGGTTTGAATCCTGGCTCTGCCCCTACCTAACTGTGTAATCTTACACAAACCCCTTAATTTTTCTCATCCTCAGTCTCCACATCTATAAAATGAAGATAATAATACCTACCTCCTAAGATTGTAATAAGGCATGAGATATAGAATACCTGCAGAGTGCCTGGAACATATGATATGATATATGATATACTTGCTGCAATTACTGTTATGCATCTCTCTCATCTTATGTGGTTCTTTATCTACAACCCTCTCCCACCCCCCCCCCCCACCCCCCGCACACTTTTTTGGCTATCTGCAGAAATCTGGCCCTTCGGCATGGTGGGCCCTCTATTTAGGGATGTGGAGAGCTAGTCGGTTTTCTTTAGGGAGAGGGGACCTCGATAAGACCAGCTACCCTATTGTGCACCTCCTGATGCCAGACACCATTTAGAAGGTCTTTCACAGAACCTACACTGGCAGTGTGGGACTGGAACTGGAACCCAGTTCTGACTCCAAATCCACAGTCTTCCACTGGCTTGGATGTCTCTCCCCTCTGAGGCCTGCTTTGCCCCTGCCCCTCCCCCCACCAAAAGAAAAGAAAAGAAAAGAAAAGAAAGAAAGAAACAGTAGAATAGAACCAGAAAGGCCTGTCAGGATATTCTGTCTGGGCTCCGCGGTGTGCTTACTGGAAAGTCTGAGTACTCGGGGTCCTGCGGGTTAGGTTCCTTCTTCCTGCTATGCTCCTCGACCTGAGGCTCCACTCCCTTCCTGAATGGGCATCACTAGGAAATTGAGAAGGAAATGGGTTTGGGTGGGGGGATTTCTAGAAGTGAAATAGAGAGAGCCCCTCCCTGACCGGATGTCTGAAGTCCTTCCCCCCGCCCCGCACTCCAGCACTGAAGTTGGGATGGTCCCCCCTCCCTGGGTCAGGGAGGGATGCTGGGCCAGTCACGCTGTGTGATTAGGCATCCGGAGTCCCTTGGCTCTGTTAATACCATTGCTAGAAGACCCCAGAGGGACAGTTGGGAAATAGGTGGCCTTAGGCGGTCCCGAGCAGGCATGTGAGGAAGCAGCTGTGGAGGGTGGACGGGCGTCCTAACCTGATTCAGGACCGCATCCGTGGAGGCGGTGCCGCCGTGCAGAGCAGCTGCAGGAGGCTCCTCCCCCTGGAATGTGGCTGGACTACTTTACCTCTCACCCCCCACCAACAACTTCCAAACAAAGACCCTGGGCTTTAATTCCTCATGGACATCCCCTGGGTCCTGGCACAGGTAGCCCTCAGATCTGTGTGCTGATACTTCACAGGACAGCCCTGGTTTATGGAGTGAAGTGCTAAACGTCAAGATTTATGTGGGCCATTCTTCACTGCACACCTGCGCATGAGCTCATACAACTGACTATGGGCCTGTTCTTGGTTTCCTCCTTCCATCACTGCCCTGACCTCCAGGCAGCATGCAAAACAACATTGCTAGCCATGTCCCCCTTGTTGTGAGTACCAGAGATTAACCGCCTTTCCTGTCACCACTTTCGCAGCCTGGAAGGGGACATGGGGTAAAGGAATCTAGTCGAGCAGCACCAGGTGTCAAGAGCTGGAAGGACTCCCTCTGCTCATCATTTCCAACCTTTTCCCATTTTACAGACGAGAGGCCTGAGGCCCAGAGAGGGAAAGCTACCTGCTTGCTTGCTTCTCCCTTGCGTGGTATTGTTGTTTACCTTGAACAAATTAAATGCCTGAAGTAGGATGCAGAGGAGACATCATCATGATGCAGGAAAAGAGTTTGGCTTCTGGATCTGGATTCCAGCAGGAATCCTAAATCCTGAAATGTGTGGCATTGGACAAATGACTTAACCCCTCTTAACCTCAGCCTGAGATGATAATACCTTGCAGTGTTGAAATGACCGTTAGAGGTAATACATGCAAGCATCTCAGGCAGTTACTCACAGTGGTAGGTATTCAGGAAAAGGTGACGGTTACTTTGAATATAACCCCAGTGGTTTGTTAATGGATACTGGGTACACTGAACTATGAAAGCTGTGGATCTAAAAGAAAAAGCTTGACATAGGTATTGTCAATCTCAGTGTAAGCTTCCTGTGAGAAGGGGCTAAGGAACCTAACCCAGCCTCCACTGTAGAACTGTGACCACCTGCTCCTGTGGCCAGGTTCCTGGGAGTTGGGTATAGGTTCTCAGCCATAGCTCCGTACAGGGCCTTGTTTCTTTGTTTTCCCACTGAAGTATCTCCTCATGCTCAGAATCTCATCATCCTACCCATGTATTTCAGAAATCTCTTGACTCACATAATTGCTAAATGGTGTGTTTCATGAATTAATAGATTCACAGAGCTAGAGAGGAACATAAGGTCATCTTGGCAGATTGCAGGCTTGGGGTTTATGTTCTTTCCTTAGCAACATGTTGCCAAATGGGTTTTTTGGCCTGGGCTCGAAAACATCCACCAACAGGAGACAGCCAGCCAGTCTGATGTTCAGAGGCCACTCTGACTGTGACATTGTTGACACTTGATTCCTTGAAAAATATGCCTCCCAGTGACTCCACCCACTGATCCTAGTTCTACCATCTTGGACCTCAGGGAACAAATCAAATTACTCTTCCTCATGATAGCCTTTCAGAGGCGATGACAACGGTCATGTGCCCTGAGTCTTCCCAGGCCATAAAACTCCAGTTCCTTCAGTGATGTGGCTTTGACCCTTCACAGCCCTGGCTTCTCTCTCCTGGACATGCTCCAGCTTTCCACTCTGGCCTGTAGGTGTGGTTACCAGAAATGAACACAATATTTGGATCAGTTAAAAATAGAACATTTTTTACCCCCCTTGTCTTAGACTCTGTACTACTATTGAGTGAGTCCCAAGGTCTTAGTGGCTTTGTGACAGCTTTTCCATACTAATTGGGTTTGTGGTAAATCACTAAACTAATGCAAATTCTGTATTATTTCCTAGAGCTACCGTAACAAGTTACTATAAACCTGGTGGCTTAAAACAACAGAAAGTTATCCTCTTACAGTTCTGGAGGCCGGAAGTCTGAAATCACAGCACCTGCAGCCTTGGTTCCTTTTGGAGGCTCTGAGGGAGAATCCATTCCATGCCTCTCTCTTTGCTTCTGGTGGTTGCTGGCAATTCTTGGCACTTCTTGGCTTGTAGATGCATTGCTTCACTTTTGGCCTCTGGCTTCACATGACCATCTCTCCCTGTATGTGTTTTATATGCTACTTAAATCCAGACCAACGGCACTGGATTTCTGTGCAAGGTCTTTTGACTGGACACGAGGATTCCCAGCTCTCTAAAATATATTTTTCATGTTTGTTAGCAGAAATTAGTCACTGGAAGATGGATTTTTTTTAAGGCAGAAAATAAATTTTAAAACAGTGTGATGATGATGTTTTTTGTTTTTTTTTTCTTTCCATAATTCTTGTTTTCAGGAACCTAGTGTTAATTTATGGTTAGTAATAGCTAGAACCTTGAGCAATTCTCTAACCTTCCTGACCTCAATTTCCTCATGTGTAAAACAAAGAGATTGGATGAGGTGAGTGAACCTCTGGGTCATTTTCAGCTCTAAAATTCTTAATACAGTGATTTCTGGAAAGCAAGGGTTACCCTTGGTGATAAAAGGGCTCAAGTTGCCTTAATAAACTGATTGAGAATTTACAGCTCTTGACTAAGAACGCAATCATTCATGAATCTGAAAATCCGAAAAACCCTGTCCTTCTGTTCACCTTTGACAGGATATAGAGTCTGAGCCACGACACACCCCCTCCCTCTTCTCGATTACTCATGTAGTATGAGACTCTACAGGACTGGCATCTAGTTGGCTCTTAAATATTTGTTGCATGAGTGAACGAATATACTTATGTATCATTATTGGGAGCAAGTAATGCAGTATCATTCAGGTCTGATCATCTAGTAATTGTGGGCCTGTTAAGCTTCCTCCCGAGTGTATACCTAGCAGAAGCAATTATTTTTATTTATTTATATTCCAGTTGTATTGAGATATAATTGACATATAACACTATAATTTTAAGGTGTGCAGCATAGTGATTTGACTTACATACATCATGAAATGATTATCACAATAAGTTTAGTGAACATTCATCATCTTGTCTAGATACAAATTAGAGAAATAGAAAAAATTTTTTGTAATGAGAACTCAGGATTTATTCTCTTAACAAGTTTCATATATAACATATAGTGGTGCTAGTTATATTTATGATGTTGTACGTTACATCTTTAGTACTTATTTATATTATAACTGAAGTTCATAGTAACTTTTGACTACCTTCATCCAATTCCCCCTCCCACAACTCACTCACCCTACTGTTACCACTCCACCCCCGCCTCTGGTAACCACAAACCTGATCTCTTTCTCTGTAGGTTTGTTTGCATATTTGCTTTTGTTTGTTTTTGAAGTATAATTGACCTACAATGCTATGTTAGTTCCTGTTACACAACATAGTGTTTTTTTTCTATACATTTCAAAATGATCAACATGATAAGTGTAATTACGATATGTCACCATATAAAGGAATTACTTAGTTATTGACTGTATTCCCCACACTGTGAACATACATTTCATACCCATGACTCACTCATTTTGCAAGTGGAAATTTGTACTTCTTAATCGCCCTCACCTATTTCTTTCCTCCCCCCAACCCAGAAGCAATTATTTTTAAAAGATGGTGGCAGTGTTCCGAAGTTGCTTTCTGGAGCAGTTTCCTTATCTGTGAAATAGGCGGCTGTGAGGGCTGGACTCCAGTGCCTGTGCTCTAAACACCACAGGAGACTGCATTTTTCAGCTTGGGGTAGGTCTGTGATCTTGCTCCAGACAGCACCTGGTCAGATGCTTTTCTGTTACAGGAGCCCCCGCTTGCCTTCAGTGGCCACTGTGGGTGTCTATAAGGAGCTGCAGCCACTGGCACCACTCTTCTTGTATTCTTTAGGGTCAGACTGTTGGCAGTGCCTCTCTGGATTTTTCACTCTGTGCAAGAAACAGTCTGCTGGCTGTCATGGGGTTCACCTTTTCAGGAGACCAGTCAGGGAAGGCTAAAGGCGAGTCCACTTGCCGTTATTGTTGGGAAGATTCTTCTAAGTTTTTCTGTGATAGGGAAATTTTTTGGCCTATTTTTGCTGTCTTCTTTCCATTCTTACTCTTATGTAAGAAATCTTTATTCTTTAAAACAGATCTCCTTCCTAAAAGGAAGAGCTTCTCTAGAATCAATGGTGTTGGTACAAGATAGGTGTTGCAAACTCAAATGTCTGTAGAGGCTTAGCAGATAACAAAAAACCAGACTGTGTGTATGCTCTCCAATTTGTTTTAGGAATACTCCGTCCTCTCTGTTTATCTTTTGTTTCCCTAATTCTGGTTGAGATATGCATATGAAGAAATTTCTGTCCTGTAGGGAAATTAGAAATAAAGGTGTGATGACAAATAGCACTAGACGTACACCCTCAACATCAGGAAGCATTAGGGAGTAGTGGGGACTGCAGTGAACTAGAAGGGCCATCCCACCTCTCATGGGGGCCCGCTGTTGCCACAGTGTTTGGTTTTCCAAGATGAGCTGGGTTTTTGTATGAAAACTTCCTGTTGTTAAACTTGGGCTCAATTTAAAAAATCTGTGTGGTTCAAATAAAATGAATTCTGGGGACAAATTGGTTTGCAGGTAATCAACTTGAAACCTCTTATACATGTTGTGGCAGATTGGCATATGGGATGGGCTCCTGGATCATCTCTCTGTGGGTTGGTCTGGTTTGGTGGGGTGGTCCTAGAGGAGCTGTGTGTCGAAGGGGCCGCTTATGTTCATCCTTGCATGTGGATATGGAGGAATCGAAGATACGTAGAGTAAAAAGCAAGTTAAAGAATAATATGTATAGTTTTATTCTGTTTATGTAAATTTTTTTCTAAAAAGATGTGTATATAAATTTTAAATGCATAAAAATTTCATAAAGGCAAAGAACAAAAACAAAGAATACACAAAAAACTGGTAAAGGTGTTGCCTCTGAGATTGACACTGAATTCAAGGCAAGAAAGGAACCTTCTGCTTTTTAGTTTATACCTGTCTGTAACACGGAATACAGCTGACCCTCTGTATCCGCGAATGCAGAACCCACAGATAAGGAGGGCTCACTGTACTATGCCATTTTATATAAGGGACCCGATCATCTGTGGATTTTGGAATTGGGGAGGGTCCTAGAACCAATCCCCCACAGATGCCAAGGGACAGCTGTACTTAATTTTTGTAGGGTAAAATGAAAAGAGTTGTTGGAAAGCATAATTGCCGTATAAAGAGTGTAAGCCTTCAGTGCTGAGAGTACAAGGAAGGAAGAAGGCAGAGTGGTCTGGAGTGATCAGGAAGGACTACTGGGAAGAGAAGAGGCCTTGAAGATTGGGTAGAATTCGTTAGGGAAGAAGACTGTAGGAGACAAAGCCCAGGGGTAGGAAAGACGGGGTGATGTGGGGACTGATAAACGCTTAAATTTGGTAGGAACTGAGGGTCTAGGGAAGTGGTGAGAGAGAAGGAGGCTTTAGCAGTGAGGAGCCACGGAGGGTGTGTGCCAGGACATAGTGGAACGAGAGCTGTGCTCCAGCATGATCAGTCTGGCAATAAGGACGAGGGAGTTTGGAGGCAGGACTACAGGGTGGGAGCCTCTCATGTGGCCTCTTTGGGCTCCCAGGTAGCTGTCACTGATCCCTGCCAGGGTGTTGCCTGGTGAATGAAGGTTATAGCTATATACCTGGTGCATAAGCTCATGGCACTTCCCGTTTCTCCACTCTCAGGAATGTGGGCTTTGGAAGTTGGCCAGCCTCTGCTGGTGCTCGATGTGGTTCCTGTACCTCTGCTGCCAGCATGTCTCCCCAGACATTTTGGAGGATCTGTGGAGCAACTGGCCATTGACTGAAGTGTAGCCGCTAAGAACAAGCCCATACTTTGGAGTCAGGCAGATATGGGCTTGAAGTCTGACTTTGTCACCTACTGGTTATGTGACCTTGGGGTGGCACTTGACCCCTTTGGGCTTCAATATTCATGTTTGCAAAATGGGGATAAAACGATTTACCTTCTAGGGTTGTTGTACCCAGCAGATTGACACATAGCAAGTTGGTGGGCCTTGCTGTACTTTTACATTGTGGTACTCACTCTGATCTGCAGTTATATATATTTATATTATTTATGTTTAATATTATAAAATACTTACTGTATCTATTTATGACCATATCAGTCTATTCTTTTGGATTGTAAGCTCCATTTCAGTGGGAATAATTATGTTCTAATCACTGTTTTAGCCCAAAACACTCAGCGCAGAACACATAATAGTAGCGCTAAATAAATGTTGGATGAATGGAGTTTGTGCTCTTAAACCTACTCCAGCCTTTACAAACAGTTGACTTGTGATCAACTAGGATGTATCTGTAGTTGAGAGCCTAACTTCTCTGTGGTTGAAACAAGTTTTGTCAATTCAAATGCCCTTGTTAGGATGATATGTCAGGATGGCTTGTTGAGTCCTTCATTCTTTCATTCTACGGTGGCAGATCTGTTTTGTGGGGCTTGATGTTTATAAAATTTGGGAGGTCTTCTTTAAAAATATGTACAATTGTAGAAAGCATGTACACACGTTGCTAGGCCCCTTTCTAGGGCCTTGGAAGGGGCTTGTGAAAGTGAAGGGCTCTAGTACTTGAAATTCCTTAGTCTCACAATAAATCATCTCTGCATTTTAAGATTTATAGAATACTCCCTACAGGCAGGGGTGGGAGTTGTGAAGGATATGGACATTTCTAAAAGGGAAAAAAATGATGTTAATGGATACAGGTTTTAGTAAAGCTGTCATTCCAAGTAGACTCAGAACAAAACCCCGTTGTTTTGTTCTTTGTTTTTTTGTCATTCAGCAAATATTTATTGAGCACCTACTATGTGCCAGGCACTATGTAGGCATTGGAACATAGCTGTGAAAACAGAAGTCCTTGTCACCTGCATTGTGACTTGTAGACCTACACAGATGCAGTGAAGAGCCACAGTGTTGCTCTGAGGCCGTGGAGATAAAGGCACTTTGATACCTTAGTTTGCCTTTCTAACCCCCTGCCCTTCTTGGTAGCCATCCCAAGCAGTGATGAAAGAATCATAGATTTGGGAGTGAGCGTGATGGCTTGTAACTGCTCAGCCTCTTCCTGGCCATGACCACGAGAGATAGTGATAGAGGAGCCTTCATTTCTCCACCAAAGGCTCTCTGCTTTGGGGCTGATTTCAGCCACAGTGTGGCAGAGCAGAACTGAGTGAGCAATTCATTCTGACTCCGGGGCTCACAAGTGGAGGTGTTTCTCATATTCTGCTACCAGAGGGGCAGCCAACCCCATGGTCTCAAAGAACAGAAGAATTGGGGCCTGGAGACACAAAGTGCCTGCCTCAGTGTTTACCTCCAGCTAGTGCTCCACTTGGCCACAGCGCGGCGGTGACTCACAGCTGGAACTGTGTTCCTGCATAGTTGCCAGGTTTTGCGTGGGGGTGGGCGAGGAGAAAGGAGAATGAATGAGTAGGAGCAAGTGGCTGCTGGATTTGTAACACCTTGGGAGGCAGCTGCTCCAGAACCGAAATTGAAAGAGAGTAGGCCGGCTGGGAGCCTCTGCTTCACCTCTGCAGGTGGCCGGGCCCTCCCTCCCAGTCTAACCTGAGCTGGGGTTTTCATAAGGCCCGGGGTGGGAAGACACAGCATGGAGCTCGAGGAGAGAGTGAGTGTGTCTGCCGTCTTTCCCAGCGAGAACAGAGCTGGAGAGCAGATTAGTCCTATACTGGTTACTATACTGGGATTCAGTTTGCCGTGATGTATTCTGATTTATGAAAGTCAAGTAATAACAAAGAAAGGGAGTTTTCGATGGGTTGGTTGGGAGCGTCTGCAGTTTAAAAAAAAAAAAAAGAACCCAATTTGATTGGGAATAAACAGGACAAAAGTATCATTAACTACACCTCCCCGATGTCATTACAAAGGATATTCTGTTGGCAAGTGAGACTGGGGAGGACAGCTGTTCTGCCTCCTTCCTTTGTGTTTTCAATTATGTGCAGTGTTGTTACATTTCAGTCTGTGGCTCCAGCAGTAGTCTGAGATGAACCTCAGGGTCTCAAGATGTTACAGCTGGAAGATCCCTAGAACATCACCTGGTCTAGCCTTCTCATTTTACACTTGAGGAACCTGACTTATTGAAGAGCATTAAGGAGAAGCATAAAACTGGGTGTTCTCTGAGGTCGAAAATGTTTCCATGAAGTTTTAAAACTTCTGTAGAGTGTGTGTCCCTGGCTCAGCACAGCCTGCTGGGAAGGCTGTTTTTTCTTGGGCTGCGCTTTCTGAACCATGGGGCTCGACCCAATGAGGGACAGAAGTGTGGCTGAAGGAAGGTGCTTATTGATCTGAAACTACTTTGCCTGGCAGGCGAGTTCTAAGTTTAAACAAGAGGCTGGTTGTTTTGCCTTAACTCAAAGGGAAGAAAATGTGTTCTTGAGCCAGGCTAATAATACGGGAGTTTGCAACATAGAAAAAGACAAAACAACTCTATTAGAGTGGAGTTTTAGAGCTAGCAAAAGAAAAATATAACAGGCACTGAAGGCTGAGTGTCTGCCATAGGCCAGGCACATTATCGGTACTCTTTATAACAATCTTGCAGGGTTGGAATTGTCTCCTCTTTTTACAGATAAGGAAACCAACACTCAGAAAGGTCATTAACTCTTTCAAGGTCAGGTACCGCCAGCGTGCAGCAGAGCTGGGGTTTGAACTGCAGCCTGTATGACTGAATAGCCTGGGCTTCATGCTTTGAAGCCTGCGTGTGGCCTTGATGGAGAGTCTAACCCCCTCATTGGACAGATGAGGAAACTAAGACCCAGAGAGGTTGTGTATTTGCTCAGGGGCATGAAACTAGTTGGTAGTAACAGAGCTGGTACCTCGGCTCCTATTACATTGCTTCTCTGCCAACTTCCTTTAAAAAAAAGTTAGGGGAGGGGAGGCTATCTGGGTTTGATTTCCTCATTCAGTCAGGAGTTTGGCTTTAGTCTTTTCATGGTTATTGAAGTCCTGTGGAGCCACAATTAAAACTTCCTATTAACCATCAATTCTAAGTATTGGAGCCCCATGTTGGGGCTTGGGGAGAAGAGAGGCTTGCAGTGTGGGTTACTGGGTCAGAAGAGGTAATTTATGAAATGAGTTGGCCACTGAGTGGAGAGCCTAATGAAACAGATCTTTTCAGATCATGATGGAAGACTTCAGTCAGTTAAATTCAGTGTTTGGAAAGGAGAGGCCTCCCTCTTGCAGGATGTGAGAGCTTTCAGTTCACTCAATTTTGTGACTCCCTTGAGCCCAGCTCTGTCTGTGCCAGGCTCAGCCCCTTTTGGCACCTTTGGGCAAGGAGAGCAGATACTGACTGCCCCTCCGGGTGATGGGTCTGAGGTTTGGCTGGATTTCAGTGTCTTTGCCTAGTTGGGTGTGTGAGTGAGTCAACTGTGGACAGTGTGGGACTCGGGAAGGCCCTTCCTTGGTCTACACCGTGCTCCCCAGGGCTGGTGGAGTCTCCTAGCCCGGGTGTAGGATCCTTTATCAGGGCCTGGGGGCCCCTGCCTCCCCAACTCTCTCTGGGGCATGTGTGATACTTGGGCTGCTGAAATCAGAAGATGAGAGTGGTTCTGCACAGCCTCTCCCTGAAGGTGGCGTGTGTTTGTGCTCAGGCTGTTGAGATAAAGGACTTCAGGTGCCTGCTCCATGGTATTGCTGTTCTGTGCTGCAGGAGATACATGAGAAATCTGTGAATGACTGCCCCCTGCCCCGTGGGAACTTAGGATCTTACTGCAGGTGGGGGGAGAGGGGGAGGAGAGCAAACACACATGAAACAGTAGAGAGCAATGTGAGAGCATATAGTCAGTCACCAAATTCTAGGTTTCACACCAAATACTCTCCAAGTTTACAAAAAGGAGATATAGGTGGTGTTTGTATTATCCTCCTGTGTGTTTTTAATCACTCAGTAATTGCCTCTAGGGTGTTTGCATTCCATTCTTTGATTCTCTCTGCTGAGTGTACTACCTCTCCTTTGCAGCAGTGAGGGGGAGGGGAGTCGCAGGGGAGGGTTAATTTCTCCAAATTATATTGTAACACAGTTGGGAGAGAGCCAAGGATTAAGCATTCTTACCATGTTGGTGTCTGATGCTTCCTTCCTCAGGTAGTAAGAGCAGAAGCCACTGCCTTTTGATGGCTTATGACCCTTGTTTTTGTCTCTTTGTGACCCAAGTCCAGACTTCAGTAGGGTTAGCTAGCCTATTTGGAGGCATGGCCTCGCTTTAAAGTAGGAGTCTCCTTAATCATTATTTCTCATTCATTCATTCAGCACATATCACAGAGCCAGACTCTGTTACAAGCTGATAATAGCAGTAAAAAGACAGGCAAGGTCCTTGCTCTCCTGGAATACACTGTTAGTCCGGGATACTGATGATCATCAAACACAGACATAAGTAAGAAAAATAACAGTAACAATTAAAGTAGGGTGATGTGATATGAAGTGACTGGGAGCCTACTTCAGTGGGTAGTTGGGAAGGGCTCTGAGATGATAGTTCTGCTGAGGTCTGAATGACAAGGAACCAGTTAGAGAGTACGGGGGAAGAGCATCCAGTACAAAGGTTGTTAAGTAAGAGAGAGCTTGGTATTCAAGGAGCAGAAAGGAGACCGATGTGGCCAGAGCAGGATGGGGAAGGAGGATAGTGGTGCAAGAAGAGGATGGAGCTAGGCAGGGGTCAGATCATCTAGGATCTTGTAATCCAAGGTAAGGAGCTTGAATTTTACTCTATGTGTGATGTGGAGCTGTTGTAGGGTTTAAAGGAGGAGTGAGTGTGATCTAACTGACATTTTAAAAGATTCATCAGGCTTTTGATGAGGAGGATGGGTACAGAGGCCAGGGTGGAAGCAGGAAGAGCAGTTAGGTGGCTGTTGTGATGACTAGGGTGCTGGCTGTAGACATGAAAAGAAGCGTATGAGTTCAGAGTATGTTTTTTAGATGGAGGCAACAGGACTTGCGAGCATATGGTGTGTAGCCGTTAAGGTAAAGAAGTGAAGGATGACTCCTAGGTTGTTGGATAGCGATGCTGATAATGGACATAGGGAAACCTGGAGGAGGAGTATTGGATTTGGTAGGAGTGAGGGGAGGAGATTCATTCTATTTTTGCCCTGTTAAAATTTAGATGCCTGTTAGTCATTGCCATTGTCGAGACACAGCCAGGGGACTTCCCTGGTGGCGCAGTGGTTAAGAATCCGCCTTTAAATGCGGGGGACATGGGTTCGAGCCCTGATCCGGGAAGATCCCACATGCCACGGAGCAACTAAGCCCGTGCGCCACAACTACTGAAGCCTGCGCGCCTAGAGCCCGCGCACCGCAACGAAGAGTAGCCCCCGCTCACTGCAACTAGAGAAAGCCTGTATGCAGCAACGAAGACCAAACACAACCAAAAAACAAATTAAAAAAAAAAAAAAAGACACAGCCAGATTCAACAAACATGAATTGAGTACCTTCTGCATGCTAGGCGTTGTGTGATGCCCTTTCATATATCCTCACAACAACCTCTTGGAAGGATATTATTATTATTTCCTATTTGCAAATGGAAGAAATGAGGCTCAGAGACCTGAGGTGGCTTGTTCTGGTTTGAACCCAGATCTTCTGACCCCAGGACTCTGGGCTGACTTGTTGCCCAGGGTGGATATTGAAGGAAGCTGGTTAGTACTGTGTTGATGGCACTCACTTGGAGAGTGGATGGGGACCATATGTTGTCTCATCAAGGCCTGATTCCCATGCTTCTGGAAGAAGGGCCTGTCAGAGTAATGCCAGTGTGCAGTGAGCTGCTTGACATTTTCAAATAGTGCAAGCTCCAAAGACCACTTCAGTAACATCCTCAGCCCCCTTATGAAATGCCACATGAATAGCGGTGACACTTTGTACTAAATGAGCAATTCTGTAAAAATGTTAAGTAAAATAAAACAAAAGTTTCTTAAGAAATGTTGGGGGAATGTAGAGATGCCATTTCGACTGTTGGCCGCTATCTCTTTACTCTGCAGCCCAAATGGGAGCTGAAGGCGGGGAGGCAATTTCTTGTGTTTTTGGAGTTTCGGTTATTAATTTGGGGACCTAACTAGGAGCATTAGTAGGTTACCTGGAACCTTGGCTTTCTGGAGACACTGGGATTTAGAACAAAGATAGTAAGTGCCTTAACAAGTCTGGAGGCAGTGCTGACTGTGGCTGGAGGTCTGCAGGGTGACTGTTTTATAGCATTCTGAGAGCTGTATTGAGGAGCCAGAAGGTCTAGAGTGGCAGCTGCCGCCAAGCATACCAATGAGAAGAGCCTTGATAGAGTCCCTCCGTGGGCTTCAAGACCGGATACTTTCCTTACATTTTAAGTTGTTTCCTCTCCTCTTTATAGCAGGGGCCAGATAAGAGCTAGTGCTGACAGAGCAGATCTGTCACACTCTCAGCATACCAATACCACCACTGTCAGAAAAGCAGATTTATCAGGCTGCTCCGACCTCCACTCTTGAGCACCATTCACATAACTCCAGAACTTCTTGCCATGCCAAAAAAAATGGCTGTGCTAAATAAATTGGAACCTTTATGTTTAACCAGCCAGAGTCACTGTTCACATTATAGTCAAAGTCTGTATGAATGGAAGAATTAATCTTGCAAAAATGTTGCAAGAAACTGTAGGACTCATTTACATTTTGACTAGCCCTGTCTGTGGCTGTAGGTGGGCTCTTCCTTCTAGTGAGCTCAAATCAGTCTCCGGTTCTCCCTGGTCCTCACTCTGTTCTCTTACCAAGTCTCCTGTGTTGGCTGTCATACTTCTTTAGGGCCTAACCCAAGTCCTTCCAGCCCAGGGCTTGTGAAGACGTGCTTGTTTACATGGATGGTTACCCATGGCCCGCCTTTATGGGGCTTGTCCTTCCCTGCCATCTTCCACCCGTGCTCCCTGGTCCTCTCACAGGCGAGACTGGCTGCCATTCAACCTGGAGGGCTGCTCCTGGGAGGAAGAGTGGGATCTGAAAATAAAGGCTAGGTTCTGCTCTACCTCATTTGCCGAGTTACTTTATCAGTAGTTTGAAATGCAACAGAAGCCCTTGTATGGAGGAGAGAGAGTTTCTGTGCTCCATTGAAACCAGCCACCTGGCTCCCGGCCGGGTCACCTCCATCACTGCCAGGGAGCAAGGTGGCAATTCAGGTTTAAGAACAGGTATTTCAGGGGATTTGTCTGTGCCTGCTAACTTCATCTTAAGATAGGGTGATAGGACATGAGATTCTTCATGGGTTTTAGAAAATCAAAAGTCAGGAAATGGGGCAGGCTGGGGGCTTTTGGGCCGAGGGGTTAAGGACAGCAGGAAAAGTCAGAGGACTTTGCAGTCTCCCAATGGGTGGGGGAATCCAGCGTTCAATAGGCAACCTCCATTTGGTGAAGGTGAGCCTGGAGTGGTAGAAAGAGATAAGAAAGGTGGTGGGTGCAGGAACACAGGAGTTGACTGTTGTGGGCACGTCATTTCCCCTTTCTGGGCCTTTCCTCACCCGTGGCTTGATGTAACGAAACATAGCCTGCCCTGCTGGGTGTTTAGGCAGATTGAATGAAGTAGTCCAAGGACCTAACTCTTCTTCCTTTGCCAAAAAGTGCTGAACCAGAAGCTCTGCCATTAGCAAGCTGTGCGAGTTTGATCAGAAACCATCGAATTTTAAGACCTCAGTATTCAGGAGGCATTACTACTTTTTAAAAAAATTTATTTAATTATTATTTATTCGGCTGCATCGGGTCTTCATTGCTGCACATGGGATCTTCGTTGCGGCACGTGGGATCTTTAGTTGCAGCATGCGAACTCTTAGTTGTGGCATGTGGGATCTAGTTCCCTGACCATAGATTGAACCTGGGCCCCCTGCATTGGGAGCTTGAAGTCTTAGCCACTGGACCACCAGGGAAGTTCCCCAGGAGGCATTGCTTTGATTCATCTCTTTTCTCAATGTATTGAGTCCTTTTTTTTTTTTTTTTAAATTTAGTCTTCCAATAACATCCCATAACCCACATCTTCATTTCCTTTTGCATAATATAGGAATAAAAATATCTGTGCTGCCTACCTCAGTGGGTACTTGGGAGGGTCAAATACAATAATGAATGTGACCACACTTAAAACTTCATGTAAATGCAGGAAATGGTGGTGATGGTGCTGTGGTTGATAACTGTTTTTAGCAAAAAGGGCAGCGTCCATATTAGGGAAGAAAGGTTGAGGAGCTGCCTCTAGGTCTGATCAAATGACAGCTATATTTTTGTCCACTTTAAAAAACTATCTTTCTTCTAATGTTAGAATGTGAAAATCATCACAGTGCCTACACCTTCCAGCTCAGGATTCATTTACCCAAGACCCTGGGCTTATTTAAGCTGGTACAAGTTGGGTGTGGGGAGCCCAGGAGTTGCTATTCAGGTTGTACAGTGTATATGAAGGCATTGCTGGATGCCGGATGCTGCTCCAAGAACATAGAAGATTTGCTCTTTGCTCACATGTGCAAGAGATTCACCAGGCTGACCTTGGGATAGGACCAAAGGCTGTTTGGGGGCTACTGAGTGCCACACAGGTGTTGTCATTCAGAAATTTGGCCCTGGGCATAAGGGGAAGGAAGGAGGTGGGGAGGGAGAGGGAGTAGCAGTAGATGCTGCTGTTTTTCAGATGCCTTGTCTTTAGGGACTTCTGATCTTGACCAGGAAGCTGCCAGCCCCACAGACTCCTAAGGGAAGGGGACAGCAGGTTATCATGCAAAGAGCATCGAATTTAGAAATTGAAGACCTGGATTCATGTCCCAGTCTTATCACTTATTGACAGAGTTATCTTGAGCAAGTCTCTTAACCTCTCTGAGCCATTTCCTCATTCATAAAACAGGGGTCGACAGTGTTAATAGTTAAGATGTGTAAGAAAGGGCTTTGTAGAGGTAATCGTGGATAGGAATTATTGTTATTCCCATTATGAGCAGAGCATTTTTTTTTTTTTCCTCTAGGTAGAAATGAGGCAGGCTTAGGTAGAGTGTTTTCAAATTCCCTGGTGAATGGAGATGGCTAAAAGAAACTGGGTGCAAATAAAGCCTAACCCATGAACACAATGCAAGGATTTCTGAAATAGGTGTTATGGGGGCCTGCTTCTCATCCTTATCCAGACGCTCTTTCCTCAACTCTATTTTTTTGGGAAGAACAGTCTGCTGCCTGCCAGGTGAGGTCATAGGATTCCAAGGGCTTTGCCTGGAACCAGGAGCTGGGAATTCGGAGGCTGGCAGTGGTTGGGAGGGTTGAGAGGGTGCTAGGGGTGGTGTGCAGTTGCAGGGCCAGGGAGCAGACCGGCCTGATGGCTCTGCCTATTTCACGTAGGGCTTATTAGGATTCAGGCTGCTCAGACCTCAGTGCCAGCTTTACCCAGACACCAGAACGCAGGACGCTCTGACAGCCCCAGGGCAGAGTAAGGCAAACTTTGTAGGCTTAGAGGTTTGTTTTTTTTTTTAACCTTTATGCTATGCTCATTTAAACCTACTAATCTCTGGGGTGAGTCAGGGCCCAGTTTGGGGACGGGACTGATATCTTAACACTATCGAACTGAGGTGATATGTTGACTCTGACAAGAAAAAGCATTTTAACAGTCTGTATAAGGAGCCTTAAAAAATGACCATGCCCTTTGATTTAGTAATTTTACTTCTGGGACTTTAACCCAAGGAAATAATTTGAATTGCAGAAAAAGCCCATATATGCAAAGATATATTGATTATAATAATGGGGGTGGGGTAAGGGGAAGCACCTAAAATGTCCAGCATTAGAAGAATGTAAATCTTTCTAGAATGTAAGCACTGCGGGGTAAGGACTTTTTTGTTCACTCTGTATCTCTAGCACCTCAGACAGTACGTGGCACACAGATGGCCAGTAAACATTTTTTGAACAGTTATATGAAAAAAATTTTACATCTATATGATAAGACTATTATTCACCTATTTCAAATGAAGACATCTTAATGACCTAGGAAATCTTCTATGTTAATTGGATGTGAAAAAAGCAGGATACAGATTTCTAAATACAGTAAAATCATATTTTTTTAATAAAATGATAAAAAAATAAAAAACTAGGAAGGAGAAGATACCCAGCTATATCTCTAGGTGGTGAGATCATGGGTGACCTTTTTTCTTTCTATATTTTCTAAAATTTCTAAAATAACTATGATTTCGCGATTGAGAAAAACATTTTAACATAAATCATATTCTTTAAAGAATAGAAAAAGGAGGTTAGGTTAGTTTATTCGTGGATCAGAGCAGCAGCCTCTAGAGCCAACTCCTCCTTCCTTTCAAAGAACCAGGCAGCCTTTATGAATACACAAAACACCTACACACTTCGGTTGTGTCTGTCAACTCGGTGTGGAAGCTGATCCCTTCTCACTTCAAAAGGGTGATAGAAACTCCACAGTGTTGAAATTGTACAGGTCATGTTGCAGAGACATGCCCATACATTTCTATCCCATCACTGAAGTGAAGACATTTTGTAGTAGGGAGAAGAATTTTAAGAAGATAGATTTTTCTGGGTGGGTGTTAATTCTTAGGATTCTTTCCCTGGTTCATGAGTTTTGGAAGCTGTTGAAAGTACCATCTGCCTTCCTTCATTCTTGTTTTCAGCTCGTGCCATCTTAAAGTAACTTTTCGCTGAGTGAGTCAGTTTGTTGGAGTTAGCCCTTCATGGACTGTCTCTCTAAGATACAGTGCTGTCTTGGAGGCAAGACTCGCCTAGAATTGAAATCCCCACGTCTTGGGCGGGCTTTGGCGCCTGAGCTGGAAGGTTTTGGGTTTTCAATGCAGCTGGGTTCTGGAGTGGTCTCACCCTGGGAGGAGTCTGTGTTGTCCGGGGGTCCTCAGACATTAATGACCTGTTGTTGTGTCTGTGAGCCTTTCCATTCACAGGACTTCTCATTCATTATCTCTCTTTCTCTTTAGCCATAACCAGCAGACCACCGCCTTCAGGCATCCTGTGAGTGGGCAGTTTTCTCCAGAAAATAGCGAATTTATTCTTCAAGAAGAGTAAGTACATTTGTATATTCTCCTTTTCCAGGCAGAGCTTGGGAGCTTAAAGGCATTTGCTTAAAACAAAGCTTGTTGGACTGTTTTCTCTCTCAGACATAGGGGCTTGGCGTGGATTGTTTGATTCAAGGTGAAACTCGAGAATTTTGTTTGTCAATCTCTAGACTTCTCTCAGCGGGTAGATGTGGAAGCGGGGAGGTGATATGGGGATGTGCTGTGATGGTTATTGTCAGAGCCTCTTCAAAGCTCCCTTGCCCCGAATGACCCCTTTCCCCTCGAGCATCACCTAACACACTAGCTGTGCTCTGAGAGGACCCACTCACCTGTTGTGAGAGTTACCTTAAATACAGCCTCAGGTCCAGCTGAACCAACCTCCTGAGGGGGCCTCATATAGGAGCCCAAAGCCAGGGCTTAGAAGAGAGGAGGGCTGGTGGCACCCATTGTCCCTGAACATTTTGAGTCCTTTCTGCTTGCTTTCCCTAACATGGGCACCTTCTTGCCCCTCAGTCCCATTTCACCAGGGCCTCTGGGGTGCTCAGAGGTAGGTTGTACCACCCAGGGCTTGTCTGCTTAAAAATGCATGTACAGCCCATGCATACATTTTGGGGAGGTGTTCTCCCAAAAACGAAGGCAGAGAAATGTGTGCAAGTGTCTGTGTTCCCTTCTGATCATTTGAGCCAGTTCTGTTTGAAGAAAACAGTTCTGTCCGAGAAACTAATAGAGACATTGGCTTTAAGTGTTTTTCTTTTTTTTTCTTTAAAAAAAAATATATACACACACATACATATATATGTATGATGTGTGTGTGTATATATATATATGTGTATATATATATATGTGTATATATATATATATAATTTTTTTTTTGGCCGCGATACATGGCTTGTGGGATCTTAGTTCCCTGACCAGGGATTGAACCCAATCCCTTGGCAGTGAAAATGCGGAGTCCTAACCACTGGACCGCCAGGGAATTCCCAAGGGTTTTTTTTTTCCCCCTTCAAATCATTTTTCTTCTGTTCAATCACCTAGATATGTTCAAATATATTCTTAAATTATCAGTATTTATATTTTTACAGCATTTCCCTCTCTCAGTACTTAAACTTTTAAACTAATATGGAAAATTTCAAACATATACAAAAGTAGAGAGATACAGTAATAAATCCGATATATTCATTACCCATCTTCAACAGTTTCCAAAACATGGCTGATTTTATTTTATCCATACCCTCCCCCTCACCCCTGGATTATTTTGAAGCAAATTCCTAACATATTATTTCATCTCAATAGTGTTTTCAACTTAGAATCATTATCCAACAGAACTTTTAAAACTAAAAATCTGTAATTATGATCACACTGACATTCCTTGCATGTTTACTCTGTGCTGGGGACTTTATATGCATATCTCATTTAATACAATAATCCTGAGAGGTAGACCATCATCACCATCTTAGAGACGAAGATACTAAGACCCAAAGAAGTCACGTCACTTGCCCAAAGTTGCCTGGCTAGAAGTAGAAAAGCCAGGATGTCATCCCAGCCTGATCTCTTTTTGGTCAGGTCTAACCCTTGCCCTAGTCAGAAGCTGTTTGCTCAATTATTTTGGTGCTCGTGGCCCACAGGACATGACAGCCAGACTGTGGGGCTTGTGGGGGGTTGGGGGGTGTTTGAAAGCATTAATACTATTAGAGAAAGAGGGGATGCAAGGTAAAGATTGTCTTGTCTCCTACATTGAAAAAGACCTGCTGTGTAAAGACAAAGCCAGAATGTGGATTCTCCGAATTCCAGCTTGGACTGAGTTTGTTTATAGAATCCTGAAGGTTAGAAGCTCTTGGGAGGTCATTGAGTTCAGCCCCCCTCCTTAGGCATCCAGGAGACACGGGCGCCTGTCATTATTAAAGGTCTGGATGTAGAATCCATCAGAACATTTAGCTTGAGAAGTTACCAACTTTAATAAGAGCTTCTGGAGAAATGCACACTTTCCATCACTAAACACCTCTGTCACACACATCCTTTTTCTCATTGTTAACAGAAGACTTTATCCCTTGACCACTTCTGAGAAGGTAGCTTCTTTATCCTACCAAAATATCTCTGCAGCTAATCTCAATTCCATCCAGTTTCCAAGGAAAAGATATTCCTTCTTTTCAAGGGTCACTTTTTCCCTCTAGATCTCGTTTCCTGAATGTCATAAGGGGTGCTTGCTCATTTCAGATGATGGGTACAACTATATGGCCAGACATTCCTTGAAGCAGACAGAATGTGCTTTAGGCATTGAGAGGAAGGGATGATTCCTATGAACTGATGTGGTGATTGCTGCACTTATTCATTGAATACTTAGTCAGTGCATACATGTGTCAGGGGCTATGCCAGACTCTGCAGTTATAGCAGCAAACAAGACAAATGTGGTCCTGTCTGTAAAGAGCTTACAGTTGTGTAGGGAAGATAATTAAACAAGAGATGACAAATGTGATAAATGTTCAGGATAGAGGGAACATAGGGTTCAAAGGGAGTTGATAAAAGAGGGTTGTAACCTGGCTCCGGGATTGTGGAAGGCCTCTCCATGCTGGGAAAGGATGTTCTTTAAATTGAGACCTGTCCAGTCAAGGTGAACAACTTGTGCAAAGACCGAGAGGGGAGAGCATGGGGGATCTATACTAGTTGAGTTAGAATGAAAAACGAAGAGCACCAAGTGGATTCTGGAGATACTTGGGAGGTAAAATTGACAGGACTTGGTGATTGATTGGCTGTGATGGGGACGAAAGAGAGGGAAGACTTTCTTGAAGTGTCTGGACCTAAACTGGAGGAAGGGGGAGGATGAAGATAAGTGTGCACGAGTGTGAGGGTCATTCACAGCTGAGGGAAGTGTGACCAGCCTTGGCAAGAAGACTGACATGTCACTTCCCAGAACTTCTGCTGCCAGTGTCCTTGTCCCCGCGGTGAGCCACAGCTGCCCCCGCCTCTGCAGGAGACCCTCCAACACTAGCAGAAATAAGACATTACCCTATATATCTACCAGAGGGCAGACAGTGGAAGCAAGAAGAACTACAATCCTGCAGCCTGTGGAACGAGAACCACATTCACAGAAAGATAGACAAAATGAAAAGGCAGAGGACTATGTACCAGATGATGGAGCAAGATAAAACCCCAGAAAAACAACTCAGTGAAGTGGAGATAGGCAACCTTCCAGAAGAAGACTGACATGTAATGGAGGATTGTGAAGGAGAGATAAGGTTGGAGAGGGAGGATGCAGCCAATTATCCAAATTGCTTCCTCCTGAAATAGACTTGACTTTTCCTCCAGGTAAATCCTGGGGGAGCTCTGGAGGGTGAGTGAGGCATGATTTGCCTTCCCAGAAACCATTTTTTAAAACTGTGCTAAGGAATATGATTTCCACTTTGTTCCCTAAGAAGAGCTTAATTTTGTTGTGTAGTGTGTTATGTGGTGAGAAAAAAAAAGGCTGAGATGACCGTTTGTGTCTTTATATCAGCTCTCAGATTAATGTGTTGGGTAGAAAAAGGAAAACTGGCTCTTTTCTTTTCCTTCTCCAAAGGTCTGTTAACAGTCACATTGACTCCTCTCGCCAGAGCCTCTGCCTCGGTTTCACCACTTCTAGAGCTGTGGTTCTCAAAGTGTGGTCTCTGAACCAGCATCCCCTGGGAACTTGTTAGGGATGCAGTTCTCAAGCCCCACCCCAGATCTACTGAATCAGAGATTCTGGAGGTAGGACCCCCATAAACTGTGTTTTAACAAGCCTTCAGGTGATTCTGATTCTGGTAAGAGTTTGGGAACCACTGATTTAAACAACCTGCTGTTCCCATCCCTCCTGAATTACTCCCAGATTCTTCTATTTATCCTTAAGTCTCCTCCAGATAACCCATCATTCTTTGGGCTCCAGTGGCAATCTCAGATGGATTTTAGTCAGATAATCTTGGGATTCCTTATCCTGTGAGAAGAAAAAAAACATTCTCCATGGTGACTTCCTTTAGAGCATTACTGATGTGAACAGATAACCCATCTCCCGCACTGCTGGCAGGTGGGGCTCACCTGAGCTGTTTGGTATACCAGGTGCATGCCCACCAAAAGATTGTTTCCCATCTTACTGATTAGAAGCATGGAGAAGAGAAATAATGTGAAAGCTATGATCTGGTGGATCTAGAGGACATAAACTCTGAATGTTCTAGTTTCTGTTTCAGTAATACAGGTTCAGTCAGGATAGTCTAGGGTCTGCTCTGGTAATAACGACAAATAAAATCTCAGTGACTTAGAACAATTAAGGTTCTCACTTTTGCCCCATGTGTCCATCATAGGTCCTATGAGGGGTTCAGCTCTGTCACCTTTACTGAAGGACCTGCATCTCTGTGCTTCCATGATTGCCAAAAGCCAGAAAAGGGAAACTTGGTGAATTGTGCACTGGCTCTTTCACTCACATCTCATTGGCTAAAGCGAGTCACATAACCACTCCTAACTCCAAGGGGGCAGGGAAGTGCTTTTCTACCAGGCATCTGGGAAGGGAATCAGAAATATTTGTTGGTCAGCACTAATGACTACGCTTAATAACCCACAGTGCAGATTTATTAAGGGAAGCAGGGCCTTTTGAGACTGTCGCTGACGAGCATCTTTTGTTGCATGACTAGCGTTTGTTTTTTCATTTCACCTTTTCTGTTATGCTACTGAGTTCTTTGTCAGAACCCCCAAGGCAGGTGGGTATCAGTCAACAGGTCCTGCAGCCTTGACCCCCAGGGGAGACCCCTGCATACCCAAGCCAACAGGCATGTGGAAATCCCTCTTGGAAGAGCTGATATAAGCCCAGGCTGCATTAATAAAAATATAATGTGTAGAGGAAGGGGGAGAATAGTTCTGGTATACCATGGTGTTTGTGGACTACTTCATTAATTCATTCTGAGTTTATGGAGCCCCAAGGACATGCCAAGCCCCAGACGCTCTGATCTGGGTACTAAATTTCAAGAGGGATGTTGAGCAATTGAGATATCCCTGAGGAGGGGAATCCCCTTATGGAAGGGGCTCTGGAAACCCTGTCCTATGGCTGATGATGTTTAGTCTGTAGGAGAGAAGATGAAGGAGGATGTGCTGTAAGTCTTCAAGAAGGGCTGGCAGGTGGAAGTGGGGTATGTTTATCACGTGGCTGCCAAAGGCAGGCATCAGATCAATGAGTAAAAGTAAAAGGCAGGCAAATTTCAGCTCAGTCTCTAATTTTCTAGGAAGGAGATTTTCTATCATCCCTTGTTTCAAGATCTAGAATTTCATCTTTAACATTAAGTGAAGTAATCTACTTCTTAGAATAAGAGTTGGCTTTTTCCATTAATAATAATATTGATATTATTATTATTTGTATAGCTAACACTTAGAGCCCTTATGATTTATTATCAGGTACTTTTTTAAGTGCTTTCCATATATTAATTTCCACAACAGTCCTTTGAGGAAGATAACGTTATTATCATGGCTACTGAGGCACAGAGAGGTTAAGAGTCTTGCCAGAAGTCACACAGCTAATAAGTGGCAGAGTTAGGGTTTGAATCCAGGTAGTCTGGCCGCAGATGCTATGCCTCTAACTACTACACCTACTGCCTCTCATCTCAGTGGTCTTCAGGAGACATTCCCCTTCCTTGGCTGTACTTAGGCGTTAATGTGTTGACTAAGTAGGCTACTGCTACTTAGAAGTTTTAATTGTAATTGTATTTGCAGTAATGAAATTTGATCTAATAACTTCACACTTGCTTGAAAGGCGCCAGCTTCCCCGGTAGTCTCTTCTCCAGAAAACATCCTCAAGCCTTTTTGCAGGGCTTCAGTTACAGTGATTGGATCATGTGGTCTCTTCTTCTGAAGGCCTCTTTCCTGATTCTCAGTGATTTTCTTGAATTGGGAGCTTGTGGCTTAAAGGGCCACACCCAGAGGCCCTCATAAAGGCGGAAGCCTTGGCACGGAGAACTCCCTCCCAGGCTGTGGTTTTGTTGGTTGGTGCCGTGCACAGGAGCATTTTCTCCTCAGTGCTGGGATGCCCAGGAAGCCGCTGACAGACGCCTCTGCAGCTCCTGGGGAAGAGGACAGAAGCATTCCGGAGCCGTAAGGCTGGCAGCTGACTGACAGCAGGCTGCGTACACGGATCCCCAGGCTCCGTCAAACATTTGCTGATGAGGTGGGGCCTAGTTGAGAGAGTATGCGCTCTGGAAGTTCAGAAGCCTGCTCTGCTCAGAAGCCAGCTGCAAGGCCCCCAAGATCGCCTTGGAGTTTCCTAACTAGGGGAGAGGACCCTTGCCTGGCCTGTCTTTCTGGGCAACCTAGGAAGTTTTAGCTTGTTCCCTCCATTGAGGTCTGAGCAGCCCTTCGTTTTCTCATTGGACTGCTTAGAAAAAAACCACAGTTGGAATTGCCTAGAATTTCATGAGTGGTGTTTGGAGGATAAGACTTTAAAAGATACTATCTTGCTGAAGGTTAGACTTACCGTCCTGACCTTTGACCTCTTTGGGGGTTCACTCTGCAGGCTGCAGGGCAAGACTCTCCAAGGCATATGCTGATTATGCCTGGGGGTGGGGTATCTCCTGCTGCTAGAGATGGCTGTCTCCCTTCCTCCTGCAGTTTCAAGTTGGTGAAAGCTCGCAGTGAGAGATTAAGAGCCCAGGTTGGCAGAGGGAGTGCGCTACAACTCTGAGCTCGGAGAAGGAGTCCGTCCTGTAGCTCATCTGCTGAGCCCCGGGCTGTGAGGCTGATGTGTTGCTGTCTGCGGCTGATACAGCCAGCACCTTGTCTTTCCAGACTGGCAGTCTTGGGCTAGATTTGCCTGTTGCATTTGGTTGCCATAGCAGCAGAAAAATGAGGAAAAACGGGAACACCTGGCAAGCAGATGCAGAAACTTGACTGTTCAGTTTTCCTTCCTGGTCTAAGAGACGGTGTTGGTGACAATCACAGGTAAGGGAAGAGGTGATGATGGTGTCCTTAGTTCATTCAGACACCTGGGTGTTGGCTTGGCTTTTGATGTTGATGTTTCGAAGGGCATTGGCACTGGGGATGCATTCGTTGCCACACAGCAACCACGTCTCCGGCTGTCTGTGCTGAGGAAGATGCTGCAGTGGTGGCTTTGCTGTGTGTGGAAGGGAAGCTGCTGCTTGCACAGTGATTTTTGTCTTCCTGTGACTTCCCTCCTTGTCCTCTTCTTTTACCTCCTCCTAGTCTTGGAAGTACCCAGATCTCCATTAGAAAAGGCTATTTTCTAATGTGTTAAGTGGCTGCCTGGTAATCCAGGAGGAGCAGATATGCTAGAAAAGGGCTTGCCAAAGGCTGGGGTTAGAATTGTAGCATCTCTGAAACAGCAGAACAGAGGTGAAAAGGACAATAGAGGTCAAAGTCTGGTTCTCCCTCGGCATAGACAGAGACATGGAGTCTGGACAGCAGAAGAGACTGGACCAGGCTCATACGGCAGAGCGGGACTCAGGCCAAGTTCAGGACAGTGCTTGGGTTTGAAGGTGGGAGAGAGGAGCCCTTGAAGCTCGCTGGCTTGTTTTTGTGCCAGGTGAGGGGTGCCGTTTGGGCTGGTTTCCAGCTCCCGAGGTGGTGTGGAGTAGGGGGAGGAACGGGAGCTTGTGTTCAAGAGAGGAGTTGGGGGAGAAGGGGAAGGAATGCAGAAAGCCTTAGCTGAGTAATGAGGCCACAGTTGCTGAATGAAAACCCCTGTCAGACAGCCTCCCCCGGGGTGTTGGGAGTGTGTACAGGGAGCGTTGGTGGTCCGTCTGTGTGTCTCTTTCTCTGGGAAGAGGGGGTGTGGATTTGTCTGCCTGTTTTGGGACAAGAACTTTGTTTTATTCCTGCTTTTCACTGTGTACTGCTTTCCCCAAACCCCTTAGGGTAGTGGGTGTGAGCGCCTTAAAAAATGCTGGTTGGGCTGGTTATTTGTGAGTGTGCCTGTTCTCATGCACCCAGTAATCTCAGCTGAGTTCTTCATGTAGAATCCTTGAGGATAGAGCATGAATTGGGGGTGCCTCTTTTTCTAGGAATTAATGGGACACAGATGTCATCTAATGATGTCTTCTTTGTAAGAGATTACTGATTTCTCATGGCTTTCGAACCTCCCATCATAGCCTTGAAGACTCTTGACATTATCTTTCTCCTGGAGAAAGAAAGGGAGGCCAATCCCCCAGCCACAGGGTTATTACACGTTAAAGAAGCCCCAGCGAAGGTGTTTATACGAAATGATTGCTGTTCAGAAGTTAATGGTCTGGTACCTTCAGCTTTCTGGAGATAAGTGCCTTAGAAATAAAAATAAAGTATACCTGAGATTTAAATTCTGGAGTCTCCACTGGTAACAGGGACAAACAGTGGTTTTCGTTGAGTGCAGTGCTTTGTGGTGTTCAAAGCGTCATTTCAGTCTACATAACCACCTTGTGAGACGAGAGTTCTTTTCACCTCATTTTGCAAAAATGGAAATTGAGGCCCAGAATAGTGACGTGACTCTTGGAGAGTCAGTAAGCTGCAGAGTTTTGTAGAGATCCCGTTATTCTGGGCTCATGGTCTATCCACCACCCCAGGATCTTCTTGGTTTGGGGGTTGCTCTTGGGGTTGAGAAGAGCAAAAGCCTGTTTCTGCCAGACCTTGGGACTTGCCATGGGATGGTATCTCTGTGGCGAAGCCTAGGTTATGGAGTCCAGCTTCTCTCTCGGGCAAGTCATTAATCTCTCTGAGCCTCAGTTTCCTCTTTGACAAAATGGAGAAGGTAAAACTGGCTTTGCAAGGGTAAGTGAGATAATGCAGGCAAAGTGCCTGACATAGCAGGTGCTGGACAAATACAGCCTGGTCCCTCTGCTTGCTTGACCTTGTGTACCCGCCCCTAAGGGTTGGTGATTCTTGGCCTGGCGACCTACCTGTTGCAACAGCAATAGGGTCTTGCTGTGCTGCCGCTTCAGTCTGCTCCAGTTCCTGATGCTGACTGAGAGGCAGCTGAGGAGCCCATTAACCAAACTCACCTAAATTCAGACCCAGCAGAAAGGAGTGGCTTCTGAATTTATAACTTCTCTCTCTTACTACGTCTGACCGTGTTATATGCATTTGCTCCTGGAAATGTAGGAAGCAGAAGCAGCTCCTTTTGTAGATGGGTAAATTGAGGGACAGAGAAAATGACTTCCTGCCTAGGTTCACCTGACATGTCCTTGAGGAAGTTCGGAGTAGAATGAAGGTCACTTTCCTCCTGGGCTTCTCCAGACTGATTTTTGTGTGGTTCTGACTTCCTTTGTTCTTTTCAGAGGGGAGGCAATTGAGTTAAAACTCTAGCTCACTGTTTTGAACTTCAGCCCACACCCCTCCAGCAGAATAATCAGCATTCATGTAGCCCAAGTCAAGGAAAGAGAAGTCTTTGTTCAAATCATCCCACTGTACTTTGGGAATCAGGATAGCACAGAAACCTGGCAAACAGGCTTTTAAGGTAATAGATTTTATTGAATGACACTAAGAGTCTGCCTTCCCCTAGTGTGTGCAGTTTTTTGTCGCCTCTGCCGGCATCTGTGTGACTCATGTGCCTGAGGGCATGCTGCTGGGAACCAAACCACCTTCACAGCTGCTCGGCTCAGGGGCACAGGCTCTTCTTCTCTTCTCTGGGGGAGGGCGCCGTTCTTGAGTAAAACCTGTCAGGAGTCTGGGGAGTTGAGGACAAATCAGTGTCTGCCCTGTCAGACTTTTAAGTGGGGAACACACTTGTAAGACGTAACTGGCTGAAGCAAATGTGCCAGAATGCCCACATCCAAGTGATTGTTGCTCCTTTCAAAGTTGTCTCTTCAGGAGGCTACACACATGCTCCACTGATGTTCCCACTGCTCAAAATAATGTGGTAAACGACCTCTAGAAGTTTCCATCAGAGCCAGCTTTTCAGCCATGTGAGAAAATTGTTTTTGAGACATTTTTCATATCCTCGTTTTTGAATACCAAATGGTGTCCCAAGCGTGACCACCGTCGTTTTTTGGGTTTTTTTTGTTTTAAACCAGTTGAAATTCCACATAACTTCTAGTGATTTCCAGAAGTGATAGTCACCCTTGGAGGACCTAAGAGACCATTGCCCATGCTGAAGAGATTCAGAGGAACATCCTCTGAATGCAGATCTTGTTACTTGGCCAAGTGGGTAGCTGTGTGCGCCTTGTTCTTTCAAAGAGTCAGGTCAGGGACCTGGTCAGGTAATGGTTGAGTCTTTTGCTTGAGTGGGGAGTCCTGGTGAAGACACGCTCCCCGTTTGTAGAGACGACATGGTCCGCTCTCTGGGGCAGATTTAGTTTGGACTTTAGTCCTGTCTCCTAAGAAGGCAGCTTTCTCTGGATGTTGCTGAGCAGAGGTCTCTATAGTCGTGGAGAATGAAGTTGTCTTCATATGTTTCTCCCTGTCCCCACCCCCCCCACCCGCGTCCCGTCCCTCACTAATGTTCAGTGTTGGGGCCACAAACAGTCCTTTTCCAGCTGAAATCTGTTCATACCTGGCTCTCTAGGTGGTAGTCGTACCTTCTTTCCTCACCTACCCCAGGCTGCAAGGAAGTCATCTTTCTTCCTGCACTTGTGGCTAGAGGAGCTCCCCGGCCAGCCAGCATCCCAGCAGCTAGTGTAGGGAGGGGACATGGGGTTAGAATACAGGAAGATGACTACAGTTAGAGCTCAAGATTGTAAAGTGCAGAAATGGCAAAAGTGGTGGGCATCTGTCCTGGATTTCCTGAGCAATCACAAATCCAGATAGTCTCTCTTTGTCCCACAGAGTAGTGATGGCATATCTAGTTGATGGAATGTGATGCAGTCATTTAAAATGACATGGATGAGTTTAAAAGAAAGGAGAGGGACTTCCCTGGTGGTCCAGTGGTTAAGACTCCATGCTCCCAATGCAGGGGGCGTGGGTTCAATCCCTGGTCAGGGTACTAGATCCCCCATGCCGCACCTAAGGACCCGCATGCTGCAACTAAAGATCCCACATGCCGCAACTAAGACCCGGTGCAGCCAAATAAATAAATAAATATTTTTTAAAAAAAGAAGAAGAAGAAGAAAGGAGAAGATGTTTATATTACAATAAGTTTAAAAATCAAGCTGCAAAATCATAAACACAGTATGATCACAATTATATAAAAACAAAAAAGCACACATTCCCCCCCCCCAAAAAAAAACAGGCATATAAAAAAGAATGAAAGTAAATATACCAAGTTTTAAAAATGACTTTCCTGTGGGTAACAGGACTATGGTGATTTTTTTCTTTCGTTTTAGCTTTTTTCTTATATTTCTCAAGTATTCTGTAATAATCCTCATATCAGTGTCTTAAATGGGAGCCAGTTAAAATTGATAAAATCCCAAACAAACCTTTCTTACTGTTGGACTTTGTGTCCTGAATTTTGGCTTAGAGATACAGCTGCCATGACTGAGATAATCTGAGAACTCTTCTTCCTTGTCTCAACCTCTGTAACTCTGAAGTCAGGCAAGACCAGGTTCCAGGAAGACGTTTCGGGCATAGTTCTGTCTGGAGGCAGGGGCTGGACAAGGCAGCCTCTCAGAGCCCCTTCCCACCCCCGGTTGGCGATTATCTCTGCGGCACACAGCCTCTGCCAACAGTGAGCGGGCTCTAAGTGTGGTGACATTCTCTAAGTGGGGAGCAGTAACAAAAGTCTGGCTGGGATGGAGGCCGGGAGTGGGGAATCTGGAGTAAGTGCCTGAGCTGACAAGGAGCCAGTGATCTTTCTGCCTGGTGGGACTTGCACCTCCAGCTGCCAAGCATCCGGCAGGGCCCAGCCCCTTGGAAAGCTGGTGCCCGCTGCAGTGGTCCTGCTGCTGGTACAGCTCAGAGAGCACGGGGGTCACAGCTACTTCCGCGAAGGACTTCCCTAATGGTACAGGGTGTCAGGTCTCTGTCTTGGGGTGTGGGAAGGATCACTTATCCTTTGGGCAGCAGTGGTTTTGAAGGAAGCAGCATGTCTCCAGGGTGGAAACTAGGATTTTCCCTCGTAGCACCTGTGTAAAAGTGAGCCCGGCGACCAGACATCCAGAGCGTGTCTTCCTCAGATGTGTCTTGCCTGGATCCTCTGCCTCCATCTCCATCTCCTCAGGGCCCCGGCCCAGGCCTCCAAATCAGATTTTCTCCACTCCTCAAGCCAAAAGCCGCAGTTTACTGCAGCTACCTGGATCCTGTTGCCCATCAGAGCAGCAGACAACCCAGCCATAGAATGCTGGGACTTAACACTTTGAGGAAGGCTTACAGATCCTAGAGTTAGCAGGGTCTGGGAATCAAGCATTGAGCTGTTTAAGGATAGGGATTGCATTGTGTGGAGTCATCTGCTGCCGCTGCTGCTTTGAAAGACTGGCAAATGCTGGGGCTCCGTGGAAGCAGGTAAGAAGGGTTCTCTGTGATGGCTCTTAAGTGCTATACCATGATGTTCCCAGGGCACTGGCCCTCCCAGGGCAGGTGGACCTTCTTGGTGGGACGCATGACGTTGCTGGAGGCTGACGGGGACACATCAAGGGGAACTTCACTGGGGATGCAGGTGTGCTTCATTTCTTCCTGCTCTCCAGGCATGGCACAAGGGGTTAATATCTTCAATGGCTCTATTTTGGGGCTAATGGGGTGTTCCTAGAATAAGACTCTTTGTTGAGTAAACTATTTTGGGAGGCAAGCCCCACTGGCATTTATGTAAGCGATTCTGTGTATCTGGGGGTGTGGATGTGTGCGCAAGTGGTTCCTTGTTACTAATTAGAAACAGCTTCTTTTGGGAGCCAGGGGAAATGGAGGTGTGAGTGTGTGTGTGTAAGGAGTGTGGATTGCTTTTGCTGTGAAGAGTGGGGTAAACTGTGTGTGCCCATCTGATGGGGCAGTTGCCACAGACACCCGAGTAAGAAAATAAAGGTGGGGACCTTGGGACAGCAGGCGCAGTGACCTGGCCCCTTCATGGGGTGTCAGGTTGTGGAGATTGCCCATCTATCATGCTCTTGATTCCCTGAAGCACATGGGTAGGCTGGGTGTCGTGGCCCTCTAACGGCAGTCTGGAGTTAGGTGGTGTCTAGAAGATCTGTCCTGGGCTGTTTAAGGTCCATCAACCAGTTTAACCTGAAATAAATCTCAGATTCCACTTCCCATTGCAGCCTGGCCACTTATACACTGGATTCCCTTCTGTCTCCCCACAGGCCAAATCCACATATGTCGAAGCAAGAGGGAAACCAAAGACCGTCCAGCATGGTCAGTGAAACGTCCACAGCCGGGACCACTTCTACCATGGAGGCCAAGCCTGGCCCCAAGGTGAGCTCCTGGCCACTTCCCCTCTTCTGTATTTTGCCAGGCCCCTTTGTAGCCAGAAACCTATTTGATCTTCACCATAGTTTTGTGAGGGAAACATGTAATAAGTATTCTCCCCAAATGACAGATCAGGAAATTGAGGCCAATTGTGGTTATGTCACACGTCCAAGAAAACAGGTGATTGCTGACAGAACCAGGACTGACATCTACGGCCTTGGCCGCATTCTTCATTTTCCTGTCATGTCTTTGGAGGGCCACACCTCTGTTCACATGTGTGTCAAAGACCGCATGGTGAGATTCACAACAGAAGGGCCCAGAGGTTTCTGTGCCCACGATATGGAACCACTGACTGAGGAGCAGGGAAGAGAACCAGCATTGTAGAGAAGGGGGGAGGGTGCTGAGGAGTGAACCAGATAGGAGGGGTAAATATCTGGAAATGGGCAAATTCTGTGACCAGAATGTAGCATTGCTCCAGAAAGCCATAGGACATATTAGGGCCAGCAGCTGCTGGTGAAAGTTGATTGAAAAATCCCTTTACGTTTTTTTTCCTCTGTGACCCAAACAGGAAGCTTGCTAGCTCTTGGACCCACCTTTTAATTAGGATGCTGCGGCCATGTGCACGCCCATTCTCTGTCTTCTTGCTGTTCTTTTGATCAGAGGGCACTGCTGCATAGATGAAGGCACAGGGAGCCTACAGCCCTCCTATCATGCAAGTGCTTTTTGGGCCTCCCCAAATCCCCCCTGCTGCTAGAGTTCAAGTCTGCTCTTTCCTAGATCATAAAGTCCAGCAGTAAAGTCCACAGCTTTGGGAAGAGGGACCAAGCCATTCGGAGGAACCCCAATGTTCCGGTGGTGGTGAGGGGCTGGTTGCACAAGCAGGTGAGGAGACTGAGGAGGGAGGGGTGGCAGGGAGGTAGTTCTTGCTGAATTCCTTCCTTACCCTGACCCCTGGGAACTGGGAACAGGCTCATAATAAGCTTTCCGTTCCTGAGTTTGTCTGAGGCCAGTAGATTCTGCCCACTGTGCTAAAAGCGACTTGCTGTTCATTTTTGTGAGTCGGCAGTCTGCTCAATGGCTGCAGTTTCCTTCCCCAAACCCACTTAACCGCTTTGGTTCCCAGTGCTCTTGGCTGTCCTGGGACTCGGGCCCAAGTGTGGGTGGGTCAGTATGAATCCAGCCTTACCGCCAATCCTCTGCCAGCACTTGCCTTCCTGGTGCGAAAGAGCCTTTGTTATCATTTGCCTGAAAAATCCCATCTTTTCCTTTCCCCCAGTCTAACACACATACCTAGCATCCTAGCACCTCAGATTCCAAATCAGCCAAACTCAGCTCATTGTCTCCTGACCCCTTACCTGTCTTTTTCCCCTAACCTGTTTTTTTCTGGATCTTGGTGGGGTACCACCATTTTCCTAGGCACCCAGGTTAGAAACTTCAGCACCATCACCAGCTGCTCCTCCTCGCACAGGCCATCCTTCATCTCTAGCTTCACTGCGCTTCACCACAACTTCACCAGAGGCGGTTGTTCTGCCTCTGGTCCTCTGGCCTTGGATAGGCTGTGAGCTCCCAGGGTCAGAGAACACGTCCCTTTTGTCTCCTTCCTTCCCTTCTTGCCATCCATCCATTCATCTACCCACCCACCCACCAAGTGCCTGCCATGTTCTAAGTGCTCTCACAGCAAGGACAAAGAGATAAGTAACATGTGGTTCCTGCCCTTGAGGAACTCATGTCATAGTCTGCAGGGGGAAACATAGAAACACCTCTCACGTGTCATGTCATCACCCAGCACAGTCTCTCACATAGCATGGTATCCAAAAACACACAAATTCTGAGAGCAATGATGTACATTTTTACTAAAGGCTTTGTGGGAAAACAGAGGAAGACATCACCTTTCACACCACACAGAATAAATTCCTAAATGTCCCCTTGAAATCTCTCCCCCCAGTTCTGCTCCGCATGGCAGCTCCCACAGCTCTCCAGCCTCTTCTGGCCGATACTCCTCTGGCACCACCCTCTCTTAATGATTCCCTCTTCCCTCACAGCTCTGTTCTCATTCCCTTTTCTAACCTGAGTAATCTAACCCTCTGACTTTTTCCACTTGCATCCCCGTCTCCGTTAAACAAAACTCCTTTGAAATGTGGAGGTAGAGGGAAGGTATTGTAAATAATCCTTCTCCCCAACAGACACCCCCTGGCCCAGGCCCCTCGGCTCCTTGGCTGTGCTGTAGCTGTAACCAAGGTCTGTGTACAGTGCTGTGGGCACACAGCAGAGAGAATGTAGCTATGCTTGGGGGAATCCTGAAAGGCTTTCCAGAGGAAGTGACATTTGAAGCAGATGTGGAAGGATGGAGAAGAGCTTTTCAAACAAAGCAAGTATCATACGCCAGATCACCTGGTCAATGCAGAAGATAAAACCAAGAAATGCAGGAGCTTAGCAAGTTTTTAACACTTTAGTAAATGGAGAATGAATAAAAATTTTTAAAATTTAAGCCTGTCAAAAACTTTTGCAGAAGGAAGACAATTTTAACAGCTAAAAATGGCTCTGGAATTTTCCTAGGTTTGGGAGAAAAGTGACCCTAAAACTACTATTTTCCTACCCTAGCCATATTTTTAAAAAATTTTCACAAGAAAATCCAGGTTTTTTTCTGTTGAAAGGAAGGAAAAACACAGCAAAATCGGTCCTTTGTGGTAGATAACTGAACTTAGTCAAATGAGAACTTTGCCTCATTGATTAATTAGCTAACTTAAACTCTTTGTTTCATACTATGTAAACCAATTTTCTAATCAGTATAAGTGAAGGTATTTTACAGTGTAGCACCTGAATCAGTGAATGAAGGAAGGAAGGAAGGAAGGAATAAATAAATAAATAACTTCCCTTTTGTTAAAAACTGATTTCTTTCTTAACGGATGAACTGTATTTTTGGGTTTTTTGGCCACACTGCGCGACATGTGAGAGTTCCCCAACCAGGGATCAAACCCGCGCCCCTTTTAGTGGAAGCGTGGAATCTTAACCACTGGACTGCCAGGGAAGCCCGAGAACTGTATTTTTGAATTCATATCTTCCTTTCTAATAGGAGGATGCTTATGCTATATTAGTCTGTTTATAGGAAACAAAACTTCCTGGGGATAAGCCATCATTGGATCTAAATTTTAATGTCCTATTCAAAGAATGGCTATGCAGTAAAAACTTACTAATTTATTGAAAGAAAGAGTGAATATGGGCAAGTCTCGGTTCCAGAATCAGGTTGTACATGACTGGGGAGGGGGAATGGTATGCTCAGATATTGCCCTGATTAGTTTCCTTTGCTTTGCAGGACAGTTCTGGGATGAGGCTGTGGAAAAGGAGGTGGTTTGTGCTGGCTGATTATTGCTTGTTTTACTATAAAGGTGAGCTGAGGCTCAGGCCACCAAGGGGTCTTTGTGCCAGAGGGGGTGGTGAGGTGATGCAAATGGTGGTCTTCTCAAATCCAGTGCATGGACCAGTGGCCTGAGCTAATTGATAACCTGTTAACCTGCCAAAGTGTTCACTTTTACATATGTGCATGGTTGGTGATTTCATTTTTACCAGTCCCAGCACTGGAAGTGCCACTTGTTGAGTTAAAATAATAGAATCTGGTTTGCCTTCTACTTAAGGTCTCAAGATCTGGAGGTTTTCCAGCTTCTGCCTCACTTGGGGCACAGGCACACCTTTGATTCAATCTGGAGAGATGGGAAGTATAGGTGAACATTATATTTTGTAACCTGTTATCTGGATTTATCCCCTGTTATTGGATGGGCAACTGGTGAATTAAATTGGCCATATGAACATTTGTGGAGCCCCAGTACATAGAATTAGGGGCTGTGCAAAGGTGAGAAGGAAGTAAGGCTCAAAATATGGAGGAAGAGATAGTCTAATTTTAAGACAAGACTAGGCTTTGGAAGACATCCAAAGTGCTTAGGCAGTTCAAGAGGAACAAGAAGCCAATTCCATATTGGAGAACTTGGGCAGGCTCCTTAGAAGAATTAGGGCTCGAGTTGGGCTTTTTAGGATGGGTAGAGCTTTGCCCATGTGTAGGGGGAAGATGGGCATTTAGGCAGAAGAAACAACTTGATTAAAGTTCTAGAAGCAGAAGAAAGTGGAATGACAGACCTGCAAAGCCAGAGTGAGTCTTGCACGGAGCACACACTAGGAGATAAGGCTCAGGAGGTGGATAAGAGCCAAAATGCAAAAGGGCTGTGACCCTAGGCAGAGGAAGTTGGGCTTCATTCTGTATCCAGTGGACAGTCAGCAAGTGCCTTTGGGTGGGAGAGCAGTGGGACCAATTCTGTCATTAGGAAGTTACCTCTGGTAACGAAGACGGTTTGGGGGAGGAAGAGAATAGACATCAAAGGTAGGATATTTCACACCTGCTCTAACGTCGCCTATGAGGTGTGTACCACCCAGAATTCCCTTCCCCATCCTTTACAAAAGTTTAAATGTCACCTTCTGAAGCCTTCTCCACTTCCCCAGGCTGTGTGCCACTCCTGTCTGTGTGTTCCTGCAGCACCTGGTATGCCTCTGTATTTCAGGAGTTAGCAGGTCGAGCAGAGCGTGTTTACATGCCTGTCCCCGTCCTCGGGGAGAGGGCCCTGTCTGATTCACCTGTGTAGTTCCAGCACTAGCACAAAGGTCCCCAGAGCATCTGAATGGGCGATCCGTGATTGCAGTCATCCTGGGAGAGATGAGGAGCCTTGAACTAGGGCAGTGGGATGGACCAGCCCAAGGAAGGTGCCACAGAAGGTTATTGTGATATGTTTTTCCATTCAAAGACAGCCGAGAAGAAGTGGTCCTTGGGAGCATTCCTCTGCCCAGCTACGTGATCTCAACAGTGGCCCCCGAGGATCGCATAAGTCGCAAGTATTCCTTTAAGGTACTGCCCCCCGCTCCTCCAGTGCAGCAATTCCATCCTAAGAAACGTTGTGTTCCCCAACATGGCTTCACAAAAGCAGTTGTTTCTGTTGGAGGGTTGGGGGGAAGAAGTTAAGAGGTTGAGCGTTTCAGACTCATGTTAACAAAGTCATAAATTCTTTAAACAAGAGTAATATCACATCACGGTACTTTCATTTGTATCTGAGCTTTCGAGTCCCCCAGCCTTGCTTAAGTATTTAGACCCCTCTTTTCCTGTTGCTATTTCTGTGACTAGTATCAGCACAGCCCTTCTCATGCTTTCTTACTGCTGTCACTGTCCCCGGTGACTCCAGAGTTGCTGTGGGTTGAAGATTCTGGATCCTCCTTCGCTTCATGTTGCGTGATATGGTATTGCCTTATTTCTGTAAAACCTTTTGTGACTGAGAACTAGTTTTATCCGTGTTACCTCATTTGATGCTTGTGGGGAGCCTGTGAGGTCAGGATCATTAGCTTCATTTTATAGATTAGGAACACGAGGATCAGAGAGCTGAAAAAACTTGCCCACAGTCCCAAAGTTGGAAGATGATGGAGGCAGATCTCCACCCTGAACTCTGTCCTCTTTCAGTTGCATTACAGGGAAGGAGGACAATTTCTTTCTCTTCTTCTCTGCTTTTCTTCCATGTCTTACTCTGGTCACCCGTATACACATTGCAGGAGGTGGGAGGTGGTTACAATTAATGTTTATTGCTATCATTTTAGGAATACTGTTCTGTTAAATTGTTCAGAGCCTCTGTTGCTTATTGTTGGCTCTGAAAACATTTTGTTCGATGGGTGTCACACTGGTCTTTTGCAGCCTGAAAGCCTTCCTCAGAAAAACCTTCCTTTCTAGGGTTTAGTGTTGCTACTGGGCAAACAATTGGGATAACACTGTTGCATGTGAATTTGGGGGGTGGGGGGACAGCGTTTGGGATATCCTCAGAGTAACTGATTATAATAACTATATATAGTTCATCTTAACAGTTCGTTGGGAGGTGTGAAAATACAGTCTAGGAAAACATCTTTTATGTGTCGTACATTCTTTTTTTTTTTTTTTTTTAAATAGGCTTCACCAAGAGTGTTCCCTAAATATTTTTTCTGGGAGACAGAAGGCATGCATGTTTGGGGGGATGATTGGGGTCTTCAGGGTCTGAGAAGGGAGAAAAGCTATTGCAGACAGAACGGGTGATGTTCAGGTGGTTCTCCAGACAGGGCTGTGGTTTCCTGAGTGTGAAAGAGTTCCCTTCCCTTTGGGTTGCAGTGTCATTCTTTTAGGAACCTGAGGATGGGCCCTGGGACAGTTCAGGATCCATGTTCTTGGGCATACTGAGGAGTGTGCAGTATTTTGTGTCCTGGGCCTTATGCTTGCCTCCGATGTCAGTTCTTCTCAGTTTGCAGAGCTGAAATTCTCTGACTGTTGCTAGGGCACCTTGCCTGAGATTGTTCAGAGTATCTGTAGTGGTGCATAGGCAGAGCCTAAAGGGTTATGTGGTCCTCTCTTGTCTGTCTTCTCTAACTGTACTCGCAGCCAGGCAGCTCCTAGGCATTGTCAGGGAGCCAGGGTGCTAGATGCGCCCTGAGGCTCCGCTAGGTCTGCAGGATGAGCCAAGCAGGGCTCTCGGTGGCCTTAGGAGCCATCGTTCCCCCCACCCCCCACCCCCCTTGAGCTTTAGTCACAGCCTGGAATGCCCTGAAGAGTTCCCCAACTCTTACTTACTTGTCCTTCAGGTGTCTGCTCAGGGGCCACCTCCTCTAGGAAGCCTTCCTTAAGTCCTCCGGATGGGTTAGGTACTTTTCTTCTGAACATCCACAGGTCTGGTATCACTGCACTATAGATGATTGATTACCCATTCAGAGCTTTCTCCAGGAAAACTAGCCATCAGCTAGTTCTGCCAGGGTAGATGGGGCTAGTCCCATTCTGCAAACAGATACCATGGAGCAGTCATTTGTAGTAGGAGTTGTGGTGAATGACACTCCTTATACTTCCCAAGTTAAGGTCGGTTCAGGCTTACTTCTGTTTCATGTTTAGTCCTCTGTAAGTCAGTGATTGTTCAGTGAATCACCTTAGCTTACTCAAGTAAATGCCTGCCCCAGAAGCCGCTGTGGAACCCTTAGCTGAAGGCCGAGTTTGCCTGGACTCCCTTGGCACTGGGCTGGATGGATTCAGATATGTGAATGTCACAAGCAGGCCCGTATTTAATAACGTTTTTGGACCTGGATGTTAGGCATGTGAGTGGAGAAGCGAATGCTGACAGTTCATCTGAGAGGTTTTATCCATGACCATTGGTGATAGAAACATGTCATTTTCCAGATTCTGTTTAGTTCTCTCATTTTGCTTTCTCTGACTGGTCCTTGCATGGCATCTGTCTGTCATTCTGGATCCAGATTATCAGACTAGTGATCTGTATCAGACTCATTTCTGGATAGAGCCTGAGAGCACTGTACAGAGAAGCTTGGACTCAGAGTCAGATATTCCTAGGTGTGAATCCTGCCTCCAACTTTTCATTCATTCAAAAAATATTTATTGGGCACCTACTATGTACCAGGCACTGTTCCTGGGGATATAGTAGTGAACAAAATAGACGGAGTCCCTGCTCTCATCGAGTTTATATTCTGCAGGGAAGAGACAGATGATAAACAAGCATGTAAAATAAAGAATGCCAGGTAATACGTGCTGTGAAGAATCTGTGACCAAGCGTGGAAATCTAGGAAAGTTACTTAACTTCTCAGAGCTTCACTTACCACATCTGTAAAAGAGATTCTGTTCCTTCCTTATAAGGCTGTTGGGATTAAAATGAGATTAAAGTCACGGAAGTACCTAGGAGACACATAGTAGGCGCTCTGTAAATCTTCCTATTTCCACATCATTTTCCTATGTGGATTTGGTGAGCTTTTTCCTTGCAAATGTAAAGGACCTTGCTTATCAGAGCACAAGGGGGAAAACTTCTTGTCGCAGTCCATTGCGGTTGCTTTTCCCAGTACCTGTGGAACATGTGAAAGCACCTTGAGGCTTCCTGACGTATAGTAGGTGTGCCAGGGTCTTCAGTCAAGTGTTGGACTGCTCAGCTGAACTTTGTATTGCCTCTTTGGCGAGACAAAAGAGCAGCTTCCTTGATGGGCGTACATCGTGTTTCATGCCCAAGCAGGAAGCAGAGTGAATATCTGCACCGAGCTGCCTGCTGTTGAGCAGCTGATTTTTGAATCAATTCCAGTCAGCAGGTGTTTCAGAAGAACCAAAACAGGGATTCCCGAGAGTCTGCTTCTATGGAATGAGGGTTTGTAAAAAAAAATCTCTTTCTCAAATAAACCTTGAATTGACTGTGTGCCCCTCCCTAAGTGGGAGTAAGATAAGTAGGAAACAGGTACAGCTGCGGGGCTTTTTCTGTGGGGAACAGACACAGCTGTTCCTAGGCCTGGCTTCACCAAGAAAAGGGAATCCAGCCCGTGACTTTTTTCCAGGTGTGGAAATAAGCTGGGTGGTGCGTGGGCTTTTAGTCTGGAAGAAGGGAGAACCTGGCCGGGGTGTCTCTGGTTTTTGCTCCTGGAAGCGAGATGCACACTAACCTCTCTGACGTGGGTTTCCGTCTTCTCCTTCCAGGCCGTGCACATGGGGATGCGAGCACTCATCTATAATAGCTCCACCCGGGGCTCTCAGGCCGAGCAGTCGGGCATGAGGACCTACTACTTCAGTGCCGACACACAGGAGGACATGAACGCCTGGGTCAGGGCCATGAACCAGGCTGCACAGGTGCTATCTCGATCGTCACTGAAGAGGTCAGTCCCCATGGAGGGTCCCTGCCAGAGCGCTCCCTACACAGGTGGGGGAACCCAAGTAAGAACTCTTGGATGCCCAGAATTCCACCGTTCGCTCACTCGTATTAAGCATTGCCCTCTCTTTGAAGTCCTTTTAAATGGTGACTTCTTCCAGGAGGAGACTGTTTACAGAGCCTACACATGCTGCAGGCAGAGCTGGAAGGTCCCCTAGGAATTATCTAGCCCACTGTCCTCATTAAACAGAGAAACAGGAAGGGCTGGGAGGGTGAAATGACTGCCTGGGATAGACAGCCTTGGTACCTGGTTGTACGTTTCTCAGTCTTTCTCCTCTAGCGTGTGCTGGAAGGGAAAACCCTGGGGCTAAGATTGGGGAGGAGAGAGCGGACAGACAAGAAAGATCTTGCAAACTGGAAACATGCCACCGATGGCCCACCTTGTTGTTGGGAGCTGACTCGGGAGCTGTCTTCCAGCTGCCTCTTCCCTCGAGTGGGCCAACCAGGGTACCATCAGGGATCTTGAAGTTCCTGAGTCTGTTGACTGTGGGTGATTCCCTGTGAGAAAGCAGAGGAGAAACATGAGTGGAGTCATGGGCTTGGAGAAGGTGGGGTAGCCCTAGAAAGTCAGGGTGCCTTTAGGGTCCTCATCTGACATGAGCCCCGTTCTTCACTCTCTGGACACCTTGCCCTGCTTAGAGGCCTCTGACAAAGGTCTGTTAGTGAGGTCTCAGAACAAGAGTAGTGTCCTCCAGCAACCTAAAGACAGGATTCGTCAGTAACTGCAAATGGGTTTCACATGGATGTTTTTATATTGTCCACCTTTTCCAACTCATGTGTATGTGATTTTTGGTGTTAGTGGTACTTCCTAGCTTCATGATATCTTTCCTGAGACGATCAGACCTTTGATATAGATAGTGACCTCCCTCAAGAGGCCAGGTTGGGGTCAGGCTCTACCCTTGGAGCTTCCTAGCAACTCAGTCAAGCATTTGTCATGCTGGGGTTTTTTTTTTCTGTCTATTTTTCAGTATCCTAGGCTTCAGGTGGGAATCATCTTTGTATATTCTGCACGCCTGACATATAATAAGCTCTCAAGTGTCTGTTGAGTGAGTAAGTGAGAGATTGGAAGAATGAATGAATATGTTGAACAGAACAGGACCAAAGACTGTCCTGGAAGTTTCCCCGTGGGCCCTGAATCAGTAACTCTTAACTACAGGTATTCAGTCAGGTTTGCCTCTGCTTCTTAGCATTGTCATCCAGCCTGAATTTTTCTGTTGTGTCCATAATGATGATATGAAAGCCTGTGCCATTAACCTGCAGGTACTCTGTTCAGAGTGACATTGGCATTTCCACCTTCATCCTAGGAGAAGGAAACTGGGCAGGTTTGACACGATTTACTCCTAGTTTACATGCTCACTGTTTCCTAGTTTTTGTTGTTCATTCTTTTTTTTAAAAAAAATTTATTTATTTATTTATTTATTTATACACACATACATACATGTGTACAATCAGTGAAGACATTCCCTGGCGGTCCAGTGGTTAAGACTCCACACTGCCAATGCAGGGGGCGCAGGTTTGATCCCTGGTCGGGGAACTAAGATCCCACATGCCACGTGGTGCAGCCAAAAGAAAAAAAAAATCAGCACAATAAAGGCAAGAAAAATTTTTAAAAAATGCAAAAAATAAAGAGAAATATCCTTGGTCACCTTCCCAGGGTTACCTCTGTTACCAAGTTAACAGGGATCCTTTTAAACTATTTTCTATTCATATATGTGCGTATATGAGCTTATATAAATGTAGAGGGGTTTTTTGTGCTTTTTTTATAGCATGAATGATATTGATCTTGAAAATCATTCTGTATCAGTGTATATGGGCTACCTTTATTTTTGACTGTTGTATGGTACTTCATAAGGTAGAGGTACCATAATGTATTTAAGCATGTGCCATATCTTGGATAGTTTATTTTTTGTCCTCTTTTACTGTTGTAGGTAGTTGTGTAATGAAAAACTTTCTACAAGCCTCTGCATGTGTGAGGCTTTCAGATTGCCGGGTCAATATACAATGCATTTTTAATTTTAATCAATTACCACCAAACTGCCCTTTAAAGAAAGCTGTATATTCCACTAGTGAGAGCGCTCATTTCCCCACATCTTTGCCAACAGTTGATATTATTAATCTTTTTCATTTTTGCTGAGCTGTGTGTAGATAAATGGTATCTGGTTATTTTAATGTGTATTTTCATGATGGTAGGGACCTTTTATATTTATTGACCACTTGTATTTCCTCTGCACTGAATTGCTGGTACCTGTTCTCTGCCCATTTTTCTACCGAGTTGCTTGCTTTTCCTCAGTGCTTTCTTTCCTACATGTGCTGATATCTGCCCAGTTAGGAATGCAGCTTAGCCTATTGCAGAGGTTGGTTATAGGCTCTCCAGTCTTGTTATTCAGTCTGTAATATTCTGGCATTTTCCCTGTTCTCTTGGATTCCTCAGAGATCACCTGAGAGGTTTCTTGAGCCCATCTCCGAGTTCCCTTAGGGCCCTGGCGTGCTAACAGCTGGGCCTTTTCCGTCTTCCTCCCCACCTTGGTCTTTCAGTCTCTCTTAACCAAGGTTGTTCTCTTATTCATGATGAAGTTCATTCATCTTGATGAAGATAAGGAACTAAATCCAGAAGTTGAAGAATTCAATTTTATTTGTGCTGTGGTCATCTTCCCAAGCAGAGATACCTATGTCTCATATTTTTTTTAAAGTTCTCCCCTTCTTTATTTTAATTCATAGAAAATAGAAAATTTTGTTTTATTTTACTTTGCTTTAAATAAACAAACCTCAGTCCCTTCTAGACTTTACCATTTTTGTAGTCATTCATGTAGGCCCATTCCACTGGATTTGTATTTTATCTCTGCTTGATGCATTTCTTGTGTCCTTTTATAACGTGAGCTCTGAGAGCTCCCTGTGTTTTTACACTGGTTTCTTTCTACTAGCAATGTTAAATGGGTTCATTCTTGTGTCCCGGCTTTGCTCAGTTCTTTTTGCCTGACTAGGGCACTGGGTCAAAGATGACTTGAGAATGAGATCAGGCTTAATAGGAAAAAGTGCTGTGATTGATAAGTGATGTCTGCCTTCAACCGTTCAGGATGAATTTGCTCGCTGAGATTAGGAATTTTTTTTGTTTTTTTTTACTTTTTCCTACCTGAAGATTTTGTAATTAACTATCAGATTTTTGTTTTAGAGGGGCTCCGTCCCTTCTCCACTGGGCTGCCTTCCGGATCTCAGGCCATTTGTATTGTCCCTAGCTTTTCTCTGAACTTTTAAAATGTGTTCTTACTATGCTCTTAATAAACTCTTAAAATCCCATTATCATCTTTGCCCAAGGTTTCTTCCCCGTTTTAAAAAAAAAAAAACTTGTTATACCTTCTGACGCAGACGAAAAGCAGAATAGCATTTCCTCTTAATTTTCTGAGAGATGAAATTGTCAGCCAAGGAAATTCAGACTTATTAAATGTTCTATTTTACCAGAATAAGATGTTCAGACATTTGGTTAGTTAGAAGTATTCATCATGCGGGACTACATCTTGCCTCTCCTCCACTTTGGTGATATGCTCTGCAAAACCTCCATCTCTGTTACGTGGGTGGCCCCAACCATAGCTTTTTGTTCTCTCCCTCCTTGTTTCTCACCCAAAAGCTTCTATCCTTATTCATACAGGCAAATGTTTTCTTTATGAATGTGGTACATTAGGACTTCTGATTGCAGGTAAAAGAAAACGCAAACTTACCTTAAAGGGGGAGGAATTTATTGATTCATGTCAATGAAAAGTTCAGGATAGCTTCTAGCTTTAGAAACAGTTGGGTTCAAGGCTCAGACAGTATCATTACAAGTCATTCTCTCAGGCTCTGCCTGCCTGGGCTGGATTCATTCTTAAACTCCATGTGGAGGTCCGTGGCATATCTAGGACCTGGTGGCTAGATAGCTACAGTAGCCCCAGACTTGTGTTGTCCAAGTTAAGTTCAGCAGGAAAGAGCCAGAGTCTTATCCAGAAGCTCTGAGATCTTATTCTGATTAGACAGGCTTAGGTCACATTGATTCCCAAAATCACATACTGTGGCTAGGGAATGCACGTACTGATTGGCACAGACCTGGGATACATGCTTCACTTCTGAGAACTAGACCATGGGGACTGAGAGCCAGGTAGGGGTGGATTCCCAAGTAATGCTAGGGTTATGGGCAGAGGAAGGAGAAATGACTTGATGGGATGTGGTAAACGAGATGCAAGCAACCAATATCCAGGCCACTTCCTACTGTATCAATTTCTTTTGCCTTAAGTACTAACCCCTCCCAGAGTTTAGTCTCTGAAGTTGGATAGACCGGGGTTTAAATCCCAGCTTTACTACTTTCTAGCTGTGTCACTTGTGCAATTTAGGTATGCTTTTTAAACCTCAGTTTTTCGAAGTTATCGGGTTTTTGCAAAGATTAAATGAGTGTATAAAGTGCTTACTTCGCACGTTGCCTAAGACATAGTTGATACTCCATCTCAGATGTGCTAGCTTCCATAGGGTTTGGTTTAACAATGTCATTGGGTCTTTTTCCTTTGCACCCTTCCAGTTTCATCGTTAATCCTCTGGATTACATTGATGATGAATCTCTTGTGAGCAAATCATACTCTCTCCCTTGCCAGGCTGTGCCCATCCCCTAGCACTGGGAGTTGTGGCTCAGCAACCCAGCCTCCCTGCAGCACTGCCCCTCAGCCTGCCCCTCGCCGCTCTCCTCCTCCAGCCTCTTCCTACATCCTCTAACCACAGAGGGAGCTGAGCACCCTTGCTGCACCTCCTCCCTTTCTCCTCTTGTTTCCTACACAGGCTTCAGGGTCTCTTGATAGACAAGTATTCTTGAGACCCCAGCCCTACGCTGTAAGGAGCACCAAGCACTGCTGCCAGAGCCTGCCCTCTACCTCCTTCTGTCCGTAATTTCTTCTCCCCTATTTCCATGTTCCTCCACTTACCGGACTTTGGATTCTGGTTTTTGATTCTCCACAGCCTCCTTGAAATTTGTCTTCTGAGTTCCCCCCTGTTGAACTGGTTGTTCTTCTCTTGTCTAAGGATGTCTTGTTCTTTCCAGTAAGCTAAAGCACTGAGCAAGGAGGTCAGCTTGGTGTTACAGTTCACAAACCTGACAAGCAGTTCAGATAGGAGGGCCTATCGGAAGACAACTTATCTCTTTTTATCGGTTTCCGAACCTCTCTGGTCTGTGGTGTAACTATAGTCCTGTCTTGGGACTGAAGGAACTTATAGCCTAGTCACCTTTGGCATAAAATCCAATCTCCTTAGTAGGGTTTTTGATCCCTGCCTGAGTCTGGTCCCTGCAGGTGCCTTTGGCTCACATTATGCTATTCCTTATCCTCTCGGCCCCAGCCATACTCAAATTATTGAATTGGGTGCATTTGTCTGTACTTTTGTCCACTTAGTCTTTTATTCTACAGTTCTTTATTGAGGGCATATTGTGTGTCAGACACTGTTAAGCACACTGAGAAATACAGCAGTCTTCAATAGAGAGGCAAAGTCCCATGCATTTTTGGGTGGGTGAGGGGGAGAGAGACCGTATACAGGCAAACAAATCAACAAGATGATTTTCTGTCATGATCTATGCATGAAGGCAGTAAAATGGAATGATGAGATGGGGAGGGACTAAGGGGCAGGGAGTAGCCACTTTTGTTTAGGTGGTCAGGGGAGGCCTCCATATGGGGAACGTGTGGAGGTGAGGCCTGATTGATGCAAGAAAGTTGCATATGTAAAACTTCGAAGAAGAGTGTTCTGGGCAGAAGGTAAGGCACTTACAAATGTCCTGAGGCAGGAATGAGCTTGGTTTATTCAAGGAACAGAAAGCTAGGGAGTTATGGCCGAATCAAAGTGAGCTAGGGGGAGAAGAGACTGTGATAAGCTCTGGCAGGTAGATGGAGGTCCATATCGTGAGGCCCAGGATCCCTCTGGGCCTTGCTCATCTGCTCCCCTGGTCCTCACCCTTATTAGGACAATTCAGCACAGCCTTCAGGTCCTAGCCTATGCATATTTCTTCCTTCTTTGACCCTCAGTGTGTCAGATGCCTCTGCTTATAGCACTCTTTCGTTCCTTATGCATAGAACTTTCATGTTAAAGTTATGTTGGCCTGCTTTCTCACTGTCACCCTGCTAGACTGTACGCTCCTTGAAAATGAGAATAGTCCTGGCACGTAGTAAGCATTCAGTTAGTGGATGGGGGTGTGGATGGTTGGATGGATGAACAAAACTTCTACCTGTAGGATGTTCACATAAGGACTTGGGGTGTCTGAGAGCAGTCTGAGCACTGCTGTGGGATTGATTGTGGGGAATCAGCCTGCTCAGAAGTGGCCCACACGTCTCTGGCTATCTGCACTCTCTTCAGAGCATGGAATCTTTGGCCTTCCAAACTCTGATCACTTTGGTTAAAGTGTGGCAGGACAACACCTGAGGTTGGACAAGCCCCTTGGACCCTTGACAGAAGTAATGTATAGACATGTTTTCAGCCCAGGTGCAGGGCTTTGGAGTTGGATCAGATGGAATTTGAGTCCTGCTTATGTCACTGGTTGCATGATCCAGAGCAAGCTGCTTAACCTCTCTGAGTTTCACGTTCATTACCTATAATGAAACAATAATATCTCTAGCTTTGTGCAATGATAAGAAGAGACAATATATTTAAAGTGCTTAGCGTAACTTACTTTTGCAGTTAGTAGGTGCTCACCATAGTCCCTGTCTTTCAGTAGAGACAATTTATTGTAAGTAATCTGGTGCTCATGTGAGTGCCCTCAGCCTCTCTGGGCTTGACAGTACTGACCTTGCAAGATTGTTGTAGGGATTAGAGATGGACTATGTCAGGTTCCTGGCACACAGTAGGACGCAGCATATAATAACCAAGCATTGGCCACAAAAAATGAATGACCCAGACTCTCTAACTGCCGTAGAGAGATGGAAAGTGAGTGAGCTTGGTGTGTGCCAGAACTCCAGACTGGCTCAGGTTGGGCTGTGACAGTTGAGCGTTACTTACCCAGCTAGAAGGAAGAGGGAAGGATTCTCCGGGCAGGAATGAACAAAGTGAGGAGACTTGGCAGCCATTATATATCTTTCCTTTTTTCTTCGTCTGGTTTGTCAGGTCCTTAAAACTTCACAGGGGACTTTGCCAATAGCCGCTCTGCTGAGGCACGTGATGGCCTCAGGTAGGAGTCTGGTGCTTCATTTATCCTTCAGTCTCACTCTTCTCTGGGGGAGGACAGGCCCTCTTCTTGTTTATTTAGAGCAGAGCGTGAAAGGCAGCAAGTTATCTTCCCCCATCCCAGGGGAACTGCCCTATTTAACTCTGGGGAAAAGTAGAAACCAATTCCTGTCTCCATTTCTCTCCAGCCATTTCCTTCCTCAAATCTAGGAACTAATTCAGCTGAGCAAGCCTGCCTTCATGCTCCCTAGAGACTTTGGGCCCATTCTCTTCAGCCTTTTATACAAGTCTGTGGACTGTGCTCAGGGTGGGTTCTAGATTTTGAGCCCACTGTCCTCCTGAGCCTTGGGGTCAGTGCTCAGGAACTTCTGCCCTTGACCTGGCGCAGACCAAACTCTCTAAGGATATCAGTGGCCTGACCCTTGTTCTTGGGCTATTAGTTTGGTCATTTAGGTATGGTGAGTAGGGAGGGATCCTCCACTGGGATTGCGACAGGAAGGCTGTGTCTGCCAACAGGACCAAGGTCCAGCTGAGCTCCTATAAGCTGTCGTTCCTTTTCTCACCCAAGTCTTTGAGATTTCAGGTGTGTGTGTGTTTAACATCAAGATAGAAGTAAATGTTGTTCCTTATTTCCTGGTGAGATAAAGGGTTTGGAGGCAGAATAAAATAATAGCGTACAACTGCTTGGTATGATCTGTTTTACTTCCAAGTTCATGTGAGGGACAGGAATAAGATAGAAGTATCGTCAGTCTGAAATAGGTGCTCTTCCCACTTACAGGGGAAAACAAGGATTTTCTCTAAGCAGACATAAAGCATTGCTGTGATGTGCTGAAAATGGGGAGGGGGGGGCCCAGTCCCTGCTAATGATGGGCTCAGCCCTTTGTTTCAGTTAGGGATTGCGTTTGGTTGCCAGTAATAGAACAACCCAACTTAGGGTGGCATAATCAAATTGGGTTTTAGTTTTCTCACTAGCAGGGATCCAGAGTCGGTTAATTTGGGCTCATATAGTAGCTCCATGATGCTATCAGGGAGCCAGGCTCTTTCTCACTTTCTACCCACATTTTGGCAGGTGGCTTTCATCCTCATTTTTGTCATCTTGCAATCCAGCATAGAGTCTAAATTCCAGGCAGGAAGAGGGGAAGGGTTAGCTAAGAGAGCTAAGCTTTCCTTCTTTTAAAGGCTTTCCTGGAAGACCCATCCAGCAATTTCTGTGCACATCTTATTGGCCAGATTTATGTTACACCGTCAGCTCCAAGGGAGGTTAGGAAATGTAAGTTTTTTGTTGGGTACATTGCCACTTTGAAAAAACTGGGGCAAGGAAGAAGGAGGGAATAGATATTGGAAGCCAGTACATTTGCATTTGAGGACACGCTATGTGCCAGCCCCGGTGCTGTGCTCTTTCTGTGCATTGTCTCCTTTAACCCTCAAAATGACCCAAGGAGGCGGAGTTTGTCCCCATTTTGCAGATGAGGAACCTCAGACCAGAGAGGTCAGGGACTTGCCCAAGGTCACCCAGCTTCTATGGGCTGGAGCCAGCTCTTGCATCCAGGTCTGACTGGCTCTAATCCTATGCCCTCTGGGTTTGTCAAGCTTGAGAAGTGACACATGTGGCCAAAATGGTCAAATGTCAGGAATTCCCTGTGTTTTTGAATAGTCACTGATTCCAGGTGCTCACAATGATAGTAATGACCTGCACAAGAAAGGCTTGTGTCATCTTAGCTGAACATCTGTGCCCTGCATGGCCAACTTCTCTGAATGGCACCGTCACTGAAAGCCAAGGGATACTTCATTCTTTCCCACCACTGTGCTAAATTGAGCATTGCAGATCTCTTGTGACAGATCTCCTGATTTGAGAAGTCATGTGTTACATTGGTGGGAATGCAAGGAGACAGGGAGAAGACCAAAAAACACTTTTGCCTTAAATCCTGTAACTTACTAAGTTAAATGTTTGTCAGGTAAGGTGGGGGAGTCGGGAACATTCCCTTCACCTTTCTTACCTGCAGCCAGAGCCTGAACGTTTTGGACACAAAGGCGTCTTATCTGAGGTGAGTCCCAGCAGCTGTGGAAATAGAAGCTGTTCGTAACCCCGAGTATTAGGGCCTAGAAAAGCTGCCAGGTAGCAAGCAGACTACCATTCTTTTAGCCATCCTCTAAAGGTTTGTTTTGCAGCAAATGCTGGTGTCAATCTGAGAAAAGGGTTTATCTTTCTCAATCAACTTTATATTCAGGACGTGTTGGCATGTATTGGAGTGTGTACACTCATATGTACACGCACAGTAGGGACTAATATTTGTAGTTATAAGTTAATTCCAAGGTTAGAAAAGACTGGCAAACTCCATGATTTGGGGTCAGCTTATGAGAACGGTATTAAATGTGGTCACCATGATTAAATCAGGCTTTAGGGTTGTCTGGGTTTGACAGCAGAGGCTATTTTCTCTATTACTTTCTTATATCCCCTAGTGCCTGTACCAGTGGGGATGTATAGGTTCTCAATAAATACATGGAAGTTGATTGGTAAAGAAAGAAAAATCCCCGTTACAGTTGGTTCGGCTAAGACATTGTACCCACAACCCCCGGGTTCTGAAGTTGAAGAAATCCTCTTTTATTTTATTTTAAAATTTATTTTATTGAAGTATAGTTGGTTTACAATGTTGTGTTAATTTCTGCTGTACAGCAAAGTGACTCAGTTATATATACATTCATTTTCATATTCTTTTCCATTCTGGTTTATCACAGGATATTGAATATAGTTCCCTGTGCTATACAGGAGGACCTTGTTGTTTATCCATTCTATATATAATAGTTTGCATCTGCTAATCCCAGCCTCCCAATCCATCCCCACACCTCCCCACCCCCTGCAACCATAAGTCTGTTCTCTATATCTGTGGGTCTGTTTCATAGATAAGTTGATTTGTGTCATATTTTAGATTCTACATATCAGTGATATTATATGGTATTTGTCTTTCTCTTTCTGAATTACTTCACTTAGTATGATAATCTCCAGGTCCATCCATGTTGCTGCAAATGGCATTATTTCATTCTTTTTAATGGCTGAGTAACATTTCATTGTATATATGTACCACATCTTCTTTATCCATTCATCTGTCGATTGAAGAAACCCTCTTTTCCCTTCAATTCTGATGTCATCCATTTAGGTGCATATTTGTTTTACTACATGGCTTTTACAACAAGGGGCTGTTTATCTTTGTGGTGGTGATAACAAGGAGGTACAGTTACTTTGGTCTCACAATCAGAGTAACCAGGTTATAAAGCTTCAGTATCTTGGCTGGGGTGTGACCCAGAGGGCAGCCAGAGCTTTAATCTTCTAGACAGCAGCCTAAGCGCACCACTAAGGGGTGGTTTCCTGAATTTGAGAAACAGTAGAGAAGATAAAGGCCAACTTAGATGACTTGAAGGCTGGGGTTACACTGATGTGGTGATGGGAGGATTAAAGGAAGAAAAGAAAGACAAAGGTTAAAACCTGTAATGTGTACATTGTGGAACAGAGTTGTCCCTTTAAAAACTTACAGTAAGAATTGCTTTTTCTTAAAGTGCAGGCCCCTGAATATTTCCCATATGTTCCTACTACTTGAGCTTATAGACTCACTGGACTTTAGGAATGGAAGGGTCCTTGGAGATCACCATCTAAATATGTCATTATAAAATGATGTAATAGGACTCCTTCTGCTATAAGTAATAGAGACCAAACTCAGACTAGCTTAAGGAGAAACAGAATATATTGATGCACAACCAAAAAGTCCAAAGATATATCTGGTTTAGGTATGGCTAAATCTAGGAGTTCAGGCCAAGTCTTTAAGATTCTATTTCTCTCCGTCTGCTTTTCTTGGTGTTGGTTTCACTCTCAAGTAGCTGCTTCCCATGTAGTTGTAGCAACTCAAGACCAGCTCCAACCACAGTCCTAGAGCTAACTCTGATTGGCCTGGATTGGCTGATGTGTCAGCCTCTGAGCCAGTCACTGAGACTTTGGAGCCTCAGCTCCACAGGGACTTGTAGAGTCAGCAGCACCTTTTAAACCACAAGGACTGAGCGTGGGGGAGGGTGATCCCCAAATGAAAATTGAAACACTGTTAGAAGAAGGGGTGGGAGATGGGGGGAAAGATGTCCCCTAGTGATGGATAGAAGGAGGTCCAAACAAGCTCCCCCCCACCTCAAAGCTTTGGGTTTTCATGGAGAAGTCACGAGTACATGGACATGAGATGTGAGATTGCTTTTCTCAGTTTCCATGCCTAAGTGAAGGCCAACAGTTCGGCCTGCACACACTAAGAAGCAGACCTGTGTTAGGGTTTGTATTTTCACTTTACATTGACATTTTAACCAGCTCCCTGACTGGATTGATCTGCCCTGAATCAGTGCTGATTATTGGTAGCTGAGGTTCTGAGGTTGTTGCAGGGACACCTGAGGTCTGGCCACCGAGATGTAAATGCAACAGCATTTCCATTGTTCATTCTTCTGTTGAAATGGAGAACCCTCAGGCTTGGCCATTTCAAGGAGTGATGGATGTCTAGACCAGGAACTTTTTACCAAGGAGCACAAGTCGCCCAGCTGCCCATTCAAGGTTCCCTGGTAATTTTTCTGGTCCTTCTGAGCTAGGCTGGAGTGGGTTCCCCTGCCTCCCCAGTCTAAACTCTGCTAAGCTTATGGAGCTGCTGCTGCTGTGTCTCTGGTGTCAGGTAATGAGGAGGCAGACATAACTAGGACCCAAGGAGGTGGGGAGAAAGGCAGCTTCCAGTGCGAGATGGGCCATGAAAGAAACCTGCCCTTGTCTATGCCCCAGAAGCTCTTTAGCCTTGGTTCACATCCTCCCCTGTCACCCCCACCCCATTCTCCTTTGCAGTTTCCAAGTCTGCATATGTGCAGATCATGGACATGCATTTGGAGAGGCAGTAGAGAGCAGTGGCTACAGCACATGGGCTCTGCAGTCTGCCTGGGATTAAGCCCTGGTGTCTCTCTTTCCCAGCAGTATGGTCTTTGGGCAAATCATTTATCTTCTCTGTGCCTCAGTTTCCTTATCTCTGAAATCTGACTAATAATACTTCAGAGAATTGTTGTCAGGTCAGTGTTCTTGCGTTCCTGTTTGAGCAGTTCCCTGACAAGATAAGTAGTCACATAAAGAGATTGCTGTGCCAATTCTCTACTCACCATCTTGGAAGAATGTTAATTATGCTGCTAATTGTACTTTGGGCTGTGCTGGATGCCAGTGGGAGAGACCCTGGGCTCAGGAGCCTTCTATCCAAGCTGACCTGTCCCAGACAGACAGGTGGACAAACAGCAAAAGGGAAAGGCATGAGAATATCACATGTACCATTTATTTGTTCATCGGTATTTATAGAGCTCCTATTCTGTACTGTTATTTCATGGAAGTTCTGGGCATACGATGAATGGCCAGCTGGGCCTCTGGCCTGAAGGAACTCATAGTCTACTTGGGCGCTAGATGAGTAAACATGCAGTTATGGTCCAGTGTGATTAGTGTGATAGTGGGGTCAGCTGAGATCCTGATCTAGACTGGGGGTGTGTGTGTGTATGGTGGCTTCCTGGAGGAGGTGACATTTAAGCCAGATCCCAGAGGAGTAGAAGTTAGGCCAGCAGAGTAAGGGGATAGGGTATGAAAAGAGCTCCAGGCAGAGGGAAGAGCCCATGCAAAGGCCTGGAGGTAATTGGAGTGTAAAGTGTACCCTTTGGGGAGTCTTGGCCGGGGGCTCCAGTCTGGATTGGGCTGAACGAGCTGCTGTCATTGCAGGGACATGGAGAAGGTGGAGCGGCAGGCGGTCCCCCAGGCCAACCACACAGAGTCCTGTCGTGAATGTGGCCGCATGGGACCCGGACATGCAAGGGATTGTTCTCATCGCAACCACGAGGATTCCTTTGGATTCGAGAGGCGGGAGCAGGAGGAAGACCGGTACCGGTCCCAGAGGGACCCACTGGAGGGCAAGCGGGACAGGAGCAAGGCCAGGTCCCCCTACTCGCCAGCCGAAGAGGATGCCTTGTTCGTGGATTTACCCAGTGGCCCGAGAGGCCAGCAGGCTCAGCCCCAAAGGGCAGAGAGGAACGGTGTGCTGCCTGTCACATCTGGCCCAGGAGAGCAGAACGGGACTGGCGGGTACCAGCGGGCCTTTCCTTCCAGGACCAACCCTGAGAAGCACAGCCAGAGGAAGAGCAGCCTGGCGCACGTGGAGCAGTGGGCAAAGGCCCAGAAGGCGGACGGCAGGAGGTCAGTAATGGACTCAGGATCGCTGCCGCTAATGAGCATAAAAATGTCATAAGAGTAGCTATCACTTACCCAGCACATGCTGGTACATGCCGGCCTTAAACTCTCTACCTCCATTATCTCCATAAATCCCTGCAACAGCCTTGCAAGGAGGGGTGATAGCCTCAATTTATAAACAAAGAAATTGGGGCTTGGAGAAGTGAGGGAACCTGCCCAGGGCACACAGATAAGTGGCAAAGGCAGAGTTTAGACTCAGTCCATGAGCCTCCCAAGTGCACAAGAGATTATATCGGGGGTAAGGGTTTCCCATTCCCCAGGGAGCGTGCCCGAGACTGGCGGCATGTAGACAGTAACTGATCTTCTCCTCTTACTTAGCTACTTCTCTGCATCCGGGAAATATTTGTAGCAGCTAGAGTAAATACAGATCCATTTTTAATTCCAGGCACGTAGAGAAGTGCTCAGGCACTGTTGACATTAAGCTTTATTATACCCATTCCTTCAAGAAATGGTTTTAATTATTTAGAGGGAATGCATCTCTTGCTACTTGCAAAGCACTATCTGTATTTTATTATAATTTTAGATTAATTAGGACACATTTATGAATGTGAAGAATTCAGGGTCACTCAGCTTCCACATTGTCCTTAGAAGCCACTGTGTGTTGTCTTCACTTTGAAGACAGCAAATCCCCCTCGCCATCCTCAGGCTTCTAAAACAAACCTCAGACTGGAGACGAGATAGCAAAGTCGTGGTGCATTCAGAAAGCCCTCCAAGGGCTGGAGGGGCCACAGTGGATGTGTCAGAGCCCAGGCCAAGTCTGCCACAGGCCTGATACACATGCTTTAAAGTGCCGCTCTCCATTCTCCCTGCTGTGAGGCCCACACTTTCCACTGTGGGGTCTGGAGGCGGTGGTGCTCCAAGGGGAATAGGCTAGGCCTCTTTTTAGGTGGGTGGGGCTCTTGTGAATATGTGGGTGTTGTATGCATGTGTGGGTTGTGTAACTTCTTTAATCTGGTCCAGGTGGGCTATTGTGAGGTTAGATGGTGGAGAACTCACTGGGAGTTAATGGAAACTCCCTGAGCAGTTGGTAGACATTGTTGTGGGTCAGACTAGGAGAAGGAAGGCCCTTTGTGTTGTAGCTAAGATACCTTCCCATTTCCTCCTGGGACAGACCAGGTGTCAGTTCTGTTTGATCAGATTTTGTGTTTTATTGAAAATAGCTACTGCCCAAGGACACAGAGGAGGGAAGCTGCTATTCTTGGTGCTGGGCTAGGTAGACCCCCTAGGAGGTAGTTCTAAGTGACCTTACTGCTGATGAGATTGGAAAGCTGGCAGGGGTTGTATCGTGCAGGTCCTCATAGTCCAAGGTAAGGAATTTGGATTTTATTTGAAAAAGCAATAGGGAGAGCCACTGGAAGGGTTTAAACAGGTAAATGATGTGATCTGATTCACAAAGAAGATAAGAGCCTAGGGAAGAGGCTGTTGCAGTAGTCCAGCATGGTGCCAGTGGAAATAGAAAGAAATAGATTTGAGGTACATTTTGGAGGTTGAAACAGAAAAGCTTGTCAACGAATTGGATGTGCAGGATGAGAGAAAGGGAAGAGGAACAAGGATGATCCCTTAAATTTTGACTTAACAACCAGGTGGTTGCTGAGATGGGGAAGGCTTAGGAACAAGTTTTGGGGGCAAATCGGGATTTCCGTTTTGGGGACTTTTAAGTTTGAGAAACCTATTAACTATCCAGTGAGGGAGGTGTTAGGTTAGGCACTTGGATGTGGATTGTGGTGTGGAGGTTTGACATTTGGTTGGACATGCTGATTGGGAGCAATCAGTGCATAAACGGTATCCCAACTTGGATGTTAGCAACAGAAGGGGGATCCAGTAGAGGAGACAGTGTGTCAGAGAGAAGCTACTCGTGATAAGTTAGCTGTTTCCTTTTATATGTATTGATAACAACTCTTAGGGACTGAAGTCAGTATGGGGCTGACTAGGGCAGGTAAAAGCAGGAGAAACCAGAAATAGAAGCAGATAGGAAGGGCATGGGTTTGGCCCTGATAAGCCTGTATTTCCTACTGAAGAGTCTGGATTTAATCTTGAAGGCCCATGAAAGCCATTGATGGACTTAAAACAGGAGCATGGCATGATAGTTTCTAATATTTAGGAGGGTGGTTTGAAGGGTGTTGGCAGGGAAGAGGCCTCAGGAGATTTTTCAGACTAGATATTCCTTACCTCATCTCAGTTCTCACATAGCAGGTCCATGAATATGGTGAAGAAATTTCCCAGGCTATTCTGATGTACCCCGCCCAAAATGAGAATGGCAGTTTTAATTACCCCTTGTTTAAAAAACTTTTTTTTATTAAAGTAATACCTGTATATAGTTTTAAGAATTTAAGTAGTATGACCCCATCCATCCCTATTCCGGATTCCACCACCTTTGAGGCAACCGCTTTCAATTCTTTTAGTAGTTTTATGTATTTATCTCTGTATTTCCAAATAAGATACTTATACTGCTGTTTCTTGAGTTTTCAGTTTTAGTTAGCTCTCGACATTCTACTCTAGATGATAAAGATTTAAGTCTCTTATTCCCCCCCCTCTACCTTTCCTTTCCAAAGACACACTTACCCTTATCCCAGCTTCATAATATAGTTATAGCATAATTTTTGTTTAGATCACTAGTCAGTTTTTACATTATTATATAATGTGAAGTATAAATATTCACAGCTGGGCCATGTAGTATACAATAATTAAATTCCATTTGTGGTACAATTTTTTATTTTCTGGTATTGGTAATTTTCATGCTTATAGCTTGCTTAGTTTTCTCTGTACCCATTACTAATTCATCACCAAATTCATAGCTGGATGTGTAAATCTCTCTTTGCTCAGTACCCTCAAATAATCAGTAATCTACTTACAAGGTAAAAAATCCAAATAAGACCAATGGGTAAATACTGAAAAATAAGTGTCCTCCTATTTTATTTCAGAAACCTAGATCTACTCCCCAAAGACCAACCACTATATTAAAAACAAAACAAAACAAAAATCCATGTTCTTCATCTTGCTTTGTTCCACTTAATATATCAATAAATATATCAATAGATATTTTAATATATCTTGGCTATCTATATCAGCACATATAGACATATCATTAATTTGAAATGGTGCAGAGTATTGCATTGTATGCATCTACAGTGATCTTTATACCATTTCCCTATTGATGGATAATTAGGTTGGTTATAAACATTTGCTATTACAAACTATGCTGCTGTGAATATCCGTGCCCAATTGTCTTTGCAAACAAGTGCAGGTATACTTGAAGAACAAATTACTTGAAGTGGAATAACTAGGTCGGAGGATATATGTGATTTTAATTTTGATTGATATTACACAATTGACCTTCAACAATGCTGTTTGAGTTTATACCCCACCAAAAGTGTCCCTGTTTCCCCACCCCACATCATCTCTGAAAACTACTATTTTAGGTTAACTGCTTGCTCTGGTGACCATATAGAAGATGGTTAAATGGAGAAGAGTCTGGAAAGAACATGACCAAGTATGAGGTGGTCATATTTTGGATAGGAGGCGAGGAAGACCTAAACAAAAGCGGTAAAGATGGTGAGGATTGTGAGGAGGGGATGGATAGGATACACAGATGTTGAGATTGGGTAGGTATAGGGCTTGGGAAACTGATTCCTCCAGGGCTGGAAGGTGAGGAGGGCCATAGATGGAGTTGAGGTTAACATTCAAGTTTGACTTGGTTAATAGGTAGATGTGGCGCTGTGCACAAGATGTGAGCATGGGAGAAAGAAATGAGCTTGAAGAGGAATGTGGTACCTGTGGAGTGGCCAGGTGGAGATAAGCAGTAGGTTATAGGGAATGTGGGTTCAGCTTAGGGAGAGATTTGGAAGTCATCGCCCTAGAGGTGGTAACTGATGCCCTGGCAGTAGTCAAGATCACCGAGGGTTGAATGCTTAGAGCAGTGGTTCTTAATCGTGGCCGCACAATTTGGTCATTTGAGGCCCTGCTCAAGAGATTTTGCCTTATTTGGTCTGGGGCAAGGTGAGGGCATCAGTCTGTTTTAAAAGCTCCCCAGGTGATACCAGTATATGAGAGGGGTTTGACATTTACTGAGGCCTGGGTCCCATGCTGGACAATCTGATTCTGATGATCCGAATTTCAGCCTGGACATCAGGAGTTTTCGAAAACCCCCCTACCCCTGGTGATTCTAACATGTAATCAGGGTTGAGAATAACTAGCTTAGAACAATAGCAGAGGGCCAAAGGCAGAACCCTGAGGGTCTCCAGTCCAAGGGGGTGGGCAAAAGCAGAGTCTGCATAAAGAAGTCTAGCAGAAGATGGAGGAGGAAAACGAGAGTGTGGTGAGGGAAGGTTCATCTGGAAGGAGTCCAGTTGGCAGCATGAGACTGCTCCCTGGATGTGGTGCCTTCTGAGGAGGCTGGGCACCACGGAAGGAGAATTTGGAATGTCAGGGTCTCTCTGCTGGTCTCATGCTCAGTAGCAGAGGCCTTTGGTTCCACTGAACTTCTTGATGGGCTTAGATGAGTAGACCTTCTTAATAGAGCTAGAATTTTGAAGTTAAGTCAGGAGGCAGAGTAATGTGAGGGGAAGGACAAAGGGAACCAGAAGGAAGGCATGGCCATTGAGAAACCCTTTGTGGCAGGGGTGCAGAAAGGACTTTGCAAAGCCGTACCGCTGGTATTAAGTTGTAAGTTATGTAAGTTATAAGTTGTGGTTGTGAAATGTCTCTACATAACTCTGGCAGCCCACAGACCTACGTTATTCTGCTACACATAATGGGGGCTGGGGGCACATGGGGGAGGTAAAGGATGAGAAGTCAACTGCAAGGAGATAAGAGGTGGTTGGGGAAGGCGTCCGACTGTCCCTAGGATGTGAGGAGGGAGTTCGAGCCCTTCTTATCTAAGGGGCAGGGAGACATTAGGTCTGTAAATGAAAACAGTTTGTTGGCCTTGGAGGTCATTGAGCACTCAGTAAGAGGAATCTCAGTCTAGTGATAGAAGTAGTTCTCAGGGGGCTGAAAAGTAAACGTGAGGGATTGAAGACGACCCTTTGAGAAGAAAGCCATCAGCCTCTGTGTAAGCAGGGTGCTCAATGTCTGATCGTTCACTCGTATCTGGGAAGGACTGCATATTGCATATCAGAGTTATCTTTTTTTTTTTTTTCCTTAAAGATGTGTTTGTAATCTCTTACAGTCAAGTAATAAGTAGTTCTGGCTGCTTAATAAAGGAACTTCCTCCTGTTGATAATACAGGAAAGGGATATCCCTGCTCTGTGTATGATTGAGACTGTGCTAATCTCGTTAGATGGAGCACGTTAGACATTGGAAGGAGGGTTATTTGAACTGTAATATGATCTCATATTCTCGGCTCTAGACCACACAGGGAATTATTTCTAATTGTTCTTTCAGTACTTGGAGATGTATATTATATTTCACTTTATTAAACTCCTTTAGAATGATGGTTTGCAAGGACAGACTGATACACCCTTAGAATCTTACCACATTCTATGAGGTTGTTTTGAAATTCTAGCCTTCTATTTTTTCCCTGGTGTTTAAAGTAATGCATACTTGTAAAATAAAATGGCAGGGGTGGGTGTAGAGTCAGGGATGTAAACATTACCACGAGGAGCAGAATAAAACATGGAAGTCCTGCACAACCGATGTGGAAGCTCAGGTGAGGACTGCCTGCTGCATAAGTAATTGGTTATAAAACTTGATTTCACGTTTCGATATGACCATTTTATAGGGGCTATATCAGAATATATAGGTGCCTTTTGGAAAGGGAGCCCCCCATGGCACAGAGCGGGATTTGAGGGCAGGAGACCTCGAGCCTTCTTTTAGATAAAGCTGGGGTTGGGGGCCAGCAAATGGATCTGCTCTTAGGACAGAGCGGCTCTGTGCGCTCCTGCCTGCTCCAGGGTGACCTTTACCTCATCTTACAACCCTACCTCCTGTGTCCCTCCCTCCACTATCCGTTAGTTACTGTGGTTTGGCCTCTGGCACCAGGACTCACCACTGGCACTGGGGTCTTTGGGGTCACCCCCAAATGGCCAGCTCTGGGAGGATGGCAGGCAGTGCATAAGCAGAGGGCACAGGCTAGAGGATAAGCTGAGGGCTTTGGGGCACTGCCCTAGCGGCGGTGGGCTCTGACCACCTGAACACCACAGGCAGGCATGGGGAGTGGGCTGCAGAGCCAGACTGAAGGGGTGTATGGAGCGAGCGTGGCTGGGATGTGCTTTGCATCGTTTGCATTTTGCTTCAGGCAGAGTGAGCAATGGTCAGTAAAGTCATGAACTCCCCGGGGGAAGCCCCCAGCCTGGTTTCTGCCATTGCCACCACTGCTGTTTGAGGGTTCAGGCACTGCGCCTTCCTCAGAGACACATTCCCCTCTGACTCTGGGAAATCCATAGCAAACCCTGCCACCTGGTGGCAAGGAGACAAGCTGGGCAAGCTGAAGAGATCTTAAAAGTACCTCCCGTAATTGCAAAGATAACGATAAAAAGGGAGAAGAAAGCCACCATTTTTTGAACGACAGCTACTTTTAATCCTCACAACAATCTATTAAATGGTTCTTAGTAGCCCCATTTTACAGTAAGGAGAGTGATACAATGAGTTTAAAAACAATTAGAACAGCACTTCTCAAACATCAACCACCTGGAGGGCTTGTTACACCACCGGTGGCTGGGCCCCACCGGCAGGGTTCCTGATTTCAGGTGGGGCCTGATAACCTGCATTTCTGACAAGCTCCCAGGTGGTGCTGATGCTGCTGGACTACACTTCGAGCTTAGAACAAGGTCTGGTGAGCGCTGCTGTATAAAGATTCGTTAGGTAAAGTTGATAGGTAAAGGCAGAGTCAGGATTGCAGCCCAGGCCTGGCTCCAGAACCTGTCCGTTTTACATCCTGCTGCCTCTCAGGTTAGACTCTTAGAGCTTAATAAAACTGTAGTTGGCCCTTGCTGAATTTTTCTTTCAGAAAATAAGATGGCTGGTCGGTAGTAGTTTTCACCATCCTATCCAGCTTTTGTGTGCCGGAGTATTTGTTGAAGGGCTGGTGATGTGTCAGCACTTTCTCAGACCGCGGACAACACCGCAGAATGTAAGACACAGTTGCCGCCCCGCAAGGATTTACAGCTTGGCCGGGGAAGAGACAGCTTACGAGTAGGAAAAGGTTACATCAATATAGGACCTTGGAAAAGTTACAGACTGTACAGTAACTAGGTCAGAGCAGGGCAGGAACCCTGAGGGCCGTGGCATTGCAGAAGGCCTCTGTGGAAGAGGCATGGGACAGTGTCCTGGAGAATGAGTGAGATTTGGTGATAGGGCAAAGTGAGCCCATATAGGTAGGGGAAGGAGGAACAGTATTCTGAGAATAAGGAGAGAGAAGTGGGAAGGGAGCACCCACTGGTGAAGGTACCGCCTGTGTATCAGGCAAGGAGCCTGTGTTCTCTTCCTGTCTCATTTATTCTTCAGGACAGCCTTAGGAGGCAGGTAGTTCTGTCCTCATGTTATAGGTAAGGAAGATGAGGCTCAGAGCAGTCAGGTAAGCTGCCTAAGGTCACACAGCCAGTGGATTCAACCCTAGGTCAGACTTCCTCTGCTTTTTCTACTGCAGAAAGTTGTCCAAGTGTGTAGGAGGCCAGGCAAGATTAGGGTGAGGCCCTTACACTCAGGCTCCAGCAAGTGCAGGGGTGCACCTGAGAGGGGGGTGCCCCCTTGACGGCCAACTTGCCCCAATTTGATCCTGGCCCGGGTAGGAGGAGCAGTGAGAAAACAGCAGGAAGGGAAGGTGGGTTGAGGTCAGGTGCTAGAGAGCTATGAGTATCAGGAGAAGGGGTTTAGATTTTATTTCGTAAGCATTAGGGAGCCATTGATGGTTTTGGAGCACAGGAGTGATTAGATCCAAGCAGCTGATTCTGTACAGCATGGAAACTAGTTAGGAAGGTCTCAGAGTTGTCGGGGTGGAGGTAGTTAATCGGGATCTGGATTAAAGACCCCTTAATAGGGAAAGAAAGGAACTGATGCCAGCCACTTCCTTTAAGAACCTCCAGGACTTGGTGCTGGGGAACATCTTGGTGACCGGGAGAATCGTGAGGCATCTCCTAGAGATGTGCACACCTGATGGAAAAGCTGACTGATGGCAAGAGAGAGCGAGGCAGGTTTAATCATGCTGCACTTGAAGTGGGGCAGCCAAGTCAGCCTGGTAGGGGGGTTGACACTCCAAGGTTGATGGATAAAGTGGTTTAGGAATCCTCTGCGAAGGGAAGAAGCGACTGAAGTCCTGGGTGTCTGCGTTGATTGTTCTTTGGGGTTCGTACAGGGCTCCCTCACGTGCCTGGCTTTGTGGCTTTGCCTAGCTGTGTTTCCAGAAGCCCAGCAGACCCCTTGCTGGTCCTCTTACCTGTCCTCTCCTTTCTCCTCAGCCTGCCCCTGGACCAGACCCTTCCTCGCCAGGGTCCCAGCCAATCCCTGTCCTTCCCAGAAAACTACCAGACTCTTCCCAAGAGCAGCCGACACCCGTCAGGGGGCTCTTCACCCCCTCCCCGCAACCTGCCGAGTGACTACAAGTACGCGCAGGACCGAGCCAGCCACCTGAAGATGTCGAGTGAGGAGCGCCGGGCACACCGGGACGGCACCGTGTGGCAGCTCTACGAGTGGCAGCAGCGCCAGCAGTTCCGGCACGGTAGCCCCACGGCGCCCATCTGTGCGGGCTCCCCAGAGTTCGCCGACCAGGGCCGGAGCAGGAGCATGTTAGAGGTGCCCCGCTCCATCTCTGTGCCTCCATCTCCCTCGGACATCCCTCCCCCGGGGCCCCTGAGGGCCTTCCCACCCCGGCGGCCACACACGCCAGCAGAGAGGGTCACTGTGAAGCCACCGGACCAGAGAAGGAGTGTGGACATCTCGCTGGGCGGTTCTCCCAGGAAGGCATGGGGCCACACCACCAAGGTGAGACTCCGGAGGCCCTGCCAGGCTGCTGGGGGCCCAGCATTAGGACGTTAGGAGCCTCACATGGTTTGAACACAAACTTGAGCGATGTAGGATAATGACAGGTAACACTTATGTAGTACTGTACTTTAGCGCTGGGTGTAGCGCTAAAGGCTTTAATTCTTACAACACCCCTATGAGGTAGGTGCTATTATTTCAGGTTTCCCCCGCTATCTGAAGGTAGAGTGTTCCTATGAAACCTTTAGTAAGCCAAAGTGGCAGAAAGCGAAGAAGCAGTTACATTTTCTGTGAAAGTGAAAATCCCCTTTGGATTTTGGTTATCAAAAACAGGTGCTAAAGGTAGGTCTTTTGTAAAATCAAAGTGGCATAAAGCGAACTTTTGTAAAGCAGGGGATACCCGTGTGCCCATTTCACACGTGAGAACTCTTAGGCATTAAGGGATGAAGTTACTTGCACAGGGTCACACAACTAGAAGTCTGCTTCCTTGCAGCTTGGAAGGCAGGGAAAGATGTCTGTGTTTAACTAGTTCAATTATTTATAATAACCTGACTTAAGTTTTAACTCCGGAGGGGCTCTCACAGTTTGTCATTGTCATAACCTGGTGAGAAAGATGTGTATCCCAGTTTGACAGATGAAGAGAGTCTGAGGCTGAGAGAGGTGCCGTGCCATGTGCTTGGCTGCCCTGGTAGTGAGTGGCAGAGGCTCTGGCCCCCGCCCCCCTCCACGCCCGGCTCTCGGTGTGACTTCCTGTCTCCCCTCCTGCAGAACTCCTCTCATGTGGACCGACGCTCCATGCCCTCCATGGGTTACATGACCCACACTGTCAGTGCTCCCAGTTTACATGGAAAATCGGTAAGCAGCACCTCCTCTCCCCCTCCAGGTGACTGATCTTATCCAGCTTGCAAAGGGCTAATCTCGTCAGGGTTCTCCCCTGAGCCAGTCAGATGCAATCCCCATTTTAGAGATGAGGAAACTGAGGCTCAGAGAAGTCGAATGAGTTGCTCAGGCCCATCCCGCTGGCATTGGGACCTCCTGAGGTCAGCGGAAGAGCCTGGCGGGGGGGGGAAGTGGAGGAGAACGTGGTGTTTATTCTCTTTGGGGCAGCATTTTGTCTGCAGCATTTTCCAGCCACCTGCCTTTTTCTCCGGTTAGCTCCTCTCCTTTCTTCCTGGTCTTTGCTTTGATTAGTTCACTGTCTTCAAAACTCAAGTCTGGGTGAGGTTGCACTGCTGGTGGCTGTTTCCTGATAAAAACTACTTCCTGCAGCCCCTTTTCTGCCGGTGCCTTTACTTGTCCTAATGACAGAATTAATGCAATAATTACTTAATGGTGTTACATCAATGCTGTGCCGGCACCGGGGTGAAGAGTAATTATAGCGTCGTGCTCCTGCGGTGGCTAATTTCCTCATGATGTGTCTACACACCTGCAGCTGGAGGAGCTCTCACTGCTTCTCACCCGGTTACGGCGGCACCAGGCCAAGTTGGCCAGGGTGCGAAATTTCGCCATCGGCCAGTTACTGCAGCACGAGCTGACCTTTCCCACCTGCCAGGTCAGCGCTGGTGGGCTCTCTCAGGGCTGGGGGCCACCCCGGGGACAGGGGAGTGACATGCTGGCCCGTGCTCCCTCGTGCCCGTGCTCTAGTCTGTCCTGCTGTCTGGCTCTCTCCCTTGTTCCTGCCTGTTTGCTTCTGGATGCTACTGCCAGACACCGTGCAGCCGTCATGGGGCCCACGCCCCTGTTGCTGGGGAGGAGGCTGCATGTGGTGTGAGGGACTGGAACTGTGGCTTCTCTGCCTGTGAGTAATGACTGCCAGGCTGGTGTGTGGTCATGTCCAAGGGCTGTGCTAGCTGTCATCCTTGTTGCCACCTTGGGTACTCCTTGGGATGCTGAGAGGTGTGTGTCAGCCTGGAGGGAGAAGGCATGGTGCCCTCTCATCTGGACAGTGCCCTGCTGACTGTCAGAGCATCTTCACACCCGTTATCCCAGTGAACTTCACAGTAGCCTGGGAGAGGTTAGGTAGGACAGGTGGGAAAGTGACTTGCCCAGGATCCCTCAGCTAGTGGAATGCAGGCTGGAGCCAGATTCCAGGTCCTGTCTGGCACAGTGTTCTAAACTGTTTCCAAGACATGAGGGGTTGCAGGCAAGCTCCTCGAGGAGTAGACAGACAGTCGTTCTCCTGGGCATCCCGAGCGTCTTAAAGAAGATGCTGGTCCACACGAGCCTGGTCCGCCGAGCTGCACAGAAGTAGGTGGAGGACAGATGAGGAGGTTGAGGGAATTGTCACTTTCCTCACCTGTCCTATTTTAGTGGGACCTGAGAGTTACAGGAAATGTATTTGGAAAAATGAATATAAGGGAGCACGTGCAAAAATCCTAATTTGTGGATCTGGGTGATTTTTAATAACATTGCTCTGTCCCTCTTGCTGCAGGACTGGGCTGATTGAGGAAGTAGGGATGGGTAAGGAGACAGTTTAGGGACAGAAATAAGATCTTGCAAACCACTGGTGTCCCTGGCAGTGGTCCTTCAGGCCTTCTCATGCTTAAAAGCACTGCCTGAACGTTTTGCATTATTTCTTTTTGTTTGTTTTACATCAGAGCTCTAAACTCGGATCACCTTCCTAGCCCTGGCTTGCTTTGGCTTGCTGAGAGGCCTCTTAGTTGGCTGAGAAAGTGCCTGGACTGTTTTTCTTAAGCTTTCGTAGCCCTTCTCCCTCACAGTTAGCTTCTGTGATCCATTACATAGGAAGCACAAGTTCTAGGAAATCAAAGAGTCTTTTTCTTATTCTCACTGTTCCTGGTAATTATACTGAAGAACTCAACAGACTGTCAGAGATGACACAAGCAGTCGGGTCTGCCTGGACCTTCCTTATCTAGCTCCTGACCCAGCCACCTTGGCTCCATGCTCAGCAAACGGAGCCAAAACTTCCAGGAAACTTTCTGCAGCTACTGGTGCTTATCGTTCCAGAACCCAAGGTCAAGAGGGAACCTCCCTGGGTCACCTAGGTCATCTCCGTGCCTCTTCCAGGCATCCGTCCACACCAATCAGGGGGTCATTTTCCTTCATGCATGTGAAGTGGCCCAGTGCAAAGGTTTGGAGCGTAGCATGTCCTCTTCCAGGTAGACCTCTCTAGTTCTGTCTCAGGAGCTCGCCTCTGCCTCAGCTGCTCTGCTGTCCTGGTCCTCTGGTGGGATGTGTGCTGTCTCCCTCCTCCTCATCAAACTGTCCCCAGCCAATGGGGGGAACAAGCTGGCTTTCCCCACATGGTAGACCTGTGAGATCCACCATGCTGAGAGAGCCCTGAGCTGCACCGAGACATTTGTGCTTCCTCTGTGGCCTGGATGTGCTGGTCTGCTGTGGTCTCTTGTCCCCGAAGCTGCACAGGTGTAAATGAGTCACACGTGAAGCCCTGAGTTGTGGACACCTTCGGTGTTCATAACTGGCTTTTTTCTCTCTCTGCTTCATTTGAAGGCTGACGATACCTACCTCCAGCTGAAGAAAGACCTGGAGTACCTGGACCTAAAGGTGAGTGGCCTCAGGGGTCTTGCTTTCCTGGGACACTTACCTTTCGGAGAGTGTCAGCCTCATTGGAGACCAGCCCCAAAGCCAAAGGCCTTGCAGGTCTTACAAATCTGGGTTTCAAATGAAGATGTCTCCTGTCTGAATCAGAAGGGGGATTTTTTGTTTTGGGGTTTTTGATTTTTTTCTTTGGTTGCTGTGGCTTTTGGAAATTTCTTTTTTAAATTGAATGTAATTGACATATAACATTGTATTAGTTCCAGGTGTACAACATAATGATATTTGTATATATTGGGAAATGATCACAAATCTAATTAACATCTATCACCATTCTTGGTTATTTTTTCCTTATGATGAGAACTTCTAAGATCTACTCTCTTAGCAGCATTCAAATATGCAATACAGTATTGTTAACTATAGTCACTATACTGTACATTACATCCTCATGATTTATTTATTTTATAACTGGAAGTTTGTACCTTTCAGAAGAGTCTAATTTCTTGTAGCCTCAGACTCTGGGCTTCTCTCAGTTTCTTGTGAATTCTGCTGTAAGGTCTCTGGCTTCCAGAATGAGGGCACAAGATCTTGCTTTCTTCCTGTCCTTGGTTAGAACCACAGGGTTCCTCCAAATAATAACCAGTTGCTTCTTCAGAGCCTCCAGTGGGGCGGGGGTGTGTTTGGTTCACAGGGTGCCACTGATGTGTGTTTTCAGGCACAAGCAGTTTGGTGGATTGTCTGGTTTTGTAGTTGGGGGGTACCGGAGGGCTCTGAGGGGTACCGGAGTCTCCCCTCCGTGTTTAGGAGATGAACGTCGGGCCCCTCCCTGTAGGTGATGAAGGTCAGGCTCTAAATCAGCCTCCACAGCACAGACAGAGCTGGGAAAGCTGCTAGAGAAGCGAGAGGCATTCTGCCTGGAAGAGGGCTGCTATTGTTCTGTTCCCACAGCTCTCCAAAAGCTCCCACTGTGAAAAGCACTTCTTATGCCTGAGCCATGACTTAGACTGAAGGAATGTGACCTTTAATTAACTGCGGGTGTGAGAGGGCGGGCAGAGGGCCCTGCGGGAGGACACCCAGGTGACTGCGGCGGGGGCATGCCTCCCTCGGTCCCCAGTGTACCTGGCTTGAGATATTTTTAACTTGGGGATTGTCGTCCAACCTTGTAGAAGCAGGGGTATGAACATTAGGTCCTAAGGCAGCAGAGGAGGGGCCTCCCCACTCTGAGGCAAGATCAAGACCTTTGATTAGGAATCCCTCAGTTAACTTAGTGTATCTGGTAATGAGCACTTGTGCTATATCCAGCTCTGGAGAAGCTAGGGGGGATGGAAGAGAAAAATCGAGGCTCTCTGGCCTTGAGAAACTTCCAGATGTTCTGGGTTGGGGAAAGAAAGCGTCCTGAAATAACACAGACTTTTTTGCAATGAGCGTATAAAGATTTGTCTGGCCCAGTGCTCAGAGCTGAGATAGTGAGGATGACTGTGGCTGCAGTGCTGGGAAGCCTTCTGGAGGAGGTGGCGTGTGTCCAGAGCCTTGAAGAGCCAAGGGTTTAGGTTGGGTGACGTTAAAGGGAAGGGAACTGTGGGAGCCATGGCTGGAAAAGTGGGGGCAGATTGTCCAGGTTCCAGAGTCTTTCTAGGCTTTAGGAAGGAAGGTGCAGTGAAGAAAAGTCAGACTTGGCTTTCAGACATGAGCGACACAAGGAGGGTTCTCTCAAAACCAGGACGTTTTCTAGCTTATGTGGTAGTCAGGTCACGTAGAGCATGAGTGAGTGAGTATGGTAGTCAGGACTCAGTGCCCAGACGTGGTGGTGTGGGCCAGATGTGCAGCCCAGCCCTCCCTCCTGCACTCTGAACCTGGGTAGGTCCTTCCACCATGCCCACCACCCCCATCTGACCTGGAGCAGCCCCGGGCCTCCATCTGCCCTGTGTACCACCATGTCCCTGTTCCCTGGCCTCACCATGCCCGGGGCCATGCAGGTGACACAGAAGTATTTGTAGAGCATCCACGATGTACCGAGGCCTGTGGGAGAGGCGTGGCTCACAGCAGCACAGGTGTACCACAAAACACTCTTCAGAGTGCTTGGTGCACGGTGTGAGGGAACTTAATAAAGTGCCTGAGCCAGAGTAACAGGAAATACCTGTCTTCTGATTCCTGTTTGTGTGAGATAGCCGACCTCACAGTTGGTCCTGGAGAGAAGATCCAGCTCAGGCTGGTTTTATTTAAAGATTATAGAACTTGAGCTCAATAAAAGGGATTTAGAGAGAGAGAGAGAAAAACTGAGGCATAGGATAGCAGAGTAGAGCCAGGAGTCTGTGTCCTCACTGCCAACAGAAGCGGAATAACAATAGAGGGTAAAATGTGTGTCAGTCACCATGTTTTACTTCTGTTAAATTATGTACCCGCGGCAGTAGCCCTATAAGGGAGGTGGTGTTATCTTTTTTTCACTGACTGCGGCTCAGAGAAGTAAATGACTCTCCCAAGGCCATGTTAGTAGTTACGGGGGGTCAGTACTTGGGAGCAGCTCTGACTCTGAAGCTGGTGCTCTTAATCACCCTGCCTCCCAGCCGCTCTTACAGTGCTGCTTCTACTACTGTGGACCCAAAGGGATTAAGTTTTTTATGGAGCTGAACTGGGGTCCTTCTGCCAGGAAATGTTTATGCTGTGATAGAGACAAGGTGCATCCTTGGGGTGTTTCACCAGCTAGGAGCCGTATGTGACCAAAACATTAACTAGTGATTGGAAGTTGTCAGTGTTTATCTTGAAAAACAGCTGTGTTGATACCAGAATTTCCCTGGTCTTATAGCTGCTACTCCAGTTGCTAAGCTCCTCTTAGAGAACCAGTCCCCCAATAACAGCACCAGCAGGTGAGAGACACTTGGCTTACCAGCAACATGGGTGGGAAAAGATGCTGGGGTTTGTGTTGTGTGTGAGTCATCATTCAGAAAAGCTGACATCACCTTGGCCTCCCTCCAAGAGACAGGCCTCCCTCCAAATCAGGGAGGCAGTGGGCCTGCTCTGCTCAGACCCAGCTGGGGTGTAGAGTTCCCACATGGACGTTTCACTTCAGGATCCAGACGAGGGAAGGGCTGGAATCAAAGGAGAGGTGATGAGGGGCTGCAAGAACTGTGGCTGAGGAGTGTATTAGGCGGGATGCTTTTGTTGGCAGGTATCCGAAACCCAAATCAGCCTGCTGAGCCACAAGGGGAATATACTGGTTCACGTAGCCAGGGCTGCGTTCCAGGAACTCAGGCCACGCCACCAACTGTTCTGCTTTCCACATGGGAAGAAAGGTGGCCACTTGCACACTCATGTTGGCTTCATCCCAGCCGAGCCTCCCTGTGGAGTGAAGGGTGGGGGATTCCCTAATGGAAAGCAGACTGGGCAGACACAAGAAACACAGCAGCAGGCAGCACAGCTACAGTGCGGATGGTTGAAGGAGGAAGGGGCAATGCAGGCAAAACATAGAGACAGTCTGTAAAGCTCTAAATGTTACCATGTGTCTTCCGGGGCTCTGAGGGGCGATTAAGACAAGTGGATCACAGCTACATGTAGACCGGTTTTAGTTGAGTAGAAGAAAGACTTCTCTAAAAGGGCCACCACAGGTCATAGTGACCTCCCCATCACTGCGGTGCAGCTGAGGCCAGGTGAGCACTGAGTGGGATGAGTGACCGGATCAGGAAAACCCTCAGGCCCGTTGACTCTTGAGATCCTGTGACGTGCTAGACAAGATGAGCTGCCACGAGCCCAGTGGGGGTCCCTGAGACGAGGGCCTCGGAAGACACAATTAAATGGGCGCTGTAGCCCAGCCTGGGCGTGGAGATGGCACCGAGCACAGCCCCGCTGTGACCAGCTTCTTGTGAGAGGTCCCTCCTGGGTCCTTGTGGGGAGAGGTAAGCCTCTCTGGAGAAGGATGGTCTCCCTGCCCCCACCAGGTTGGCACAGGGTCCCCCGCGTCCCTGTCCCAAAGGCCACAGACTTAAGGATCCAGAGCCCATGTCCCCTCCGCCTCCATCAGCTGATGCTTGGGTTCCAGAACCCGTTGGTGGTGTTTGCCCACATGTTGTGGAGCTTGGTCTCCTGAAGTGAGCATTCCTGCTGGGGTGCCAAATGAGCAAATAAAAGCAGACTCCACTCTCTTAGAAGATGCTCTGTGTTAGTGTCCTCTTTGGAAATGTTTACTTTCCTGGCAGTTTACTTGGCAGTGCCAGGGTGGAAAGGATTTCATGCTGATTAAGCATCTGTTCTTGCCTGGCAATTTTGGGGCACCTGTTGTTCATTATCTCACTTAATCCTCTCAGCACCTTTGAGCAAATAAGAATTATTATCCGCACCTTACTAATCAGGAACCCGAGTATCAGAGAAGTAACTTCTGCAAAGTTATGCAGCTGAGATTCGAACCCTGTGACTAACTTCACACCTGCCTCCTTTCTTCCGTGTGCCATGTACCTCATCTGCCCTGAAGTTGCATTCGCTGAGTTGTATTTCTGGCATTAATGTTCTGCTCTTCAGAACCCTACACCGGAGCCAGGTCTGAAAAGGGGGTATGAAGGTTCGCTGTTGTTTACGGCTTGAATTGTTTTTATGCATCTGGGAAGCACAGCTGGGAAAGTGAGGTGGGGGGGAGGGCACCTGCAGCCACACAGGTGGTGCCTTTTAGGTGGAGCAGATTGAAGTCAGCCCCAAAGGGGCTCTTGTCCCTAGTGAGGGACGTCATCAGTGGCTCCAGGTGCCTGGCCTCTGGACTTTTCCTGACAGAGCCTGAGATCTGGGCTTCTCTGTTCAGAGTCTGTTTCCAGTTAGCTTCTGGAGCAGAGTTCTTAAGTCATGGTCTGGAATACCATCTATCTCAGAATGATCTGGGAGCTTGATAAAAACTTGCAAATCTGGAGGGTTCTGTTGAATTAGAACCTCTGGAAATGATGCCCAGAATTCTGTGTTTTTAAAATCAAGCTCTGGGGTGATTCTTGTGCACAGTAAGCAGAGATCTTTTATTCTGAAGAGAGATTGTTAACGCTGGTCATGAACTAGAGCAATGAATATGGATGCTTGGGTCTTACCCCTTAGAGACTCTGATTTAATTGGTAATACTCAGGTATTACTCTTTAAGAAAGAAAGACACTCCCTAGGTGTTCTAATGTGTAGGTATGGCTGAGAAACATGGTTTAAAAGCAGTGGTCCTCGAAGTGTGATCCCAGATGAACAGTGTCAGCAATTCCTGGGGCTTTGTTAGAAATGAGCAATCTTGGCTCCCACCCCAGAGCTGCTTAGTGAGAACCTTTGGAGGTGGGGCCCAGCAAGTCTGTATATTCCCAGCCCTCCAGATGATTCTGAAGCATGCTCAAGTGTGAGAACCATTTTTTAGTGGAGTGCTTCCCACTCCTGGCTGCACATCAGACTCACCCAGGAGGGCTTTTCAGAATCCCAGTGCCTAGGCCCCACCCCAGACCAATTACATCCAAGTTTTCTTGGAGTGGGACTCAGGCATCAGTCTTTTAAAGCTCCTGGGTGATCTCAGTGGTGGAGGCAGGGTTGAGATCCATTGTCTTAGTGGGTGGGGACAGTTCCCTCTCAAAGGAGCTGGAAGCATTTGGCATCATGGGTAAGACATAATGGTTTAGGTGTGGAGGCGAGGGTCTGAGGGACCAAAGGTGGGTGGGGCTGAGACTAATGCATGGCTCCACTCTAAACTACAGATTCAGTATCTTACAGTATGTGATGGGGGGAGGACAGAGGAAGAAGCAGTCCCCTCTTGCCTTCAGTGGCAGAACCAGGAAGGACATGGGCACTGAAATCAGCACTCTCACGTAAACTAGCCTGCACGAAGATCCTTCAGGCAGCGCTTATGATCCCCCATTTACGGATGAGGGAACTGAAGTCTGGAAAGGTCCACCGGCTGGGAGGCCGCATAACCAGACTGAGACACACTCATTTGAACTGCACAACACACATCCTCCTTAAGGTTTCCCCTTGCCAGTTCCCCAAATTCTGGCTCCTTCAAATGTCATTTGATGTCTTACTTGTTACGATTTGTTGTATTTGCCTTTTTGTTTGGAACAGATAAAAAATAATGAACCTTTGATCAACGTGCTTTACAAAGTGCTGAAGAAGTCAGCACGGGGCTGTCGGCCCAGGAGAAGCGTAAGATGATCTGATCTGTATCTCCAGGCGGGGCCATTCCATTGCTTCTGGCTCAGTGCCGACTCCATCACTTGCTTCACCAGGGGCTCTCCTGACCGCCCCCAGGCTTCCTGCGAGTCATTTCGGTTTATTTTCTGTCTATTGAAGCTCCCTCAGCGTTTTGGCTGGTGCACCAGGCTGAGCCTCTCATCCGTAGTGTTTTGTGACTCCATCATTTGTGCTGCCATTGGGGGCGGGGGGTGGGGCTTGCCTAGCTTGCCACCAGCTTGTGTTATGTCCCCATTCTCGCTCGTCTGCCTTCATGGTGGGGGCTGCCCTAGAGCCTGGGTTCCTTGGGAGGGAGCAGCAGTTTCTGGTCACCTTGGAGGAGCTGGGGTGTCCTGAGATTCCACCGTGGCCCTGGGATTAGGGTGGCTCTTCTTCAGGGCAGGGTGTTGATGTTTGAAAACATTCTGGAGCTGGACTAGAACAAAACGCCCACCTCCCCACCATCCACCCCTTTGAGGGATGCAGAGGTAGTGCCCGAAACGTGGCCAGCTTTTATAGCATTCCAAGGGAGGCTGCAGGTTGGAAAGCAGAAGCTGTATCCAGTCATCTTGGGCCCTGCATATAGGTGTCTTGGGATGTGCTGGAGGGGAGTAAGATGCCTGGGAGGCCTTTAATTGCTTTCTGATGTGGAGACTCTTTCAAATGGATGAGTGCCCACTAACTTTCACTTTTTCTGGTGACAGAGGTGCTGGGGACCCATAGTTGATGTTTTGAATGGATTTAAACATAGCTATCACAAAGTGCAATTTTCAAAGGAAAATTAGATGTAATATACTGTTTGTGGCTGTGTCTTAGAAGCCTCAGCTCTCTGGAACAAAGCTAAATTCAGAAGCTTAAAGGGCCTATGAGTTGTGTAAACACTGTCACGAAGCCCCTGCTCTAAAGCCTGTGGCCTTTACTCCACAGAAAGAGGTCTCAGGCCCTGAGCACAGCCAGCTCACCTCGTTTTGTCACATTCACAGACTCACTAAGCAAACGCTTCTCAAATATCCTCAATACGCCAGGCCCTGGGCTGGGCTTTGAGGATACAGAGAAAATACATCACAGTCCCCACAGTCCCTCCTAATTAGGTTATTGTCAAGTGAGGGGAGGCAGAACAGATCATCTACTAAGGCCCATAATAGTGGCAGACACAAGGGGTGGGAGGATGTCCTGTGATGGGTACCAAACCCAGATGGAGGGAGGGAGACAGGGAAGAGCAGCAAGTGTGTCCCTTCTGCTGAGTTTCTAATCCTCATAGACTCAGTCATTTGAACTCCTAATTCATAGCACCTTAAAAGGGGACAAAGACGAAGTTACTTCTTAGGAAAGAGGGAGTGCTCATATCCTGAGAGAGAGAAGAAACATTATAAGTCAATCTGAAATGGAAATGAAAGCGCAGAAATTTGGGAGCATTTAGCTAGATAGGCAAATAGTCCTAAACACGATCGTCTAAGAAATTCTATATTACTGATTTTTGTAATGACTCTGATTCATCCCCCAAAAGGTTGAATTTATATTCAGTGTTCTGTGAAGGTAGTAAAGGACATACTTTTAGAAAGCTTTCCATCAAAAAGTTTAAAAGACAGCTTTCTGAAAGTGCCCTTTTTGTGCAGAAGTACCTCATTCCTTGCCTGATGGTGCTGGATAAATGAGGCATTGCTCAGTTAGACTCTCTGCCTTGCTATTTCAGTATCGAAAACATATCATTTGGAAAAAGCTTCAGTGACATAAAGGGAAGAGTTTTGCTAAGAGGAAAAGTCCCCAAAGCATTATCTCAATTTGAAAATGATTTCTTCCTAGGAAGCGAGGCAAGGGTCAGCCCCTTGGAGGGTAGACAAGCTCACGGCCCCTCGCTTTGGCAAAGGACTGTGACACAGAGTGAAGACTCCCTTACCTCTACCTGCTAGGTTCCCGAGTCCTGCCTGGGAAACTCAAAACCTGCCTGGTGTTGGTGGTTCACCAGGATCAACTCCCCTTCCTCGCTTCCCCCACTGCGCCCCCTACCCTTGCAGGAGCCAGCATTTTTTGTGGATTGTTGCTGTGGTCAGTGTGTTCTGTGACTGTGTGTATGGTTGTATGTACACATAATTTGCCAGTTTGAAGAGCAGAATTCGGCTGGAGTTCTACTTTTTCTAGGACTGACCTACATGTATTTCCCTTTCACCTGCCTGTGAGGCAATAAGCAATTTGCCGAGTGCATTCCAGTGTGCCAGGCCTTCCGTTCGGGGCTGACTTTACCAAGATAAAGAAGACAGTGGTCCCTGTCCTCTACTGTGCCGCCAAAGGGAGCAGGGGAATGGGTGGGGGCAGGTCTGCAGCCCAGGCTCAGCCTTCAGCTCAAGGCGTGGAGAGGGCTTCTCCCTTGACCTTCACCTTGACCTTTAGATTTGGGCACACGGTTGGCTTGAGTTTTGAGGGGAATGTTTGCTAATATATCTCTGCTTCTGATTCACACTCACAAACTTAATGGAGTAGGGAGAAAGTGAGGGCCATTTCTCCGGCAGCTGTGTGTCCCTCCATACTGGGACCCTCTGCATAGTGACTCTGCCATGGCTAGCTCCATCCTCCATTTCTCTGGTCAGATCTGCAAAATGGAGTTCAGCAAGACGGCCTCCCGTACAAGGGGCACGTTTGACCTGGCCATCCCTGACCATGGTTTGGCCATGGGGGTGCATCTGTGAAAAAGGTTCCCCCGCCCCTGCACAGTTTTTGACGAAGAAGGAGATTTGGAGGAGGAAATGAAAACATGGACTAAAAGAGTTAGTGTTTAACTTCGTAGGGGTCAGTGAGAGATGGGCAACGTGTCGCCCACACTGGGTCTAGGGAAAGATGGCAAATGTTGTGAAATTCCACTGGCTTCAAGTTTGGGTGATTTTTGTCTACTGCTTTGTGGTTTCCTTTCTTGAGAGGACAGGGTAGCTTATAACTTGTATTGCAAGTACAGCTATTCAGGGATCAGTTGAAAACCTCAGCCAGGAACAATCCAGGTTTCTTCTTCTCTTGGCCAGATCCTCTTCCCAGATATCAGAAGAGTGAGGAAGGCTGATCTTAGTCGTGGGGAGGTGGGCTGTTCAGACTTCCTTGAAGTAAGGCTCAACGATGCCCAAGGGATTTGCTAGTTCTTCTTGGTCTACCCATCCTATGGCCCTGGGCGGGGTCATGGACTTCTGTTAATTATGTTTGACCCCAGGTTTAGTAGCAAAACTCTCTTATCAGTGGCAAATCTTCCAAGATTCATACTGAACTCACTTGGGGCAAATTTAAGCCTTTACAGTTGATGATACTGTAACTTGAAAGTCTGTGTTTTCTTCAATTTGAGAAATTTACAAGTACTACTAAAGGATCTCAGAAAGGTTTTCTTTTTTCCCTGAAATGAAATAAGCATAAAAATAAAGCAGGTATTGCCCAAGTTTTTGCCCTTTCCATGCCGTGCCCCTACCTGCCACTGACGAGACTTCCACACCTGTCCGTTGTAGGGGTAACTTTCCTTCTTGACTTCTGTTTCCGAACCCCGTGGTTAAACCTCCTTTAAATTGTTCACCTCCCAGATGACAGGCCGGGATCTTCTCAAGGACCGAAGTCTGAAGCCAGTGAAGATTGCCGAGAGTGACATTGACGTGAGTGAGCAGAGTGACGGGCTCACCCCTCACCTGCCTGCTGCCTCCAGACCCAGGGTGGGCAGCTTCAGGCAGGGTTTGGATGGATCTGTAGCCAAAGGCTTTTGGATCATGCTCCAAGGCCATGGCCTTTTCTCATCATCCCAGGCCCTCTCCAACCTGTTCTTGTTCACAGGTTAAACTGAGCGTCTTCTGTGAACAAGACAGGATCCTCCAGGACTTGGAAGACAAGATACGAGCCCTTAAGGAGAACAAAGTATGTATCGGTTTTGCGTAATCTTGGGCTGGGTGGCAGGGGTTTTGTCATCCTGTGTTTCCTCAGTATAGACTGGACTCTCATGTTAGTACTGGACAGCAGATGTTAGTTTATCCAGAACAATGTCTTTGAATTTAAAGGGTATTTCTTGTGGGGTTTCTGTCTGAATGCAGAGGAAACCTTACAGGGAGACCTCAGCCTACTTATTATCCCAAGTACCACCTCCCTGACCTTGATTCTGCTCTGGGCCACCCCCGCCTCTCCCTGGAAGCCCTGTGAGGTGAGCCTGGGAGAGGACGGCTCCACTGACTTGCAGTGATGACCCCAGGCTCCTGAACCCCAGGGAAGCGGGGGCTGCCTTGGAGAAAATGGCCAGAGTCATAGCAGGGCAGAGGCTCTCACTTCCTAAATCTCCTTTCCTCTAAGGATCTGGGCCATAGGGGAAGCAAGTCTGGTTGGGAGGGGAGGAATAGGCTGGTAGCCACTGATGTTTGGTCTCTTAGACACTTCGTGTGAATTTTTTCTTTTCTGCATTTTAACAAGGCATTATATTTGTGATTCTCAAGGTTTATAAATAACATGGCCTTTTTATTCAAGTGCTTAGAGAGTTTTCCATCTCTTCTTTGATTTAGCCTCATAGTGTATCCCCTAAGGAGTGGATGGCCTAATGCCCAGTTTATAGATGAGGAGACAGGCACAGAGCTGTTAGGTGATTTGTCCCAGGAGGCCACCCAACGGGCAGAGTCAGAGCTGGAATCAGAGGCCTTGACTCTCAGGCCCCTAGCTGGGCGCTGGCCCCTTCAGCCTCGGTTAGATCCAGCAGGTTTGCTTCATTCCTGGCATGGCGGGGCGGGGTTGGAGGGGACGGCCTCCGGGAGTGTTCTGCCATCCTCTTGCTCTTTGGCCCCGGTCTGTCTGGTGCAGGATCAGCTGGAATCCGTGCTGGAGGTGTTGCACAGACAGATGGAGCAGTACCGAGACCAGCCCCAGCACCTGGAGAAGATTGCCTACCAGCAGAGGCTGCTGCAGGAGGACCTTGTCCACATCCGGGCAGAGCTCTCCAGAGAGTCCACTGTGCGTAGAGGGTGTGGAGGGTGGCAGACGCTCCCCTGCCCTCCCCAGCATGGGCTGGCCAGGGGGCTGCTTTTCTCACCTCCCAAGCTGTAGTGGAGTTGGTGGCCGGGGGCGAGAGTCTTGGCATAGCAGAACGCCTCCAGGCTGCCTCCTAACAGTAGCTTACCTTGTCTCTACCGGTGCCGTAAGGTGCCTTCTGTCATTGACTCCTGGGTGGCTACAGTGACACCCAAGGGGTCAGATGTTTGAGAGCAGCCTGCAAGGCTGTTCCCCTGATCTGTGCGCAGTTAACTCTGAGACATCAGAATCTCTACTCTTTTATTTGTCTATCTGACGTGGTACAGGCCCTTTCTGCCAGAGCCTGGGAACCAAAGCATCCCCAAGGGTGGGAGAGGGGACGGTGCAGGTGGCCTGTCTCTCTCCCCAGGCCTGCCTGAGACCCACCAGGCTCCCCTTCCCTCTTGCCCTGTCGGGTCAGCAGTGGTCAGGAGCACAGGTGCTCATGGGGCCTTCTGAGGGGTGGGCGTGGCATAACTAAGAATCAGAAGCATTTCCTTGGCCAACAGGAGATGGAAAATGCCTGGAATGAATACCTGAAGTTAGAGAGAGATGTGGAGCAGCTGAAGCAGACCCTGCAGGAGCAACACAGAAGAGCCTTTTTTTTCCAGGTGACCCAAGGGTTCTTCATCCCTTCTGAGCTCTGATTTCTTCTTGGAGTCTTCACCTGTGGGGGATGTTAGCCCTACCCAGGGGCCTTCTCTTTTTGCACCTGGACTCAGCCTGCTCGCCCCCCCAAGCTCTCCCTTGGGGAACCCTTGCCCCAGCCAGGCTGTCGTGAGAAGCCTCACCTCAGCTCCCCCTGCCTTTCTGCTCTCAAAGACAAGATCCTGGGCATTTTTCTAAGGGTTTTAGTACTGATCATTTGGGGAAACAGCCCCAAGAGGAGACAGTAGTGACCTTGAGAACCTTGCAGATACTTGAGGATGATCTGTGTTCCTGGTTCTTGGCCCTGCCTTGGGTTCCTAGCTACTCACTTAGCAGCAGGAAGCCCCGCCTCCTTCCCTCCCGGACTCCTGAGGATAGATGTTATCAAGCTTTCACCTGATCAGTAGTGTGAATTCAGGCCAGGTGGGGTGATACCCATTGCTGTGGCCCCTGCCTCACTCAGGAAAGGCAGACTTAAGAGCCCTGCCTTCTCTGCCCTAAAATCAGGCTGCCCCGTTGATAGCTGCCTCTGCCTCCAAAGCTGAGAGGAAGAAAGGCCATGTGTGGTTTTCCTTCTTCCAGGTTGGGTCCTCCAGCTGCCAGTGTTCCCCCATTGGGGTGCCCAACCAGGCTTCCACCCCACCCTCAAAGTTTTGAAAATGGAAAATAACCTGCTCTTGAACCTAACTTCAGATCTGTGTCTCTTCTTTCAGGACCCTGACATAAATTCTATTTATTTGAATTCAGCAAGCATTAACTGAGGGTTCTTGTGTACAAGGCACCCTGTTGGGCCAGTATGGGAGCTAGGCTTGCTAATTGATGAACTAGTTCTAGCCAAGCCTCTTCATTCAAGTGATTTAATGAATGTGTTGACTCTCTTCACATCAGCATCACCCCAGAAAACTGAAGGAATTCGGGAGGAGGTTTAGGTTTGTGGACTAGGAGGCTTTTCCCAGGCCCTGCTATGCTTCCGCTCACCTCCACTCGCCGCTTTAGAGCTGGTCCCAGAGAGCCTGGTCTAGGAGCATGTGGAGGAGACTCTTGCCTGTAGTTCAGGGTTGGCCTATGAGGTCACCCAGAACTTGTCTGTCTCCTGTGGCTGTTGGGTTTTTCCCATAATTTCTCTTCATTTGAGCTAACATTTTCCTCTTCTTTTTGTATCCCCAGTATTTAGCATAGTGGCTTGAAAATAAATAGGTGAATATTGTTGGCAAAGTCCTTTAAACAATTGTTTCTAGTTACTAGTTCCTTGAACTGTTCGGTCTCATTAGACTTATCCTCTTAGACTTCAACCATCCACATTAATTTCAGCCATAATTTTTTGTTTAGCTTTTCATTCCTTATGTTTCTTTAATTATACAGAAAACACACAAATGCATCTCCCTGAAAAGTCCAAACAATGAGAAGCAAAACCAAAACAGGACACAAAAGCTCCTCCTCCCTCCTTCCCTTCTCTGCCCAGTCCCTCCCCTTCCCAGCATGTAATCAGTGCCATCGGTTTGCAGTGTTGCCTTCCAGACCATTTTCTGTGCATTTCCAAACGTATGCACGTACATAGTATCATATAATTTATCTGGGGGAGGGAGTTGGGCTTACTTAAACAGGAATCATACTTACACATTGTTTGGTAACTTGCTTTTTTGTCATAACTTTATGTAATGGAAATCTTTCCAAGAAAGATACCCCCAAGTTTATGCTGCCCTGTATAGTAGCTATTTAAATTTAAACATAAATTAATTAAAATTAACTAAATTAAAAATATATTCCTTAGTCACACCAGAATTGTTTCATGTGGCTAGTGGCTTTCTGTATTGGACAGCACAGATTATAGAAGATTTACATAATCTCAGAATTGTATTAGACATTGTTGGTCTTGATGCTACAGATTTCATAGTGTGGATATCCCATACTTTATTTAGCCATTCCTCTTCTGATGGGCATTTAAGTTATTTGCAGTGTTTTGCTTTTATAAATGGTATCACAGTGAGCATCTATGTAACTGCCTTTAGAGCTTGTTTATGAGCATTTATCTAAGATAGGCTCCTAGGAGTGGACTTGTTTGGGTTGACATGAGTGTACATCTTAAATGTTGGCAGATACCACCAAATCACCCTCTAAAAGGCTGCACTTATTTGCCCTCCCACCCATAGTGCATGAGAGTACTCAACCTGTTTACCCACATCCTTGCCAACACTTGATGTTATCAGTCTTCTTAGTTTTTGCCAGTCTGCATGCTGAAAAAGGACATCATGTTTTTATTTGCATTCATTTAATTACTAGTAGGTTAAACGTCTTTTTTTATGATTATTGGCTATTTGTATTTCTACTGTACCTTATTTCATGGTAATTTAACATACAGCAGGCCCAGAATCCTTTTTTCCCTCCAAAAAACAAATGGGTGCCATGTATAGGTCTTGTTACAGACTTCCTAGAGAACTTAGCCCTATAAGTTACTAGGAGATAGGCCAGTTTGAAGCCTGGTCCCTGCAGCTTGATTTCCACCTAGCCTAGTGGCATTGCTCATGCTTTCCCTGAGTGCCACGATGACCTGGGAAGCTCACAAAGCCTTTCTTTGAGCAGGCTCTGTGCTAACTTCTTTGGTGTAATTCTAGACCAGGCAAGCTGCTAGAGTCCTGAATAAATCATTGACACTGGAGATAGGCTTGCAGCCCCATATGCAAATTCTCAGTAATGGGGCTTGGAAACTCACCCCTCTTTAGCCAGGTTTGGCTGTGAGAAAACCCATAGCCTTTTGAGTAAAGATGAGTAGCTTTATTTATGAAGATCCTCATGGCCACCCAAGCAGGGAAACCAGAGGATAAAAGAACTTCCAGGTAACTCTGAGAGTCAGTGAGAGGTGAGGCTACGTGTAGGTGTCCCTACTTCTGGACAGTGAGTTCAAGCCTTTGCTGAATGTAGTACATTGGAGCCTTCCTGCTCGGTGTGATGTGAGGATACAGGTATGAAACCCCACTCTCGTGTTCCCCAAAAGCTTCCTTCACCTTGTCGTTAAGTTCTGAAATTCCATCGTCCTTGGATTGAAGTTCTCTGGCCTTTGCTTCTCTCTGCTCTTCTCTTACATGTTGAGGTGACAGGCAAAATGGGGGCAGGATTGTGAACTGACAGGTAGAAGTACGCCAGGTAGACTGCCAGGGGAGGAAAGAGAAAGAGGGAGAGATGACCTTAACCCCATGCTCCTTCTTCACCTGTTCCCAACACTCTGCTTGGGGACCTCAGCTCTAGAGATAATCCTGTTAGCTCAGTAACATGTCTGTTTTAGGACACTCGTTCTTTAGTGTGGAGCTGAGCATTAAGCCTGTTATTTGCTTATCAGCCCTGAGGATGTGCAGTGGTGTTGGAAGGGTGGAGAGAGTATGAGAGTGTGAGCTCCCCTTAGGAGGGAGGCTTCAGACGTCTGTTGTTATGCCTGTTAGATAGTATTTGATCAGGGAATTTTATGTGATTGGTCCTTTATTTATTCAGCGTACATGTACTGAGAACCTGCTCACTGCCCAGCCCTGTGGGGATGTATCCAGGAACAGTGGTCCATAAATATCACACACGTGAGAACTCTTCCAGTTGAGGCTGGCAGTGTACCTGGAAAGGAGATAGGGGTGTGGAGCCTTCCTTTTTAAGTCCATGGGGTGGGACCATGATAATTTTTAAATTAAAAGAATACCATATCTGATGTTTACACAACTCGATTAAAAGGTGCCCACGACCCTTTAATCACAGCAGACCCTGCTCACCTCTTTCTAGGGCCTCTTCCCTGGTGGTTTGGGTGTAGCTTCTCAGAGTTTGCGCATGGTTGTGTAGCCTGCCTCTTTTCCCATCGTACTTTTTAAAAAAAAATAACAGCTTTATCATGTAATTCACATACCATAAAATTCACTATTTTAAAGTATGTAATTCACTGATTTTTTTTTTCTTAACACATTCACAGAGTTGGGTAGCCATCCCCACAATCAGTTGTGTAACATTTCCTTCAAGCCCCAAAAGAAACCCGGTACCCATTTACAGTCACCCCCCATCCCCACCCCAACTTTCTACCCCTGCTCTAGCCAACGACTAACCTACTTTCTGTCTTTATGGACTTAATCTATTCTGGACATTTCGTATGAATGAAATCATACAGTATGTGGCACTTTGTGTCTGACTTCTTTCACTTAGCATAATGTTTTCAAGGTTCATCCATGTTGTAGCAGACATAGTACTTCATTCCTTTTTACTGCCAAATAATATCCACTGCCCCTTATACTAAATCCAAAATCCCAAGATTCAGCTCTGTCTTCAAAAAGATGCTCTTTATATTCTAGGGATGGTGTAACCTCTAGTCCTTGCCTTCTCTTCCCTTCTGCCGTGGTTGCCTAAGACAGTCTTTTTTTTAAATTGTAAAATATACGTAGCATAAAATTTTACCTAACCATTTTTAAGTGTACAGTTTGGTCCTGTTAAGTGTATTCGCATTGTTGTACATCCAATCTCCAGAAATTTTTTCATCTTGAAAAACTGCAACTCTGTACACATTAAACAACAATCTGCATTCCCCCCTCCCCTCAGCCAAAACTGGAGCTCTGTACCCATTAAAAAAACAATCCCTATTCCCCCTCGTCTCAGCCTCTGGCAACCACCCTTCTATTTTTCTGTCTCTGAATTTGGTTACTTTAGACAACCTCACATAAGTGGAATCATACAGTATTTAAGGGAGTCTATTTTTAAATGAGGTGGAAACAGGAAAGGTAGACTGTGAGAGCTTCTCTGAAATTTCTCCCCTGGACCTTGGGCATCTTTCACGTCTGCACTTGCCCAGGAAGCCATGAAGCAGGCTTGGCTCTAGACCTGGTGGGGTTTCCAAAGGGAATACTGCCCCCCAGGGTGAGGGGCTCTGTCTGAATGACAGCACAAGTCCTAAGAAGAAACTTCTGGTGAGGAGCTAAGAAGGAAATGAACCCACTACCTCATCTTCCTCAGGAGAAATCGCAGATACAGAAGGATCTCTGGAGGATCGAAGATGTCATTGCAGGCCTGAGTGCAAATAAAGAGAACTTCAGAATCCTGGTGGAATCGGTCAAAAATCCGGGTGAGCGGGCCATCTTCCTGGGGGTGGGGGTGGTGGAGGCCAGCGCCTGGAGCTGGGGGATGGCCCCTGGGGAGGTCGGGTCTTCGTGGCCTAAGTCACTCCCCTTGTCCTCCGAGGAAGAGGGTCTTTGTTCCATCGCACCCTTTGCTTCTCTCCACACCCCTCAGAGAGGAAAACAGTGCCTTTGCTTCCTCACCCGCCTGTGCCTTCAATCTCCTCTTCTGAGAGCAAGCCGCCCCTGCAGCCCAGCCCGCCCACCAGCCCCATGCGGACCCCTCTGGAGGTTCGACTCTTCCCCCAGCTGCAAACCTACGTGCCGTACCGACCTCACCCGCCCCAGCTGAGGAAGGTGACGTCTCCCCTTCAGTCACCAACCAAGACGAAGCCCAAAGTTGTGAGTATTGATGACCAGGAGCTGGGCGCTGTCGTTTCCTCTCTGGCAGATGATTGTCCTTCTCTGTCCTCAGGTCCTCTTCTCTTGGGAGAGAAGGTTTTAGGGAAGCTTGGGGAGACAGACCAGCCAGAGTCCTGAGGCGTTCCTGAGCCATGAGCAGTTAAGGAGAGGTAGGGGCCCCTGCCATTGTGCTTAGTCTCCCAGAACTGGAAGGGCCCTTAGAGGTGATCTAGCCCACCTCTCCCATTTTGCAGCTGGGAAGACTGAAGCCTAGCAAGAGGCAGTGACTGCACTGAGTAGGGCAGAATTTGTGATCTGCATCGTGCAGAGAAGTGTGTGGCTGCCCCATGCAGGGCTCCGTGCAAACCTGCAGCTTGGGCAGTGAGCTCCCCTTAGCAGAAGAGTGTCCTTATCTCCACCTGCAGCTGAGGATTGTGCTGGGTTGTGAGGATACATGTGGTCTTCACAGTAACCTCTGGGAGTATAGACAGGAAGGTCAGTATCTCCATCCCACAGATAAGAGAACTGAGGCCCAAGGTGTTAAAATTTGCATAAGGTCTCCATATTAGTTAGTAAATCCAATCCACATCTCCTGACCATTCTTTGTGCCATTTGACATCTAACTGGACATTCAGCCCTGGTCCTCAGGTTAGGTATGTGGCCCGTGTGGTTGCCTGGGCCAACACCTTGGCTTGCCTGGCATAGAGAGGGGCCAAGCCCTTGGCTGAGTCTGGGAGCACAGAAGGCTCTAAGGAAATAAAAGAAGAGGTCAGGTACTGTGATAGCTCATGTTTCCAGGGCAGGCCAGCCTTGGCTGGAAAACATGAGGGGCCTGGTCCAAGTGTCAGGGAAGCTATAGCAGAGGGGACCTTGGAATGGAGACCTCTAGGTTTTTGCCAACAAGGGCTTGAAGGAGCTTTGCCTGGGCACCGTGTATGCTTAGGACGTCTGACAAGATCAGTGCACAGTGCTGGCTAAAACACATGAGTTCCTATACCTGGTCTTCACCGTTCACCTGCTTCCAGCCATGGTCTAGAGTCCAGAGCTGGAAGACAGGCGCAGGGAACCAGGGTCATTGTGAACTTCTTTATCTTGAGATTTCCTTCCCACTCCCAGATCTAAGAGTCATGGAGCACCAGCCACAAAACAAGAGGTAGAAAATAGCAAAACAAATAGCAGGAGTGGCTGGGACAGACAGGTGCTAATATAATGCAAGATGCCTGCCCCCTGGGACGAGGAGCAAAGGGAAAAAGGCCTGTGAGCAGGACTGCGTGGATTCCAGCCCTTGTCTGTCTCTGGGTCTTCAGGCAAGGCCCATGCCCTCTCTGAGCATCCTCAGTTTCCCCTTGTGCAGAACCAGCAGCTTGAAATAGATGAGGACAGAGGCTCCTCTTCATAGCTTGGTTGCTGTGGCTCGGAAGCAGGGCCTTTCAACTTGGTTGAGCGTCAGGGTCACCAAGGTGGGTGGGTCTTCTCTCCCCTCCTTCTAGTTGTATATATGTTCACCAGTTTTACCATTTATTTATTTATTTATTTATTTTTGGCTGTGTTGGGTCTTCGTTTCTGTGCGAGGGCTTTCTCTAGTTGCAGCAAGCGGGGGCCACTCTTCATCGCGGTGCGCGGGCCTCTCTCACCGTCGCGGCCTCTCTTGTTGTGGAGCACAGGCTCCAGATGCGCAGGCTCAGTAATTGTGGCTCACGGGCCTAGTTGCTCCGCGGCATGTGGGGTCTTCCCAGACCAGGGCTCGAACCCGTGTCCCCTGCATTGGCAAGCAGATTCTCAACCACTGCGCCACCAGGGAAGCCCCAGTTTTACCATTTTTATTGTTGGTTGCTTGTTTTATATTTATTTTTGTGAAACAATGGTATCCATCCTGAAATTGACATAAAACATGAATATATAATTTAGTAAATAATAATAGACTACCCATTTCATACCAACACTCAGACCAAGAAATAGGACTTTTTTTTTTTTCAATTAATTTTTATTGGAGTATGGTTGCTTTACAATGTTGTGTTAGCCTCCGCTGCACAACAAAATGAACCAGCCATACACATACAGATATCCCCTCCCTTTTGGACTTCCCTCCCATTAGGTTACCACAGTGCATTAGGTAGAGTTCCCTGTGCTGTACAGTATGTTCCCATCAGTTGTCTATTTTATACATAGTATCAATAACGTATATGTGTCGATCCCAGTCTCCCAATTCCTCCCACCCCACCCTCTTTCCCCCTTGGTATCCATACATTTGTTCTCTACGTCTGTGACTCTAAGAAATAGGACTTTGCCAGCAATCAGAAGCCCTTGGGCCTGTGGGTCTCTTCCCAGTGTAGGCCCTTTCTCTTTCTCCCAGAGGTAACCACTATCTTGACTTTTTTGATAATTTCCTTGCTTTTTTGTTTTGTTTTGTTTCACTACCTATATTTGCATCCGAAACACTTCTGTTTAGCCCATATATAATACTGTATTTATTCTTTCGTATCTTGCGTCCTTTCAACAGTATGTTTGTGAGATTCACCCATATTGTTGCATGTAGCTATAGTTCTTTCATTTTTATTTGGCTTTTTAAATTTAATGTCATTTTTTTATTAAACAATACTCTGAAAGGGTACAAAATCAAAGGATATAAAAAAGTATGCAATAAAATGTCTCCCTTCCACCCTCTGTCTCCAGACATTCTATTCCCTTCAATCAAAGGCAATCAATGGTTTGCATTTATCTTTCTGGGGGGCTTTTTTAGGAATTGGTGATTCCAAGATCTTGTCAGGGTTTGGAAACCACTGATGCTCAGAGAGCCTCTGGGTATCTTAGGTAGGCAGCTTAAACTTCACACAGTAATGAAATGTGTTGCTTTAGAAGAGTGCTGATAAACCTTTGCAAAACAAGCTTACAGCACCCTTTCCTGAACTCTGAAAAACAAAGCAAAATTAGGCTAAGAAAGGGGGCGGTTAGGAGGAAGGAGTCTGGGTGGTCATTTGTGCCAGGAGTGGGTGTTCATGGCAGTCAGGGGCCAGGCTGTCGGTCTGTTCTCTATGTCTGTGACTCTAAGAAATAGGACTTTGCCAGCAATCAGAGGCCACAGCTCTCGGAGAGCATTGTGGACAGTGGGGTTCAAGGAAAATAGTTACATTCATCCCAGCCCAGGGAGTGGGCTGTGGAGAAGGCAGTGAGTCACCCATCCTGACTGCCTATTCTGTGCCTGAGTCAGGAAGGAGGAAATATTTTGTAACCATGTGCATTTCTGATAGAAAGGGCAGGAGGATGTAGATGGTCCTTGCTCAGATCCCCAGCCTGCTGAAGGATCCAGAGACGGTGCAGGGACCGTGGGCTGGCTCCGTCTGAGCATGGTGGGATGGGGTGGCGGTGGTGGGGTGCTGTCATAAACATACAGGTAAACACAGAGTTACCAGCCTGCCTCCCCTGATGGTGCACTCCGAGCCAGTGGCATGAGAGCATGGACCCGTGTCCTGAGTTCTGGACTGTGTGTAGATCACACTTTGAAAAATGGAGGATGTGTGAATCAAAGGGAAGGATGGGGTTGGAGCAGAGACGTCTCCCGACCTCACAGCTCAACCAGGGGAAACGTTGGCATCTTTGGGCTGAAGTGGTCACTCCCTGCAGACCCAAGGTGGCCTGCTCCTTCCCTTTGGGCCACCACTGTGATGGTGCCACTGAGCATCCTGTCACCGGGCACTGGTTCTGGTTTTGTTTCTGAGCAGGAAGACGAGGCACCTCCCAGGCCCCCGCTCCCTGAGCTCTACAGCCCGGAGGACCAGCCCCCGGCCGTGCCACCTCTACCGAAGGAGGCCACCATCATCCGGCACACTTCAGTGAGGGGCCTCAAGCGGCAGTCGGACGAGAGGAAGCGAGACCGGGAGCAGGGGCAGTGTGTGAACGGGGACTCGAGGGTGAGCAGGGGGGACCCCTGGGGTTGCCCCGCTGTGTGTGGGGAGAGGGACGGCAGCGGGGCAGGTATGACGACCTCAGACTCTGCCCACAGGTGGAACTCCGGTCATACGTCAGTGAGCCTGAGCTGGCGACCTTCAGTGGGGACATGGCCCCTCCCTCCCTGGGACTCATGGGCTCTGAGAGCAGGTACCAGACGTTGCCAGGCAGAGGTAAGGCGAGACTTTCCATGGAGTCTTCCTGGGCATCCCCGCCACTGCCACACCACTGCTCCCCAGCCCTGCCCGGTCCTCACGCCCTTCTGCCTGCAGCATGGGGCCTCAGCCTGGGTAGCAGCTGTCAGCGGACTCTGGGCTGTAGGGAGGGCCTGTCCTTCCTGCCTCTGGCTCACATCCTGATTCTCATCCTCTTTTATTACATCTGCCCCCCCCCCCCCCCCGACCCCGGGAACAATGATAATAGCAGTTACTATAAAGCCCAGCACTGTTTTAAGCACTTTATATTCACTTAGTTAAGATTCGTGATAATCCCGTGAGGGAAGTACTATTGTTATCCCCATTTTAGAGATAAGAAAACCAAGGCCCAGAGAAATGAAACAACTTGCCAATTAGCCAATAAGTGATAGAGCCAGAATCCCACCCTGCAGGCTGGGATGTTGGGTGACTGTCATCAGCTTGGCCATCCCATCTCATGCCTTCCAGAGGCTTTTCTCCTCTTCTGTGTCACTCTAAGACTCAATGAGTCCTTTCTTTAAACAAACACACCTTTCTCCTCAGTTGAGTCTTCTCACTCTCCTCCCCTGTCCCTTTGAGATGGGGGTAGGAACAGATTTAGGCCATTAGGCTCACCCATGCCCTGTTTTTCCCCATAGCCAGATCCTCTTTCTGAAATCCTTTTAAAAGGAGGCCATCTGGAACCCCAAAGCAGGTTGACCACACTCCCTCATTTGGTGGGAGGTCAGGCGCTTTCCCCCGTTGACAGGGTGTGGAAACAGGAGGCCACACCGCCATGATTTGGACTCCTATGGGGTTATGTGACTCCCAGCCCACGATGCTGTGTAGGCTTGCTGTGTCCTGAGCTGGTCCCTGGAGGGGACTGGCTTTTGCTGAGTTGGGCCACAGCAACCCTTGGCACTGTGCCTGCGGACCCTTTTCCCTTCATTCATTACAGCCTAGAGGTGTTCATCAATGGCAGTGTTAGTGGCCTGTGGGCAGGACAGTTCTGTGTCGCTCACGAGTCTCTGGGCATTGCAGGACATTTATCATTCTTTTTCCTATGTGCTAAATGCTGGTGGAGTCCTCAGTCAGTGTGATGCCCGTTTCCAGATGTCAGGGACCAGCCTTGATAAGAATGTTGCTAGTGGAGAAAGCACGGGCTGAGGCTCCATGTGACCTTGCACAAGTTGCTTAACCTCTCTGAGCTTTAGATTGCGTACCTCCACAGTGGTTAGGTAATGCTACTTTGTAGGGCCAGCGGGACAAAATCTATATGAAATACCTGGCACGGTGCCTGCCTGTTATATAGTAAGTACTCAGTAAATGCTTGGTGCCTTCTTCTTTCCATTCTTCATTTATTCATTCAGTCATTTATTCATTCAACCAGGCATTGTTGAATTTGTAGACAGGCATGTTGACACTGTGGTCAGTGCAGTAACCAGTGAATACACTGAAGAATACAGGGAGTAACTGATTCTGCCTAGAGCGTTTGAAAAGGCTTCTCACGGGCAGGCAGCCAAGTTGGGTCACACAGGACGCATAGGAGTTCATCAGGAGGAAGTGATGCAGGGCGTTCCTTGCCCTCCATCCTTTCCTCCTGCCAAGCAGCCCAGGTCCTTCTGCATGTGGGGGAAGACGAGGGTAGTCCCCAGATCTTCCTCTGCGGACAGAGGGCACCCGTGAGCTGGCCCCTCATTCCCTACCTGGGGCCTTGCTCTTCCGGGCCCTGGGGAGGAAGAAGCGTGGGTTGTTGGCTGGGTCCTTGTGGTCCCCTCACGGGAGTGGGAGGTGATCAAGAAGGGGCTGGTGGCCTGTCCTCCTCACCACAAATCCACTTGCATTTCTCTTTCCTCACTAAGGGCTCTCAGGGTCCACGTCAAGGCTCCAGCAGTCGTCCACCATTGCTCCCTACGTCACACTTCAGAGGGGTCTAGATGCCGAAAGCAGCAAGGTGACCTACCCTGTGAGTGGCCTTGAGAAGTTCTTGAGGGGCTCACTGCTCCCTCATGCACAGAGGGAAGGGCTCCAAGGTAGACGGTAACTGGCGATCCTGTCAGGTGACCCCTCCAGAGCTCAGATTCCCTGTCACCATGTGCTCGTGATGCCTTCACCACTGCCCACCAAGAAGGGCATCACACTGCCCTCCACATTTCCCAAGGGGCTCCCGCCTTTCTCCCCAGTCTCGCCCAGTGAGTCACACCCTGAGTTGTGGCCCATGATGTGCTTGTGCCCAACTGGACAGGCCTGGGCCTCAGTGTCTGCATCTGCAGAATTGGGTGCTGCCCAGAGAGCCCGTGAGGGCCAGCGGTATCATGTCCACGAGTGTGCTTAGAGGAGGTGCTTCTCAGTGGCCAGGAGGAGCCCAACTGGAGTGTGTGTGTGTGTGTGTGTGTGTGTGTGTGTGTGTGTGTGTGAGAGAGAGAGAGACAGAGAGACAGAGAGACGGGGATGAAGCCAGCGGGGCGGCTGCCCTCTGTGTTCCCAGCCCAGCTGCCCTGTCTGTCCCTCCTGCCCCTCAGAGACCCAGGAGTGCCTTGGAGCGCCTGTACTCAGGGGACCACCAGCGGGGCAAGATGAGCGCGGAGGAGCAGCTCGAGCGCATGAAGCGGCACCAGAAGGCGCTGGTCCGGGAGCGCAAGAGGACGCTGAGCCAAGGAGAGAGGACGGGTCTGCCCTCGTCCCGCTACCTCAGCCAACCACTCCCTGGAGATCTCGGCTCAGTATGTTAGGAGGGTCCAGGCAGGCGGGGCTGGGACAGGGAGCAGAGCTTCCCCGAGTCCCCCAGACACAAGCACTTCTCAACCCCGAGAGAGTGGGCTGTCGACCTGGATGGCTCAGAGAACACCCCACGGGCTGTGTGTCCACAAGCCGGGACGCATGTGTGACTTGGTCAGAAGGCACCCCGGAACTAGAGCAGGAACGAGGATGTCACTGCAGGAGCCCAGGAGCCAGAGAGAATGTCCACAGTCAGTTCTGCAGTCGAGCTTGAGGGAGGCCTTTGTAAGCATTCGGAGTCTCTCAGCTGAACCAAGGACTCGGGAAGTACAGGGCTCGAGGAGTGGAGGAGAAAGATGGTGCTATGATTTGAGGAGGAGGAGTGCAAGCCAACCAGCCTCCCAAACCTCCAAGCGGGTGCCCTGTGGGGCAACTGAGCAGAGGGTGGTGCCCCTCACCTCTGAGGACTGGGGCTCTCCCACCGCTGCGGTGCTGACGGGCCTCCCCATGCCCCAGGGGAGCCGGGGCGTCTGCTGCCCCCTGGTGGTGCTTCCAGGCACTGCACCCTGCCCACTGTCGCCTTGGGTCCCTTATGGAAACATTCCATTTGACTTTTCCCTGTTGTTTGAAATCAAATGTTTCCCTAGACCTCTAGCCTGACTGCTCTTCCCCTAATTCACTGCACAAGCTCTTTTGCTTTTAGCGTTATCGCTCATTGCCTCTCTAATCCTGCCTGATTGTGTCTACAGACGCTTCTAATTTGCATCAACCATTCTCTAACTGGCCTGTGCTCTTGTTACCAGGCTTATAATAGCAGCTGTTTTCTCCATAGCCTAATGAGCACTCCCATGTGTGACTTACCTTTCTGCTGCCCCCTGTATGCAGGCTTACTGACTCATAATTCCCTTATCCCAAAAGCTGCCCTGCAAGTTTGAGCCAGCCCCACTGCCTGAGGGCCGTCCGTGGTCATTGTCAGAGGTCTGGGCATGATGAATTTATCAAAGTCCATGCCTCACATCTGGACAGTAGACACAGACTTCAGAGATTGCATGTTGGAATAAATTCTGCCAAGTCTGAGGTGGTTCAGTTTTAATTCCTCCGGCCCCATCGGCACAATTTCTTATGGAAAACTTTTTGTGTTTCTAGTATTTAATAACTTGAACAGGTAGCAAGATACATTATGATCTGTATTCAGAGGGCCTCTCTGCAGCTGTTAGACACCATAGGGGTCAGACCCAGGATACTCATATCCTGAAAAGCTGCAAAGCCAGTAACTTTTAAACTTTATAAGTAAATGTCATATGATGAGGTAAAACTGACTTTTCACAACCTGATGTCTCAAATGTAGAAAAATGATCTAAAAATCGTAACTTGAATACCTTGTAATTTTTTTCTTTAAAAAAAAAAGACTTGTGTAAGTCTCTGCCTCAGCGCCAATAAACGTGTTGCTTAATGATAATGGATTGGCGTGGTTCTTCCCCAGGATACATTGTAGAGTCCAGTGAACTTTTTCTGTTTGTGGAAACAATCAGGCTGGGTTTATGTGAGGTCTTGTCTCTCTTTGGGGCACTGGTGAGCGTGTAAGAAAATGTGTGTTTTCTTTGTGAATCATTAAATTAATTTTTCATCCCTGAATCTTCAACTGCCTAATCCTTTTACACTTTAATTGGAAACCATCACCTAAGAGCGATTACGTTGACATAGAGTCAGTATGGAGAGCTTGTGCACGAATGGGTGAAATGTGCTGCTATGGCGTGGGTTTGGGGCTTGGGTGAGTGAGGGCTTGAGGGGGCGTTAAAGACAACGGTGACCACTTGGGGTTCTGTGAGGTGGATGGGGTGGGAAGGAGAAGGCAACCTGGGATGGAGAAGCGTCTGCTTGGCTTCTGCTCAAGAAAAGGGAGGCTTTGGGCCCGTTCCCTCCTCTCAACAACCTGCTCAGCGTCGAGGCCTATGGGGATGCAGGCCACAGGTGATTAGGAAGGCCACGGCAGAGCCAAACCATTGTGCTGGGATCTTAAAGTGGCTGGGTTAGAGTTTCCTTCTGTGAAGCCTGCTTGTTACAGAGTTGGAAATGTTGCATTTGATTTAACATTTAAATTTTACATGTTTTTGGTTTTTCTAACTTAAAACATCTGCCCCAAATAGATGTGTGATACGCAGCAGCTTACCTGCCTCACTGGCCGCAAGCTGCTCCTGCTTGCACCTCCCCAGTCCCACGGTGGGGGCATTATTCCCCACCCTTAACTGTGTCCTGTTGGGAATGCCCACTAGAGAGGCTCTTGGCTATTCCACTTGCTTACCAGGGCCTCAGAGGGTTTGTTTTTCCCATTGTTTCTGAGCTGGAACATATGGCTCCCGAACCAGAAGGGCTTCCGTGATCTGTCATGCCACAGAAGCGGCAAACCTTTTCTCTTGAGCTCTGTCCCAGCTTCTGTTTTAGGGTCACCTTCTTGGACCTGGGAGCCTCCTGTATCCCTGGGGACCATTGTGAGTCTAAAGTCGTGGATCTTAGACCTGTGCCTGGGAGGTTTGGACACTTTGGGGCCCATATCAGAGAGAAATCAGCAGTCTGGAGTCCGGCTGTATCAAAGGGGCAGAGGCCTTGTTCTCTCTGTCACAGAGTTTCAGAACACAGCAAAGACCATCTGTGTCACAGAATTGCTGCTGCCTTGTTTTAGAGATGAGGTTGAGGTCCATGGTCACACAGCTTTTCCCTAATGAGTCACAGGCCCATCTTCCCAAGGACCCCAGTGCCTGCAAGACCTACCCAAAAGGAATAGTCAGGAAGTGACTACATTTCACCCTCTTGTTCTGTTACCAGTGGAAGCGTGAGCAGGACTTTGACCTGCAGCTGCTGGAACGGGCCGTACAAGGGGACAGAAAGGACAAGGAGGAGAATGGCTGGCTGAAGGTGCGGGCTGTGCCTGTCACTGAGTTGGACCTGGAACCACAAGACTATGACGTGGACATCAGCAGAGAGGTGAGGGCAGGGGCTTCCTTCACGCTGCCCCCAGGAGGCCCAGCCTTCAGACGCCAGCCTGACCAACCCTCCCAGGGGCATTGGGCAGGGGTGGTGGGGTGTTGCCCTGAATGAGGACCAACTCGGTTTCAGTGTGGCCCAGGAGGATGGATGAACAGCACCTGGAGGTAGTAAGAGGAGACCAGGCATTTTGATGCAGGTTCAGATCTGTCTCTCTTTGTAATTTGTGGCAAGTCATTTAACTTCTCTGTGCCTCAGTTTCCTCAGCAGTAATGTGGGTTGTGGGGAGCGTTAAGTGACTCAGCACGTTGCCCTAACGGTTAGCAATGATCACAAAGCTGTGAGCACAGGGCCTGGCACATAGTAGGCATGTGATGAGGTAGTTGTTATTGTTAGGATATGTTCCCTGGAAAACCAGGGGTTGGTCTTGCATCTGGCCAGTCAGGCCAATTTGGGCAGTCAGACTTGGGGAAAAGGCAGGGCAGGTTTAGAAATCACAGGTGAAATATCCAGCTATGGCAGAGGCTAGGAGACCTGGATAGGTCTGGTCTGGGTTCTTTCGCCCTCTGGTGGCTCAAATGCATCATGGCCGGGCAGGCCCAGAAAAGCAAGTAACCACAGTCAGGACCGTCTCTTACGCAAGGGAAGAGAAGGGGAGTCAGAGCGTGACAGACTTAGGGTCTTCAAGACATAGGGTGGTGTCCTGTGGCCTATGTTGTGCCATTTGTAAGCTCTGTAGAGCAGTGTCTTTGGCTGTTTGGTTCACCTTTGTGCACCCAGCACCAGGCCTGGCACACAGTAGATGCTCCGTAAATATTTGCTGAATGACGACTCTGTTGAATGAAGTGCACAGTGGCCCACAGATATCCCAAACACATTTGTATGAGGACTTGGCCTGGCCTGAAACTGCATGAGAGGAAATGCTCTCACCACATGAAGGATAGATCAGACAGGATGGGGGCAAATTGACTCCTGTGGAGTTGCTGGGTTCTGGGATCAGCTGGGGCTCCAGGGTTTAACGAGGTTAGTCCCCTGCCTTCAGACCTTTTCCCTTTGGCACCTCTGAAACAGCCAAAGGTCCGTGCTTTCTCAGGTCCACAAAAGAAGCTTCTACACACTGCCTTGGCAATGGAAGTGCATTTTGCGGTGTCCTAATTGGCCTGCCAGCCAGGGGAAAAAGTTCTTCCTTATCTCTAACCTAAATCCCTCCTGCTACAATGTAATCTGCTTCCTTCCTCTGCATCTGCCCTCATGGGAAATAACAGAAAAGAGCTTATTTCTTGCCATCTTTCACCAGAATGAAAGGTCTGCATGGGCTTAAATTCAAGTCCAGATTTGCCCTGGGATTGGATTTAGCTTGTTTTTGGAAGTTTCAACCAACCCCATTTTAATGTAGTTCAAGGGAGAAAAAAATTCCCTGAGGTGTGTGCAAAAGTTGCCTTTAGCGTTCTTGGCCCACTTAAAGGTTCACCAAGCTGAGGTTTCTTTTGGGTTTGTATGAGAGACTGGTGGGGAGGAGCTGGGGTCATTTTCCTCCTGAGAGCAGTAGATTCAAGCGGCTGCCTCCTGTCTGGGTCTTTTGTAGGGACAGAAAGCACTACCACTTTCTTTCATCCCTCCACCCAGCCACCCAGCCACCCAGCCACCCATCCAAGGAGTGCTTGCTGAAGGGCTACTAAGTACCAAGTCCCTGCTCTAGACAGTGGAGAAACAAACAGGAAACGGGAGGGAGTGGCAGGGGTGGGTGGATGGGAGAAGGAGGGTCAGGGAAGCCTTCTGGAGGTGAGGGTGGGAGGATGAGAAAGAGGCCATGGAGCCCAAGGAAGGAGCATCCCAGGCAGAGGAAAGAGCGGGGGCAGAGGTGGGTCAGTGTGGCTGGAGAGGTCAGATCACATCAAGGGTAGCTTTTACGGTGATCATTTGTATCCTCAGGGCTTACTGGTCTAGTTATTTTGCCTTCCCCCTTCCCTTCCCTTGGCCTGTAGGAGGTTGCCTGGTACGGTAGATAGAACACGGGCTTTGGAGTCAAACCCAGATTCAGATCGGGACTGCACAGTGAACTGCCATTGTGATCTTAGCAAATTACTGAAGTCTGCGGGCTCCTCCGCGTGCCTCATGGCGGGGGACAGGATGGGGAGAGCAGGTCCCAAACCCAACATCTATGCCTCCCACCACCTTTCCTCAGCTCTCCAAACCAGAGAAGGTCTCCATCCCCGAGCGTTACGTGGAGCTGGATCCTGAAGAGCCGCCCAGCCTGGAGGAGCTGCAGGCGCGGTACCGCAAAGCCGAGAAGATCCGGAACATCCTTGCCCGGTCCAGGTCAGCCCTCATGCTGCCTGAGCCCTGACGACCTGCTAGGCCGACCCCAGGGGTGTCTCAGCTGAATGGGCCCTGGGCTGGGCTGGCCGGGGAGTGTTTTGTCAGGCCTCCGTCTCAGACCAGCACTGCTCATTGTGAGGAGCAGGCCGGCTGTCAGCACGTCACCCACAGATCAGCGAGGAAGCTTGCCCAGGTCATCTGGGAGGTCCTAAAGCACTCAGAGGGCCATCCTAGGCCCTTGCCCCCAGATCTGTGTCCCGTGGTCCTGGCTAGTGTGGGGAGTGGAGCCAAGTGTGGTGGTGAAGTGGACACAGTTGGAGGTAGGCCCCAAGGATGGCCCTCCCAGCCTTAGGGCCCATGTTCCCTCACACAGACCCCTAGACCAGAATCAGGGGCCCAGCCTTGTCCTGAGGTGCCAGAGGCCTTGCCCACATCCCTGGAGGCCAGGATGGGACCCCAGGAAGTGACTTTCCTGTTGCATCAGCCTCTGTAGCCTCAGAAACGTAAACCGGGTATTTGAGGGCCTCCCTTTCAGAGAGCGGTTAGCCTTTTCACGCCTGGATTTAATAGGAGCTTAGAGCTGGAACCCTTATCTTGAGGTCTGCGATCCGCCAAAGGAGGAACAAAGCTGTGACTAGGTGTTTGGAGAGAAGCATGTGCACCTTTGTCTGGAGAGAAGGTGCACCATTTTTTTTTTTTAATTTATTTTATTTAATTTATTTTTGGCTGCGTTGGGTCTTTGTTGCTGCGTGCGGGCCCTCCCCAGTTGTGGCGAGCGGGGGCTACTCTTCCTTGTGGTGCACGGTCTTCTCATTGCAGTGGCTTCTCTTGTTGCGGAGCACGGGCTCTAGGCGTGCAGGCTTCAATAGTTGCGGCACGCGGGCTCAGTAGTTGTGGCTTGCGGCTCTAGAGCTCAGGCTCAGTAGCTGTGGCGCACGGGCCCAGTTGCTCCGCGGCATGTGGGATCCTCCCGGACCAGGGCTCGAACCCGTGTCCCCTGCATTGGCAGGCAGATTCTTAACCACTGCGCCACCAGAGAAGCCCCAAGGTGCACCATTTTTATCTGATGCCCCCAAAAGGGTGAGATCCTCAGGCCAGGGAGACCCTGCTCTCCTGAGGCAGGTGCCTGGGGTGGCGAGGCCCACAGCCTGCTTTCTGGCTCTCCCGCAGCATGTGCAACCTGCAGCCAGTGTCTGGCCAGGACCAGGACAGCGTGGCCGGCCTGGGCTCGCAGCTGCAGGAGCAGGAGCGCATCATCAACATCTCCTACGCCCTGGCCTCCGAGGCCTCGCAGCGCAGCAAGCAGGTGGCAGGTGAGGCCACGCGGACGGCCTCTGAGGCTGGGCCCCACCCCCTGCTCCTTGGGCTCAGGGCCTGGCATGGCCTGTCGGTCGTTGAGGGACGGTGGCATGTTCCCCTGTCCCAGGCGCGCTGCAGGGCTTGCGAGGGGCACTGGGGCTCAGGAGTGTCCCGGGAGAGGGTGTAGAGCTCATTCTTAAATCTTGGGAGTGGTACTGCTATTCCGCTTTCTCTGAGATTGTGGGTTGAGAACAGGTTTTTCCTGTTCTCCTGAGCTAAGGAGTCATGGCTAAGGTTTCTGGCCTCACGAAGAAGGGGCAGGAAAGCCTTTTGGTGCTTGGATTTCTTGCTGGGACAAGGCAGAATGGGGCCCTTCTAACCCTCCCTGGGGTCCCTGCTTTGGTTCCCAAGTCAAAGTCACTGTTCACCTATCAGAGTGGCCTGTGCCAGAAAACAGGGCTTGGGAAGTGGGACTTTGCTGTCCAGTGGGAAAAAACCAGCACCATGGGATGGGAGGGTGTGTGTGTGTGTGTGTGTGTGTGCGTGTGTGCGTGCATGTGTGCGCACACGTGTGTGTGTGTGTGCGTGTGTGTGTGTGTGTGCGCCAGGAAGGAGACTCCTGGCTCCTCTCTCCACCCACTTGTGCCCTCCCTGTGTGAGCTCTCACGGTTCACCTGTGCTGTTTCTCCCCAGATGCAGCCGCCACTGCATGTCTAGGTGGTGCCCTTGTGGCCAGGTGTGAGAGGGGTGGTCTCTCACCAGCCTGAAGTGGGGTCACAGTCCCCACCAGTCCTCCAACCCTGGCCAAAGGGTCTAGAAGTGACCACGGGTGGGGCCTGCTGGACCTGGAAGTGGCTGGCCCTGGGAAGCAGAGCCATGGGTGTGACCGAGGACAAGGGGCAGCCTGTGCTCTGTCTCCCAGCTCGGATCCCGTACAGAGTCGCTGACTCCCCTGAGGACATGTGCGTGGGCTGAGAGGGGGTCTTCGTTGGGGAGACAGCAGACGGCTTTCCCGGGCCCCTCCTCGTAATGATCCTGGGGCTCCCTGATTTTGAATTCCTCCCCATGTCAAGGGCTCCAGCAGGGGCACCTTCCCTGCGTAAAGTGCCCTCCTCTCTGGCCTGTGCTTGCTCTACCTATGTGGACCTACTGTCCTCGGCTTCCTTACCACCAGCAGGCGAGCGTGCCCCAGACCTGACACCCCGACACCCCGCAGTCACGTCCCTGCTCAGTGGCCACCTTTGCTGCAGCCTTTCCTCACTCTTGCTCCCTCTCTCCAGCTCAGAGACATTTCTGGGAACTGCAGGCCAGGCTCCCGCCAGGCCCCATGGATGTGCCCCCCGCAAGCCCAGGCCGTTAGTGGTGGGCAGCGGGGCCCACGGCACCCCGGCCCTGCCGCACAGGGCGTCTGGTGCTGCAGGAGCAGACGAGGAGCCTAACGCACCACTTAATTCCTGTCTGCCCGTCTAGCACAGCAGCTGGCCCTCCTCCCGCCTAAAGCCCCCCTGTCCTCCAGGACGGTGCCACCTTACCCCCCCTTAAGCAACGGACTCCACTACACCTTTGTCTAACACCTTCCAAGTAAGAGCCCCCTCCTGGCGTGTGCCCTCACCTGGCGCTGAGCATGGCCCCTCCCCTCTGCTGCCGAGATGATTGCGGTGCCACCTGCTGACGCTTCCTTCCATGGGCAAAGCGGCTGCTCGGGAGACCCCTCCTGGACTGGTAGGCAGGTGGGGGGCTGATGATTTTTAGGAACTCAACGTTCAGCGGCTCTGATACAGTAGAGACTGTGTGATCCAAGCCCCCTGGCTCCCTGAAATCTCAGGAGCTAGAGCTGCGCCCCTTCCCGCCCCGCTGTCCTTCCTGCAGGCGGCCCAGTGCCCCAGGGGACCAGGGCAGGCCAGATGGAGGGCTTGGGAAGGGGGGGCGCTGGCTGGGAAGGAAGAATTAGATCATGGCCTCTCCCCGTCAGGGCTTTGGCCAAAGAAATGGAAGAACCGGAAGCCTAGAAAAACCAGTTTTGCAGATGAGGACATGGGCCCTGTGAGGGATGGGGGCTCATTCCAGTCACAAGGGAAGCTTCAGGAGGAGGCTGCCCGGGGTGATGGCGCTCACCCCTGCAGAACATTCCAGCACCACCCCTTCTGAGTCCTCTCCACGTGGGCATTTATGGTGAGAGGAGGCAGCATGGGAGTAGGGAGGGAGTGCTGGACCAGGAGTCGGGAGGCCGGGGCCAAGTCCAGGCTGTTGTTCTGAGTTCTTGGCTGTTGCCTCACCTGGACGGGGAGGGCGTATCAGGAGTCTCAGCAGCCCTTTCCCTGACGTTCCACTTCATACGACTGTGTAGGGCTTCCCCTCTCATCCCTCTATACGCACTTGTGGTTAACGTTGCTGAGCGCCTACTCCGCGCCAGGCATCGCGCTGATCATCTCCTTTGGCAACAACCCAATGGAGATATTCACCCCATTTTACAGATGAGGAAGCGTAGCTCAGAGACCCTGAGGGACTTGCCCAAGGAGTTGCGGCTGTGTCAGAGCCAGGGTTCGAACCCCTTCTGTGCGAGTTCAGAGCCTCTGTTCTCCATCGCCACCCTGGGCCCACCTGGGCCACCTCCATTGGCCCACCTGGGCCACCCCCGGGGGCTCTAGATGTTTGGAGAAGGGAGTGCAGTGAGGGATGGCGGTGTGTGGTTGGGACGGAGACATGGTCTTGGGCAAGTGTCCACCCGCCCGGACGCTTCACTGTCCTGAGGGTGGCAGGAGGAGGTCGGCCTGTTGGGCCAGGCTCTCGGGACGTGTGCAGTAGGGACCCCGTGACTGAGGAACCCCAGGGAATGCTCCAGCCAGGTCTTTTGTAAAGGCTGCAGGGTCTTCTGGGGCCACGGGAGTGTGTATGGTTTTCTCCTGGAGATCGAGTGTGGTGACGCCACCCCAGGCCACAGAGAGGCAGAGGAGAGGCTGTGTTCCTCTCTGCTTTTGGTGCCCCTGTGGTCATGAGATAGGCCTCTAATGCTCTTTTCAGAGCACACACACATTTCCTTGTACCCTTCCAGCACCCTCATTAGGAGATTGGTACAGTCACCCTGTTTTTAGATTAAGAAAACGAGGCCCATGAAGGCTGAGAGAGTTACCCAGAGTCCCTCAGCAAATGAAGGGCAGAGCCAGAACTGGACCCCAGAGTCCTCTTTGCTCAGGCCTTCTGCCCTATCAGAGCAGGGACCCAGTCTAGGGGCCAGCATGTGTCTGGCAAACTTCCTAGAAGTGGTGAGGGTGGAGGAAAGGTGGGATGCCCGTTAGTTCTCGAAGCCGAGGGTCCCCCAGCAGCGGCCGCATTGCCCCAGCCCCCTGCTCTGCTGTTCTCTGTCTTGTCAGCCTGCCATTCCCTGTCACGTGTGCACAGACACGCCCACCGCCTGCTCCCCAGACGTGGGCTGGGGTCCTGCCAGCCTCTCATTGTCTCCTGTGCTTTTTGCCAGCCCAGGCAGTGACTGACCCGTGATCCAGCGTGCAGAGAAGTCTGGAGCCAGGGGCCAGTGGAACCAGTTTCCTCCGAGAAGATTGATCCTTCTTCCCCTTCCAGCTGAGCCGGGGTTCAGGCTGGAGGACAGAGCACCACCAGCTGTGGGGGCATTCACCACAGGGCTAGGGCCTAACACCCACGCTTGTTTTAGTTCAGACTCCTTTTTACATGTGACAAAGGCACTTTTAATACACACTGTAAAATACTGACTCTGTATTTTAGAATCAGGCTATATTTTATAATGTTCACCTCAAGGGCTGAGTGGCTGAGAAGGTGAGGATGCAGGATTTTGGAGCTGCACATACAGATTCAGGTACCGTTTGGGTGGTGGGTGTGGGTGGGAGCCGAAGGGCAGGGTGAGCAGAGGCCAGTCCAGCATCTGCTGAACTCAGGTGAGGTTGGATTGGAGATGTACTTCCAGTGGATTCCAGTGTTGGGCTCATTGGTCTATTGTCCAGGGCAGTGATCAGCTGACCCTGACCTGGCCTGATGACCAGCTCTGTAGGGTGAAACTCCACCGAGCTGGCACGTGGAGCCTCGGCCTTGGGTCTGGCTTAGGCCCAAAGGTGTGTCCAAGAACTTTGGTTCCCAACCTGCCCATGAGGTTCTCTCAGCAAAGGGCTCTTCAAAAAAAAAAACAAAACAAAAACAGTTCGCCGTAATTAAAAAAAAAAAAAATACACTTTGAAATACAGAAAAGGTGAGAAGAAACACCTTTGATTTGTATCATAAGCAATAAATGTCACACTGGGTGGCGTCTACCTACAACTCCCTGAGTCTGCACTAGGCTGTGATAGGTATCCTGGGGTCTTTGCGGCTGGCCCCTGAGAACACAGGTCAGCCTACCCAGGACTTGGGTCAGGTGGCAGGTGGGCAGGCAGCGGGCCCCTACCCTCCCTGATGGCCAGCAGGGCCACGATGACAGGACTATGACTTGACTTCCAGCCTAAAACGGGGAGGGCGCTGTTAAGCCAGGCGCAGTGTTTGTGGCCCTTTATGTAAGTCATGAGCTCATGATATTCTGCATTCGGAAAATGAAGTTGAAAAACAAACAAACAAAAAACAACTCCATTGGGTGGAGCCACACTTTAAATGAAAATTTGTCTTTGACTATGGTCAGAAAAATAATCTTGAATATATTTAGAAGTTGCCGTCTATTTTTAACTAACTCCATATGCTGCCAGTATCGACTTCATGACATTTGCCAAAATAAGATTTTATTTTTGCCTTTATAAGATTTTGTTGGAAAAAATGAAATGACTATTTTGCAAGAAAAAGTTAACTTAAATAAAACTGTAATGGTTTGCAAAAAAAAAAAAATGTGATGTACAGATTAAAATATTAACCTGATATGCTTCCTGCTTTTTGCTGGCTGTATTCTCCTGAGTGGCCTGTGTTAGTTTTTTTTCCATTTCTTTGGAAAACCCCCAGTGTCAGCTCTGGATCCTGCGGTGTTCACCTATGAAGTCTCTCCTGATGACAGTTCCGTGACACTTGATTGACTCTGGAGGCCTGAGGGAGGAAGGCCTGCGCACTTGGGCCTTTGGCTGGGCCTCAGCAGCCGCTCAGGACGGCCCCCTCAGCCGGGCTGGGGGCCGCCGGGCTGTGGACTCCTGTGCGGGGCTGGTTTGGCAGGTGGTCTGCAATCCCAGACAAAGGGAGGGACTCTGCAGGCCCTCTTCCAGCCCACATGCCTCCAGATCGCTCCAATGAGGCGGGTTAGTGACGGACCATTGCAAACTGGACTTGTGTTTAATTCGTTTTGACTTGTGATATATGCTTAAAACAGAAGGCAAGAGGCCAGTTCAGTTTAGGGATGCGTGCGCTTCCAAGTTTGTTGCTATGGCAGTTTTTCTCTGTTGCCAAGAAGGGCGCCCTCAGTTTAGAGTGACTTTCCAACTAGTTAAACTGGAGAAAATAGATACCAAGGCATTCTGAAGAGGGAACGCTGCTGCTTTTTTAGCTACTGCTCTCTTTTTGAATTTTAAAATGAAAAATACTCTCCGGTTTTAAGCATTACTTGGAGCTATCTCCATAACCGATGAAAGGGAGGCAGGGACGGTGGGGAGGAGGGTTTGTCCATAACTGAGTGCAAGGCAAGAAAAAAGGTACAGGAGGCCCCCCTCCCCCCCCCTCCCCCCAGGGTGACTCCTGACTGTTCTCTCCACTCCAGCCGGGAGGAGGGGTAGCCTGTTCTGTAAGAATTGTGGCCCAAATTTCAAACAGAGAGCGTGACAGGCCCTCACCTCAGACTTCACGAAGAGCACGCGTGATCTGGAAGAGGCACCCTCCGGCTATGTCATGTGTGAGCAGGCACGTGGCCCGGCCCCCTTCTCCGCCCCCTGGAGAGGACTTGTTACCTGAGGTAAGATGCCATCTGCGGAGGATTGGCTGACCAGGGACCCTCCAGGCGGGGGGCCACTGGGAAACACCACGTGGCCCAACGATTCCGGCTTTGCTTCTTTACCGGGACCCACGGGGCCTGAGCAGAGTTTGAAACGATGGGATTGCAGTCAGCAGAGGGAGCGTGAGCATGCTTCTGCACCCCTGCTGACGTCCGTTCCTGACTTTAACCCAGGTCCCGGTCGAGCCCAGGATGTCTATCTTATTTTAGCAAGAACCAACAAGAACATTTTAGGATCTAGTATTAACAGGGGTTGGGAATAATCTTTTCCTAATGCCCACTTGACCCTTCTGAACTGCCCAGATTCTCAACATGTCCAGGGCGTTGTTTAAATGATTGAAGTTGAGATGTGTGTGCATTTGTGAGTGCATGTGAGGCAGATGTGCCCAGACTGATGCGGATGTTGAAAGCAGGCCTTTTGTTTGCTCCCTTTCATTCACTTTTCTGCCCACCTTTGTGTCTGGCTCGGGGGATGGGATCTGCAACTAGTCCCTTCTCCCTCTGACCCCTTGGCCACCTTCACTTAAGCTGGGTTCTCCAGAATTCTCCTGGCTGTTGTAGGTTGCAGCCTAAAGCCAGGGAAACCTCCATCTGCCCAAGGTCAGCTTGGGGATGGAAGGCATGGGGGTGTGGAGTGGATGTGGACCCTGACTCAGCTGGACAAGAGCCCATTTTAGGCTTTGGGAGTTTCCCCCAGCTGTGGTACAGAACTCTATGGCAAATCCTTTTGTGTTCGCACCAAGGGCGGGAAAGAAGCAGCAAATTATTTGTCTAATCCACAGATCACATCTCTGAGACGAGGCAGGCAAATGCTGGGAGCCCTCTGCTTCCGATTCAGCATCAGACACTGGGGCACATGAGGGACTTTGCCCGTGTGGGTTGCGTGCCGTTACAAAAAGAACAAAGAGATGAGGCTGGGGGGATGGGAAAATGGCAGCCCCTCCCGGCCCGGTAAACACGCCATTGCTTTGCCATCTCTACTCCAAAGGCTACCACTTTCATTGCTCTCCGAGCAAAGAAACCTTTCTTCAGAGCGAGTGGCAGGGTACAAAGGCAGAGTACAAAATGTGCACACATCACAGTCCCCGCAATTCTGTTTGAACAAGCATATTGATTGGGTCTGACCTTGTTACATTTTTTTCCTATTATTTGAAAAGGTGCATCTAAGTGTAGTGAATTGAACCAGCGGAACTGAACTTTCCATGAAAACTTCTCGAGGTATTTCTTTAGTTCAAAGCTTTTGAATTTTAAAGGGCATTTTTAATACGAGTCTGTTGAGTATTCTCTGCCACAGCCCAACAAGGGATGTTAAATGCAGATGAGGATGGAGCGAGGGCACCCGTGGGGTGGACGTGCCCACACAGTGGAGGGCGCGGGTCGTGGCTGGAGGGTGCAGGCCAGCCCAGGAAGGGCTAAGCTTTGGGGAGAGAGGCCGAGCCTGCAGAGCAGCACACACAGACCCCAGAAAGGATCTCTCTGAGCTCACTGGGGACAGCTTAGGAGACAGGGAGGAGGTTTCCCAGCTGAGCTTCTCAAAGGCTTTTATGTGGAGAGCTGAGAAGTACTTGCTAGGGGCCCCTTCCCATGGGCGAGGGTTTTGTCCTTGGGAATAAGGGGCTCCTTACTCAGCCACTCGCTTTCTCTTACACTGTGTTTTAGAACTGAGAAGGGATAAGAGGCACAGCCCCTTGGCTGAGGTCTCAGAGTCAGAAAAGAAGCTGCCACTGTCCTCAGCCCTTGACATCACTTAACGATTGCAGAGGCTTTTCTGCTGTGCCCTGAGCTGCATCCCAATCCTCAACTGATTTGACGTCTTGGGACGTTTTGCTGATTGTGTGTGGGCCACAGCAGTGGTCCCTCTTGCCATCCTGGCCTGGGCCCTTGGAAGCATCCAGAGTCACATTTTCCCTCCACACAAGGGGCCTCTCCTGGCCCACTGAAGGCACACAGCCGCCACCTTTGAATGAGTTCCAAGGGTCTGTTTGCCTCCAGAGGCCCCTTGGATCTAGAAAGCACCTCCTTTCTAGACCCAGAATTCGAGATCAGAGGCAGAATCACCCCAGGGAGGAGCTGGAAAATCAGGTCCTATGCTGGAAGAACCCAGGACTCGGGCATCTCAGCAAAATCCTTTCAGTGTCCTTGCCAAATCTCCAGCCTAGAAGATTGGCCTGGGAAGGTCAAAATGGGGTCAGAATCGCAGTAACAAATGGTAGAAGATACCCAGTCTTCTCTGCCCACAAATGGGGACACCAGCCCCATTCAGATTCCTCCTGCCTCTTGTGGGAGCCCCCAAGGGTGTCTCACATACACTCTGAAATTAGTGTTTTTGGCTGTCACTTTCGGGCCTTCCTGCTGTTATCTGTGTTTCCTGAGGCCACACTACCCAGTGGACACCAGTGAAGTTCCACTGACAGTAAAAACTCAGGTTTCATGGCCGCTGCCCCCATCTGCTCACAGTGAGGGTCAAGGTCCTGTGCCCATGTCTCCCCAGTCATTTCTGGGGTCCCCAGGCATATCTTACGTGAGCTCACCACAGGCCTCTCAAGCTGCAGTTCTTCCACTTGCAGCTCCTGGATGTCGTCAAACCATGAAGCCACTGCCTGCGCCCCAGGGGACCGTCCCTGCCCAGCTCACAGCCCTCTCCCGGCGCTGCAGACCCTCGAAGTGCCTGATGAGTGTTTCTCACCGCGAGTCCTCCCCGGCCAAGCCCAGGCTGCAGTCTGCACGCACGTAGGAGAACTTTTGCTCCCTAATTCTGTGTCTCTCGGGTCCCAGGCAGGTTTTGTGTGCTCCGGTTCACCCAGAGCCCTGGGGAGAACCACTTCTTCAAGCTTCTGCTCAGGTCTCCTGTCTGTGGGGCTCAGACATGTTCTCTATGTTTCCTCCTCCCTCACCCCAAATAACAATTTGTTATTTCTTATGATTCTGCAGCCTGGGCTGGGCTCAGCTAGGCAGGTCTTCTGCTCCATGTGGTGAGGGGGGACTGGGGTGTCCAGGGTGGTTTCTTCACTCACATGTCTGGCACCCCAGCTGGGATGGCTTGGGGAGCTGGGAGCTGGCTGGGCATCTCCATCTTTCCACACGGCCTCCCCACGTGGCTGCTCCGTCTTACAGCGTGAAGGTCTCAGGGTAGTTGGAGTTTTTACCTGAGCTGGCTTCCAAGGGCAGCAAAGCTGCCAGGCCTTTTGAAGCGTAGATCTGGAATTGGCACAGGGTGACTTCCTCCACATTCTCTTGACCAAGGCCAGGCACAGGCCAGCCAGCTTAAAGGAGAGGAAAATAGATTCTACCCCTTGATGGGTGGAGTGGCGTGCACGTGCAGAGGGAGGGGATGGACGGTGGCCGTCTTGGAGACTATCTACCACAGGACTCCTTCCTCATTCTCCTACATCCACTGAAGCATTTAAGAGCCAGTGCAGTCGCCCCAGCTTTCTCTTCCCCTGTAGTGGACACCTGGGAGCCACATATTCTGGATGGAGTAACCACAGGATGCAAGCCGACTGGTCCTAAATCTCCACTTGGAAGGGGACTACCCAGCAGAGGCCCCGAGGCCCACGGCTCACTTCGCATGAGTGAGAGATAAACTTTGATGTATTCATCCCCTGGGATTTTAGGCTTTATTTTCTACTGTTGCATAATCTAGCCTACCCAGGTTGTAGGTATCATGATCCCCGTACTACAGATGAGAAAACTGAGCCATGATGGTTCCGTGACTAGTCAGAGACTGAGTTGAAGCTGGAGCTTGTATCTGACTCCAGAGAGCCTTTAAGCACTGCATTGGCTGCTGTTACCCTGGGAAGAGGAGATGGGGTTGGGGGGGGAGACAGTCCTGTGGGCCTGGATTCTGGGTCACTTGAAGTAGCATTGCCTGTGGTGAGGACAGTGAGCTCATGGACAGCATGAAGAGAGACCCACGGGGAAGCGCCCAACACAGTGCCTGGTGAGCAGGAGGTGCTCAGCTCAGCGGAGGTAAGCTGCGCCCACGGCCATGATTGGACAGCCTGGGGATCCCATGAAGGGGCATCACTTTGGCTCACTTAACCTGGCCATTGGTCCCCGGGCTTTGCAGCTCAGAAACTGGATTTGTCACCACCAAGAGCAGGGCTGTCTCAGGGCTATGTTCACAGTGACAGGGCTCGGGAGACGCATGGCGGAAACTGAGTGAGAGCCCAACTGCCAAGCTACTGTGTTCGCTGCCATACACCCCGCCCCCACCCCTGTTGCTCCAGGGGCCAAGTCTTCCTTGGAAGGTGGCCTGGCAGTCCCAGGACCAGTCTTGAGGAATCCTGGTGTCACTGAGCAGCACACTGAGCAGCCCGAGGTCCCACCTCCACTGCAGGATGCCCCCATTCCACAGACCTGGGGCCCACATTTCCAGAGCAGGGCTTCCTCTCTCAGGATAGAATAAGATGGCACTGACCCTCAGGTGCCCCCTTTCTCTGTGACCATGGCTGGCCAGTCCCTTTTTAGGAGATTGACCCCATAGAAAGGAGACCCGGCGCAGCCAAAAGAAAGAGAGAGAGAGAAGGAAGGGAGGAAGGAAGGAAGGGAGGGAGGGAGGGAGGGAGGGAGGAAGGGAGGAAGGAAGGAAGGAAAAAGAAGGAAAGAGAAAGAAAGAAAGAAAGAAAGAAAAAGATTTGTTTTTAAAAAAGAAAATGCTAAGCATGGTTCCTGGCCCCATAGGAAGCACTAGAATAAATATGGCATATAAGTTCTCATTTACCTACATTTAAGTTATAATTATTTAACACATACCACATTCTCATTCTTTGTTTACTTGTTTATTGCCTGTCTCCCTCACAGGAATATAAGCTTGCTAAGAGAAAGGGCATTGTCTTTGTTCATTATATTATCCCTCGTGCCCAGAACAATGTCTGCCACAAGGTGCTGAGAAATAATTTGTTGAATGAATGAGGGAATGAAAGAAGTCAAGGGCTGTTGCCCAGGGAGCCTTCTCTCTTTTTCAGATGATTTGGCCTCTCTCTGCTCTGTTGCATGTTTTATACTCTAGCCCCCAGAGAGCATCCCTAGTACCCTATTTTTAAGTTTCTTGAGTAGTAGGTAAGAGCAGGAGCTGTGGAATGCAAACCCACCCTTATTAACTCTGACCTTAGGCAAGTCACTGAACCTCCCTAAGCTTTAGTTTCCTTCTCTGAAAGATGGGAATAACGGCACCTACCTTACATGGGTGATGTGAGGACTAAAGGAGATCATCCTTAAGCGCCATCCCTGGCAGGGACACCCAACCAGTGGTCACCGTGCTGGTTTGCCCTCATGTATGATCCTTACGAACAGCAAGGCTCCAGGTAGTCCTTCCACATTTAAACCCTGTCTCCTCTCCCCGGCTCGGCAGGATAAACGGGTTTGGGGCCAGCTGCTATCGCCCACCCCAGTCTTCTGCCCTCCACCATCCGTCTGCCATTTTAGACAGTTGCCTGCAGCAAGTAACGCAATGGCCCAGGGCTTTTGAAGTTTGGGCTCACAGGGCCATGCCACCACCAGGCTGCCTCCCTGAATTCTCCAGGGGCTGAGGACAGGCGAGTCCTCTGGGGCCTCCCCTGGCAGCCCTGCGGCTGTCCACCTCGACATCAGATCAACCTGTGCTGCGGGCGCCTTTGATGTCAGTTCCCACACTGGAGTCTCATGCCCTGCCCTGAGGACGTGGGCTTTGAAGTTGGCCTGTAAACCCAGCTTTCAGGAAGAAAGTTGTCTATTGTGCCTCAGAGCACAGCTGGGCCCTGTAAAGGCACTCGGAATGCCACGAACACCTGATAAATAATTCTTTCTGGGCCCAAGAAAGATTCATTCCACTTACAGGGGAGGAAAATTCCCTTGACCTTTTCATTGAAGTTCTGTGTGTGTGTGTGTGCGGGGGGTGTGGGGAGGTGGTTAGAGAGGGTTTTTGCGTCTTCTCGCTGAAGTCACGTGGGGCAGGCAGGTTGTCTTAGAGCTGAGCTCCAGTGACTGCTCCAAAAGGGCTCCTGGTCCCTGACCCCTGGCCCGAGGTCCCCCCAGCCAGCCCCACTCCTGCCTCCTGCTGGGAACGTGGGAGAAGATTGGGCCCTCTAACGGGTAGAGAGGCCTCGGCCCCTCCAGGCCAAACCCTGCTGCAAATGGCAGGGCTTCCAGGAGGCACAGCCCTGTTGCCTTTCTTTCCTTCCAGGGCCTGGCATGGTCAAAGAGAGGGGGCAGACAGGATTTCCCACCCGAAGGGGTCCTGGAAATGGATACTGGCTCACATACACTGAGCGCTTACCTCAGGCCAGGCCCTCTGCTGGGCCCCCTTTTGTGCACAATTGGATAATAGGATGTGGGTATGTGTGTAGTTTTGTGAAAGCTTTCTTTATGGTAAAACGTAACATACATGTAGAAGGTATATAAAATAACAGCACACAGCTCAGTAAATGATCAGAAAACAAACATCTCTGCAGTCACCACCGTAGTCAAGAAATTCAAGTTTGCTAGGATGCAGGAAGCCCTGCTGGTGCCCCTTCCTGCTCAGTAGGCCCTCCCTCTCCCACGAAGGATAACCACCCTCCTGACTTTTGTTGTTACTACTTATTTGCCTTTTTTTAAAAAATGAATTTATTTATTTATTTATTTATTTATTTATTTTTGGCTGCGTTGGGTCTTCGTTGCTGCGCCTGGGCTTTCTCTAGTTGCAGCGAGTGGGGGCTACTCTTCGTTGCGGTGCACGGGCTTCTCATTGCGGTGGCTTCTCTAGTTGCGGAGCACGGGCTCTAGGTGCGCGGGCTTCAGTAGTTGTGGCACACGGGCTTAAGTAAGTTGCTCCGTGGCATGTGGGATCTTCCTGGATGGGGCTCGAACCCATGTCCCATGCATTGGCAGGCGGATTCTTAACCACTGCACCAGCAGGTAAGTCCCTTACTTGCTTTTTCTTTATAGTTTTTCTGTCTAATCAGGCATCATCAGATACTCTTAGTTTTATTTATTCTCTGAAATGTGTACAAATGGAATAATAGAATGGAATAATAATGCATTCCTTTGTGCCAGGCTTTTTTTCACTAAACATTGTTTATGATATTCATCCATGTAACTGTTTCATTCATTTTGCTGTTGTATAGTATTCACTGTAGGAATATTCGAGGAGTATTTATCCATTCTACTGTTAAAGGACATTTGGATGTTTCCAGTTTGGAGCTATTACAAATAATGCTGCTATGTACATTTTTAAACATAACTTTTGATCCACATACACTCATATTTCTTTTGGTATATACCTAGGTGTAGAGTTGCTAGGTTATAAAGTAAGCATATCTTCAACTTAGGTAGAAAATGCCAAACTGTTTTCCAAAGTAGTACTAATTTATACTCCTACCATGAATATGTGAGTTGCTTCAGATCCTCGTTGTGGTGGCAGCCTCTGAGACAGCCCCCAGTGATCCCCGTCTTCTTGCATTCACACCCTCTGTAAGCCCCGCCCCCCAAGTGTGGGCTGGAGCCAGCAATTCCCTTCTAATGAATAGGATGTGACAGAACATAACAGGATGTTGCTTTCTTTCTTTCTTTTTTATTGGAGTATAGTTGCTTTACAATGTTGTGTTCTGTACAGCAAAGTTCAGGATGTCACTCTCAAGATGAGGTTACAAAGAGACTATAGCTTCTGTCTTGGGCGCCCTCTGCTTTCTCACTTGCTTACTGTGAGGGAAGCCATGTTGTGAGCTAACCTGTGGGGAGGCCCACAGGGCAAGGAACAGATGTCTCTGACCCACAGCCAGTGAGGAGCTGAGAACTCACATGAGTGAGCTTGGAAATGGGTCCTCCCAGCCTCCAGTTAACCCTTGAGATGACTGTAGCCCTGTCTGACACCTTGATTACAACCTTGTGAGAGACCTTCAGCCAGAAACACCCAGCAGAGCCCAGATTCCTGATTCATGGAAACTGAGATAAATGTTTATTGTTTTAAGTTGTTAAGTTTTGGGGGTAATTTGTTACATGGCAATAGATAATTAATATACTCAACAAGACTTTTTTTTTATTGTAGCCATTTTCAATGTGTATGAATTAGGTTTATTAGCATCTTCCTGATATTATTGATATTGAGCAACAAACATTTCTAATGTTTGTTGACCTTTTGGATTTCCTTTTTTGTGAAGTACCTGTCAGGACTCTTATCATTATTCCGTTGGGTTATATATCTTTTTCTTGTTGATTTGTAGGGGTTCTAGATGTAAGCCTGTCTTAGCCTGGGCTACCCCTAGAAAGCAGAGCCTGAGGCAAGGGCTTGCAGGCAGAGAGTTAATTTGGGAAATGATCCAAGGAACAGAAGTAGAAAGGAAAGGAGGGGAAACCAATAGAAGCATGCCTTCTCAAGTTGGTCACTGTTGTGGGAAACTTGGTCTCAGTCTCACTGGGACCTTCTGAAGAGCCATGTAAAATGTTCCTCAAAATTACCCACCTGTGTTATAAAAGAGAAGAGCATTTATCTTCTAGCTGAAGGGCCTCCCCTTGACCAAGGGCTCCCCATGGGGTGTTAAATCCTTCACATCTCCAGATCCCACATGTGTGAGTGATTCCCATATGAAGCCCACACTGGGGCAGCTAAGAAGCCCTGGGGCATCACGTGAGAGGTGTGGCTAAAATGAGATCCTACCGCAGTAATATCTAGAATAAAATGGGTGCCAAGAGGATGTGCAGTGGAGCACAAGGAATATCTGACACATAGCCTCTTATAGATGATATGCATTGCAAATGTCTTTTCCCATTCGGGCTTGTCTTTTCACAGTGACTTTCAATGAATAGACATCACTAATTTTAAGGTAAGCAAGTGTGTAAGTCTTTTCCTTTGTAGTTTGTGGTTATTTGCATCTTGTTCAAAAAGTCTTCCTGTACTTAAGTCATAAAAATCTTCTCCTCTGGTATTTTCTAGGAGCTTTCTTGGTTTGCCTTTCACAGATCTACAATCTACCTGGAACTGGTTTTTAAGTAAGGTGTAAAGTGGGCATCAGGTTTCATTTTTCCACGTAGATGCCCAACTTATTGAAGGATCTATCATTTCCTTTCCACTGCTGTACAGTGCCATTTTGTCATAATCGAGTATCTGTATACGTATGAATCTCTTTTTCTGTTCCATTGTTTGTCTATCATTGTGCCAATATCGCACTATTTTTTTTTTTTTTTAAGATTCTTTTTTAAATGTATTTCTTTATTTATTTTTGGGTGTGTTGGGTCTTCGTTTCTGTGCGAGGGCTTTCTCTAGTTGCGGCAAGCGGGGGCCACTCTTCATCGCGGTGCGCGTGCCTCTCACTATCTGGGCTTCTCTTGTTGCGGAGCACAGGCTCCAGACGCGCAGGCTCAGTAATTGTGGCTCACGGGCCCAGTTGCTCCGCGGCATGTGGGATCTTCCCAGACCAGGGCTCAAACCAGTGTCCCCTGCATTGGCAGGCGGACTCTCAACCACTGCGCCACCAGGGAAGCCCCTCGCACTGTTTTAATTCGTGGAACTTTATAGTGTTGACACACGGAAAAGCAATGTGTCTCTCTTGTTCTTATTTTTCACAACTATCCTGGCTAGTTTTGGTCTTTGCCTTTCCTTATAAATTTTAGAAGAAACGTCAAGTTTTACTCCCCATCCTCCATTGGATTTTTTTTTTCTATTGAGACTACATTGCATGTAGATTACTTTGGAGAGAATTACATCTCTACAATATGAGTGTCCTAATCTATGAATATGATAAATTCATTTATTTAAACCTTTAAATATTTCTCTACAAAATATTTTATAGAAAAAAATAAAAGAATTCTGCTTCTAGCAATGGTAGACAAGGATGCTTTGAACCAACTTTCCTACTGAGAACAAATGGAAAAGGAGGCTAAAATATTTTTGAAAATACGTATTTGAAGGCAATGGAGAGCTATCAAAGCTGTGAAAATTTATGGAGCCAAGATCCAGAGGAAAGGAGGAAAAATAGGAAGCATGAGGTCAATATTTGGTATCACTTTTCCTCCTGAAGTGGATTGTCCATTCCAAAAGCTGCTGGCTGTGAGAGCCTGAGCTGTTTTTTGATAGACTGTCCTAGTCTCACTATGTTTGTGTACAGCTTAGGAGTCAGTCAAGGACCCAGGGGAGTATCTTTATGTAGATTTGGGGGCTCTACAGCTCTCTCGGCTCTGGTACTCTTCCCTCGAAATTGCAATCTCTTGTCAGCCCTGAATGCTTGTCTGTTTCTTCCACCCAGCGAGTCTGCCACCTGTTTGTGCTTGTTTCCTTTACTGTGGTTGAAAAATGATCTCAGGGAGAAATCTGGGTGGAATGTGGGACTCAATGCGTGTGCTTCCCTTTCAATGACTAGAAGCCCTATATGGGTTGGCCAACACGGATTTCTTCACCTTTATTCGTGAAGGGTATTTTCACTGGGATAGGATTGTAAATTGGTGATTATTTTTTTCAGTGCTTTGAGGATATCATTACATTGTCTTCGGGCTTCTTTGGCTTATGTTGAGAAGTTAAATGTCTTATTCTTGCACCCTTAACGTGTCCTTTTTTTTTTCTCTGTCTGTACATGTTTTCTTCTTTTCTTTGGGTCACAGCACTTTCACTGTAATATGCCTAGATGTGATTTTGTCTTTATCCATCTTAGGATTTGTAGATCTCAAATCTACGTGTGGGTATCTTTTGTCAGTTTTGGAAGATTCTTAACCTTTATCTCTTTGAAAATTGATTTTCTCCATACTCTCTCTTTTCTCTTTCAGGGACTCCAATTATATGAATTCTAGCCCTTTTTACTCTCTTTTTCCGTTCCTGGGAAACAGTATATTATGCAAGAATCCATTACATCCATGTGAAAAGGATTTGACAAATCAACTAGCATTTCTCTTACTGAAATGCTTTTGCCACTAGAATTTCCCTGTACTAAGAAGCAGTGTCTGTCTCTGACATTAGCAGTGACAAAACCCACAAACCTTCATGGAATTGGGACATGGCCACCTTTTGTTTCAAGGACATAGGGCAAAAGACGTGGAGGATTTTCCTGGTTACAAGGTTAAATATTTAAGGTTATAGGCTGCATTATGCTAGTCCTCAGTGGCAAATTCTGAGTGACTGAGGCACCCACATGCTCTTTGATAAAAACCTATTTGTGATATGCAGGGCTTTCTAACACATAGGCCCCAAGGCAGGAGCCCATCTTACCTGGGTCTAAAGGTAGGGTTTCTCAATCTCAACACTACTGATATTTTGGGCCAAATAATTCTTTGTTGTGAAGGTCTGTCCTGTGCATGGTAGCATATTTAGCAGCATACCTGGCCTCTACCCTGTACATATCAGTAGCACCTCCCAGTTGTGACAAGCAAAAATATCTCCAGATATTGCCAAATGTTCCCTGGTGGGGCAAAATCCCTCCTGGTTGACAACCATTGGTCTAAGGATGGTACTCCAGACGAGAAAGACCCACTTGAAACTTAATACCAATGGCCTGCTTTGTGAAAGAAAGCACATCACCGGTTTAACTAGAGACACAGGTGTGTGTTCCTTTGACTTTGGCTGTTGGGAAGCTCAAAGCTAAGTTTCGTATTTACTACATTAACTGTGAGCCTCAGTTTTCAGGACTGATCTTACTTCTAATATAACAATCTTTTAGGAAATGGCTTCACATAATTTGAAAAGACCGGCAGGTAGAGTGTCTCCATATGAAAAAGCCTTAGGAGGCAACATCTTGGTACTGGCACAAGAGGCACCATTTTCAGTAGTGCAAGTTAGGCTACTTGAGGCCAGCTTTGAGGGCAGGTTTTGGGAGTTGGGGAGAAGAGGGAAGGCATTGTTGGGTAACTGTGGGTGGCGTATCTTGTGGGGAGCATATGGGAGGTATTCCTTTGCTTTTTCTCAGGCCCGTAGTAATTGTGGAATGCTTTCTGAGAGTGGGGTAAGTAGCTGAAGTTCAGAAATCAAGTGAGTAGGGGTTCAAGGCATAGTAATTTGGGTATTAAAAGTTAATGTGTACTTCCAAGTTTGGAGACAGAAGAGTTAAGTCCTTTCTCTCTTCTCTTGAAAATCACCCAGAAGCAATAAGGAGAATGAGAAAAGGAAGTTCAGACTCCAGCTTCAACAAAACTAGGAGACATCTGAAACTCTTAACTCTAAAATGGGTGAAAGAGTTGAAAAAGTAGTAAATGTCAAAGGAGAGTACAGGGGCTATGCTTGCCTCTGCAGGATCTGAGAAACCTAGCTAGTGTCTTCTTTAAGGTGAGGCTATTTGTGGGACAGGTCTGTTAGAGCAGCAGGGAAGAGGGCCCCTGTGGTGTGAAAAGCCCTTTGGCATCTGATCTTCACTGGCAGGGCTACAATGGTTCACACACATAACTCTGGACCATGATAAATTTTTCTGCCAGCTTGACCTTTCCCCTACATGAAAACCCTGCAAACACCTGGGAAGAACTTCATTTAAAAGACGAGTCATCTGTTTCCCCATCCAGGTAAACAGAAATTCCTTTCTTCCAGGAGCTCATTTCTGACTCCTCTCATATGTTACATCCAATCTAGAATCTAGTTCTCATTACTTCCACTATGACTACCCTAGTCCGAGCCCCTGTGCTCACCTAGAATCTTGCAATAATTTCACAGTTGTGCTCTCCATTTTCATAGTTGACTCCCTACAGCTTTGTTAGATCATATCACTCTAATAAAAACTCTCCAATGTCTTCTCACTCTCCTTAGCATAAAATCCAAAGTTCATGTCACAACTCTAATGATCTTATTCCTGCTATCTCTTTGAACTCATCTCACAACCCTCTGTTGCCCCTAGCTTTATTATTCATTGCATCCCTTTACCTTGTTTTCTTAATATTTATCACAAATCATATATATTTGTTTATTGTCTCCCCTCTATCAGAATGTAAGCTTCATTAAAGGAGGGACTGATTTTGTTTACTGCTGTATTCCCAGTGGTTAGAACAGTGCCTGGCGCATAGTAGGTGCTGAGAAAATATTTGCAATTGACCAAACAATAAAAAAAAACTGGCACAGGCTTTGGAGGAGGATATTAAAATAGAAAAGGATCAAGAAAAATACATGGCAGGTGAAGAGCACTCACCAGAAAAATGTTGCCTCAAGAGATCGTTGGAAACTATAATCAAAGATCTCATGACAACCTTAGTATCTTAACATCTCGATAAAGTGCCGACATCAGAAATACAAGAGGATATGAGGAAACAGAAGAAACATGAGCTGGCAGAATTCAAGGAAAAAAATTACATAATAATCATAAAAATGAATACAAAATTGGAATGATTGATAGAGTATACAGTGCTCAATCACAATGAGAAAACATAAAAATAAAGAAAAATGACATGGAGATAGGAGATGTAACATGCACATAATTGGAGCTTCTAAAGGAGAAAATTTCTATTTTCTATTTTTATAGATCAAAGCACTGAGAAACCTTGCTCACATGAAGTCAGTAATAGATTTTAGAAACATCACTTAATCCTCTGAACTCTTGGAATTTAGGCCAAATATCATAGGGATCTTTCTTCAAATTGTATGTCTAAGGAATCAGCTGACAATTCAGTTCTCTACCAATTTTATTGAGGGCATGTAACTGGAAACTACTCAGTAAATGTAGTTTGACTTGCAAAAGGAGTCATTCAGACCGTAACATCAACGTTTCAAATTGTCCCTTTGTTTGGAGGCTTTACTCCCTAGAATAAACACAGTGAGTTTTGGGATGGATGAGCGGTATTTCCTTTTTTCTAACGGGTGAAGGGTTACAGTGAAAGGAATAGTTTTCAGAGATCAATTTAGAACAAATACATATGAATGTACAGTGTCGGGAAATTGATTCTGTTGAACCCCTTCATGTATCCCAGGAGTGTATATTCATTTGAAGACTACTGGCTAACAATGCCAAGCACTGCTATCAGGTCAAGCAAGGAATGAATTAAAAAATATGGTTTAGGAAAATAAGAATTGTTGATTTGATGAAGTAGTTTTCAATACAGCTGTATTAAAGTTGGGTAGGGCTTCCCTGGTGGTGCAGTGGTTAAGAATCCACCTGCCATGCAGGGGACACGGGTTCGAGCCCTGGTCTGGGAAGATCCCACATGCTGCGGAGCAGCTAAGCCTGTGTGCCACAACTACTGAGCCTGCGCTCTAGAGCCCGCGAACCACAACTACTGAAGCCCGAGCGCCTAGAGCCTGTGCTCCACAACAAGAGGGGCCACCGCAATGAGAAGCATGTGCACCACAACGAAGAGTAGCCCCCGCTCGCCGCAACTAGAGAAAGCCCGCACACAGCAATGAAGACCCAACGCAGCCAAAAAAAACAAAAAAAAAAAAAAGTTGGGTAGAAGCTATATTGGAGTGGATTGAGGGGGAAGGGGATGGTACTGAAGCAGACAGTAATAGAAATATTATTAAAACTGAATACTGAAAAATGGAGATAGGATTATAGCTAAAGCATATGGTATCTAGGAAAAATCTTTTAAAAAAGATGTGAAATACCTAGGGACTTGGGGAGAAATGTTGACAAAAAAAGGATCAACAGACTGAGAGGTTGAAGACTCCTAAAACAAGATAATCAAAAGTTCTAGGTTCACAAGATGATGCAAAGGGTTAACAGTAGTTGGCATTTACTGAGCTGTTTTTTATCAGTGTGCTAAATAAAGCTTTTTACCTGTTTCAACTAATTCTCACAATAATGATACAACGTGGTTGCTACTGATATTCTCATTTTATAGATGAGGAAAGGAGACTCAGATTTAGTTATGCCCAAGGTCACTGAGTTTATCACTAAGTTGGCAGAGCTGGGATGTCACCTAGAGCACTGAAGCACTTCTCCACAGGTGTCAATTTAGGTGGAAGTTCAGGGAATTTCTGCCTGATAAAATCTCTTTAATGTAAGCCAGAACGCAAGGACATAAGAGTGAAGAAGAAAAGAGAGGGTCACAAGTTTGAGAACAGGGGTTTTCAACAGTTAAGAGCAGGAAAAGAGTTGATGAAACAGTAAGGATAACATGCAGTGTTGTTAATTAACACTTAGTAATATTGATTTGTACAGTTGGTGGCCTTTCACCAGAAATAATCCATAGTAAATTGGATACATCTAGGGCTGTATTTTCCAGAAAGGTTACGACACTGGGGAGGGTTATTTGGGATACTGAGAACAATGACACTGAATTGACATATCACTTAAAAATCTGGACAGGGCTTATGGAACTGGTGAAAACAGACAGATAATGACCTGATTTGAACTTGTGTAAAGGAATACAACTGTTATGGTCAGAGGTGAGGTTTCTACATTTGTGATTTCAGAGGTAAGGTTGTTTTGGGATATTAAAAGTAGCCAAGATGTGGCTGCTGTGGAGACAGAGTAATGGAACTAAAGCCCCGTAAGTGGCCACTGATGTCAACCAGGTAGTTGCAATTTATTTCCTCAAAATTTACTGAAAGAATATGACCTATCTTTCTGCTCTCAAACTGTTGTTTAATCAGAACAGCAATCACTTCAGACTTTCTTCTGTACCTGCAATTCATCCGGATTTAAAAAATTAGATTTGAGAAGAGGATTTTTACCTATCAATACACACAAAATTGGAATCTGTGTTCCTGAAAACCTTTACAATAGAAAGATCACTGGATCACTGGTATAGTCAAGCACTTGGGAGAAGTGTATTTCAGGTAAGAAATTATCAATAGTAGGAAAAAGTTGCCACTCAACTTTCCCCTCAATAGCATGTCTCACTGCACCAAAAAAAATTGTGTTTTCCCTTCTGGTACTTCAGTAGGGATATCAAAATGCCATGGCATCTCTCTTCCTTTAATCCACCCACCACACACACACAATTTGATAAGGAAAAACAAAAACAAAAACCAACCCAATGTTCATGCTTAAAAGACAGCCATGATATTTAATGTGGTGCTGGGACACTAGGCCACATGGACCAACAGACCTAAATTTATTCCAACCCTGAATTTTGTTAATGTCCAATAATATATGAATTGGAATGAGAATTTCTCTCTCTGAAGATGAAGAAAAAAGGTCTTCCAGTGTAGTTATTTTAGAAGGAGGCTCTTCTATTTACATATAAGAACCAAGACTTATAAATAACCAAGCATATTTAAATAAATTGATAAAAATACCTTTTAAAACATAATACTGGTCTCTCCCTCTTCCATTCTTAAACATATATCAGTCTTCACTTTCTACTTAAATTAGTTGTAATAAGCAACCCTACAGACTAGCTATTTGACAATCAGTGGCCAAACTGAAATTTGAACAAAGCCAAACTTGTTTAAACCAGATACTATTTGTTAAATGTTACACATTCTGCTAGCCACTGACTCAGTATTTTACTATATAGTGTAGCACCTATTATAAAACAATGTGAGAAATAAGAAAAAATGAAATGTTGGGGGTCTGATATATGAAAAAAATTTCAGGATGGATTGCATAATCCAGAAATCACTTGTTCTATTTGCTACATTCCTCGAACATTCTAAATTTCAAAATGACACAGGAATTAAAAAAAAAAAAAAATCCAACACATTAAACATATACTTAAGTATCTAGATGTGTAACAGTTCAGCAAACAAAAAGGTTTAACTCAAAGTCTTTGAACATGTCAATTAAACATTAAGATTTTGAACCCAATTACTCAAAGATCATTGACTAGCCCATAATGCAGTTTGTGTTAATCTGCTGTACAAATTAACCACATAATAACAGTCAGATCTTACTCCAACAGAAGTGGCGATAAAATCATATAGCAATACTCCTTTTTGTAATTAGATAATCAGGATAACAGCACTGGGATAAAATGAAGAGAATTTCTTGTTTCAGCTTCTTGTTCAATAAGCCTATTCCTCATTTTCAGACAATGAGGATAAAGGTATCACAACCACATATGAGAAACTGCTTTCTCTTTATTTAGGTGTTAAGAAGAAAATTAACTTTGGTCACATATTACCTTAAAAAAAAAAATCCAGTTTTACATATTCCTAAATAGATAGGACCAAATGATCAGAGAAAAAATTTCTTCTGTAAAAATTGGCCAATTTTATCAAAACTCTTACAGTGTCATTCAAATTATGTAAAGACTGCTTGCGATCATAACACTCCAAATATATGACAACTGCAACTCCATCCTAACTGGTGTGAAAAGTATTTGCTCTCATGTTGCTTTGGTCCAAAAGAGTAGAGCTGATTCAGTAAGAGTAAACTAAGTACCTAATCTTTTGCCAGCATTAATTTAGATTGTTACTGGCAGCAGAAATATCCATGAATGGTTCTACTATAAGAGAGTATAATAAAAGAATATTTTTATGGACACATCACAGTACCAGATAAACTTGTATAAGAGAGAAACATGAAGGAACAAAAAAAGATAAACAGCTACCACACAAAAAATACTGTTTCCCCCATAACTGTATTTGAAGGGGTAAAAAGGTAGTATTAGAAGTTTGATGATGCTAACATGAAAGGAAGTTGAGTATTGTATTTATTTCTTATTTTATACAACTCTTACTGTTTACAAAAATGGTTATAGTCATGCCCATAAAAGTGTAACCCATGGCATCTGAAAGCAAACACTCTTTGTAATTATTTAAAAGGGCCTTTTTAAAAATTATAATACAAAGGTCTGTGCTCTATAAGCAGTCCTCCACTGTGCATTATAACAATAAGGCTTACTTTTAATACAAAGACTAAGTGTTTGGGAGTTATGAGCCACTGGATTTAACAAACATCATCTTATAGTTGCTTTTTGCATCTTTTTTGTTTTTGGGATCCTCCACTTCATCAGGGTGCTCAGTAGCTTGGAGTTCTTCAGCAGATTCTTCTTTCTCTGACTCTGAATCACTTTCAGAGTCATCTGGACTTTCAGGATCAGGTGAATCATCATCATCATCATCATCTCCAGCCACATCACCTTCTCCATCATGATCATCTACCTAAAAACATCAATCAACAGCTATTAAAATACATTATCCAGTAAAAAAACTGGAAAAGACCCTAAAATTTTTGTCTCACTCCCTAGCCATTAAATTAAGTTTAAGATCAGAGGCTGCCTAGGGAAGAAATGAGGACTCGGGCACCTCCATGTGTTTTATACACTGGGACCTGAGTAGGATTTTGGTTTAAGAAAGGGCTCTGAAGACCACACACCTTCTCCCCTCCCCCCTAGTTTGAAAATAATATATTATTATCTTCCTGATGAAAACATTATTTTAAGTAAATAAGGCAAGTTAACCACTGATCCATGGGAATATTTAAAGTTATCAATGTTTTGCATATTACATTACTTTGGAGTAATGGACCAATAGTTATTATATGAAAAGAGATGACGTAGGAAACAACCAAGAAAACTCTCCTGAACTTGTATTTACATGAAATATTTCATGTACCTTGTATGTTGTTCATGCCTACTTAAGATGTGCCCTAATGTTTATCTAAGCAGAATTTACATTAAGCTAGTATCAGAAAACACATTTCTAAAACTCTCAAAAATATCTATTCTCATTATCTACAAAGACCTAGTTTGGCATGTAAAAATATTTTAAGTAACTGCATAAAGAAAGCTTTCTACATAGGATTCTTGATTGCTAGAGTAATTTAACACAAATAAATGATAATCAAATTGGAAATTATCTTCCCACTTAATGAAAATACGTAATTACTACCTCACTGAAGCCAAGTCCACAATGTCGTCGATATCTTCCTGATAATTTACTGTCCAAACTTTGTTGATATTGAGACTCCAGTTCTTCATTAATTTTCTTGTCTTCTTCCCCTGTATGTCCAGTGTACTTTGATTATGTTTCAGTCAAATTAATAAAAATATTTGATTACACAAAAAACCCACAATACAGATGCTATTATATTCAGGGCTGATTTCTCTAACTGTGACTAATTTTACAGTGAATTTTGTGGATGGGTTTATAAACCATAGGTAGTTACCCAATAGATAAAATAATTGAAGGATGTATTTATGATTACTTCTTTAGTAACCAACCCCCTGAAGCACAAGTTGGTTTATTAAAGATGAAAAACTCAATTTTTCCCATGTAATAATTCAAACCAGATACAGGAATCTCAGAACTGCTTAAGTTTACATATTATAAATATTAATTACTAAGAACTTTGGGCATGATGTTTTAGTTTATTTATAGTCTGATAATGGTTCTCCTGAAGGTTTCCTCCTAGTCATGTAGAAAAAATCCTCCAACAAACAAAAGCTTCTGTCTTTCAACAGAAATAATGAAAAGGCACACAATTCTGTTCAGAGAATGGCTAAATAAAATGACCTTGGAATGGCTTCCCTTTATGCCTTTCTTTGCATATCAGTTTACTGCACCAACATAAACTTATTTGTAATTTTACCATGCAACATTTGATATATAAATTATTTTTAACATATATTCTGTTATATATGTCATGAAGCAGAATACTAAACAACCACCTATAAACTTACCACCCAAGAAGTAGAACATTACCAATACCACTGAAGCTTTCTGTACATGACATTTTAATTTGTAAATATAAGAAGAATTTCATATTTTAAAAGAATGAATGCAACAGTTAAATATATTTCTATTCTGCCAAAGCTCAGGGACTCTTTTGCCTTTTGTAGAAGTGCAAATCAATTTGAAATAACTGTTCAACACTGGAAATATAAAACGCATACTAATTTCTAAAATGTGCTACATATTCTAGGTCAGTATAAAGTTAATTTAAATGATATAATTAAAGGTTTTCTTAAATATATCTAGGTCAGGGCTTCCCTGGTGGCGCAGTGGTTGAGAATCTGCCTGCCAATGCAGGGGACACGGGTTCAAGCCCTGGTCTGGGAGGATCCCACATGCTACGGAGCAACTGGGCCCGTGAGCCACAATTACTGAGCCTGCGCGTCTGGAGCCTGTGCTCCGCAAGAAGAGAGGCCGCGATAGTGAGAGGCCCGCGCACCGCGATGAAGAGTGGCCCCCGCTTGCCACAACTAGAGAAAGCCCTCGCACAGAAACGAAGACCCAACACAGCCATAAATAAATAAAAATTTTAAAAAAAACCAAAAACACAAAACAAAAAAAACTTTCTTTCCTTAAAAAAAAAAAAAAAAAAAATCTAGGTCATTATGCCCTGTTATTAATAATGTCTAAGATTAAGGCCAATTTTAAATGGGATAAAACTTTACTCTTCAGCAGACTGAATTCAAATCCAAATTCTAATTCATTTTCAGTTTTTATTTTTAAAGTTTTTTCCCCAAAATTAAAAGAAAAATTAATTTCTTCAGGCTTTCCAATGAGTTTATACTCTTCAAAGATTTCAGAGCAAAACTCAGTGAATAAACTAAAAACCAGTATAATATGCCAACTATAACTGTATATTAAATAATTTACAAAATACATGTAAACTCTAGATACTACAGTTGGCAAGATGAGGCATAAAACCTCACTACAATTAAAATACTACATGTTGTGAGTTAGTAAAAATGAAGACAGAAACTGGTCAGTTTCTTGGTTAGAATATCATATTGATGTATATATACTCTCAAATCTTTTATGACAGTATATACTAACTGTTACATGATATATGTAACATGTTTACATATACTACATATATTTCTAATATTTATTAGTCATTAGAACTAATCAACAATTATAAACGGAAGCTAGAATATCCCAAAATATGTACAAATATTTCATATTCCAAATTTAGCACCTCCACTTTAATTATATTTTACTTTCTTACCTGTTCGGAAGTGAGATGTGGATTTGTGATCTCCTATAACAAGACGACCAGTATGTTCTTTCTGTAAGAAGGCAGGAAATTTATTAGACTTTGAGACCACTAATTCAACATAATTATTAAGTGTTTACTATGTGCCTGACAATATTCCAGGCTTATGGGATACAGTGAAGAAAAAGAACTAAATTAAGATCCCTGTCTTTATGGAACTTACATTCTTGCATGGATAGGGATGGGGAGGGGACACAAAATCAGTAAGTAAATTATAGTATGTCTGAAGGCAGTGTAATTACAATAAACCAAGCAGAGGAAGGGGATAGAAAGTATGTAGAGGTCAAGCTGGAATTTTAAATGGGATAAATAGCTAGAAAAGTGGATCAATCTAAACATTTTCTTTCCTAAAATGCCAGTTAAATGAGTTGCTTTAATTTTTCCACCTTCTCTTTCTGATGTCTCAGGCATATATCATGGAAAGAAAGCAAATGAGATTATTTAACTGAATAAAAATAATACATTTATAATGAACAAAGTGATCGAAATTTAAAATATAAAACATAAAAATAACCATTACTATTTAACAACATACCACAAATAGCTAGCTCATTACTTTTGACTACAATAAACACCCACTTTCAAACTATCAAAAAGCACAGAACTTAAAACAATGTAGTTCTATAAAACATAAAAATAAATCTCACTCAAAGTTACCAACTAATCAGCTTACATAATTACTCTCAATTTATCAGTTCCAATCCACTTTTCATGGTTCATATTTAGTTTTGAAACCGAGCAGGAGCCTGTGGGGCTCCTGGGCATGGAAGCCTTTCTGTGTCCCCAGTTTCTTGTTTATAGGGAACAGACTCCAGCCTCCATGACACTCCCTGAGTTCCAAAGGGCAGATTCGAACTATTGCTAAACAGGGAAGGGAGGTGATGCAGAGACAAGGGAGGAGCAGTCAAGAAACAACAGTGTATTTCCCTTTAACTTTTTTTTTTAACAAACAAACAAAAAAACTAAAGAAAAAAAAAAACAGCCTCCTTCCATTTGGTTTCCCTTTAACTTTTTTTTTTAACAAACAAACAAAAAAACTAAAGAAAAAAAAAAACAGCCTCCTTCCATTTGGTTTCCCTTTAACTTTTTTTTTTAACAAACAAACAAAAAAACTAAAGAAAAAAAAAAACAGCCTCCTTCCATTTGGTTTCCCTTTAACTTTTTTTTTTAACAAACAAACAAAAAAACTAAAGAAAAAAAAAGAAACAACAGTGTAGCCTTTGGATAGGGTCCTGGTTCTGCCTGAAGGGATACACATAACAATGAGTTCTTTACAGAATGAAAACCCCCAACAAATGTAAGATGTTAGCATTCTTTATTCCAGATTAAAGGAACCAGAGAAGCTCTTCAAGAGACCATCTGAGGCCAGATTAAAGGAGTCACAGAAACTCATCAGACCACCTGAAGCCAGGCCCTGCACACACCCTGATCCTTATCAGCAACCCTGCCTTTGAACCACTGCTATAAAACTCCTCACCAAATCCCTCCAGGTTGGGACACACAGTTTTGAGAGGCACTGAGTCTGCTGTGTCCCCCGCTTGCCTGGCAGAGCAATAAAAGCTGTTCTCTTCTACTTCACCCAAAACTCTGTCTCCGAGATTCAATTCCATACTGGTGCACAGAGGCCGAGTTTTCGGCATCAATTTCACAAGGTAAAGAAATAAATTGTTTGGGAGACTGGCCAAGGTGGCAGAGTAGAAAGATCTTGAGCTCACCTCCTCTCACGAGCACACGAAAATCACAACTATCTGCAGAACAGCTATCGACGAAAAAGACTGGGAACCACCAGAAAAGATCTTCTACAACTAAAGACATAAAGAAGGAACCACAACAACCTGGATATAATCAAATTCCATACCCCTTGGGGTGGGTGATCCACAAACTGGAGAATAACTACACTGCAGAGGTTCTCCTACAGGAGTGAGAGTTCTGAGTCCGACATCAGGCTCCCCAGCCCAGGGGTCTGGTACCAGGAAGATGAGCCCCCAGAGCATTTGGCTTTGAAGGCCAGTGGGGCTTAACTGCAGGAGCTCCACAGGACTGGGGGAAATACACTTCACTCTTCGAGGGAGCACACACAAAATCTCACATGCACCCGGACACAGGGTAAAAGCAGTAATTTGATGGGCACCTGGGCCAGACCTACCTCCTAGTCTTGGAGAGTCTCCTGGAGACGCAGGGTGGTGGGGGGACTGTGGCTCACCCTAGGGACACAGACACTGATGGCAGAATACTGGGGAACACTGTTGGTGGCTGACATCTTGGCTCATTAGTTCCAAGACCTTATCCCACCCAACAGTCTGTAGGTGCTAGGGCTGGCACGCCTCAGGCTAAACAACTAACTGGGCAGGAACACTGCCCCACCCCTCAGCAGACAGGCTGCCCAGAGACTTACTGAGCCCACAGCCACCTCAAGATATGCCCCCTAGACATGGCCCTGCCCATGAGAGGACTAAGACCCAGCTCCACCCACTAGTGGGCAGACACTAGCCCCTCCCTCCAGGAAGCCTGCACAAGCCTCTAGAGCAGCCTCACCACCCAGGGGGCAGACACCAGATGCAAGAAAAATATGATTCCCGCAGACTAAGGACCAAGTCTGCCCACAGCAGGCCAGACTGTACCTGCTAGCAGGCCAACGCAACCTTCAGGACACCCTGGACCCCATAACCAACTGTGTCAAGAACCACCTCCTAACCCCAAATCTTATATGTGCTCTGGGATCCAGGGGCCCTGCAGCCAGACTCCAGGAACCAGCTCTGACTGCCCACTTGTCCCCAGAATCTGGCTTAACCTGCCAATGGGTGGGCAACAGCCCCAGAGTCTTCATGAACCTGGCTCTGACCACCCAGCCAGCACTAGCCTTGGGGCCCCCTAGGGTTCTGCAAGCAGCCACTTCATGACCAGGGCCTGCTAAACAGCAGCCAGCAGCATCCGCATAAGGCAGGGCCTGGCAACCAACCAGACTAGGGGCCAACCAAGCCCACCAGATCACCCACATAGCCAGGCCACCACAACAGAAGGACCCACACAGCCCTCTTAGGAGGAGACTCTAGAGCATATAGCTTGGGTGGCGAGAAGGGAGTGCACTGCTGGGATGCATAGGACACATCCTAGAGGGCCACTTCTCCAGTCAAGAAATGTAACTAACCTACCACATACATAAAAATACAAATAACAACTTAGACAAAATGATGTGGCAGAGGAATATGTTCCAGATGAAGGAACAAGATAAAACCCCAGAAGAACTAACTGGAGATTGGCAATCTACCTGAGAAAGAGTTCAGAATAATGATTGTAAAGATGACCAAAGAATCTGGGAGGAGAATGGATGCCAGAGCAAGAAGTTAGAAGTTTTTAACAAAGAGTTAGAAAATTTAAAGAACAACCAAACAGAGATGAAAAATACAATAACTGAAATGAAAAATACACCGGAAGGAATAAATAGCAGACTGAGTGATACAGAAGAATGGATCAGTGACCTGGAAGACAGAGTACTGTAAATCACTGCCACTGAACAGAAAAAAGAAAAAAGAATGAAAAGAAATGAGGACAGTTTCAAAGGCCTCTGGGACAACATCAAGCACACTAATGTTAGCATTAAAGAGGTCCCAGAAAGAGAAAACAGAAAGAAAAAGCCTGAGAAAATATTTGAAGAGATAATAGCTGAAATATTCCTTAACCTGGGAAAGGAAACAGTCACTCAAGTCCAGGAAGTGCAAAGAATCAAGGAACACACCAAGACACATTGTAATCAAGATGACAAAAATTAAAGATAAAAGAGAGAATATTAAAAGCAGCAAGGGAAAAGCAATAAATAACATACAAGGGAATTCCATGAGGCTATCAGCTGATTTTTCAACAGAAACTGCAGACCAGAAAGGAGTGCCACGATATATTTAAAGTGATGAAACGGAAAAACATACAAGCAAGAATACTCTACCTAGCAGAGCTCCTGTTCAGATTTGATGGAGAAATCAAAACTTTTACAGACAAATAAAAGCTAAAAGAATTCAGCACCACCAAGCTAACTTTAGAACAAATGCTAAAGGAACTTATCTAGGTGAAAAAGAAAAGGCCACAACTAGAAACAAGAAAATTAAGAAATGAAAAAGCTCACAGGTAAAGGCAAACATAAAGGTAGGAAATAATCCACATGCAAACTAGTAGGGAGGTTGAAAGACAAAAGTAGAAAAATTATCTGTATCTACAATAAGCAGTTAAGGGATACACAAAGCAATTAGATATAAAATATGATATCAAAAACAGTAATTGTGAGGGGAGGAGAGTACAAACGCAGGATTTAAAAAATGCATTTGTAATTAAGAGAGCAGCAACATAAAACAATCACGTATACATATAGACTGCTCTACAAAAACCTCATGGTAACCACAAACTAAAAATTTATAATAGATAAACACACAAAATTATCCACAACACTAGAGATAGTCATCGAATCACAAGAGAAGAGAACAAAAGGTGAAAGACCTACAAAAACAAATCCAAGGGGGCTTCCCTGGTGGCGCAGTGGTTGAGAATCTGCCTGCCAATGCAGGGGACACGGGTTCGAGCCCTGGTCTGGGAAGATCCCACATGCCGCGGAGCGACTGGGCCCGTGAGCCACAACTGCTGAGCCTGTGTGTCTGGAGCCTGTGCTCCGCAACGAGAGGCCACGATAGTGAGAGGCCCACGCACTGCGATGAAGAGTGGTCCCCGCTTGCCGCAACTAGAGAAAGCCCTCGCACAGAAACGAAGACCCAACACAGCCAAAAATCAATCAATCAATCACTCTACACTTCCAAAAAAAAAAAAAAATTAAAAAAAACAAATCCAAAACAATTTTGGGAGAGGGAGCTGTGTAAGAGGAAAGGTTCTCTAACCCTGGGAACCCCCTTCACCAGCTGGGAAAAATCAGCCAGGACAGAAAGTGAGCTTCACTGGCTCAGAGGAGTGCAGCAACCGGCTTTAGGCAGGCAGAACAAAGAGACCAGCACTGATGGTCCTGGCCACCTTGCTCTACTTACTCCCCAGCCTGAGATGTGTGTCTGCTGGTGCGAGGGGGCTGGGTGCTAAAACTCAGGCTTTAGGGGACAGACCTGGGGAGAGGACCGGGGTTGACTGCGCGGAGACAGCCAAAATGTACTGGAGTATGGCCCGGGCCACAAGGTGTGGGCAGGATGCCTAGGTCCACCATAGAAGCCCCACTGGTAATGTGCTCATGAAGGGAGGGTCAGGACCCCACCACAGCAGCCTCATTCTCCTTGTGCTCACAGTGGGCACAACTCTGACTTTATGAGCTCTGGTAGTAGACAAGCCCTGGTGGTTGCCTACACACAGAGGTGGGGCTGAAATATGAGCTGTGTCCAGCCAGCAGCTTTGAGACTTTGGCAGATTTATGCCTCTGGTGCCTTTGTAAGCTCAGCACCTGGGGGACATCCAAGCAGATTATTGGTGCTTCTGTGGTTAGGGGGGGTCCAGAGTTAGCAGCTGTGGGTTTTGTAGGCATGTGCATGCGGAGGAAGGGTCGGGGTCTGGGCTAATTCCGTAGCTCCCATGGTGGGTCCAGGTGCCCGATTATGGTGGGTCCTGGTGCCTGACTTCGGCAGATATGCACTGGTTGCTTTCTGATAACTGCGCCTGAAGGGCATCTGGGCCAATTGACTGCATTCCCACAGCTGAAGCGGGGCCAAAAGCAGTGCCAACAACAGTGTACTTTGTGAGTACTCATGACAGGTGACAGGAGACATCACAGAGCATACTTTCCAGTGGACAGCTCCTGGGAGGAATACCCAGGGGCTCCTCTCCCAGTGGGAGCACTCCAGTCCCATCTACCTCACATTGCACTTTAGCAACAGATCTGAGAGCTTTTACTCCAACACCCCTGTTCAACATCCAGTGCAGGCTCTGGTCACCACAACACCAATCACACCCCCTATCAAGGGGATAAGGGCAAGCACACACTGAGGAAAGACGTGGCAGTCATCCATACTAAAAACAGCCTTTGCACCAAAAATATTAGACTCATTCAGGCTACACAGGGACATTCCCACATAAAAACAGCCCTTTAAGACCACAGTAGATAACTGTTTCTCCTAAAGTCATAGAGTCAGAGAAACATAAGTAAAATCAAGAAACACAGGAACTGCTCCCAACTAAAAGAACAAGAGAAATCCCCTAGAAGTACAAATGATGAAACACCTCTCCAGTCTACTAGACCCCAAGTTCAAACAGAAGGTAATAAAAATACTAAAGGAATTAACAAAGACTATCAACAGAAATGCAGATCACTGTAACAAGAAACTAGAACTATAAAGAGGAGCCAATTAATATTAGAAAACTCATCTGCCAAGACAAAACTTGAGCTAAAGGCAATAAATAGCAAACTAAATAATGCAGAAGAACAAATAAGTGATATGGAAGATAGAATAATGGAAATCACCCGATCAGAACAGCAGACAAAATCACAAGTGAAAAAAAAATGAAAGCAATATACGAGACTTATGGGATAAAATAGAGCGAGTCAATCTACACATAATAGGATCCCAGAAGGAGAAGAAATAATAAAGGGGATTGAAAATGCATTTGAAGAAATTATGGCTGAAAACTTCCCAAACCAAAAGGAAACAGATATCCAGGTACAAGAAGAACAGAGAGTCCGAAACAAGATGAACCCAAGCAAACCTACACCATGACATATTATAATTAAAATGGCAAAAGTTAAAGTGAGGATTCTAATGGCAGCAAGAGAAAAAGATTTACTTACAAGGAAACCCTCATAAGTCTATCAGCGGACTTCTCTATAGAAACACTGCAGGACAGAAGGGAGTGGCAAGATATATTCAAAGTCCTAAAAGGGAAACACCTGCAACCTAGGATACTCTATGCAGCAAGATTATCATTTAGAATAGAAGGAGGATAAAGAATTTCCCAGACAAGTGAAAACTAAAAGAATACAGCAATACAAAACCTAAACAGACATTTCTCCTAAGAAGACAGACAGATGGCCAATGTGAAAAGATGTTTGACATCTCTAATTATTAGAGAAATGCAAATCAAAACTACAGTGAGGGATCACCTCACACCAGTCAAAACAGCTATCATCAAAAAATCCACAAACAATAAATGCTGGAGAGGGTGTGGAAAGAAGGGAACCCTTCTACGCTGTTGGTGGGAATGTAAACTGGTACAGCCACTATGGAGAATAGTATGGAGGTTCCTTAAAAAACTAAAAATAGAGCTACCATATGACCCTGCAATCCCACTCCTGGGCATATATCCAGAGAAAAACATGGTCCGAAAGGATACATGCACCCCAATGTTCATTGCACCACTGTTTACAATAGCCAAGACAGGGAAGCAACCTAATGCCCATCGACAGAGGAATGGATAAAGGAGATGTGGTACATGTAAACAATGGAGTACTACTCAGCCATTAAAAAGAAGGAAATAATGCCATTTTCAGCAACATGAATGGACCTAGAGACTGTCATACTGAGTGAAGTAAGTCAGACAGAGAAAGAGAAATCTCATATGATATTGCGATGTGGCACACATATACAATGGAGTATTACTCAGCCATAAAAAAGAATAATGTCATTTGCAGCGACATGGATAGACCTAGAAATTATCATACTAAATGAAGTCAGACAGAAAAAGACAAATATCACATGCTATCACTTATATGTAGAATCTAAAAAAATGATACAAATGAACTTACTTACAAAACAGAAACAGACTCTCAGACTTTGAAAACAAACATATGGTTACCAAAGGGGAAAGGTGGGAGGGGAGGGATAAATTAGGAGTTTGGGATTAACATATACATGCTACTATATATAAAACAGATAATCAACAAGGACCTACTGTATAGCACAGGGAACTCTACTCAATATTCTGTAATAACCTATATGGGAAAAGAACCTGAAAAAGAATGGATATATGTATAACTATAACTGAATCAGTTTGCTGTACACCTGAAACTAACACAACACTGTAAATCAACCTTACTCTAATATAATATAAAAATTAAATTAAAATAAAAAATAAAATAAACAACAAAGTCCTACTGTATAGCACAGGAACTATATTCAGTATCTTATAGTAAACTATCATGGAAAATAATATGAAAAAGAATATATATAAAGTACAGCAAAGTATCACTTTGCTGTACGCCAGAAAGTAACACCACATTGTAACTGAACTATATTTCAATAAAAAAATATATAAGTAAACAAAATGAGAAAAAACAGAAAAGAAACAAAAGCAGTTCTAAGAGGAAAGTTAAGAGCAATACAAGCTTACCTCAGAAAAGAAGATAAATCTCAAACAACCTAACCTTACACCTAAAGCAACTAGAGAAAGAAGAACAAATAAAACCCAAAGTTAATAGAAGGAAAGAAATCATAAAGATCAGAGCAGAAATAAGAAAAAAATAGAAAAGATCAATGAAACTAAAAGCTGATCCTTTGAAAAAATAAACAAAATTGATAAACCTTTAGCCAGACTCATCAAGAAAAAAAGGGCTCAAATCAATATTAAAAATGAAAAAGGAGAAGTTACAACTGACATCACAGAAATACAAAGGATTGTAAGAGACTACTACTACAACCAATTATACACCAGTAAAATGGACAACCTAGGAAAAATGGACAAAATCTTAGAAAGGTACCATCTCCCAAGACTGAACCAAGAAGAAACAGAAAATATGAAGGGACTAACCACAAGTATTGAAGTTGAAACTGTGATTTAAAAACTTCCAACGGACAAAAGTCCAGGACCAGATGGCTTCACAGGGGAATTCTATCAAACATTTAGAGATGAGTTAACACCTATCCTTCTAAAACTTCCTGCAGAGGAAGGAACACTCCCAAACTCATTTTATGAGGCCACCATCACCCTGATACCAAAACCAGACAAAGATAACACAAAAAAAGAAAATTACAGGCCAATCAATATCACTGATGAACATAGACGCACAAATCCTCAACAAAATACTAGCAAACTGAATCTAACAAAACATTAAAAAGATCATACACCATGATCAAGAGGGATTTATCCCAGGGATGCACGGATTTTTCAATATCTGCAAATCAATGTGTGATACACCACGTTAACAAACTGAAGAATAAAAACCAAATGATCATCTTGTGAATGAGAAATGTGGCCTGCTATATCAGTAAACAAAGGATACTGTGGCCATCAAGCCAGCAGCCACCCCCAACTGTGCACCCTGAGGGGATTCAGGATGGTGAAAAGCATGAAACTGGCCCTAGATAGTTAAGGTGTATATCAAAGGAATGATTTCAGTGAGTCCAGACTCTTGAATCTTCCCACAGGTGGAAAAGTGTTAAATTCATTAACTTGACATGTTTGGTTTTCCATAATTAACAGTTTCTTTAATTAACAGTAATCCTTTGATGTTTCGACTACCTAGTTTTTGATGCAAAATGCGTATATATCCCGGCTCCTCCCTTACCTCTTTGGAGCAGTCCCTCAAAGCAATATGAGAGGCTGACTTTAAGTCCTCAGGAAATTCGCCAAATAAAACATAATTCTCAACTTTTAGGTTGTGTATTTTTTTCAGTTGACAGTTTTGGTGACCAGGAAGGGACTCAGAGCAGACGTCTCTCCTTTGCCTGAACTCTACAAGGAACTGGGGCCTTGGTACCAGCAGAGGCCTGTTGTGCCCATCCGGCTCCGCAGAGAGTCCAGATGAATTTGGGTGAGTCTCTCCTGGTTCTTGGATTTCCCGATTACCGGCTGATGATCCTGAGTTTTATTTGGCGGTGTCTAATAGGTACCTGGCTCCCAGTTGAAAGATATTGGGGAGTGGCCCCTGCTAGTTGAAAGATACTAGGGGAGCCCAGCTGAAAGACACTGGGAGAAAGTGCCCGCTAGCTGAAACATACTAGGGTAACTCAATTGAAAGACACTGGGATTTCCTCAGTTTGAAAGATACTGAGCAGTCTCAACTGAACGGTTGGTTAGGTAAGAGGTTTACCTGACATTTTCCTCAAATTGGCTATCTTGACAAGAATGTGTCAGGATAAAAGTGCACTAATAAAATTTTATGCCTGAGAAATTCAAGGTCAAATGGGAAACAGATTCTCTCAGAGAAATGAGGGGTGTCAGAAAGCCAACCTCCAACTAACACTCCAGCCAGATTCATGTACGTACAGAGCTCATACCTGCAACTAAATAAAGGAAATCTTGCCCTGAAAATGACTAAATGGAGCTCTTGTATCGTATACGCAGCTATGTTAGAAAAAGTTGGCTTGATAAAAACATATTTTCAGAATTCTGATGTTAAAAAAACAAAAGCCCTTCAAGGGGGAACTTGCATTCCTCCTCCTGTGTCTTTGAGATGTAAATGTTTTATCTGATCTTCAGGCTGTGTGTGTGTGTGTGTGTGTGTGTGTGTGTGTGTGTGTGTGTGTTCTGAGCACTTGGTCTCTGTCATCCAAAAGGCACACATATGGTGTACATTTAGCAGCCAATCGAACAGACTGAGATTCTGAGCAGGCTTCTGTCTGAATTTTTGCCATCTTAACCTGCACTGTGTCAGCCTGTTTAGTGAGGGCCTTTACTTTCTTAGACTATTTTTGGGAGTAAACTTTCTCGATCTGTTTAAGTCGCATCCTTCACACTCTCCTGTGGGGAAGCCTCTTGCATCCTATTGGTTTAAGTCACTATTAACATAGATCTCATTAATGGACAAATGACAGATCCTTTAAATTGGAGAATCTTCTAAATTGGTAAATTTTTAGAGAACTCTCATTATAAACAGGTGTTTTATTGATATCTATGGGAAAAAAAAATTAAAGGTGGGAAAAAAATATATAATGGTTAACCTAAGAACTCCTTTAGTTTAAAACAAACCAAAAAAACTGGTTTGGGAAACCTTATTGTGGTTTCTGCTTCCCCTCAATGGATCTTACACATGCTAATAAAAACATCAGAATAATTAATATTAATTAGGTTGATTAACAGAAAAATAAGAGAAAAAACTAAAGGGAAAGTCTAGAGACTCTTTCCCCACAACGTAAACCTTTTAAAGGAACTTATCCTAAATGGATAAAGAAATCTTAAGATAAATGATTATTTTAAAATGGGATAAATGAAATGAATGTTAATGGGATTAAACAAAACGTTTTGATACAACATTACCTAAGGTTCAATGGGCCAAATGGAAACCCCCCCCTCCATTGTATTGGTCCCCAATATTAAAGGACCCCAAGCAAGTCTGCTCTATTTACCCCTGTTTAAAATATATATATTTAAGTGGTGGAAGAAAATTACACTGAGGTACCTGACCAACAATTACTTGGGGCAACAATTAGGCCAATTAATCAAGTTGACAAAATGGCCTGAGTCAGTTGGCTCAACCCCTCACTGGGGACCCCAGAGCCTTTTATACAAAATAGATAAAATGGTCAGAGAATAAAAGAAAGGAAAGCTTCTAGGACTCCTTGTAATACCAAGACTTGTTGATTGGGTCCTAAGAGAAACTAACATCAAAGGTGTAAAAGTTGGCAGAATTGAGATGAAAGTTTATAAAAATTGGTATTTATGTTCACCAATCTACAGAATGCTAATATAAAAGACAGTTCATAATTGCTTACTTCTTAGCATTCACTAGAAATCAAAGTTTTTAAGGGTTGAGAATTCTAATTTAAATATGAAATTAAAGCTACTAGAAATAATACAGAAAAACAATTCAGTACACTAGAAAATTAAGAAGTGTGTTGTGAACAAAGAAGGTATGAGGAGTGGATTTGCATTTTGTTAAGGGAAAAGAAAATAATTTTGTCCTAGAGCTAGTTGTTTCTAGATGAGAAAAGTAAGAGACAAAATAATACGGATATAGAAAGTGATGGAAGGATTGTGGAAAAGGAACCCTGAGAAAAGAATTTTATACACGGTCAGTACTGACTAAACTCAAAATGAATGTAATAACGTAAATGGATTTTGTTATTAAAAGTAGGCTGGTACACGACTGGATTTGGTTCCTCTGTTGAAAGAACAAAGGTTTCTTAGAACACTGCTTTTGACAACTGATTGTGTGAGTTTTCTTTGCCCTTAAGTGATCTATATTTGCTTTTGAAATATTTTGTCACTGTGGTTAAGTATTATTTCACAGTGACATATGATCCTATTCGACCAAGTGTTGATATTTTTGACAAACTTCCCAAATATCAAATTCTAAAGTTCTTGACCTCCAGCTAACTCTGGGATGCTTCAAAGGAACCAAGACACCTCAGAGAGCAATGTCAAACTAATTAGCTTATCTGGTATGATGTTATTCAGTTGGCCAAAAAGTTCATTCGGTTTTAAAGTAAAAACAAAAGACCACATTTTTCATTTTCACCAAGAACTTTATTTTTAAAAAAATATTTAGGGACTTCCCTGGTGGCACAGTGGTTAAGAATCCAACTGCCAATGCAGGGGACACAGGTTCGAGCCCTGGTCCGGGAAGATCCCACATGTCGCGGAGCAACTAAGCCCGTGCACCACAACTACTGAGCCTGCACTCTAGAGCCCACGAGCAACAACTACTGAAGCCCATGCACCTAGAGCCCGTGCTCCGCAACAAGAGGAGCCACCGCAATGAGAAGCCTGTGCACCACAACAAAGAGTGGCCCTCCTCACTGCAACTAGAGAAAGCCCACGTGCAGCAACGAAGATCCAATGCAGCCAAAAATGAATAAATAAATAAATAAACAAATATTTATTTGGCCGTGTTGGGTCTTAGTTGTGGCACACAGGATCTTTAGTTGTGGCATGCGGGATCTTTAGCTGCAGCATGCGAACTCTTAGTTGGGGCATGTGGGATCTAGTTCCCTGACCAGGGATCGAACCTGGGTCTCCTGTGTTGGGAGTGTGGAGTCTTAGCCACTGGACCACCAGGGAAGTCCCACCAAGAACTTTACTGAACAATGTATTCACTGTTTTGTTCCACTACCTTCTGCCATTTTTCAGGCAACTTCATAATTCCATCTTCCTAAAACTTTTTATCTTTTTGAGCAAAGAACTGTTCCAGGTGCCTTTTACAGTCTTCCAGGGAACTGAAATTCTTTCCATTAAGAGAATTTTGTAAAGACCGAAATAAATGGAAATCCAAAGGTGCCATGTCTGGTGAATATGGCAGATGAATCAGAATGTCCCAGCCAAGCTGTAACAGTTTTTGCCTGGTCATCAAAGAAAGACACAGTCTTGCGTTATCCTGATGGAAGATTATGCATTTTCTGTTGACTAATTCCAGATGCTTTTCGTCGAGTGCTGCTTTCAGCTGGTCTAACTGGGAGAAGTACTTTTTGGAATTAATCATTTGGTTTTCTGGAAGGAGGTTATAATAGAGGACTCCCTTCCAATCCCACCATATACACAACATCACCTTCTTTGGATGAAGCCCAGCCTTTGGTGTGATTGATGGTGGTTCATTTCACTTGCCCCATGATCTCTTCCGTTTCACATTATTGTACAGTATACACTTTTCATTACCCGTCACAATTTGTTTTAAAAACGGAACATTTTTGTTAGGTTTCAGCAGATAATCGCATGTGGAAATATGGTCAAGAAGATTTTTTTCACTTAACTTATGAGGAACCCAAACATCAAAGCGATGAACATAACCAAACTGGTGCAAATGATTTTTTAGCGCTTGATTTGGATATTCTGACTATGTAGGCTATCTTCCATGTGGTGTAACAATGACTGTTCTCAATTGATGTCTTGATTTGTTTGCTGTCAACTTCAAATGGTCTACCTGACCACGGAGCATCATACAGCGAGAAATCTCCAGCACAAAACTTTGCAAACCACTTTTGACAAATTCAATCAGTCACAGTACCTTCTCCATACACTGCACAAATCTTTTTTTGCATTTTATTTTTTTTTTAATATTTATTTATTTATATATTTTTGGTTGTGTTGGGTCTTCGTTCCTGTGCGAAGGCTTTCTCTAGTTGCGGCGAGCGGGGGCCACTCTTCATCGCGGTGTGCGGGCCTCTCACTGTCGCGGCCTCTCTTGTTGCGCAGCACAGGCTCCAGACGTGCAGGCTCAGTAGTTGTGGCTCACGGGCCTAGTTGCTCCGCGGCATGTGGGATCCTCCCAGACCAGGGCTGGAACCCGTGTCCCCTGCATTGGCAGGCAGATTCTCAAGCACTGCGCCACCAGGGAAGCCCCTTTTTTTGCATTTTAGTTGCGTTTCTACCTTTCTTGAAATAATAAAGCATAATATGCCAAAATTGTTGTTTTTCTTCCATCTTCAATATTAAAATGGCTACACAAAAATTCACCAGTTTTGATAAAGTTTTTTTTTTAAATGCACACTGATATGACAACTGTCACAATACAATCTAACAAAACTGTTTCGAATGAAGTTAAAGACAACTAAGCGCTACTAGAGACAGCCTGTGGAAAAACCGAACGAACTTTTGGGCCAACCCAATACTTGCAAAGCACTGCCAAGTAACTAGTGATGAACCTTATGTTATATTGTATGTATAAATGTCATTAATACAGATATTCCAAAATTTATATGAAATTACTAAAATCTGAGATACCCTGGTATAATGTTATCAATCATAATTCTAGTTATTATCGAAATATCCAAGTTCCTTGTCAACTGCATTGTAATCAGATCTTTAACCATGCCATTTTAAGTCCTGTCATTTATAAATAGTCATTGTTTTATTCTGATGCTTTTATAAAAGGAAGATCTTCAAGAAGATTCATAAAAAGGACTTTTTAACAAATATAAGTTTCTGATAACTTTTAGATCATACCACTGAACTGGTATGACAAGAAATGTCATGTTGTAAGAAATGACAAAACTAATGTAAAACCTGACTATTTCATCCAAATCAACAGGAATTACATGGGACTGAATGAATTTATAAATATGATTTATAACTTTATGACTTTTTCGGGGAAATATATTGGCTTTTCCTCTTTGTTTTCCAGAAAAACTTTTCCTCTATTATGCTATGACCTACAAGTTGATCAAGTATTCTTTTACAAACAAAAATAAAACATATTTTTTCCTCTCTACCTGATCCTTCCATATTTGGCTTCTCCACCTGGCTCTCCTATGGACTTGATGGTTTACTGTGACCAGATTACAACTAGTTATACTAATCACTGTTTTTTTAAAAACTTTATTTATTTTTTTATACAGCAGGTTCTTATTAGTTATCCATTAATCATTGTTTTAATTTGTTCTCTTTGTTCCTGAATTGTTTATGCTCTGTGTCTCTCTCTGCTGTACTATGACCTTATTAATGTTACTGACTATATTAATTATCCTGTCTAGTTTATAAGATTGTCTCTTACCCAATGTGTAACCAGGTCTCCAAAAAAATTAATGATGGCTAAAGGTCTTGAAACAATTGATCATATACACACACACACGCAAATATATATATATGTATATAAAAAACTCTACACAGGATAACTGTAACAGTTCAACTCTCGGTATGGAAAGAAGCAACAAGAGAAAACATTTTCTAGATCATAGCAGACTAGTAAGATAGGTGACCCAGAGAATTTTAGATTATTAACAGGTCCTAATCCAAAAATTTGAGTGGCCTATCAACAGAATCTTCGCCCGATCTAGGAATGAGCCTTCCTAGCACTGTGGGACAAAATTGGTCATGAAATGCCTCCCAAACGTTGGTTGAATTTATGATCAAGGGGAAGCACTGTGAATGAAAAATGCTGCCCTATCAGTAAACAAAGGATGTTGCAGCCATCAAACCAGCAGCCACTACAGCTACCCCCAACCGTGCACCCTGTGGGGATTCAGAATGGAGAAAAGAAGGATACTGGCCCTAGATAGTTAAGGTGCAAATCAAAGGAATGATTTCAATGAGTCCAGTCTTGCATCTTCCTACGTGTAGAAAAGTGTTAAATTCATTAACTTGACATGTCTGGTTTCCCTTAACAGCTTCTTTAATTAACAGTAATCTTTTGATGTTCCAACTATCCGGTTTTTATTGCAAAACTCCTATACATCCTGGTTCCTCCCTTACCTCTTCGGAGCAGTCCCTCAGAGCAATCTGAGAGGCTGTCTTCTAGGCTTAAGTCCTCAGAAAATTCACCAAATAAAACATAATTCTCAACTTCTAGGTTGTGCATTTTTTTCAGTTGACAATCTCAATAAACGCAGAAAAAGCTTTTGATGAAATTCAACATCCATTTATGATAAAAACTCTCCAGAAAGTGGGCATAGAGGGAACCTACCTCAACATAATAAAGGCCATATATGACAAACCCACAGCTAACATCATACTTAATGGTGAAAAGCTGAAACCATTCCCTCTAAGATCAGAAACAAGACAAGGTTGCCCACTCTTGCCACTTTTATTCAGCATAGTACTGGAAATCCTAGGCACAGCAATCAGACAAGAAAAAGAAATAAAAGAAATCCAAATTGGAAAGGAAGAAGTAAAACTGTCACTGTTTGCAGATGACATGACACTATACATAGAAAATCCTAAAGATGCCACCAGAAAACTACTAGAGCTCATCAATGAATTAGGTAAAGTTGCAGGATACAAAATTAATATACAGAAATTGGTTGCATTTCTATACACTAACAATGAAATATGAGAAAGAGAAATTAAAGAAACAATCCCATTTACCATCACATCAGAAAGAATAAAATACCTAGGAATAAACCTACCTAAGGTGGCAAAAGAACTGTACTGTGAAAACTATAAGATGCTAATAGAAGAAACTAAAAATGACACAAACAGATGGAAAGATACACCGTGTTCTTGAAGTGGAAGACTCTGTATTGTTAAAGTGACTATACTTCCCAAGGCCATCTACAGATTCAATGCAATCCCTATGAAATCACCAATGTCATTTTTCACAGAACTAGAACAAATAATTTTAAAATTTGTATGGCCCCAAATAGCCAAAACAATTTTAAGAACAGAGCTGGAGGAATCACACTCTCTGACTTCAGACTATACTACAAAGCTACAGTAATCAAAACTGTATGGTACTGGCACAAAAACAGACAGAGATCAATGGAACGGGATAGAAAGCCCAGAAATAATCCCATGCACTTATGGTCAATTAATCTATGATAAAAGAGGCAAGAATATACAATGGAGAAAAAACCCACTAATTTCAAGAAGTGGTGCTTGGAAAACTGGACAACTACATGCATAAGAATGAAATTAGGACATCCTCTAACACCATATACAAATATAAACTCAAAATGCATTAAAGACATAAATGTAAGACCATATACTACAAAACTCCTAGAGGAAAACACAGGCCAAACACTCTTTGACACAAATTGCAGCATTATTTTTTTGGATTTGTCTCCTAGAGTAATGGAAATAAAACAAAAATAAACAAATGGAACCTAATTGAACTTAAAAGCTTTTGCAGAGCAAAGGAAACCATAAGCAAAATGAAAAGACAACCTATGGAATGGGAGAAAATATTTGCAAATGATGCAACCAACAAGGCATTAATTTCCAAAATATACAAATAGTTCATATAGCTCAATACCCAAAACAAAACAAAAAACAAAAACAACCCAATCCAATTAACATACGAGCAGAAGACCTAAGTAGACATTTCTCCAAAGAAGACAAATAGATGGCCAACAGGCACATGAAACAATGCTCAACATCACTAATTACTAGAGAGATGCAAATCAAAACTACAAGGAGGTATCACCTCACACTGATCAGAATGGTCATCATCAAAAAGTCTACAAATAATAAATGCTGGAGGGGGGTGTGGAGAAAAAGGATCCCTCCCATGCTGTTGGTGTGAATGTAAACTGGTGTGGCCACTATGGAGAACAGTATGGATGTTCCTTAAAAAACTAAAAGTAGAGTTACCACATGATCCAGCAATCCCACTTCTGGGCATATATCTAGAGAAAACTAACTCAAAAAGATATATGTATCCCAATGTTCATAGCAGCAGTATTTACAACAGCCAAGACATGGAAGCAACCTAAATGTCCATCAACAGGTGAATGGATAAAGAAGAAGTGGTATATATATATATATATATATATATATATATATACACACACACACACACACACACACACACACACATATAATGAAATACTACTCAGCCATAAAAAGGAATGAAATAATGCCGTTTGCAGCAACATGGATGGACCTAGAGAGTATCATACTAAGTGAAGTCAGACAGAGAGACACAAATATTATGATATCACTTATATGTGAAATCTAAAAATTATGATACAAATGAACTTATTTACAAAACAGAAACAGACTTACAGACATAGACAACAAACTTATGGTTACCAAAGGGGAAAGGAGGTGGGAGGGATAAATTTGGAATTTTGGGTTAACAAACTACTATATATATATATAATTGATAAACAACAAGGTCCTACTATATAGCACAGGGAACTATATTCAAGATCTTGTAATGAACTATAATGGAAAAGAATCTGAAAAAGAATATCTGTCTATCTATATATATGCATAACTGAATCACTTCGCTGTATACCTGAAACTAATACAACATTGTAAATCAGTTATACCTCAATTAAGAAAAAAAAAAACCAACTGAAAAAAAGGGGAAATTGTTCACTAAAACTGAGTGAAAGTGAGATTAAATTTGACTTTGCAAAGCAATCTTAACCAATTATCTGTGAAGATACATAGTAAATAACAAATCACCCTATTGTGAAATCATGACACATTCTCCATACCCAAAGATGATACTCCTGAAAAGGTTCAAGCATTAATGCTTATTGCCTTACATGTTATTAGCACAAAAGCCAATCAACAATTCAGTAGTTTGCTCCTTTAGATTGCAGAAGACACCTCATAACAAGATTTGAATATACATAATGGCATCAAGTTATTCTAAGATGATAGTATTGCACTGGTCTATCATACTTTCTCAGTTGGTTCTCCCTGTGACCAATAGAATACTCAGTGGCTAGGATTAGGAATGTACTTTGGGGCCACAAAACAGTATAAATCTCAACAGCCTACGTAAAAGATCAAAGCTATGATCTTTGCCCTTGTTAGCAAAGAATTTAACATATGCTATGCCCATTTATCGGCAGCCAAATTTTTTTTTTTAATTGTTCAATCTGTTCTCCACCCACCCCCACCCTGTTTTATTGAGATACAATTGACTACTGGTAGCAAAATTTCATACATTTTATGTTAGGGTGTTCTTCCTAGGTACTTAAAGAAATGTGATCCTACTAGGTTGAGCATACCCTTAAACTATTACTTTATATATCCTTAACAAAATCTTTTATTTGCATGAACCAAGAGAAACTTCAGACTACTTTCTATGACAAATCACAAATTATTGGGAAATCTGGATTAATGTGATATTATACAAATGCTTCCTTTGTATAGGTCTTAACATCTTACATGATATCTCCCTATGCCCAAATCCACTGTTCTAGTCTGGCTAACTCTTAATCCCCTCAGATTCAGATCAATTCTATTTCTGGGAAGCTTTCTTGTGCTGCTAAGCCAGAGTGAGCTTCCCTTGTCTGTTGATTCCACAGCATTATGTGCATAGCTCTCCCACAGCAATTATAATTCTATATTGTTATTATCTAGTTTCCTCCAGCACATGACAGCTCCAAACTTACGTTACTGATCTACGTGACCCCCCCCCATCCAGGACCTAGTACAGTGCCTGGCATGTAGTAGTCAATAGCTGTTGGTAAAATGCATTCCCACATAAATAACAAAAACAAAGGGCAGAACTTCTTTCTAAAGAGCTTAAAAGAGAAAAAAGTTTTCCTTTTTCTTCCACATCAGGTTTGCAGAAATACTACTGGGACAGTGTTAGGAAAATAAATGTACTTGCTTACAAAAAAATCAGTATTTAGAGATCACTGTATTTGCATGTAAAAATTAATTGCTAGGAACAAGAGTTTTTTCCAACAGGTGATGTTTCCTGGCCCCTATATTTTATATCTTCTATTACGTTAATCGAACTGAAAAAGATTTCAAAATATATTGAACATTTTTAAAATTAAGTTTTTGACAAAGGCTATTCCCTTGGCTACTACTTCAAGGGCTGGAAGGAGCTATAAAATATGAAAGACCTACCAAATGGTCTGCCCAGAAGTACCTTGTATCAAATTATCAGGCTAACAGATGGCAAGTCATGAACTTCCACGTTTTCTTTCTTCCACGGGAGTCTCCTCAAACCAAATTTTTTCTCTATGCAGTCTCTAAACATTACCACCCAGTGGCACTGAGAATCCTAGAAGCAGCTCAGTGAGGTCAGCTATATTTCCGAAAGCCTAAAGTAGTCATGCAGAACAGTAACACGGGATCCAAGTGTATCCATTCCTTCTCACTTAACATACATAAAAAAAGGCATTATTTTCACAGAAAAGATAAAAACGTATTCTGTCTGATGCTTACCTTTCCTGCACCCATAAGTCTCAAGAACTTTTGTTTTCTTTCTTCATTACCTAAGTCTGCTGCCTCCCAATTGCTAGATCCAAGCTGGAAAAGAAATTAGCCAATTAATCTTTTTTGCATAGTAATAAATATTTAAAAATTTACAGTCTACCAGTAAATCCCAAGCTTTTTCCTCCTGTCAGTTTTCACTATAAACTGGACTCAACTCTTGCTTAGGAAGTTAAGCATATGCATAATATTCGAATTAGAATATACTCCTTTTCTGTTACCTTAAGGGAAATTCCTTTAGTTCTTTTGCAGCCAGCGATCTGGTTTTCAAAAGTTTATACTATAAGAATTACCTGGAAGGCTGGTTAAAATACAAACTGCTGAGCTACACCTCAAGAGTTTCAGATTTAGCAGATCTGGGGTGGGGCTTGAAGATTTATTTCATTTCTAACAAATTCCTAAGAGATGCTGATGCTGCTGATGTAGGGTACCACACTTTGAGACCTACTGCCTTAGAGCCTTGCAGGGCCCTAGGGTACCTAATACTTTGAACCCAGGAGGCTGCTACAGCTGTTAACTGAACTTAAAACTCTGGCTATAGTGATATTCTAAAGAACAATACAATATCAGAGTCAACTGGACCCAATTTCAGTTTCTTTTTTGAACAGTTTCCCTATTTGTAAGGACTGAAGTGTGAGGACTTTTTTTTTTTTTTTTTTTTTTTTTAATATTTATTAGTTTGGGCCTGGTCTTAGTTGTGGCAGGCTGCCTCCTTAGCTACTGCATGCAAACTCTTAGTTGTGGCATGCATGTGGGATCTAGTTCCCTGACCAGGGATTAAACCCAGGCCCCGGGCATTGGGAGTGCAGAGTCTTAACCACTGTGCCACCAGGGAAGTCCCTGTTAGGACTTTTATTCTTACTTAAAGGTCTTCCAAAGAACAAAGAGAAAATTTACTAAATTTTTTTTAAAAAGAATAGAATAAAACTCATTTTATCTTGTAATTATCAAATGGGTCTATTGAACCCTTTTATAAATCTAATATATACTATGAAATCCTAGCGGTATTTTTCCCCTATATATTTAAACAAATTTAAGAATTATTTCATTATAGTTCATTAATCATTTCAAAATATGCTAAAAATGACTAAAATAGTAAGATAGAAAAGTGGTAGAAAAGCTTTCTCATCGTGTTGTCCAAAGTGCTGCATCATCTTTCAAGACATCACCCCTCTGTTGTATGCTTCTAGCTCTCTTTGTTGAAAATTTTAATTTCTACTCATAATGACAACCGAGTAAAAAACTGAAAACTGACAGGAGGCATTTCACAATTATTAGACAAATAACAAGGTGAACGCAAAATGACAGGTAGTGTCTAAACTAATGATAATGGCAAACTTAACTGCAATTAAACTATGAGTTTTTGGATGATGAAATACTAGATAACTTTTCTCCAACCCGGGAGTCAATGAGAGACAAAAAAGACAAAAAAAATATGGTACTTTTATCTAGAAAGCCATTCAACAGGAAGAACTTCATCTTGCAATATTTTGCAATATTGCAACAACAGCCTGGACCATCCCATTTTTCTAAAGAGGTATGTGACTATTTAATATCATCTTTTATATTTGTACACCAAAATTTACTTGATATGGTTTGTAAGTGGACAAATGCTGAGGGCAGGTGACTAGAAGGAATATAGAAATGAAAACATTCATTGGATTGATCATTCTAATTGAGTTTATAATCTAAAAATGAAAATGTTTTGCAATTACAGAGCAAAGAAGACAAACCCCGTTTGACACAAAACTATGAGCAATGAAAACGCTTCAAAAAAATTCTTCAAGTATCATATTTTGATGATGCAAATCCAAGAACTAAAATAAAGCTAAAATCTATTAGAAACAGATTTGAAATCTGAAATTATATGTTTCAGTTTCACACATGACAACTGATAAGCTGTTAGCTATATTCAGAGAATGCTAAACATTTTGGGTATATATATATATATATAGTGAAAAATCAAGAAAACTAGGTTTGCTATGGTTAAGTTCATATCAAAATTTCTAATAAAGTTGTTTTTACTATCCTTTTATTCTCACTCCTGAATATTATTCATAAAAGACTAATAGAATAATACATACATCAAACAACGATGACCATCCCTCCTGGGCATATGAGAGTTGAAGTATTTGTACCATACTGGACACCCACTTATGGTTATTCCTTTTGGTGGCATGCTCTCATGATTTTGGCTACCTAAGTTCCAAATCTCTACTTCTTTCCATCTGACAGTTCATATTTTTTCATAGACTAGTTAGTTCTTAACTGTTTCTGGCTCAATATAGTTAAAACAAAACAAAACAAAACAAAAAACCAAAAACCAAAGTACCAGTGAAGCTTAAGTTCTGATTCTCACTAAATCACTGTTCCCTGGACCTGGCATAGAGTAGCAAGTACCTTGCTCAAGTGCTGCATTCTAAAAAGCACATGGGTGCCTGATACATTCTTAGAGATTCTCCACCAGTTACTAAAATTAACCTCCCCATTCCTCTTACTTCCTGAAAGATAGCTTTCAATTCTCCCCTCAAATCAAACCAATGAAACCATTTTTAAGTTGGCTTCATCCTTAATACCTTTATTATAGAACAGCAGTCAATTTACCTCCTCCTCAGTACACACTGTAGTAACTCTTAGAATTTATTTCTACCATTGTCAGCATTTTCCTACAACTGGATTCAATGATTTGTTACCCCCATTAAATGTGTGAGGTCAGTGGGCAAAGAAAACTTTGATTATCTTTTACATGCAGAGGTTCATTAGAAATTGTTGACCAAACTACACACTACAACTGGTTGATTTTCTAAACGTAGACATATATTTTAAAAACTTAAATATGTATTATTCTGGGGCTTCCCTGCTGGTGCAGTGGTTAAGAATCCGCCTGCCAATTCAGGGGACACGGGTTCGAGCCCTGGTCTGTGAAGATCCCACATGCTGTGGAGCAACTAAGCCTGTGCGCCACAACTACTGAGCCTGCGCTCTAGAGCCCGTGAGTCACAACTACTGAAGCCCGAGTGCCACAACTACTGAAGCCTGCGCTCCTGAAGCCTGTGCTCTGCAACAAGAGAAGCCACTGCAATGAGAAGCCCTTGCACCGAAACGAAGAGTAGCCCCCGCTCGCCACAACTAGAGAAAGCCCGTGCACAGCAACGGAAGATCCAACGTAGCCAATAAATAAATAAATAAAATCTATTAAAATATATATTATGCTTAAAAGATTAAAAACACAAGCACTTAAAGATAACTCCCAATTACCAACAAAAATAAAATTAATATTAAAGAAACTGACTAAAAAAAAAAAATCACTGTCAAGGGACAAGTTACTACTGTATTGCACTAAAATATAGAATTAGCAACATAATCCTTTTCAGATAATGTGTTAAGGTCCTAGGACCTAATCTTGAATTGCAACTGTAACCACCTCTTTCAAAGGGAATGCTTATAGGATTGGAAAAGGTCTTAAAGGTCATCTAGTTTAAACTGATCCCATCAAAAGCTGTAGAGATTTAATTACTCAATCCCTTTAACTTTGTTAAATTACCTAATATCACCTAGAGTTTTCTGTCAAACTAAAATATTATTTCTTTGATTCTAGCAAAACAGGTGCTTGACATTCTAGCAATCAAGTCACAGTTAAATACCAGGAGGAAAACAATGTAATAGTTTTTAAAAGGGCACCCAGGTTACTCAAAAGCCTAGATAACATTCCTGGTAGGTACTGGCCTACCATATTAACAAGAAAAGATCTCAAAGCCAGTTGTAGGGAGGAACAGCGGGAATGAATAAATCTCACTATATAACTATTTACCCCCAAATCTTTACTGATTACTAATCTTTCTGCACAGCTAAAATCAATTTCAGTAAAGAGCCTTACTATTCTGGACCTAACCCCACCACTTACCCAAAGAAGGATGAGTCTTAACATCATCTCATTTGCTACAACTGATGCACTAACAGTGTTCAGTAAGCTTTTTATGGTTCGCAAAGTAAAATATTATGAAAGGCGCTCAACTGCACTATAGAAAATAAACTCTACACATTCAGAAACTGACAGCGCTTTAAACAACCTAAAGAAAACTAGATGTCCTCCCTCCATCACTCTTAACTATGACCTCTCCATCGCCCCCCCCCCATTTCCCCATCAACGTTTCCATGGCATTTATCCATTGTATGAAGGACCTAGTTTTACGTTTACTGGTTACTGCAGCGTCCATAACACCGCGCTAGGAGCTAGTACAAATACACAAAAGGCCTAGGATAAACACCACAGTTATTCATCTTTGAATTCCCAACACCTGGCGCAGCAGTAAATATTTAATGGTTTACTTTAAGGAATGAATGCTTTGCAATTTAAACTGGCAACTGTAGGGGGAGGGAGGAGAGGGAAGAGAGGTACTTGACATCGAAACGGGCTTCTACGTCTCAACGTCTTAGGCCTCAGCACGGTGCGCCAGTACCAAATTATTCCCCTGGTACCATTTTTCCGTTCAATATTTTCTTGGTTTACTCTTACTAGTACAGTTAAGCTTAACTCTTAATAGTACATTGCAAAAATAATCCCGGCCAGAAAAATCTGTCCAAATTTGCATGAACATCTTGACTTTATCACAGGAGCATTTTAAGCCTAAAACAGGGAGGATCTTGCCGTTTCTACTGAATATAAAGGCCCCATAAAGAAGCTTCATCAGCCCCCGAACAGGCAAACATGGTCCCTTGACTAAGCTCTTTCACTTCTCAACCATTCAGGATTTCCTTCCTCGATTCCCCTTCCTACGCAGGCATCCGGCTCTTAGCGTGTGGACCTCTTCAAACATTCCAACTCAAATTAAGAAAAAGGGATATTTCCCATTCTTCTGGGTCCTCCCCCTCGGCCCTCCCCCTTCAGGTCACCTCAGGCGCTTCCTCCGTCTTCATCTACCCTTCCCGGCCTACCCCAGCCTTTAGTAGGCCTCAACCCTCCACCACTCCGCCATTGTTATTTACATCGTCGTCTGGGGAGGCTGAACGCTTCACCCCGTGCGGATGGGACTCTCTGGCAGCACTCATCGTTGCGGAGACCCCAACGGGAAATGCCGAACCCACTCGCCGTTCTCCTCAACCGCGTCGCCAGCAGCCTGCAGTCTGCCACCAGCCCAAGCAGCGCCACTCCACAATGCAGAGCCTCTCCGGGTCTTCTCCGCCACTGTCGTCACCGCCGCGGGCGCTCTCCACCCCGGAGCGCTCTGGGAGTTGTAGTTTTCTGGTTCACCACATACCGCCTGAACAAAGGAGATGGAGGGTTGACTAAAACTACAAATCCCAGGAAGCCCGGCAGCGCAGCTCGCGCTGTGTGGCGGGAGTGCCCGCCGAAGCTCCGCCTTTCTCGGCTGGTGGAGGGAGCTTTTCCGCGGGTGGATATGGCGGTGAGCTTTGGGCTCAAGCTTCGTCGCTACAGAAAGAGGCTTATGCTGGGTTTTCGCATTTCCCTGTGAGACGCTGCCCCATTGACAAATGCATTCGTTATAGTTAAGCACCTAGGTTTAAAGGTAATGTTTGAGGCTTATTGAATCCTCACGAGTACAGTCACCGCAAGACAAAAACCGTTCAGAAAAAAATATGGCTCCTACCGTTTCTCCCGTGGTGTTCGCTATAGCTCGTAGGTGATTTCTAAATCGGTGGGGCAGCTTTTAAAAAACTCCCGACAAACGTTTTCCCGCTTTCTCATTCTCACTGAAATGAGTTCATATTGGTGTTAAATGCCAGTTAATTGGCCATTATTGTAACTAGGGTTCATTTGAGGGAATCCTGTAAGCTTTCTACGCGGCTTTATGTGAAGTGGGAGTGACCCTCTTCAACCTCGCTGCTGGTATGTAGGCTTTGTACTTTGGGGGCCTTAGCAAAGTGAAGTCCATCTCTGCGAAAAAGCCCTGTATCTTTTTCTTTTATTTTTAAGAGATACTTTAAAAAAAAATTGAGGTGAAATTCACATTATAAAAAATTAACCATTTTAAAGTGTACAGTTAAGTAGCACTTAGTACATAAACAGTGCTGTGCAACCGTCACCTCTTCCTACTTCCAAGACATTTTCATCACCCCAAAAGGAACTGTCAATACCCATTAAGCAGCCCTTCCCCCTTCTCCCCTCTCCCCACCAACAACTGTCAGAAAGAAAGCACTGAATCTATAGGTATTACTAGGATACTGGAGTTTAATTCATGGAGTGTCAAGGTATCTGAAGTTTTAACTAGGCCTGAACCTGAACCTCCTTTTTCCTTACTTATTCTGAAGCTTTCTGACCTTGTTCAGAATTTTAATTTTGTTTTAAAACAAAAGTAAGTACAGTCTTTACAGACAATACAGATGAAGAGTGCATTTTGGTACTGAGAGCAGCCTGTGAAACTACTTAACTATTAGCTTCTGATCTCAGCAATTACTCTAGTTTGACTGCCTGTGCAGAAATAGTATTACTTTCCTAGATTTCAGATGATCACTGAATCTTTTATAGAACTGTGACTAGTGGAAGAGAGTTCTTTAATTTATGCAGTCATGTATTCAAAGTTTGCTCTTTTATTTTGGAAGCAAAGGAATAACAATTCTAATTAGGATAATATTTTTAAAAATCTAAGGTAGGGTCATATATTATAACCAAGCAAGGGTATCTTTATCAGTTAGTTCTGTGGTAAGAATAAACCTTAAATCAAGGAGGAGAAGAGTAAACCCATGAGGAGAAAAGGTATTTTTGGGAAGTGGTTGCTTGCTCTTTACTATTAATTAAATTATTTATAATATTTTGCCTAACTCCATGATTCTACCAAATTTCTATTATCATAACTACAATGACGTACAGTTAAGTTACAGAATTTTCTAGGATGGACTACAGTTCATACTCAAAGGGTTTGACAGACTATAATATATATAATTTAGAATCCTTACTTTTGTTATCAATGAACAAATAGGATGGCTGAATAGGTAATGTAGACTTCTGAAAGAATTCTGAAATTAAAAAGGGCCATCAGTAAGGTTAGTAGTTAGTAAATAGTTATAACTTTACTAACTGATGAAAGTCCAGAAAGTTTTAATGAGCTAGTGACCTTTTATTTCTTCACCAGAATTGTTGGTACCTGGATGGCTAAATTTTCAAGTTATCATAAAACAAGATTAAAATCCAAGAAGTAACGCAGGAGATAATAAAATCTGGATCGTTTCATCAGATTTTATTCAGTTTCATATACAGAAGGCTATAGGTAAGGATGAAATTATGCAGTGTAATAGAACTGCATATGTGGCAGAAAAACTCGGTAATACTCTTCTTCCTTGTTTTTTTTTTAATTTTTATTTATTTATTTATTTGTTTTTGGCTGTGTTGGGTCTATCGTTTCTGTGCGAGGGCTTTCTCTAGTTGCGGCAAGCGGGGGCCACTCTTCATCGCGGTGCGCGTGCCTCTCACTATCTGGGCTTCTCTTGTTGCGGAGCACAGGCTCCAGACGTGCAGGCTCAGTAGTTGTGGCTCATGGGCCTAGTTGCTCCGTGGCATGTGGGATCTTCCCAGACCAGGGCTCGAACCCGTGTCCCCTACGTTGGCAGGCGGATTCTCAACCACTGCGCCACCAGGGAAGCCCGATCTAACTTGTTTTTAAAAACAAGAAGAAGATACTCTAAAATACCTTTTTCAGGATTGTAACTGTTTCATCTTCATTTTTTTTGTTTCTGTATCTTCTAGAACAATGCCTGCCACAGGGTAGTTAATATTTTTTTAATTAATATAGGAAATATGAAATTATACAATGTAACAGAGTTGTATCTCATATAAGGCCCAGAAACTCTGCAGTTTCCTTCTTTCTTGGGTAGGAAAATAAAGACAAGGAGAGGAGACCCTGTTACTAATAGGATTTTAAAATAATTTTCCTGAGTATAGAGACCATGCCTTCCTCAGTTTTGTATACTCAATGCTTAGCATGTAGTAGGCATTCATAAATGTTTGTTGAGTGCATACATTGATATTCCTCAACTAAGGGGAGTCATAACTGAACATAGTTAACAAACCTAAAGAAGAAATAAAAGCTCTGTACAAAAAAATCTGCTGTTTTACCTGAGACTAAAAAAAATTCCTGGAGCCATTATTATAACTTATATATTGAATATCCACTATGTGCTATATACTTTACTAGGTGCTTTTTAAATAACTGATCTCAAAGCTTCACAACAATTTGCAAGAATTTTTATTTTATAGATAATGAAGCTTAAGAAAAGTTAAATACTTGCCCATAAGCATAGAGCTACCGAGCGAATGGCTCAGCTGGGATTGAGTCCTTAAGTCTGTCAAACTCCAAAAACCCATGCATTTTCCACTGTGCCAGTATAAGTCAACATTTATATAGGGTGCTTAGTATGTGTCAGGCAGTATGCTAAATTTCTGGAAAACCAGAGTAAATAATGGGTAATCCCTTACCTCAAGGAGTTTACAGCTTGGTGGGGGAAGAATGATTAAGTGGCACCAGTAAGTTACAGCAGTTCATTTTAGCTGAGGGAAAAGGGGAAATTCTTCCTCAAAAGTTTTTGAGCTAGGCCTTGGAAAACAGTGGAGCCAGGGTGGGGCATGTATTTGGGAATGGTTAGTGTCTTGTGTGACTGAAACCTGATAAGCACAAAAGTATCATATTCCGAGACAAAACTCTGTAGCCTGATCAAAGCCAGCCTGATCAAAGCCTTGAGTTTCAGCCTTCCACTATGTCTGTTCAGGTTCAAATCATCTGTTTAATAGATTTATTATATCCTTCTCCCATCCTTGAATAGTTCCCCCGTTAAATCCATTTTACACATCATGGCCGGATCCATCATCTGAAAATGGAATGTAGACACTCTCCTGCTCAAAAATTTCTGGAGCTTTCCATTTTATACAGATTTAAGTTGATATAATTAAGCCTATAATTAAGGGTCTATATTCTGACCTCAACATCCATTCCAATGTTATTTTCTACTGCTACCTTTTATTTATCTTGGTTAGTCTGTCATCACTATTTACAACAAAAATATATGTGCTATCACAGAGGTATGAACAAAGATATATGTCTTGCTGGCTATTCTAGGCTGTAAGATTCTTTTGGATAGGATCTAAGATTAGCACCATGTCTTGTGTATAAGCCATGATTCAATAAAATTTTATTGTATTAATATATGAATGGATGTGGTGAGAGAGGAGCAGGTTTATGTGGTAAAAAGTTTTTAATTTTAGACATGTTAAATTTAAAATATTAGTGGAATACCAAGTGAAGTTGTCTAGTAGACGGTTAGAAATATGGGCTTCAAAGTTAGGAGAGAGCCATAAATGTGGAAATCACCCATCTAGATATGATGGGCAAACTAGTAGAGTGATTGCATTCACCCAGTGAACATGTAGAAGACAGTTACTTGGAAAAGGAAAAAAAAAAAAAGAATGAGGAAGAAGAGCCTGAGATTAAAAGATAGATAGTTTTTTCTCCAAAATCACTTTGCTGTTCTTGCCAATTATAAAAGTAGTATGTGAATATGAGGCTCAATAAATTATGGTAATCCATGCAGTGAACTACCATGTAGCCATTAAAAAGAAAGAGGAAGCTCTGCAGGTACTGATATGGGACAATCTCTAAGATATATTGTTGAATGAAAAAAGGAAGATACAAAACAGTGTATATGTTACACTGTATTTGTATTAAAAAGACGGAAAAGAATTAATATATGTGCATCAAATATGTCAACAAAGATACCCAAGAAGTAACTGCTACTATTTGTAGACTCCATGCTTGTGGTGGTGGCTGGGGGCTGAGTACACTGGTAACAGCAAGACTTTTCACCATCCTTTTTGTATCTTTTGAATTTTAAATTACCTGAATCTATTAGCATATTAAAAATTAACCATAAGTGAATACATAAGTAAATAAAATTAGATTTTAAAAAAGTCAGAGTCACAAAGGTAAGCAGACTTACACGAAGATAAAACAACCCTTTGTAGAAAATGTGGAAAATGAAGAGGAAATAAAAATCACTCATAGTGCCATATTTGTGAGGTAACTAGTTAACATCTAAATGTAAATCCTTCTAGTTTCTTTTTTCTATTAATTTGGAGGATATACATTTTGTTTTCAATATTATTAATGGTTATAGTTTTTAAAAACTATAGTTTTTATATAAAAACTTTAGTTTTTACTCTAATCAAGATTAAAACAATATCTCAGTGTCTCCTGACTCCCCTGTCAAATGTGTGAAGAATTTAACACCTTTCCTTTTGCCCTTTTCTTCCCTCCCTCACTTTCAGGATAATATAATTTAGGATTTAGGTACCGATTTTTGTTATTGCATCAGTTTTTATTTTACAAATATTTTCCATCAATAACATTTTGGCATAGCCTTTAGGCTTTTTATTTATTTATTTATTAAATTTTATTTATTTATGGCTGTGTTGGGTCTTCGTTTCTGTGCGAGGGCTTTCTCTAGTTGTGGCAAGCGGGGACCACTCTTCATCGCGATGCGCAGGGCTGTCACTATCGCGGCCTCTCTTGTTGCGGAGCACAGGCTCCAGACGCGCAGGCTCAGTAATTGTGGCTCACGGGCCCAGCTGCTCCGTGGCATGTGGGATCTTCCCAGACCAGGGCTCGAACCCGTGTCCCCTGCATTGGCAGGCAGATTCTCAACCACTGCGCCACCAGGGAAGCCCTAGGCTTTTTAAATAACAGATTTATTGAGATATAATTCACATACCACATAATTCACGTATTTAAAGTGCACAGTTAAATATTTTTGTCATATAGTCATAGTTATGCAATTATCACCACAATCAATTTTATCATCTTCTAAAGAAACCATGTATCCATCAGCAGTTTTTCCTTCCACTTCCCCAAGCCCTAGGCAACCACAAATCTACTTTCTGAATCTATAGATTTGCCTATTCTAGCCATTTCATGTAAATGGAATCATACAATATGTGGTCTCTTGGGATTAAGTTTGACTTAGCATAACGTTTTCAAGGTTCATTCATATTGTGGCATGTATTAGTACTTTATTCCTTTTTATAGCTGAATAGGATTCCATTGTGTCATATACCACATTTTGTTTATTCATTCATCACTTCATGTGCATTTGGGTTGTTTCCACTATTTGGCTATTATGAATAATGCTGTTATGAACATTTATGTACAAGTTTTAGTGTGAACATGTTTTCAGTTCTCATAGGTATATGTCTAGGAGTGGAATTGCTGCGTCATGAGGTTACTCAGTGGCTATCTTTTTGAAGAACTGTCAGATTGTTTTCCAAAGTGACTGCATCATTTTACATTCTCACCAGCAATGTTTGAAGGGTCCAGTTTCTCCACAGCCTGGGCAATACTTGTTATTATCTGGTTTTTTTTATTATAACTATCCTAGTAGATGTGAAGTTACCTTCAGTTTTGAAACCAAATCTTTGAGATGTTTTGTGATAAAAAATGAGGTGTGCAAAACACCAAGTATACCAATGGCTATGTATATGAATGACATTGTATTAAAGTCCAGAGAGAAAGAGATAAAATCTTATTAATTTACACCAATGGCTCTCAAACTTTAGTGCGCATTGGAATCACCTGGAAGATTTTTTGTGAAAGCTTATATTGTTGGGCCCTACCTGAGTTTCTTAATCAGTTAGGACTGTGATGTGTCAGAAGGTTTTGTAACAAGTTTCTGGATGCTGCTGCTGGTCTGAGGACCACATGTTTAGAACCAGTGATTTGACAAACATGTTGGTAATGCTTCCTTTGTGCCCAGTTTCTTCCTTAAGTGTTTTATATATGTTAATATCTCATTTTACAGATGAGGAAATTGAGGCATATACAGATTAAGTAACTTGCCAAGGAAATGGAGGCATATAAAGGTTAATAACGTGCTCAAGATCATGTATCTAAAAACAGTAGAGCTGATGGCTTGCTCTGGCTGTAATGTTTATGTTCTTAATCACTATGTTATGCTGCTACATGTAGAGTTAATTCACACATGGCATACAGGATATTTATTGAATGAAAACTTGCAAATAATCAATTTCCTACAAATTTGTGATGCTCAGTTCCAAGAAATAATTGTTCTCTTTCAAGACAATAATCTAAAAAATCAAGGATTCCTTCAATGTGCTTGTGTCTAGTAGTTAATCACTTCATTCATTACCATGTCCAGTAATTATTAAAATATTTTTATGTTTATGTTTTTATGATATTTTATGTTTTATGTAAGGTAGGACTACTGTGAATTATAATTTGTATAACAGCAAGTATTGTTTAATATCTAAGTAGTTATATGACCTTGGAGTGTCACTGAAATACTTAGTCAAACTATGCTTCTATGATTTGGATTTAGTTGTTCCATTGTAATACTCAGATGATGAAAATCATTTTTTAGTTGAGAAGGGGAATTTAGTTCAGCAGATGGAATTTTCTCAGTTTTAAGATTTTCTCCCTTAAAATTTTCTCAACTTTAGAAAAGTTACCGATGGAAAAACAGAGTTGATCATGCTTTATTTGACAGCTTGTGTCTCTATGGACATTTGTGTTTGGGACTATGATTTTATATTGAATTACTCATCATTTTTTTTTTTTTTTTAGAGGACTAGTCATCAACACTTGGTTTTTTTTCTTTTTTTTTAATTTTTTTAAAATTTTATTTTATTTATTGATTTATTGATTTATTTTTGGCTGTGTTGGGTCTTAGTTTCTGTGCGAGGGCTTTCTCCAGTTGCAGGGAGCGGGGGCCACTCTTCATCGCCGTGCGCGGGCCTCTCACTGCCGCGGCCTCTCTTGTTGCGGAGCACAGGCTCCAGATGCGCAGGCTCAGTAGTTGTGGCTCACAGGCCCAATTGCTCCGCGGCATGTGGGATCTTCCCAGACCAGGGCTCGAACCCGTGTCCCCTGCATCGGCAGGCAGACTCTCAACCACTGCACCACCAGGGAAGCCCCCAACTCATCATTTCTTTATACAGTTTTTCCTATTTTGTATATCAGTATTTCATGATGTTTTATAATTTATTAATGTTTTATCATTTAGACTGGTCTGAAGTTTCTAAAGCTTGTACTACCTCAAATATTTTGTGATATACCTTGACCATATACACATTAAATTCAGCACACTTTACTAAACATTTCTAGGGGATGCATAAGAAAGAGAATTAAAGAAATTAAAATTTTAATTGTAATAGTTTTAATTCAGTTTACTAATTAGTAAAATGTATCAGAAAAATTTGTCAAAGACTTGGAAATGGACAAAAAAAAATCACTGGGTTTCTTTTCAAGGGAATGCTGAATGTTTAGGGGCTCTAGAGGGTTTATCTGATTCTATATGAGTGTGTACTTTTTGTCATGTTTGATTGACTAGGCTATTTTACAGCTCTGTAGGGATAAAAGTTAAATTGTAGAAAACTGAAAACAATGCAGATGTTTTCTGCCCATAACAATGTAATTGATTCCTGTTCTTGGCAATGCAAAACAATTTTTTTCCAGTAGAGAATATAAATCTCTGTAAGTCAGATTCTATTATGAATTGATTTTCACTTCTTACTGGTTTCCTCGTTAATATGTTAAATAAAATCCCTGACACTTAACATTTTAACTCATGATTGCTGTTCTTGTTGTTTGTATTTATATGAGAGTCATGATTTTACCATTTTGGAAATTATACTTTAGAATTTTTAACTACTTATAAAATGCATGTGTAAATAGTTAAATGTGAGCATATATGTATATGAATTTTTAAGAAGTACACATATGATGTGCTGAAAGTATTAAAACAGCTCTTGTTTTTTAAACTAAGAGTAGCATTTTCCCTTATTACAAACAATGCATGTACACGTAAGATAAATTAAAATATATTCATAAGCAAGAAGAAAATTAAAAACATTTATGATCTCACCGCCCAGAAATAATAACTGTTATGACTTTGGAATTCAGTGTTTCAGACTTATATTTTGTGTTTATTTAATTTTTTTCTAAAATAGCATAAGATTGTATCCCGTATTGATTTAAATGATTTAAGCCTTTTTTTTTTTTTTAAACTTAAGGGTATATAAATGAGCACCTTTTTGACATTTAGTTTTTGAAGATTGTATTTCAGCATTTCTAAGGAGAGGGCGCTAACAAAGCTTCTTGTCAGCAATTTTAGTTCTAATAACTTTGCAGGTGACATGTCATTACGTTAAAAATGAAAGGATGTTAAGTAGGCACATGAAAGCACCAAATACAGAAAAAATTAAAGCAAAAATATTTTAATACTCTATATTCGAGAGATGGTCACTCTGTATGGGATCTCAGAAGTATGCCTATACACATTACCATGATGAATGAAATCTTTTTTTTTTTAAATTGTTTTTGTTTTATTTTAGAAAAGAAGCTGGCATGGAGGTTATTGGGGGATTTTAAGGGTGGGGAAGAACCCAAGACTACAAAGGAAATGAAGCCTGGAAAATCAGTATAGTAAAGCAGTCCTATCCTAGCTGTTAACATTTAAAAAGCCCTTTCAAGGACTATAGAAATAAAGGCTACAAATGTCTGGAGCTTGAAATGGCTTTTATACTTTTGAACCTGTTATGAAAGCTTTTCTTAGAACTCTCCTTCCTTCCCCTCCCCCCAAACAAAATAGTTAAAAAAAAAAAAAAGAGATTAAACAGGAAAAGACCAGACATAAAGGATGTTACCATAGCTTATTTTAAATTTCTGATCCAGAAGAATGGCTTCTTCTTAAGACAGAAAGAAAGAAAGAAAGAGAGAAAGAGAGAGAGAGAGAGAAAGAAAGAAAAAAAAGAGAAAAGAAAGAACAAAGAGGAAGAATTGCTTCAAAGTCTGAAGGAAACAAAGAGAATAAGTGGTTATAGCCTTGAATCTTGTGAATTGCTGGTAGCTCAAATGTAGCTGCATTTCCAGCAGGAATCAACACTTTCTGATTTTGTTGCTACTAAACTGGTTTATGCACAAGTTACAAAAGTGAAAGAGAAAGAGGCAATGTGCATTGAGACTATTCTGTTTTTAATACAGTATTTGGTTGAACACAAATGTTCTGTATGTTTTCATAAAGAGTAAGTTTTTAAAAAAATGTTCAAAGGACATGGATTGCTAGTTCTTATAAAGTTCCTCAGCAGATGGCTGAGTATGACTTTCCTTCCTTGTTTTATGATTAATTCATTATTTTATTATAACAGAAAAGGAAGAATGAACGACCGACTTGTAGTTTTTGTCTGTTTAGCATTATAAACCATCAAGATTATAGAGGGACTCCAAGTCTCTCTAATGGAGTCTAACTCTACTTAAAAACTTTTAAAGTCCTTCCACGTAGTATGGAAGTTCTGAATTTTAGTCCTATCACTGCTATCAATTTAATCACGGCCATGTCACCTAAACTCTCTTAGAGCCAAACTAGTTTATTTTTCTTCCATCTGCAAAGCTCTGTAATTCTGTGAATTTAAAAACTGTGAAAGTATTGTTAAGGATAAAATCCTCTTTAAAAAGCAAATCTCAATTTAAAAAAAAGATTCCTAAGTTTCAGATGATGTCTTAATTTAACTAGTAATATAAAATGAAATTTTAGTGTGACCACAGAATTTTATTTTTTGAATTTTTTTATGGAAATACTATAGATATACAGAAAAGTGTACAAATTCTGAGTATATAATTCAGTTGTCACAAAATGAACATATCTATGTGGCCACTGCCCAGGTCAAGAAGTAAAACATTTTGGGACTTCCCTGGTGGTGCAGTGGTTAAGAATCTGCCTGCAAATGCAGGGGACACAGGTTCGATCCCTGGCCCAGGGGCTCTAAATCCTGTGAGCCACAACTACTGAGCCCGTGTGCCACAACTACTGAAGCCTGCATGCCTAGAGCCCATGCTCTGCAACAAGAGAAGCCACCGCAATGAGAAGCCCGCGCACCGCAATGAAGAGTAGGCCCTGCTCACCGCAACTAGAGAAAGCCCACACGCAGCAACGAAGACCCAACACAGCAAAAATAAATAAATAAATAAATAAAATGGTTAACTTAAAAAAGAAAAATAAAATATTTTAAGTGCCCCTTAAGTCTTCCCTCCCAGTTACTACCTTCTCTTCCTTCCCAAAGATAGCTATCTTGACTTTTAAGAACATAAATTAATTTTCCCTGTTTTTGAGTTTTATTTAAATAGAACCATACAGTATGTATAATTTTATATCTAGCTTCTTTTATACAATGTTGTATTTGAAAGAACGTGGTAAAATTTAAAGTGTTGCCATGATCATGATAATGATCATCATCACCATAAGGAGAATTTAGTTTTTTGTAAGAGGAGGAGGGATAAACAGTTTAGGTACAGTAGAACTCTGTTTATTACAGTTGGGCCAGTGCTGTACTATAGAAATAAAAAGTAGTCACAAATATGAGTCACATATGTAATTTAAAATTTTTAGTAGTCACACTAAAAAAAGTAAAAAGAAACAATGTTAATAATGAATTTTATGAAAATCAGTATATCCAAAATATTACTGTTTCAACATGCAATCAATATAAAAACTATTGAGATATTTAACATTATTTATACTGAGTCTTCGAAAATCCAGTGTGTACCTTATTTTTTTTAATTAATTAATTAATTAATTAATTAATTAATTTTTGGCTGCATTGGGTCTTTGTTGATGAGTGCCAGCTTTCTCTAGTTGTGGTGAACAGGGGCTACTCTTTGTTGTGGTGCACGGGCTTCTTATTGCGGTGGCTTCTATTGTTGCGGAGCACAGGCTCTAGGCGCATGGGCTTCAATAGTTGTGGCATGTGGGCTCAGTAGTTGTGGCTCGCGGGCTTTAGTGCACAGGCTCAGTAGCTGTGGCGCATGGGCTTAGTTGCTCTGCAGCATGTGGGATCTTCCCTGACCAGGGCTTGAACCCGTGTCCCCTGCCTTGGCAGGTAGATTCTTAACCACTGCACTGCCAGGGAAGTCCCCAGTGTGTACTTTATACTATAGCACATCTCAGTTAGGGGTAGTCACATTTCCAGTAGCCCAATAAGCCACAGGTTGCTATTGGCTACTATATTGGACAGCACAGGTTTGGCGCTTTCCATGATAGAATGGGAGAGTGCTCAGTGCTGTACAAACTTGATATTATTAACTCATGCTTTTAGCTATATTCCACTATAATGTATACTAATAGTGGGTTGTTAGTTTATGTTTGAGATATAGGATTTTGAGTTTCTAAAGTGCATAAGAAAGAGCTCTGAACTCTACCACTGAAATTTATTTTTTGAAACTTTTCCAACAGGACTATTTTGCCAGAGTTTAAATGACAACTTTTAAATCAGAACCTTGAACCTATAGGAGTCCAGTATATTCTGAAGTAATTTGCATACTAATGAACAGCAGCAAGAGAGACATTTGGTGGACTAAAAAGACCTAATGAAAATTAAGAGACATAGGCACTTCCCTGGTGGCACAGTGGTTAAGAATCTGCCTGCCAATGCAGGGGACACAGGTTGGAGCCCTGGTCCAGGAAGATCCCACATGCTGTGGAGCAACTAAGTCCATGCGCCACAACTACTGAGCCTGTGTGCTGCAACTGCTGAAGCCCGCGTGCCTAGAGCCAGTGCTCCACAACAAAAGAAGCCACCGCAGTGAGAAGCCAGCGCACTGCAACAAAGAGTAACCCGCACTCGCAGCAACTAGAGAAAGCCCAAGTGCAGCAATGAAGACCCAACACAGCCAAAAAAAAAAAAGAAAACTAAGAGATACAACATTCAGAGCAACTGGTAGGTAAATAACAAAGGTTATATAATAACTGTGAAATTTTAATTAGGGAAAAACAATAGACATGACTGACTATATGAAAATAACTTTGCTGTAAACTGAATGCTTATGTCCCCCCAAATTCATATGCTGAAACCTAATCCCCAGTGTGATGGTATTTGGAGGTAGGGCCTTTGGGAGATGATTAGGTCATGAGGGCAGAGCTCCCTTGACCCTTCCACCATGTGAAGACACAGCAAAAAGACAGCCATCTATGAACTAGGAAGTGGGTTCTCACCAGACACCAATCTGCCGGGGCCTTGATCTTGGACTTCCCAACCTCCAGAACTGGTAGAAATAAATGTGTGTTTTTTAAGTCACCGAGTCTATGATATTTTTGTTATAGCAGTCCAAATGGACTAAGACAAACTTTGAAAGTTTAGCATAGTAACTTTAGGGAAGTTGGAACTCAAACAAAATTTCCATAGAAGCAGATTGTTTTTTTGAGAACAATGCTATAAATAATGTCTTGTTCACTAGGATAGCCTACATAAATCTATCTGAACTGTAATATAGCTGAAATAGTTATCATTTGCAGTAATAAATACTATTATAATGCTAAAAGTAAAAGATTTATATTTTATAGTTTTTAATACTTTTGAAAAATTATGTAGAATTCTTTAGAAGATGAGGAAGGAGGTAGATGATGACAAAGCTGTTTTTAAGGACTAAATGGTTAATGATAGAGCTTAATTTTTCTAAATTTTTATCATGGAAATTTAAATATATATACACAAGTAGACAGAATAGTGAGTATTGATACTCTGTGTTTAGTAGGGAAGTAAAAGTTGTTGGTGAGAAAAGTTGGATCAAAGTTTTCTCCATCAGTCACCAGGTGACAGTCGCAGCTTGAGATGGTTTAGTAGCTATTTGATTTGGGTTCTGGAGGAGTGGAAGGAGCTGGAGGTAGTATGTAGTTGTGACAGTGTAGACTGCATTGATTCATGAACTGCGTAGGTAGAGATATGGCTAAATGCTTTCAAACCAGAAATTAGATTCCAGAAGTAGGCAGTATAGGATTCCTGGGTTTGATTGTTTCTTCTTTTATCTGTGGTTATTACTAACTGTGCATATTTTGCTTAGTTTCTTGTTTAGTTTCAAAATTACATGAATTTTATATTTTGAATGAATTTTAGAGAATAACTGGCTATTGGGAAAACTTACAGTAAATTTTTAGGGACAAAGTATGATTCCCTAAGAAAGTTTATTCTAGATGTATTATCCATATGAAATAAAACTTTTTGTTTATATTGTGAAGTAAGTGATTTATGTAATGTAAAATAGAGAACCATTTGTCTATATTTTCAAATTTTTCTTTAAAAACAAAAACAATTATGTAAAAGATTTTGACAATCAATGCTTTGTGTACCACTATTTTATATACGTATGTGTGTGTACAAATATATAGATGTATATCTACTCCTTTCTTGCATTATCTGATGTTGTAAATGGTTGCAAAAGTTTTTAGTGGTATTTTTGGCCACTTTGTGGAAAACTTCTTAGTCATATTTTTGGATGGGGCTATCTGCATAAAACAATGTGGTCTAGAAGAAAAAGCCTGAATCAGAAGTAAGAAAGCCTGGAGTTATTGTGGTTCTGTCACTTATTATGGTGTGATCTTGGGTAAATAAATTGTCTTTCTGGATCTCAGTTTTTACTTGTGTAAAAAGAGAAGTTTGGACTAGATAATTTCTAAGATCCGTTAAGGTGGCAGCATGATATAGTGAAAAGAATATTGGTTTTAGAATCAGACACATTTGGTTTTCATTCATTCAGCAAGTATTTATTGAGAGCTATATTGTGCCAGGCACTGGAAATACTAATAAACAATATAAATCAATCAACTAATTAGTCTCTACCTTTATAGAGCTTATGTTCTGTTTTGGTAAACAACAAAAAGACAAGTACATAAAACAATTACAAAATTTAATAAGTACCATAAGGAAACAAACAAGGGATTCTTGACAGCGTGGTTTGGGACTGTTTCTTTGAGGTTGTGACTAAGGAGGAAAAAGAGCTAAAATTAATAGGGAAGTGTCTTAGGTAGAGGGAACAGCATCTGAAAAGGCCTTGAGGCTGGGAAGAACCTAGTGTGTTCTGGGTGCTGAAAGAAGAGCATTGTGAATTAGAGTGTAGTGAAAAGATAGGAGAATGGCATAAGATGAGGTTGGAAGGATAGGCAGGATTTTGTAGATCATGCTATGGAGTTTGGATTTTATCCTAAGTGCCATGGTAAGCCTTTGCAGCGTTTTTAGCAGAAGACTGATTGATGTTTTAAGAAACTAACTCTTATTACAATATAAAGAATGGATTAAGGAGGTTTGAGTAGAAGTGAAGATTTTGCACAGTCCAGTTGAGAAATAATGAGGACCTGAGTTAAGGTGGTATGGTGGAGATGGAGAGATGTAGAAAAATTTAAGATATATTTTAGAATTAGAAACAGCAGAACTTTCTGATGGATTGGACATTGGGGATGATGGAAAGGAAGGAATAAAAGATGATTCTTAGGTTTCTGACTTGAACAGTTGGTAGACAGAATTTCTCTTTACTCAGATGGGGGAAGATGAACAGATTTGGGTGAGTAGGTATCATGATTTCTTTTCCGATTTCTATGTTGGACACAATAAGTTTTCAATGTCTTTGACATGTTTAGGTGATGATGTCAAGAAACAGAGTAGATAATTAAATATTCAAATCTGAAATTCGTATGAGTCAGGGCTAGAGATACATATGTGGAAGTCATCAGCGTAAGGATAGTATTTAAATCCATGGGAATGGGTGAACTATTCCAAGAAAAGAGACAAGTCTCAGGGGACTTTGGCCTGGGTCTGGGGAACCCTAGAACTTACAAGTCAGGTAGAAGAGGTAGATTCAACAGTGGAGACTAAGAGGTAGTGGCTAGTGAGGATGAAATAAACCAGGAGAGTATGGTATTCATAGGTGAAGAGATCAGTGTTTCAAGAAGGAAGGAGGTGTTGATTGTGTTGAATGCTGACGAGAAATGCAAGTAAGATGAGCACAGAGAAATGACCACTGGATTTGGCAACAATTGATTTGAATTCTGGCTCTGCTACTTTCTATCTGTGTGAACTTGAACACTTCATTTCATATTATCGAGTCTCAATTTTCTTCGGAAAGGGGAATAACAATACTTCTCTCACACAGCTCTTGTGAAGTACATGATGAACTAACATGTCTTTACCTGGAGTTGTGCCTGACAAATCTGGGATACTCAGTTGATACTAATTTCTTTCTTCTCTAGGTGTGTGATGCCTTTTGAAAATTTAAATAGAGTATACCTATCCCTTGCTTAAAGATGTTAATTTGTTTCTGAAAATTCTGCTGTTTAGTGAAAAGCCATAAAATAAAAAATATTTCCATTAATTTTAATGGTAAAAATTATGATATGTATTATCCCAACGCAAGATACCCAGGCTCTTTACAGATAGAAAAATATATTATTTGAGGGCTTCCCTGGTGGCGCAGTGGTTGAGAATCTGCCTGCCGATGCAGGGGACACGGGTTCGAGCCCTGGTCTGGGAAGATCCCACATGCCACGGAGCGACTAGGCCCGTGAGCCACAACTGCTGAGCCTGCGCGTCTGGAGCCTGTGCTCCGCAACAAGAGAGGCCGCGATGGTGAGAGGCCCGCGCACCGCGATGAAGAGTGGCCCCCGCTTGCTGCAACTAGAGAAAGCCCTTGCACAGAAACGAAGACCCAACACAGCCAAAAAATAAATAAATAAATTAAGTAAAAAAAAAAAATAAAAAAAAAATTAAAAAAATATATTATTTGAGGAACAATGAAAACAAGTTTGTATAAATGATAGATAACATTTGAAAGCAAATAAATGTAGATTATACATAAACTATAAAATAATAAAGTTTTATTGTATTTGTTGAAGGAGGAGAAGAAGAATGGATAATGGATGGTGGCTGGTGGAAGAGGAGGTATTCATTCTTTGGAAGGTATGTTCTTTCTGTACCATTTCCCCATCAACTTTTTAGCCTTTTAGGGGCTCATAATTATCTCGTCTTCACATGAATTTAATATGAACATATGGCACACTTTTAGAGTTTTACAAGATGCTACGTCTTCATTGTTCATTAGCAAGGCAGAACATTTTGGGTCATGGTACACAATGCAGAATTTTCCAGATGATATTGTCTGACTAGAAATTGTTAAGTTCAGTAAACTAGTGAGTATTTTTGCCTGAAAGTATAATATCAAAATATCACGTCTTATGGTATATTTATTTAGTGTGTTTTTGGGTGAAAAAGTTATTCTGGGAAAAAAAAAAGATGTCATTTGAAAAGTAACACTTTTTTAGAGCCATTTTAAACTAATAAGCTAATATCTGATTTAAGTCCTTATTTACTGATCATCTACCCCAGGCATGGCTATGTTAGACTCTGTGAGGATAACTAAAAAGTTTATAATTTAATGAGTGGCTTTTAGCAGGCAGAATTTTTAGGTAATTCTTAATTTTAAAGGAAAAATCGTGAAAAAGCAAAGCCACTTTTTAGTGTCATCTCTCTCTAATAATGTGAAATGCTCTCTCAATTGAACAAAATTTGAAAGCCTAGTTTATATTAACTGGAAATGAGAGAATCTCATTACAAAAAAAAAAGTTTTTTAAAATTTTCTTTTAGTTGACATCTAAACCCCTAAACTGGGAAACAATCTTGTGGGGAATCATAAAGCCACTCTGGGTAGGAGTATGCATGTACCAGAGAACCACTGTCCAGGAAGGCTGAATTTCCACTGCATGCTGAACTTATACATCTAAGGCACATGTATTTCTTGGCAAAAATCTGAATTTCCTGCCAAAATCTTGGCATAGACAAGCATAAGATCAATGAGTTCCAAGATAGGGCTCTGTGCCTTAAATATCCATGTGTAACTTCTTTTGGCACGATGCTTTCAAAAGAAATATTTTTGGTAAATTATTCATTTCCCCCTCCAAACTATAAAGTTGCTATATGGTAACTTTAATCATCTATTGTGCAACTGTTATTACTGGTTTCTGTTGTTTAGACCTTAATCCCAGAGCAATAGCATGTGCAAATTGAAAATCAACCCTCAAGACTTCCTTATGTGGATATTACAAACTGAGACTTAAATGTATTTCTCTCTGATCATTTTCTTTTTGTATGATATTAGATTTAGTATCCAGGTTAGTAGCCCATCCAATGATGGGGTTTATAGGCATCCCTAAACCTGAAAAAATGGTTGAAATGAACTCAGGGGCATTTTTTACTTTGCTGAAAGTAATTCTGTGTGGCTTATTTCAATTTATTTACTTTTTTCTCTAGAATTACTGTAAAGATTTTCTATTTCACTCATTACAGCACAGTGTTTTTCACATTTGAATAGACTGCATCAACATGAATTCTTTATAAGGACCTTAAAAACAAACTTTGCCAAGTCCCAGAATACAGAAGTGAATTCACATCCCAATACTCAGCTGCCTCATGAATAAAGGAGAGCCTGTGCCTGACACTTTGAAGCTGTAGCTGTTAAACCATACAGAATATTTACCTCAATAAATCATTATAAGAAACTAAGGTACAATTATACCCACAGAGAAAAAGAATTCAAAACACTGATTTATGTGTTTCAGTGCCTATTCCCTTTTCCCACTGTTTTGAATTTTATGCGTGTTTGTCATCTTTGGCTGCTCCTATGTATCTTTAAACTAATGGGTTCTGATTTTTTTTAACATTCCTCATTAAGTTTGTTATTTTCTTAGACACACAGACATGATTTGCATAGTGCACAACGTTTTACATTTAAAATTAACTATATCTCTTTTCTTAGGGCAGAAACAAAAAATGGAAAAAGTGACTTACTTTAAACACTGACTTTGCACAATTTGTGAGTGTTTAAACTGAAATTCCAAATTAAGGATTTCATTTAGCATTTATTTTGGAGTACTGAGAAAGAGTAAGGAACTGGGATGTAAACACGAAGAACCATCTTTTATTGAATTATTTTGTTTTTTTAAAGTGGTAATAGTATATGGAAAGATACATTTGTTCACCAATGTGTATTTTGTCTTTCTGAAACTAAAAAAACCCAGAAGCAAAATAAACCAGTAATGTGGAAAAAGGAATGACCGTGAGGTTGACAAAGAATCAATGCACAGATAAGAGGATTTTTGCCTGGAATAATTAATTATGGTCACCCAGGTGTAGTAGGAAAAAAATGGTTTTATAATGGTATGTTATAAATTGAAAGACTAGAAAAAGTATTTTAAAACAGCTAAATAATTTATCAAAAAGAATAAAATGTTTCATTGGTTTAATTTAAAACAATTTAAAGTTTATAATTTTAGAAAAACAAAGTACATGCTATCTCTGAGCCTTATCTATAGAAATAAGAGGCTGAATTTAGTTTATTGAAGTTAGGTGATCAGTTTGGGTCACAGAGTTGTACTTTTAAACAATGTAATATAATCTAAATGTTACCCCCTTTTTCTCTCCATGTAAAATTGAAGATATTAGTTGGATTAGAGTCAGAGTTTTAATGAATTCTTTATTATCCAAGCACTCATGCGTATAAGATTTCTCTTATTTTACCTTTTCAAGTGGTAGGAATTTAAGGATACATATAGATTGTAGGTTATCTGAGATTCTGGATCTTCTCTTCCCATTCTCCAGTATTACAACCTGTTTATTTCCTTTCAATCTGAGTAAAACTGATGGTTCCTTCCATAGCAAATTAGACTTGTTGGTTTGACATGGGAACTGTTTAAAGGTGAGAGGTTAAAGTGGAAGTTATATAATTGGCAAGAGAAGTTAAGGCACTTCATTGAGATTTATTCATTCATTCAACAAGTGTTTACTGAGTACCTGCTGGTGAGAGAAAAACGGAAAAATTATAGTTGTATGACAGCTATTTGCAAGGTGTATCACAGAGTGATACTTTTGAGCAAAATTAAAATTCCTCTGTGTTATAATTCACAAGTGATGCTCCATGGGTAAAATTTTAAAGCGTAAGCTATCAGGTTTGAGCACGTTATAAAAACGATGAAATAAACAACTAAGCACAGATACATTTTTTAAAGTAAGTTTGTTTTTGATGGGGGGAGAAGTAAAAGCCAAACGTATATCAAGTTTATTTTATAGCACTCAAGCTTTCCATTAGCATTCCCCTCTACTTTCCAGCTTATATTTCTAGTTTATATTATTATGAAACACTTTGAGAAACTCAAAAGTGAAAAAGGCCTTTGTAATTTAAATAAGTCTTTGTAATTAAAAATTCCTCTGGGCTAGAACCTGGCACAGAGGTCTCTTTCTATCTTGAATAATTTTTTTCATAAAAAATATTCACCAGCCATTTTTTTAATCAAACAAAATTTAAAAGAATGTTTCTGGCAGTTATAAAATAATTAAATGTTTCATTACCAGGTGTTCAGAGAATCTTACAGTGACCAGCTTACAAGTATAATTTAATCATTTAACATTAACATATGAAATATTTTGTGACACCCTCATGGTCATTAATCCATATTTGTGAACTATATATTTTCCATGTATTATATTACACTGATCAGTGTGATTTGATCATGTAGTAACACATTCTATGGACACACTCTATAACTTATTAAAGCATAAGCAAATAAGGTATATTTTTAATGCTGCAGGAAAGTAAATTCAAATTTCATGCCATTTGTGACCTTATAATAATTGTTTTATTTATTATTTATTTATTTGCTAAACATTCAAGGGAAACCTATTCCTTAAACAGATGTATGGAGAAGAATTTTATATATATGTTTATTGCATAGGTAGTTTCTTTGACGTGGACTGTTTCAGTTGAGATGTAAAATCCAATATTCAGGATTTTTCTTTCCTTGTTCATAAAATATTACAGTACAACACAGGCTTTCTGAAGGTGTCTGGGACATCAAACACCTTCAGAAGATTGGGGACTCAGGAAAACAAGAAGGCTGGCCAGTGGGCTTGGAATAGGGAATCTTCCAAATTCTCCATGCCTAGAGGGAACGAAGGATACTAGTGGAAAAAAGTGATTGAACTTCAGAGCTAGCCAGTGTCCTTGGACTGGAAAAAGGTCTGTAAGAGGAAGGTTCTGATGTTTGTAGAAGTGTTTTCCAATGGTCTGACTCAGAAAGTCATATAGAGTAAGTTTAACAATTTACATAGTCAATGTGTTTTCCTCAAGTAGCATACTCATTAATTGCTGGTACAGGGATATAGGCTCTATTTCATAGAAGGGTTAAAGCACTTCAGAGAAATTATCTCTTCTAATAAACACCAGCATAGTGTTTTTAAAAAATACATGGAAGCTTTTCTTTAGAATATAAAATCTTAGATAATAAGGATTCGGGAGTTTGTTTTAAATATATATAGTGGCTAGCAAAATTGCATGAACATTAGCATATGTAATTGATATTTTATAATAAAAAATACAATTAGACAGATAATCCATCAATTCTTTTATTAGTTTGTAAATCATTTGTGAATTTTCTCAAATTATTAATAAAATATTTTCTTCATTTCATAAACACTTTAAAATAATTAAATTCTTTAAATATTTAAATTTATAGACTAACTCTAGGAACTAGATAAGTGTGTTTTAAAGTCAATAATAGGGAAAAAAATATATGTCACATCTGAAAAGTTTATTCTCTATTTAGAATTTATAATGTAGGAGATGATAACATAGTATGATATAGTTTGAAGTGCTCTGAAATTGTAATAGAAGACATAGGTTTTTGTCTTTGCTCTACATTAGGGAAGTAACTCTCTAGGTCTCAGTTTTAGTTGGTTAGTTTTTTGAGGCATGCTGTGTTTTTAAAGTAAACTTCACACTAAAAGCTACAGCATAATGAGTAATTAACTGAAAGAGAATAATAGTATACAAAGTTAGAAAACTCACAATCAAGTTTATAAAAAAATCAAAAATTTTTTCAAGGAAATCAAAACATCTAGGTATATGCTATCCAATTTGGTTGCCACTAACCACATTTGGCTATTTAAATTTCTATTTAAATTAACAAATATTAAATAAAATTCAGAATTTAGTTTCTTAGTCTCACTTAACCATGTTTCAAATTCTCAATAGTCACAAGTGGCTAGTGGCTAGACAGATATAGAACATTTCCATCATGGCAGAAAGTTCTGTTGTACAGCACTAATCTAGGTGCTCAAATGGTCTTGATTTCTGTAGTGGTCAAGGGGCATTATAGGTATAACCTATAATCCAGATTTCCTACTGTATATCATTCTATCACAAGCATGTAAGTTGATATCTGCTTTGGTCAAATGGATTATTTTTGGGCTTGGGGCTAGTGCTGCCAGTCCAGAGAACTCCCAGTATTTATTAGCTTGGGGGAAATCCCTTGAATTCTCATATGCTAAGGAAAGACCATGGGTTGGTTGGGACTGAGAAATTCAGATCAAACTAGACTTCCTTTTGGAAGTATATGTATATTATATATTTATGTTTGTATTTTATTTTATTTTTAAGTTAGTGAATACTCCTACCTTGTTCTAATAATGATTCAAGGCAACTTCTCCTTAGAATACTTTTCTGTTATTTTCTCCAAGGCAGAATCAGTTAGGTCTATTCAACATATATTTATTAAGCGCTAATGCTCAGCTGGATATAAAAACTCTGGGAAATGTTCAGGTCTTTGAAGAACAACTCCTGCCATTAAGGAGTTTGTAATATGAATAGGAAAAAAAAGATATTTTTACATGAAAAGCTTAAAAATGGAAGATAATTTTAATTAGGTCCTGTTTGTTTATTTTTGCTTTTGTTTCCTTTGCTTTAGGAGACAGATCCAAGAAAATATTGCTATGATTTATGTCAAAGAGTGGCCTGCCTATGCTTTCTTCTAGGAGTTTTATAGTATCCAGTCTTACATTTAGGTCTTTAATCCATTTTGAGTTTATTTTTGTATATGGTGTTAGAGAATGATCTAATATTCTTTTACATGTAGCTGCCCAGTTTTCCCAGCACCACTTATTGAAGAGACTATCTTTTTTCTCTATTGTATTTTCTTGCCTCCTTGTCATAGATTAATTGACCATAAGCGTATGGGTTTATTTCTGGGCTCTCCATTCTGTTCCATTGATCTGTATCTGTTTTTGTGCCAGTACCATACTGTTTTGATTACTGTAGTTTTGTAGTATAGTCTGAAGTCAGGGAGCATGAGTCCTTCAGTTCTGTTCTTCTTTCTCAAGATTGTTTTGGCTATTTGGGATCTTTTGTGTTTTCATACAAATTATAAGATTATTTGTTCCAGTTCTGTGAAAAATGCCATTGGTATTTTGATAGGGATTGCATCGAATCTGTAGATTGCCTTGGGAAGTATGGCCATTTTAACAATATTAATTCTTCCAGTCCAGAAACACAATGTATCTTTCCATCTGTTTCTGTTGTCTTCAGTTTCTTTCATCAGTATCTCATAGTTTTCCGAGTACAGGTCTTTTACCTCCTTATGTAGGTTTATTCCTAGGTATCCTACTTTTTTTGGTGTGATGATAAATGGGATTGTTTTCTTAATTTCTCTTTCTGATAGTTCATTGTTAGCATATAGAAATGCAACAGATTTTGGAGTGTTAATTTTGTATCCTTCAACTTTATCAAATTCACTGATGAGTTCTAGTAGTTTTCTGGTGGTGCCTTTAGGATTTTCTATGTATCGTATCATGTCATCTGCAAACAGTGACAGTTTTACTTCTTCCTTTCCGATTTGGATTCCTTTTATTTCTTTTTATTGTATGATTGCTGTGGCTAGGATTTCCAATACTATGTTGAATAAAAGTGGTGAGAGTGGGCATCCTTGTCTTCTTCCTCATCATAGGGGAAATGCTTTCAGCTTTTCACTGTTGAGTATGATGTTAGTGGTAGGTTTGTCATATATGACCTTTATTAAAATGAAAAGGTAACCTACTGAATGGGAGAAAATATTTGCAAGTGATATGACTGATAAGAGGTTAATATCCAAAATATATAAACAGCTCATACAACTCAACATTAAAAAAAACAAACAACCCAATTAAAAAATGTACAGAAGACCTGAATAGATGTTTTTCCAAAGAGGACATGCAGATGGTCAACAGGCACATAAAAAGATTCTCAACATCACTTATCATCAGGGAAATGCAAATCAAAACCACAGTGAGCTATCGCCTCACACCTGTCAGAATGGCTATCATCAAAAAGAACACAAATAACAAACGTTGGCAAGGATGTGGAGCAACGGGAACCCTTGTACACTGTCGGTGGGAATGTGAATTAGTGCAGCCAATATGGAAAACAGTATAGAGGTTTCTCAAAAAACTAAAAATAGAACTACCATATGACCCAGCAATTCCACTCCTGGGAATATCCAAAAAACCCAAAAACACTAATTTGAAAAAATACATGCATCCCAATGTTCATAGCAGCATTATTTACAATTGCCAAGATATGGAAGCAAGCTAAGTGTCCATCAACAGATGAATGGATAAAGAAGATGTGATATATTATACACACACACACACACACACACACAATGGTATACTACTCAGCCATAAAAAAGAATGAAACTTTGCCATTTGCAACAATGTGGATGGACTCAGAGGGTATTATGCTAAGTGAAATAAGTAAGACAGAGAAAGACAAATACTTTATGATATCACTTATATGTGGAATCTAAAAAATACAACAAACTAGTGAATATAACAAAAAAAACCAACCAGACTCACAGATATAGAGAACAAACTAGTGGTTACCAGTGGGAAGAGGGAAGCAGGAGGGGCAATACAGGGTAGGGGATTAAGAGGTAGAATCAAGTTCTATATAAAATAAGCTACAAAGATACATTGTACAACACAGGGGATATAGCCAATATTTTATAATAACTATAAATGGAGTATAATCTTTAAAAATTGTGAATCACTATATAGTACATCTGTATATAATATTGTACATCAATGGTACTTCAATGAAAAATATTTTTTTAAAATTGCATCCTTACAACTCAAAAAAATGCAAGATAATATGGGTTAAATGTGTAATAAATGGTATAGCACCGTATGCATTGTAGAAGTTCAATAGAAGTAGAGATCTGTGAGCTTGAGTGGTTGAAGAAGTTAAGGAGGAAAGGGACTTGAGCTGAGATTGAGTATGTTAGAAAGAACTTTCTAGTAAGGAGATTCTATGAGCCAAAGATCATATGTACGAATCAACAGGTATGTTTGGATACTGTATTAATGAGGGTAGGCTAGGCTGTGTAACAAATAGCACACACACTCACACATTCCTCTGAAGTCTAGAACAAAAGAGTTCTGCCCCTTTGCCTGCTTTTCTCTCTACCATCTTTGATTCCTTCCTCTTCCTTACTTCCCTTAGCTAATTAATCCTGTATTCTGTAGATTCTTCCTTTCCAGGGGGTTATGAGTGACTGCCTTTATTTCCAAAAATGCCCAATATCTTAACCACAATAGAAATTTATTTTTCATAAAACAGTCTAAGTCCTGGTCTGGTTGGTCCTGGTTGGTTAGTGGCTTTCTTTCATGTAGTGATTCGGGAATCTAGGCTCTTTTGTGGCTCAACCATTCCTTAGATCAGGCAGAAGGGGAGAGTGTGGAACAGTATATCTAGTAATTAAAGTTTTGTCCTAGAAATGGGCTTTATCACTTCTGCTTACATTCCATTGGCTAGGATCAGTTACGTGGTTAGTTACATACTCCAAACAGCAGAGGAGGCTGGGAAATGTAGTCTAACTGTGCTCAGGAAGGATATTTTGTGATCACCTAGCAGCCTTTGTCATACACAGGAAGCCAATAAATCTAGTTTGGCTGATTTGGAGGGTTAGTGTGGGAGAGCAATGAGAAGTAAGCCTGGAAATTTAGCATGGGGTCACATTTTGGGAGACTTTGACTGACAGTCTAAGCATCGTGAACTTTATAATCATTTGCATGCTGTTGAAAGCTTTTGTACAAAGGAAAGATATGGTAACAGTGGGATTTTACAAACATCAATCCAATATACAGAATGACTTGGAAGAGGAAAAGGTTATTAGAAAGGAAAAGGTAATCCAAGTTATAGATGACGAGGACTTGGCATATGGCAGTAGGAGCAGAAATGAAGGCATAGATTTGTAATCGACTAGAAAGAAACGATAAAATATGATTAATGATTAGTTTGTGTCCTATGGAAGAGGGAGGAATTAAAGTGGTGGGGAGAAGGGAGAGAATTTTTCTTTTTGTTCTAAACATTCAAAGAAGTATATGTGTATGTGGTATTTGCTACACCCCTACTATTTCTTATTTATCTTAAAGAATTCATTTGCAGTCTTTTAGACTGCTTAAGGATCTAGGGCATATGTTAAAGGGGAGATCTCTGGACCTTCTTTCCAGAGATTCTGATTTAGAGGTGTGTCTTTTTTATAAGCATGCTGAATGATTATGATGCAGATGTGGTCTGCAGACTACACTTTGAAAAACATTGCCTTAATATATGTGTTGACTCATGGCAAGTTGATGCTTTACTTTTTCTGTAGTAAGCGATTGGGAATTTTCTATAGGCTGATAAGATATACTTGAGTCTCTAGGTTCTGAGTAGAATGATCAGAACCATTCCTGACAGTGTGTTTTCCCTATTGTCTCAGTACTCTTGAGACAGTCTCCTTTTATTTCCTTCAGCTCCCTGAAGTGTTGGTATTAAGAATCAGAAGTGTTTACCATCCTGTCCTAAATTAGTCCAAGTGATTCTCCAGCCAGAGAAATAGAAATAACAATTTGCTCACTCTATTTTCAAAATTTTACATTTTTGTGAACTGCATTGATATTAGCGTGTTGTCTGAATTTTGTAGGATTGTTGTGATGCACACACTTCTCTGAATATCTATCTCAATCAGAAAGGAGGTGTGCTGATTGTTCCCCTTCCCAACATGTGTGATTTTGTCTTCTTCATTCTCCATATGCAGTGTATATGTATAGAAATGACTATAAAGATACATATCCAGCTTTTTTTTTCATATAAATTTATTTTTTTATAAAATAAAAAAATAGGGTGGGTCTGCGTTGGGTCTTCATTGCTGTGCGTGGGCTTTCTCCAGCTGTGGTGAGCGGGGGCTACTCTTCGTGGCGGCGCGGGGGCTTCTCATTGTGGTGGCTTCTCTTGTTGCGGAGTACAGGCTCTAGGCACGTGGGCTTCAGTAGTTGTGGCACGTGGGCTCAGTAGTTGTGGCTTGCAGGCTCTAGAGCACAGGCTCAGTAGTTGTGGCGCACGGGCTTAGTTGCTCCGCGGCATGTGGGATCTTCCCAGACCAGGGCTCGAACCCGTGTTCCCTGCATTGGCAGGCAGATTCTTTTTTTTTTTTTTAATTAATTAATTTATTTTTTTGGCTGTGTTGGGTCTTCGTTTCTGTGCCAGGGCTTTCTCTAGTTGTGGCGAGCGGGGGCCACTCTTCATCGCGGTGCGTGGGTCTCTCAGTATCGCGGCCTCTCTTGTTGCAGAGCAAAGGCTCCAGACGCACAGGCTCAGTAGTTGTGGCTCACGGGCCCAGTTGCTGTGCGGCATGTGGGATCTTCCCAGACCAGGGCTCGAACCCGTGTCCCCTGCATTGGCAGGCGGATTCTCAACCACTGCACCACCAGGGAAGCCCTGGCAGGCAGATTCTTAACCACTGTGCCACCACGGAAGTCCCCATATCCAGCTTTTAACAGCACTCTGAGAGGTGGAATTGGGAAGTGAGGGAAAGAAATGGGGGCTTTTATTTTTTATTTTATATTCTTCCATACTGTTTTTTAAAAACCTGAATATATGTCAATTTTAAGAACTTGTCATTTGCTTTTCGTCCATATTAAATAGATGTAATAGTAATAGTAGCTACCACTTATTAAGTGCCTCGTCTCTACCTTCACATTATTTTACTTAATATGCACAAAAATTCTGCAAGATAAGTATTAACATTCCCATTTTACATAGCAAACAGAGATTTAGAGTGTTTATAAAACATGCCAAAGGGCATACCACTATTAAGTGGCAGAGCAGAGAACTAAGTCCAGTTCTCTCTGACCCAAGTCCACTTTTTTTTATGGCTATACTATGCAGGTCTTATTTACCCTGATTCCTTTGGATGGCAGGAAACCTGTTTGCGTGAGTGGCAATGGTTACAGTCCTCCAGGAATCTTTTAGTAATTAAGAAGACCAATTACTAAGAAAAAGTAATCAGTGGAAATGCAGAGTAGGGGCTAGAGGAAGGCTGCAATGCCTTTTGCCACTATGAAGAGGCAAAAGAAAATTCCATGGAGTATCCTAAGACTGGAGTAAGTTAGTCTGGTTATTTGGTTGCCAGATATTTGTTGTCACTTTGTACAGATTTTTTACCAGGCCTTAGGGACTGAATATCTCACTCACTGTGGTTCTGCCATGAAACAATTCCACTCAGAGGAAAAAGGCTTTAATGAAATGATTACCTTCAGATTGCTGGCAGGGTTAAGAAAACCAATAAGAAAGGCTGAGGCTCCCAGAGACCAGCAACAGGAGGATGCCATTAACATCCTCAGGCCTGAAGGTACCAAAAGATGAAACAGTGTTATTGGAGCCCAGAGCCCTAGAGGAGGATCTGCTGGGCAGGAAGCATTGTTTAGGTATGCAACCACTACTAGAATTGGGGCCCCATAGCAGGATGAGAATGGAGAAGAAGTACCCGGACTTTCTTTTCTTTCTTCCTGCCAATCTCCTGCAGGTGCTTCTTACTGACCAAATAATAAACAGAAACCATCTGACAAGGAGCCCGCGCGATACAGTCTGTGGTTTCAGCCAAACAGGGCTCCAAGTGGAAAATGGGTCCGTGGTGGGGCAGAGCAAATGGAGAATAAACAGTACATCCCTTCATTGCTTTGCCATTGTTTCCAAGATAAAGACAAAATTCTTTACGTGGCCTACAATGCCCTACACAGTTTCACCCTTGATGACCAATTCAGTATCTTTTCATTCTCTCCACTCCAATTTTACTTGCAACTTATCAGTCCTTTGTTCTTGCCATGTACCTATCTGCCACAAATGCCTTTTCACATGCTGTACCCTTTTCTTGGATACTTCCTTCTCTTTCCTCCCCTTTCACCTAATTAGTGCTTACATATCTTTCAGATCTTAATTCAAAAGTTTCTTCTTTTGGGAAGATATCCCTGACTTCTCTGACCAGACCAAATTCCGTTTTTAATAAGTTCTTTTAGCTAAGTGTACCTTTTCTTTATATCATGCATTATTGTAGTAATTTACATTTACTACACTTGTCTGATTGTTTGATTAATGGATTTCCCCATACTAGACCAAAAACTCCATGAAGGAACTGAGTCTGATATTTGCTTACCAGTATAGTCCTAGTGTCCACATAATGTTTGGCGCTCAGTAGGTAGTTAATAAATATTTGTCAGAAGAACAAATGAAAATAAAATATGAATAGAAGCCTCCAAAGGATACACATTCTGTTTGTTGACGATAATACATGCATAAATAAAACAATATAAAGCAAATACAGAGCAGCAATTGAAGCTGTTAAGGCAAGATGGCAAAGATTCCACAAAGCTTCTGTACTCTAGGTATTTGTATGTCTCTCATTCTCAAGTCCCTTGCTTGCAATCGGACACAAATGTTTCTTAGCAATGTATTATATATCTAATGAACACCTAGCACTTATACATAGTAGACATTCATTAAATATTTAATTAATGAATGTAGACAAATTATCAACAATAAAGTAGGCTTAGAATTAGTATGTATAAGAATCATCTGAGGGACTTACCTGGTGGTCCAAATTAGTATGTATACGAATCATCTGAGGGACTTCCCTGGTGGTCCAGTGGCTAAAACTCTGCGCTACCAATGCAGGGGGCCAGGGTTCGATCCCTGGTCAGGGAACTAGATCCTACATGCTACATCTAAGAGTTCGCATGCTGCAACTGAAAAAAAAAAAAAAAAGAGCCGCCATGTTGCAACTAAAGATCCCGCGTGCATCAACTAAGACCCAGCACAACAACAACAACAACAAAAAATCATCTGAGCATAATCACTTTAAAAAAATATAGGCTTCACTTCAGATATACTGATTTCAATAGAACTTGAATAGAGCCCGAAAATCTGGATTTTAAATAAGCACCCCAAGTAATTCTGGTGCAGGTGACTTGAGGATTACTTTTTGAGAAATATTAGACTGTAAGCTCCTTGGTGGCAGCATAATGTTCTGGTTAAACACGCGTTTGGGAGTCACAGTTTCCTGGGTTTGAATCTTGTCTCGTATACTAACTAGCTATTGGGTTGGCCAAAAAGTTCGTTCATCTTTTCCGGTAAGATGGCGCTAGTAGCACTTAGTTGTCTAACTTCATTCGAAACAATTTTGTTAGATAGTACGTGACAGCTGTCATGTCAGTGTGCATTTTAAAAAAGACTTATCAAAATGGGTGAATTTTTGTGTAGCCATTTTAATATTGAAGATGGAGGGGAAAAAGCAACATTTTCGGCATATTATGCTTCATTATTTCAAGAAAGGTAAAAATGCAACTGAAACGCAAAAAACGATTTGTGCAGTATATGGAGAAGGTGCTATGAGTTGATGGAACATGTAGAAAGTGGTTTGCATGGGACTTCCCTGGTGATCCAGTGGTTAAGACTTCGCCTTCCAATGCACGGAGTGTGACTTTGATCCCTGGTCGGGGAGCTAAGATCCCACGTGCCTTGTGGCCAAAAAAACAAAACATAAACCAGAGGGAATATTGTCACAAATTTAATAAAGACTTTAAAAAAATGGTCCACAGACACACAAAAAAAAGTGGTCTGTGAAGTTTCGTGCTGGAGATTTCTCACTGGACGATGCTTCACGGTCGGGTAGACCAGCTGAAGCTGATAGTGATCAAAATTGAGACATTAATTGAGAACAATCAACATTATACCACTCGGGAGATAGTCGACATGCTCAAAGTATCCAAATCAAGCTTTGAAAATCATTTGCCCCAGCTTGGTTATCAAGCTTGGTTATGTTAATCACTTTGATGTTTGGGTTCCTCATAAGTTAAGTGAAAAAAACCTTCTTGACCATATTTCTGCATGCGATTCTCTACTGAAACCTAACAAAAATGTTATGTTTTTAAAACAAATTGTGACGGTGGATACTGTACGATAATGTGGAACGGAAGAGATTATGGGGCAAGCGAAATGAACCACCACCAACCACACCAAAGGCCAGTCTTCATCCAAAGAAGGTGATGTTGTGTATATGGTGGGATTGGAAGGGAGTCCTCTATTATGACCTCCTTCCGGAAAACCAAACGATTTATTCCAACAAGTACTGTTCCCAATTAGACCAACTGAAAGCAGCACTTGACGAAAAGCATCCTGAATTAGTCAACAGAAAATGCATAATCTTCCATCAGGATAACACAAGACCGCATGTTTCTTTAAAGGCCAGGCAAAAACTGTTACAGCTTGGCTGGGACATTCTGATTCATCTGCCGTATTCACCAGACATGGCACCTTTGGATTTCCATTTATTTTGGTCTTTACAAAATTCTGTTAATGGAAAAAATGTCAATTCCCTGGAAGACTGTAAAGGGCACCTGGAACAGTTCTGTGCTCAAAAAGATAAAAAGTTTTGGGAGGAAGGAATTATGAAGTTGCCTGAAAATTGGCAGACGGTAGTGGAACAAACGGGTGAATACGCTGTTCAATAAAGTTCTTGGCGAAAATGAAAAATGTGTCTTTTATTTTTACTTAAAAACCGAAGGCACTTTTTGGCCAGCACAATATTATTTATACCCTCTAGATCTCTTTTTTTTTTTTTTTTTGCTGAAGTAGGTTATAATAATATCTACTTTCTAAGACTATTGTGGAGATTAAAATAAATGAGAAAATATATGTTAAACATTTACTACAGTGCCTGTCATATAAACCCTTAATAAATGGTAGAACTGGTTTTTGAGAGTCAACATTTAGCCTGGTGCTTAGAACATAACTGATGTTCAGTGAATGTCTGATAAGTGAATGGAATGTAGTTATAAGATTATCATATTTATAGCTAGAATTTCATCTGGAATCATCTAGTCCAATATCCTCATTTTACATATTAGGAAATTCAAGCTCACAGAGGTTAGATGACTCATCCAAGGTTACATATCTAATGATCTAATTAGTGGCAGAACTGAGACCAGAACTAAATGGTGAAAAGACAAATCTGGTCGTTACCGTTTATCTAACCACCATTTTGTAGTTAGTGTTACATTTAGATTTTAAATAGATAGACTGACATGCTTTTCTGTTTCTAATCAATGATGCCTTCTGAAACATTCCTTTCTTAAACATTGAAACAACAAACGGTAAACCAGTAAGTAAAACTAAATGACTATGTAGTTATTGTTGTATTATATTTCTTTTTTTTTAAATTGAAGTATAGTTGATTTATAATGTTTTGTTAGTTTCAGGTATATATCACAGTGATTCAGCTATATATATACACACATACATATACACACACATATATATTCTTTTTTAGATTCTTTTCCCTTATAGGTTATTATAAAATATTGAATGTAGTTCCCTATGCTATACAGTAGGTCCTTGTTGGCTTTCTATTTTATATACAGTAGTGTGTATATGTTAATCCCAAACTCCTAATTTATCTGTCCCCCTCTTCCCGCTTTGGTAACCATACGTTTGTTTTCTATGTCTGTGGGTCTATTCTGTTTTGTAAATAAGTTCATTTGTATCATTTTTTTAAGATTCCACAAATAAGCGACATCATATGATATTTGTCTTTCTCTGTCTGGCTTACTTCACTTAGTGTGATAATCTCTAGGTCCGTCCAGACTATATTTCTTTCTAAATATCACCTCCGAGACCACAGTGTTTCCCAAATAGAATTCAGACATCACATGTGTTCTTAGAACAGTAGAACCACAAGCTACTTGAAGGGTCTATCTGTTGCCTTTGGGCAATAATGGTCTAGTATTTCCTGTCTCTGAATCTCCTACTTATCCAATAGGTAAATGAAAATGGAATTTAAATGCATAGTGATTTATTTTTGCATTGAAAATATTGTTTCAGATTTTCATGTACTCCACTCAATTGTATTTTTCTGCATTTTATTCTACTATATTAAACTTACATTCTAGATTTGCTTAACTTCCCTATTTAGAAGGCTTATTAGATTACTAGGTCTTAAGAATTAAAGAAAATTTTGCTTTTGTGTTGGATAGAATTTAATCCTCATTTCTAGATTTGATAAATATAAAATGTGGACTTCCCTGGTGGCGCAGTGGTTAAGAATCCGCCTGCCAATGCAGGGGACACGGGTTCGAGCCCTAGTCCGGGAAGATCCCACATGCTGCGGAGCAGCTAAGCCCACGCACGACAACTACTGAGCCTGCTCTCTAGAGCCCATGAGCCACAACTACTGAGCCCACGTGCCACAACTACTGAAGCCCACGCACCTAGAGATCGTGCGCCACAACGAGAGAAGCCACCGCAACGAGAAGCCTGTGCACTGCATCAAAGAGTAGCCCCTGCTCGCCGCAACTAGAGAAGGCGCCCATGCACAGCAACGAAGAACTGACACAGACAAAAATAAATAAAATTAAAAAAAATAAACACAGTCAGCCAGCCAGTCAGTCAGTCAACATTAAAAAAAAAAAGTATAAAATGCAAACAGACTCACAGACATAGAGAATAGACTTGTGGTTGCCAAGGAGGAGGGGGTTGGGGGAGGGATGGACTGGGAGTTTGGGGTTAGTAGCTGTAAACTATTACATATAGAATGGATGGACAAGGTCCCTACTGTATAGCACAGGGAACTATGTTCAATATCCTGGGATATACCATTAATGGAAAAGAATATAAAAAAGAATGTATATATATGTATAACTGAGTCACTTTGCTGTACAGCAGAAATTAACACAACCTTGTAAATCAACTGTACTTCAATTTAAAAACAAAGGTGATAAGTATAAAATGCAGAATTTACCTTTGTTCCACCTGTTTTAATATAGCAGTGCATGGGATCAGTAGAAATAGTATCTTTTGCTGAAAGTTTTCTTTTTATCCCTGATGCAATCCTTAGGGAATAAAATTTTGAAGATCATATTCCTTTGGTGGATCACATGTAGAGAACTGGCTTCTTTTGGGGGAGCTATATTACTTTAAAGTGGTAGGTGAACTTCAGCAGGTGCTGTATTTGGTAGGTTTATCCATGCCATTCTCTCTTACTACTTTTCAATTATATAAGGCAACATAAATAACAAGACTTTTGAGGTTTTAAATATATAATAACATTATGTAAAGATTTAAAATTTTGTTGTAAATAGTATCTCTTTACTTTGCTGAGGTTAGGAAGTATCTTACTTTTAGGGGATTGTCATGCATTTTATTTTTCCTACAGTATAGAAATCATGGCCTTAAACATTAAATCCTAATTTCTTAAGTTTAGGTTGTCTACTCAGGCAAAACTGAGTAGAAAGAGACCTTTGAGGATGGATTAATAGTTTTCATAGGTTGGACTCATCGGCTGCGTTAAGCAGAGGTCGTATGGATACTCACTCATGTTGAAAACAAGTTAGGTACTTGGTTTGGGAAGAAATAAAGAGCAATGCTTGATTAGATAATTAATTACTTTTCTAGTATAGAAAGTTACATGAGCTTATTTTTCAGGACCAAAAAAGTATCCTAAAGCAAATACTGAAATTGATGCTATGGCCATGAACTGAATAATATTTGAGTTGGAAGAAAATGTCAATATCTGTGATTGTTAGTGTTTTTCTCCTATGTCGACAATACTTCTGCACTACTTTTAGAACATGAACTTAGAATTTTTTGATTCTTTATTGATGAGGAAATTTACAGATACATTCCTATTTGTTCATCTGCTTTAATGTTGTGAACCTGACATTTATAATTGGGTGTACAATTTTAGAATAAAGATAATATTTATTATGTTTAAGTAAGTGTGATAAAGGAATGCCTAGTTGACTCTACCCTAAGGGATTATTGTTATTTTTTTAATAAATTTATTTATTTTATTTATTTATTTTTGGCTGCGTTGGGTCTTTGTTGCTGTGCGCAGGCTTTCTCTAGTTGCGGTGAGCGGGGGCTGCTCTTCGTTGCAGTGCGCAGACTTCTCATTGCAGTGGCTTCTCTTGTTGTAGAGCACGGGCTCTAGGCGTGCAGGCTTCAGTAGTTGTGGCACGTGGGCTCAGTAGTTGTGGCTCGCAGGCTCTAGAGCGCAGGCTCAGTAGTTGTGGTGCATGGGCTTAGTTGCTCTGTGGCATGTGGGATCTTCCTGGACCAGGGCTTGGACCTGTGTCCTCTGCATTGGCAGGCAGATTCTCAACCACTGCACCACCAGGGAAGCCCTGGAATGATATATTTAAAGCGATGAAAGGGAAAAGTCTACAACCAACAATACTCTACCCAGTAAGGCTCTTTTTGAGATTTGATGGAGAAATCAAAAGCTTTACAGACAAGCAAAAGCTAAAAGAATTTAGCATCACCAAACCAGCTTTAGAACAAATGCTAAAGGAACTTCTCTAGGTAAAAAAGAAAGGGCTACAGCTAGAAAAAAAGAAAATTACAGAATTAAAAAGCTCACTGGTAAAGGCAAACAAAGAGTAAAGGTAGGAAATCATCCACACTCAAAAGTAGTAGAAATGTTGAAAGACAAAGGTAGTAAAATAATCTGTATCTACAATAAGTAGTTAAGGAATACACAAAACGATTAGATGTAAATATCAAAAACAGTAATTGTGAGGGGAAGTGAGTACAAATGCAGGATTTTAAAATGCATTTGTAATTAAGAGAGCAGCAACTTAAAACAATCATGTATACATATAAACTGCTCTACAAAAACCTTATGGTAACCACAAACTAAAAATCTATAATAGATATACACACAGAAAAGAAAAAGGAATCCAAACATAACACTAAAGATAGTCATCAAATCACAAGAAAAGAGAACAAAAGAAGAAAGGGAAAAAAAGGCCTACAAAAACAAATCCAAAACCATTAACAAAATGACAATAAGACCATACATATTGATAACTACCTTAAATGAAAACGGACTAAATGCTCCAACCAAAAGATATAGACTGGCTGAATGGATACAAAACCAAGATCTATATATTTGCTGCCTATAAGAGACTCACTTTAGATAAAGAGACATATACAGACTGAAAGTGAGGGGTTGGAAAAGGGTATTCTATGCAAATGGAAGTCAAAAGAAAGCCAGAGTAGCAATACTTATATCAGACAAAATAGACTTTAAAATAAAGACTGTTACAAGAGACAAAGAAGTACACTACATAATGAACAAGGGCTCAATCCAAGAAGTTATAACAATTGTAAATATATATGCACCCAACAAAAGAGAACTTCAATATATAAGGCAAATATTAACAGATATAAAAGGAGAAACTGACAGTAACACAATAATAGTAGGAGACTTTAACACCCCACTTACATCAATGGACAGATCTTCCAGGCAGAAAATCAATAAGGAAACACAGGCCTTAAATAACACATTAGACCAAATGGACCTAATTGATATTTATAGAGCATTCCACCTGAAAGGAGCAGAACACACATTCTTTTCAAGTGCACATGGAATATTCCCCAGGATAGATCACATGCTAGGCCACAAAACAAGCCTTGGTAAATCTAAGAAAATTGAAATCATATCAAGCATCTTTTCTGCCATAGTGCTATGTGACTAAAAATCAACTACAATCAAAAACTGCAAAAAACAGAAACAAGTGGAGGCTAAACAATATGCTACTAAAAAAACAATGGATCACTGAAGAAATCAAATTGGAAAAAAATACCTAGAGACAAATGAAAATGAAAACATGATGAACCAAAACCTATGGGATACAGCAAAAGCAGTTCTAAGAGGGGAGTTTATAGCAATACAAGCTAACCTCAGGAAACAAGAAAAATCTCAAATAAACAACTTAACTTTACACCTAGAGCAACAAGAGAAAGAAGAACAAACAAAATCCAAAGTTAGTAGAAGGAAAGAAATCATAAAGATCAGAGCAGAAATAAGTGAGTAGAAATAAAAAAAAAAGTGGAAAAGATCAATGAAACTAAAAGCTGGTTCTTTGAAAAGACAAACAAAATTGATAAACCTTTAGCCAGACTCATCAAGAAAAAAAAGGGAGAGGACCCAAATCAATAAAATCAGAAATGAAAAAGAAGTTACAACTGACACCACAGAAATACAAAGGATCATAAGAGACTACTATGAGCAACTATACACCAATAAAATGGACAACCTAGTAGAAATGGGCAAATTCTTAGAAAGGTACATTATCCCAAGACTGAACCAGAAGGAAATAGAAAATATGAACAGACCAATTACCAGCACTGAAATTGAATCAGTAAATTAAGAACTCCCAACAAATAAAAGTCCAGGACCCAATTGCTTCAAAGGTAAATTCTACCATACATTTAGAGAAGAGTTAACACCCATCCTTCTTAAACAATTCTAAAAAAATTGCAGAAGAAGGAACACTTCGGAAATCATTCTATGAGGCCATCATCACCCTGATACCAAAACCAGACAAAGATATCACAAAAAAGAAAACTACAGGCCAATATCACCAATGAACATAGATGCAAAAATCCTCAACAAAATACTAGCAAATTGACTCCAGCAATACATTAAAAGGAGCATACACCATGATCAAGTGGGATTTATCCCAGGGATGCAAGGATTTTTCAATATCCGCAAATCAATCAACATGATACACCACATTAACAAATTGAAGAATAAAAACCATATGATCATCTCAATAGATGCAGAAAAAGCTTTTGATGAAATTCAACATTCATTTATGATAAAAACTCTCCAGAAAGTGGGCATAGAGGGAACCTACCTCAACATAATAAAGGCCATATATGACAAACCCACAGCTATCATCATAATGGTGAAAAGCTGAAACATTTCATCTAAGCTCAGGAACAAGAAACAGCTGCCCACTCTCGCCACTTTTATTCAACATAGTTTTGGAAGTCCTAGCCACAGCAATGAGAGAAGCAAAGGAAATAAAAGGAATCCAAATCGGAAAGGAAGAAGTAAAACTGTCACTGTTTGCAGATGACATGTACTATACATAGAAAATCCTAAAGATGCCACCAGAAAACTACTAGAGGTCCTCAGTGAATTGGGTAAAGTTGCAGGATACAAAATTAACATACATAAATCTGTTGCATTTCTATACACCAACAATGAACTATCCAAAAGAGAAATTAAGGAAACAAAACCATTCACCATCACGTCAAAAAGAATAAAATCCTAGGAATAAACCTACCTCAGGAGGCAGAAGACCTGTACTCTGAAAACTATAAGACGCTGATGAAAGAAACTGAAGACCACACAAATAGATGGAAAGATATACCATGTTCTTGGATTGGAAGAATCAGTGTTGTTAGTGACTGTACTACCCAAGGCAGTCTACAGATTCAGGGCAACCCCTGTCAAATTACCAATGGCATTTTTCACAGAACTGGAACAAAAAACTTTTTAATTTGTATGGAAACACAGAGTACCCCAAATAGCCAAAACAATCTTGAGAAAGAAGAACAGAGCTGGAGGAATCAGGTTCCCTGACTTCAGACTATACTACAAACTACAAAACGGTATGGTACTGGCACAAAAACAGACACAAAGATCAGTGGAACAGAATGGAGAGCCCAGCAATAAACCCATGCACTTACGGTCAGTTAATCTATGACAAGGAGGCAAGAAAATACAATAGAGAAAAGACAGTCTCTTCAATAAGTGGTGCTGGGAAAATTGGACAGCTACATATAAAAGAATGAAATTGGAACATTCTCTAACACCATATACCAAAATAAACTCAAAATGGATTAAATACCTAAATGTAAGACTGGATACTACAATACTCACAGAAGAAAACATAAGCAGGCCACTCTTTGACATAAATCATAATATTTTATTGGATCTGTCTCCTAGAGTAATGGAAACAAAGACGAAAATAAACAAATGGGACCTAATTAAACTTAAAAGATTTGCACAGCAAAGGAAATCATAAACAAAGTGAGGAATTCCCTGGTGGTCCAGTGGTTAGGATGCTGTGCTTCCACTGCAGGGGGCATGGGTCCGCTCCCTGATCAGGGAAGTAAGATCCTGCATGTTGCACGGCGAGGCCAAAAAAAAAAAAAAAAAAAAAAACAAGAAGAAAAGACAACCTATGGGGAGAAAATACTTACAAACAATGAGACTGATAAGGGATTAATCTCCAAAATATACAAAAAGCTCATACAGCTCAATATCAAACAAATAACTCAATCAAAAAATGGGCAGAAGATCTAAATAGACATTTTTCCAAATAAGACATACAGATGGCCAACAGGCACATGAAAAGATGCTCAGCATTGCTAATTATTAGAGACATGCAAATTAAAACCACAATGAGGTATCACCTTATACAGGTCAGAATGGCCAAGATGAAAAAGTCTACAAATAATGCTGGGGCAGGTGTGGAGAAAAGCGAACCCTCCTGCACTGCTGGTGGGAATGTAAACTGGTGCAGCCACTATGGAGAACAGTATGAAGATTTCTTAAAAAACTAAAAATAGAGTTACCATGTGGTCCAGCAATCCCACTCCTGGGCATATATGCATAGAAAACTCTAACTTGAAAAGATACATGCACCCCAATGTTCACAGCAGCACTATTTACAATAACCAAGACATGGAAGCAACCTAAATGTCCATCAACAGATGAATGGATGAAGAAGTGGTATATATATGCAATGAAATATTACTCAGCCATAAAAAAGAATGAAATAATGCCATTTGCAGCAACATGGATGGACCTAGAGATTATCTTATTAAGTGAAGTAAGTCAGACAGACAAAGACAAATATCATATATTGCTTTATGTGGAATCTAAAAAAAATTATACAGATGAACTTATTTATAAAACAGAAATAGACTCACAGACGTAGAAAACAAACTTATGGTAACCAAAGGGGAGGGGGGGGGATAAATTTGGAATTTTGGATTATCAGATACAAACTACAATATACAAAATAGATAAACAACAAGGACTGACTGTATAGCACAAGGAACTATGTTCAGTATCTTGTAATAACCTATAATGGAAATGAATCTGAAAAGGAATATATATATATGCGTATATATATATAATTGAATCACTTTGCTGTACACCTGAAACATTGTAAATCAACTATACAATAGTTGAGAATAAAAAGAGAATAAGGAAATAAAAAAATAAAGGCATTGGAAATTAAAAAAAGATAAATGTCAAATTGTGATAAAATATTTGCAGCAGATATGATAAACAAAGAATCCTTATTTTGAAAATAATACTAAAGGAAAAACTGGACAAAGGACATCATTAGAAGAATTACATACACAACTAAGATTATATATAGCGAATGAAAATGAAAAATTGGTCATTCTCACCAGCGATCAAATCATTTCAAAGATAAATAATAATGAAACACTATTTGCTGAGTTTCCGCTTTTTAGCAACAGTAATGCTCTCCAGGTTATGGTAAGATGGAGACTCTCCTGAACTGCCAATATTAATGGAAATTGGTACAACTTTTGGAAAGCAGTTACTTTAAAATTATTATTTATACAATTTGACCTAGTTTAATCTTATTTCTAGGAATGGGCTTAAAATATTAGCCAGAGACAACATCAAAGTTTTGTGTACAAAGATACTAATCATAACATTTATTATTATGGGAAAAGTGAAAAGCATTCTAAATGCTCAACAGTAAGGAAATAGTTATTAGGTGGAACTATATAAAAATGCTGATATTTGATTGTTATTGATATGCATAAATATCAATTTCATATGATTCAACCTAATGCATGACATTATGGTTTATTGTATGATGGAATTTTATGTAGCTATAAAATAGTGTTTATAAAGAATCTATAATAAAATGAGAAATGCTCACTACATCTAGTAGACTATAAAAGTAGAATACAGAACTTTATTAATAGGATAAAACTAATTTTATAAAAGAAAAAGAAATGCATGTCTGTATGAGTATGTGTATATGTAATGATATGGAGAAAATATTATTTACCAAAACACCATTTGGGAGAGTCCTGTAAGTATTTGGAGAAAATATCTTAATACACTACTCGGAGTGAGGTTTAAGACTCCATGCTGGATGTTCAAGTTCAAAAATTGGTAAACTTCCCCTTTTTTGTTGATTGCCATGATAGTTTTGCGTATGTAAAATTGAATATAGGAGGTAGAGGAGACCTGTACAGGAAGGAAAGAGTGATAGCAGAGCCAGGAAAGGGGAGTTACCTAGGAAGTTGGAGCAGGCTGCATTGAAGAAGAATTTGGGGAAATAAAAATGTCTAAGATGAATTCTAAATTCATTAGCTGTGGAGAATGCCCGCCAAAGACTTAGAGTCTGTCATACAGAGTGAAGTAAGTCAGAAAGAGAAAAACAAATACTGTATGCTAACACATATATATGGAATCTAAAAAAAAATGGTCCTGATGAACCTAGGGGCAGGACAGGAATAAAGATGCAGAAATAGAGAATGGACTTGAGGACATGGGGTGGGAGGAAAGGGTAAGCTGGGATGAAGTGAGAGAGTGGCATGGACATATATACACTACCAAATGTAAAATAGATAGCTAGTGGGAAGCAACTGCATAGCACAGGGAGATCAGCTTGGTGCTTTGTGACCACCTAGAGGGGTGGGGTAGGGAGGGTGGGAGGGAGGCACAAGAGGGAGGGGATATGGGGATATATGTATATATATAGCTGATTCACTTTGTTATACAGCAGAAACTAACACAACATTGTAAAGCAATTATACTCCAATAAAAATGTTAAAAAAAAAAGAAAAAAAAATCTGCAGTGAAGTCTGCTTACTTAAGCTTTTTTTTCTCTTCTCCTCTCCTTTCCTCTTCTCTCTCTCCCCCTTTCCTCCCCTCCCCTCCCTTCCCCTCCTTTCCCCTTCTCTCTCTCTCTGTCTCTGTCCCTTTCTCTCTCTCCCTCTCTCTGTCTCTCTTTCTCTCTCTCTCTCTGTCAATTGAGAGAGAGAACTCGAAGGGGGAAGTATGGGGAAAGGAAATATTTTCTAGGACCCAAGAGCCAGCTAATGAGGGAGTAGATGTATCTGGGTTACAAATGCACAGGAAAATCAGAGAGACGTAATCCAAAATGTTAACGGTGTTTTTCTTGGGTGATGGTGTTTTGTTTTGTTTTTTCTTCTTGATACTTCTGTTTTGTTTTTTAAGTTTATTACTTTTGTAGTCATAAAGTTATACTAAAAGGTTTCAGTATAAATGATATATACTTTTGCAAGATATACATCTTACAAAAACAATTCTCAGACAATACTGTTCTAATGGTTATTAGGATTGCACCAACGAATCCCAAGCAGAAGCATGAAAACAGGTGTAACCCCCAGTCTCAAGTTTCAGTTAAAGTAAAACAAACAAACATAAAACCCTGTTTCCTAAACAAAAATTGCAAGGACTTATAGTTTCCTACGTCCTGTAAAAACTCTGACACTGCTTCAGTTGAGGAGCCACCTGATTTTCAGGTGTTCCCTGATACACATCAGCTAAATAAAGCCTTTAGCATATATTTGAGTCACTTAAAGAAATTTATTTTTTGCATTGTGAAAATATTTCCTCACTAAAGCCTAACATTTATTGAGGTGCTATTATGTATCATGTAAAGTGGCAGGTACTTCACATATAATAATTAATTTAATCCTCACAGGCCGCGTGTCATTATTCTTATTTTACAAATGAGGTAATGGAAAAGTTTAACTTGTCTCAGGTAACCCAACTTGGATGTGGCCAGCAGTGATAATTCTTTTAGAGTACAAAGACAATGTTTCCCTGAATTGCATAAGAAGCCAAGAAATTAAGCCATTTAATGAGATTAAAAAGAAGGAGGAGGAGGAGAATAATTACCAAAACGTGTAATGTGATAGTATTTTGAAATATAGAAAATTTTCCTTTTTGACAATTCTGTTTTACCTTGCAGTCCTTATACTATTAAAACTAGACTCAGAGGCTGAGATTTTTTTCCCTCGGTGAAGGGAAGACAGAACTAAGAACCCAGCAAGAATAAAGAGCCAAATTATTGGCTTTGAATTCCAAGGCAAGCACTATAAAGCTGATAAAACAGATAATAACCTGGAGAAGAGAACAGGATTTTGAGCCTCACAAGGCTAAGAGCCCTGGAGATTCAGAGCCTTGAATTTATACCATAAGCCACAGAGTGAAGAATGGTGTATTTTCCTGGCACACACAGAGAAGATAAAAACACTTTAAGAAGGAAAAAAAATCATGAGACAATTACAAAAGTTATAACCTTAGTGACAAAGAAAATCTTAATACATTTTAGAGAGGCACAATATCTAATAAAAATCATTAAGCTTGAAGGGTAGAACATCAGAAAGGAGAAAGCTGATGTAAAGTACTTTAATGTTCTCCCTAGAGAAGTCTGGAGATCTGCAGAGGGTCCCCCTTGAATCTGCAGTTGTGTAGTGATTAGTGCATATGTGTGAGAAAACTATTACAGACCAAAGAGAGAACCACTCTAAAGGGTTAGAAGGAACAATATACAGTGATCAAACAGGAATGGGAATAGTTCTAATTTATACCAGCCAGAGTGGAAAACCTCATAATTCATAGGGTATCAGATAGTAATCTCAGAAGAGGTTTGCCTTAGTAGGGGGTGCAAAATTAGCCTTAGACTATTTACTGCTTTAGTTCTACCTAGTGAAGCTTAAAAGGCAAGACCCAAAGGGATCAAAGTGTTTTCAACTCACTTAGCTATTTCTTAGAACAAAACTCAAGGATATTCATGGGAATACAAAAATATCCAGTACCCATTAAGGTAAATTGATAATATCTGGCACCTAATAAAAATTTAACAGAGATGTGAAACAGCAGAAAAGTACAACCCAGCAAGAGGAGAAAAATCAACTTTATGCCTATAAAGTCAATGGAAACTGACTAAAAAATAACTCCAGTGAATGAATTAGTAGAAAAGAACATTAAACCATTACGATGATATTCCATATGTTCAAGAAGCTAGAGGATAGATTTAGCAGAGACATGGAAGATATTAAAAGGGACACAAATTCAACCACTAGAGATGAAAACTACAGTGTCTGAGATTTTTAAAAAATCCACTGGGTGGGATTAATAACATATTAGACATTGCTGAAGAAAAGATTAATGAACTTCATGGCAGTAAGAGAAACTTTCCAAAATGAAACACACAGAGAAAAAAGACAGGAAATAATGGAGAATCAGTTAGCTGTGGGACAGTTTCAAGTAGTCTAATATATGTGTAATTGGATTCCCTGAAAGGGAAGAGAAGTAGGGAAAGAAAAATATTTGAATAAATAATGGGCAATATTTTTTTCAAATTAGTTGAAAATTGTAAGCTTTAAGCACAAGAAACACATTATAATCAAAATTTATTAAAGTCAGTAATAAAGAGAAAATCTTGAAGAAAACCAGAGGAACAAAGACATTTTGGATAGAGAAACAAAGATAAAAATGACAGCAGACTTCACGTTGGACCCTGTGCAAATGAGAAGACAATGGAGAAACAACTTCAAGGTACTATAAGAATAAAACTGTCAATATTTAATTCTAATTCCACAAAACTATCCTTCAAAAATAAAGGTACAATAAAGACTTTTTCATACACATAAAAGCAGAAAATTTATTACCAGTGGACCTGCACTACAAGAAATGTTAGAAGAAGACCCTTTAGGCATCAGGAAAATGATCCCAGTTGGAAATCTAAACATAAACAAAGGAATGAAGAATAAGAGAAACAATAACTGTGTAAATAAATATAAAATACTTTAATGTTAGTATTGAAATATCTTTAAAAGGCAGTTGATTTTATAATGCAAAAATATGAACAATGTATTGGGGGTTTATAACATAGAAATACATTTATGACAACAATAATATAAGGTGGGAAGAAGTAAACTGTTGTAAGGTGAAATGGGAGAATATTACTTGGAAGTAGTCACTGATAAGTTAAAAATGTATACTACAAACTCTAAAGCAACCAGTAAAATAGTACAACAAAGGATTTTAGTTAATAAGTCACCATAGGAGATAAAAAGAAATTCAATTCAAAAGAAGTCAGGAAATAGAAAAAAATGGAAAGAATAGATGAGACACATTTTTTAAAAAATTAGCAAGATGGTAGATTGACACCTGACCATATCAATAATCTCATTAAATATAAATGGTCTAAGCACTGCAATTAAAAGGCAGAGTTTGTCAGATTGGATAGAAAGGTAAGACACAACTATATGTTGCTTACAAGAAACCCACTTTAATAAGTTAGAAGTAAAATGTTTGGAAAAATAAACCATGCTAATGGAGCCAAAAGAAATCTGGAATTGCTTTTTTTTTTTTTTTTTTTGTAGTGGGTAATGTGAAGACTTCAGGTGAAATAGATTGAGAAACTGATTGGAAATTGAATGCAAACTAAGACCACTTGACTGTTACTGAAATGAATAGCCCAGTTTGCTTTTTTTTTTTTTTTAAAGAAATTCACGTTCTTTTATTTATTTATTTATTTATTTATTTATGATTGTGTTGAGTCTTTGTTTCTGTGCGAGGGCTTTCTCTAGTTGCGGAAAGTGGGGACCACTCTTCATCGCGGTGCGCGGGCCTCTCACCATCGCGGCCTCTCTTGTTGCAGAGCACAGGCTCCAGACGCGCAGGCTCAGTAATTGTGGCTCACGGGCCCAGTTGCTCCGTGGCATGTGGGATCTTCCCAGACCAGGGCTTGAACCCGTGTCCCCTGCATTGGCAGGCAGATTCTCAACCACTGCGCCACCAGGGAAGCCCTGGAATTGCTATTTTAATACAAGACAAAGTAGGTTTCAGAGCAAAGACTATTACTAGGAATAAAGAGTGTCAATTCATCAAGAAGACATAACAATCTTAACTGTTTATGCACCTGATAACAGTGTCAAAATACATAAAGAAAAAATAGATAAAACTGAAATTAGATATAGAAATTCAAAATTAGAGTTGGAGATTTCAACAATATTCTCTCAATAATTGATAGAACAAGTAGACAGGAAATGAGGAAGGATATAAAAGTCTTGAACAATATTATCAACCAACTTGACCTAATTGACATTTATAGAACACTGTACCTAGTAACAGCAGAATGCACACTGTTTTCAAGTGCACAGGGGATGTTTACCAAGATAGACCATATTCTGGACCAGAAAAGAATTCTCAATGAATTTAAAATGATTCAAATCATTCAAATATATTCTATGATCACAACAGACATAAATTAGAAATCAGTAACAGAGAGGTTTCCAGAAAATCTCAAATATTTGAAAGCTAGGTAGCACATTTATAAAGAACACATAGGTCAAAAAGAAACCAGAAAGGCAATTCTAATGTATTTTGAATGGAATGAAAATTAAAATGCAACATATCAAAATTTGTAGGATGCTGCTCAGTTACTACTTAGAGGGAAATTTATAAGACTAAAAGCCTATTAAAAAACAAGAAAGGTCTCCTCAGTGCTCTATGATGACCTAAATGGGGAGGAAATCTAAAGAAGAGTGGATAGGGACTTCTCTGGTGGTCCAGTAGGTAAGACTCCATGCTCCCAATGCAGGGGCCCTGGATTTGATTCCTGCTCAGGGAACTAGATCCCACATGCATACTGCAACTAAGAGTCCATATGCCACAACTAAGAGTCCACATGCCACAACTAAGAAGTCCACATGCCGCAACTAAGAAGCCCACATGCCACAGCTATGAGCCTGCATGCTGCAACTAAAAGATCCCGCATGCTGCAATGAAGATCCCGTGTGCCACAATGAAGACCTGGCCCAGCCTGAATACATAAATAAATAAATATTTAAAAATAAATTAGGCTGGTCTGCGTGCAGTGGTGTTTACAATTAATTGATCACAGCCAGTTACAGATTTCTTGGACTTCCCTGGTGGCGCAGTGGTTGAGAATCTGCCTGCCAATGCAGGGGACACGGGTTCAAGCCCTGGTCTGGGAAGATCCCACATGCCGTGGAGCAACTAGGCCCGTGAGCCACAGCTACTGAGCCTGCGCGTCTGGAGCTTGTGCTCTGCAACAAGAGAGGCCGCGACAGTGAGAGGCCTGCGCACTGCGATGAAGAGTGGCACCCGCTCGCCGCAACTAGAGAAAGCCCTTGCACAGAAATGAAGACCCAACACACCAAAATAAATAAATAAATAATTTAAAAAATTTTTTAAAAATAAGAAAGAGTGGATATATGTGTACGTATGACTGATTCACTTTGCTGTACAGCAAGAAACTAACACAACATTGTAAAGCAAATATACTCCAATAAAATTAATAAAAAAAGAAACTTCTGAAATCCATGACCTCAGTTTCAACCTTAAGAAATAGAAAATAAATAAAATGAACCCAAGTAAGCAGAAGAAAGGGAATAATAAACATCAGAGCAAGAATCAATGAAATAGAAGAAAGAAAAACTATAAGGAAAATCAATGAAACCAAAGTTGGTACTTTGAGAAGATTAATAAAATGGATGACAAGCTAGTCAAAGTGATAAGGAAAAAAGAAAAAAAGGCACAAATAACACCAACAGATATTCTAAAGATATTAAAGGGATAATAAAGGAGTATTATAAACAACTTTATGCCTATAGATTTGACAGCTTAGAAAAAAGTGGGAAAGTTTCCATAAAAGACACAAACTATCAAAGCTCACTTAAGAAGAGATGAACAACTTTGTTATCTGCATATCTATTAAAGCAATTGATTTTGTAGTTCAAAACCTTCTCAGAAAGGAACTCCAGGGCTAGATGGCTTCATTGGTAAATTCTATCAAAGGTAGAAATAGTACCAATTCTACAAAAACCTTCCAGAAAATTGAAGCAGGAGAAATATTTCTCAACTCATTTTATGAGGCCAATTTTACTCTGCCATCAAAACCACACAATAGCATCACAAGAAAGAAAATCACAGATCAAAATTCCTCATAAACACACATTAACAAATTTTTAAAAGTTTAACAAATAAAATGCAACAACATGTAAAAAGGATAATTCATCATGACCAAGTGGATTTCCCTCCCAGGAATGCAAAGTTGGTTTAACATTAAATATAAATCAGTGCTGAGTAACATAAGCAAAAATGGCAGAATAGGAAACTCCCAAAGCACATCCCTCCAGAAGAGCAGTGATAAGCTTGCAAAAAATGTCAAACTCAAGTTTTTCAAAACTCTGGAAACTAATGAAAAAGCTTACAGCAGCAAGGGGAACACTTAATCAATTCGTGGTATATATACACAATGGAATATTACTCAGCCATTAAAAAGAATGAAATAATGCCATTTGCAGCAACATGGATGGACTTAGAGATTGTCATACTGAGTGAAGTAAGTCAGACAGAGAAAGAGAAATATTGTATGATATCACTTATATGTGGGATCTAAAAAAAATGATACAAATGAAGTTATTTACAAAACAAACAGATTTACAGACTGAGAGAATGAACTTATGGTTACCAGGGGGAAGGGTGGTGGTGGGGAAGGACAGTTAGGGAGTTTGGGACTGACACGTACACATTGGTATATTTAAAATGGATAACCAACAGGGACCTACTGAATAGCACAGGGAACTCTGCTCAATATTATGTAACAACCTAAAGGGGAAATTAATTTGAAAAAGAATAGATACATGTATATGGATAACTGAATCACTTTGTTGTACACCTGAAACTAACACAACATGGTTAATCAAAAAGTTGAAAAAAAACCCTGAATCTCTATAAGAGAGCTTTGTGGCACTTTAACTTCCCCTGGTTTTTTCTCACTCCACTCCACCTTGGTGGAGGCTTTGAAGATAATAGTACACATTTCCAGTACAGGAACATAGTACCAGATGAGCAGAATGGACATTATTATCAAAGAATTGTGGTTTTGACCTGTCTGGTGACTCTCTGAAGGACCAGCTTAAAGGACATGCCTTTATTTTGCCCAAGGGAACTCTCCCAGGGCTGAGATGGCAATCCAGGGGAGGGTTGAAAACATTTAAAGGCACACGTATTTGTCACTGCCACCTGGGACAAAGTATAGCTGTTGGGGCAAGCGGTAAAATAACCAAAAAGTTCAGAGGAAAGGCTGGGGCATGAGATGCTTTGGGGAATTAGCACTTTGAAAAGCTCCCACATGTTCCTGGAATCTAGAAGGACAAGTACATGTGCAGGGCTAAGCACACACTCAGAAAATACCTGGTAAGGCCCTAGCTCTCACCTTTGGCTGACTTCTGTGCAAGTAGAAAGTGAGAACTAAGGTAGAGTTGTAAACTAACTGGGCTAAATGTTGAAGGCATGCCCCAACACATACAAAAGCCCATTTGCAAAGCCCATTTACATATCCATCATTATAGTATTGTAGAAAATATTTTTACTGCCCTAAAAAGTCCTCTGTGCTCTGCCTGCTCATCTCTCTGCCTTTCCCACAGTCCAACCCCTGGTAACAACTGATCTTCTTACTGTCTCCATAGTTTTGCCTTCTCCAGAATGTCATATAGTTGGAATCATACACTATGTACCGTTGACCCTTGAACAATGCAAGGGTTAATTCGAATGTAACTTTTGGTCAGCCTTCTGTATCTGCGATTCCTCTCCAAATGCATATTCAACGAACCACAGACCCTGTAGTACTGTAGTATTTAGTATTGAAAATATTCACATATAAGTGGAACCACATAGGTCAAACCCTCATTGTTCAGGAGTCAACTGTAGTCTTTCCACACTGGCTTCTTTCACTTAGTAATATACATTTAATACATATTCTCCATGTCTTTTCATGACTTGATATTTCATTTCTTTTTAGTGCTGAATAATATTCCATTGTCTGGATGTACCATAGTTTCTTTCTTTCTTTTTTTAAAAAAATTATTTATTTTTGGCTGCATTGGATCTTCGTTGCTGTGTGTGGGCTTTCTCTAGTTGCGGCAAGTGAGAGCTACTCTTCGCTGCGGTGCACAGACTTCTCATTGCGGTGGCTTCTCTTGTTGCAGAGCATGGGCTCTAGGCTCACAGGCTTCAGTAGCTGTGGCACATGGGCTCAATAGTTGTGGCTCGTGGGCTCTAGAGCGCAGGCTCAGTAGTTGTGGCACACGGGCTTAGTTGCTCCGCGGCATGTGGGATCTTCCCAGACCAGGGCTCGAACCCGTGTCCCCTGCATTGGCAGGCGGATTCTTAACCACTGCACCACCAGGGAATTTCTACCATAGTTTCTTTAGCCATTCACCTACTGAAAGACATCTTGGTGGCTTCCAAGTTTTGGCAATTATGAATAAAGCTACTATAAACATCCATGTGCAGGTTTTTTGTGGATATAGGTTTTCAGTTCCTTTGGTTAAATACCAAGGAGTGTGATTGCAGGATTGTATGGTAAGAATATGTTTAGTTTTGTAGGAAACTGCCAAACTGTCTACCAGAGTGGCTATACTATTTTGCATTCTCAGCAGCAATGAATGAGAGTTCTTTTTGTTCCACATCCTCACCAACATTTGGTATTGTCAGGTTTTTGGATTTCGGCCAATCTAATAGGCGTGTTGTGGTATCTCATTGTTCTTTTAATTTGCATTTCCCTGATGACATATGATGTTGAACATCTTTTCATATGCTTACTTACTATGTGTATATCTTCTTTGATGACATGTCTGTTAAGGTATTTGGCCCATTTTTAAATCAAATTGTTTTTTTTATTGGTGGGTTTTAAGGGTTCTTTGTATACTTTTGATAAAAATTCTTTATCAGATATGTCTTTTATGAATATTTTCTCCCATTTTTGGTTTGTCTCCTCATTTCTTGACATTATCTATCACAGAGCAGAAGTTTTAAATTTTAATGAAGTCCAGCTTATCAACTATTTCTTTCAAGGAAGGTGCCCTTGCTATTGTATCTAAAATGTCATCACCATGCCCAAGGTCATCTAGGCTTTTCTCTTAATTATTGAAGATTTATAGTTTTGCATTTCACATTTAGGTATGTAACTCATTTAGAGTTAATTGTGAAGGGCGTATGGTCTGTGTTTAGATTCATTTTTTTGCCCATGGATTACCAGTTGTTCCAGTACCATTCTTTTTTGGAAGTTAATACAATCATTTATTAAATTACTAACTTGTATTTGGTCTGCCTATTAACTCCATTTACCTATTACTTCCATTTCAAGACAGAAGCCATATTTATGCCTTAACTTCAGGCACTGAGGACACAGTGATTTGAGCCTAAAGATCCTTATATTCTAGAGGAGAGACAGGAAATTTAAAAAGAAAAACTTCATAAGACACTTTCTTTTTTTAAATAAATTTATTTATTTATTTATTTTATTTTTGGCTGCATTGGGTCTTCATTGCTGCGTGTGGGCTTTCTCTGGTTGCGGCAAGTGGGGGCTATTCTTCGTTGTGATGCGCGGGCTTCTCACTGCGGTGGCTTCTCTTGTTGTGGAGCATGGGCTGTAGGCTCGCGGGCTTCAGTAGTTACAACACGCAGGCTCAGTAGTTGTGGCTTGTGGGCCCTAGAGCACAGGCTCAGTAGTTGTGGCACAGGGGCTTAGTTGCTCCGCGTCATGTGAAATCTTCCCGGACCAGGGCTCGAACCCGTGTCCCCTGCATTGGCAGGCAGATTCTTAACCACTGTGCCACCAGGGAAGTCCAAGACACTCTCTAAAACAGTGTTTGTGAGGAAGGTGGCATAAGTTGATATAATAGATTGAAATCACGATAAGAGACACTAGCTATGCGGGGTGGTCTCAGTAGTAAAGTGACACTTGATTCAGGGACGGAGTGCCTAGAAGTGCCTTATTAAGTTTGATTCAAAATGAGAAGATATATTAATCAGGAGCTGAGAGGTGAAGAAAGGCCCTTTGTGGGCAACTGGGAAAGTAGCCCAGACAGAGCCCGGTTACCAAATACCCACAACAGAGTCAAAATTAACACATTTTCTATTTTTTTCAAGACTGTGTGCCATTGACCTAACCAAATGTTGGGTTTGCTGAAGCCCCACCCATTCACAGAGTCTCTAAGAACTTCACCCTTAGGATTCTTTGTGTCTGAAGAAGCTTAAGTTCAAGTTGAGGGAGAGAGAAGTCTTGCAGTGAAAAGCAAAGTGCAAGGGCTGTTCACAGCTCAGCATGGCAGAATTACTATGCTATCTTCTCTTAATTTTTTTGGACCTCATCAGGATCTGATCACTAATGTTGATTAATATATTTCCTGCATTACCTGCTGGGATTCCCCCCTCCCCCCCCTTTTTTTTCACACACTGTATTTTATTTTTACAAGAGATAAATAGACTGACATCAAGCATTGTACATGGATAACCACAACAAAAGCAACAATGATTGCAATTACAAAACATGAAACACACTCATACTATGTCATAATATTGACATTCAGTCCAGTAATCCTCCACTGTAGCAGCTCCTTTACTTTGCAGTGAAAATTGATTTGTGTATTCTTTGCCTCTGAGTCCTTGTGGGATTTTTTTTTTTAAATTCAAACAGAAAGTCACAAAAATTATACTCATCCTCATCAGTTCACTCAGTCCCACGTAATTAATTTTTTTTTTCATCTTGATCTTTTGTTAGCACTTTTATGAGTTCATCAGTTTTTCATTAGAGTTCTGAAAATGCTTATTCATTCAGTTCAGCAGTAGAGTCAGTTACCAGAAACCTGTACTTGTCAGAGTCTTTTCTATGAATTTCTTGAAGATGAAACCCTTTTATAGGAACATATTTGCAAAAGCATCAGAGTACACCCAGAACTGTCTGTAAATGACAAAAGACTTAAAAATGACCACGGTTAAAGATTTGATGAAAATTCATAATAATGCAGTTGACAAGAAAATTAGTTATTTCTGAGATATACATTTTAAAGTAATAACTAGGATTATGACTTATAACATTATACCAGAACATATAAGATTTTTAGAAATTTCATGTAATGTCTGAAACATTTATATTAACATATTTCCATACAAATAACCCAATGAAAGTTTAGTATTAGTTGTTTTGTTTGTTTTTTTTATACTGCAGGTTCTTATTAGTCATCAATTTTATACACATCAGTGTATACATGTCAATCCCAATCGCCCAATTCAGCACACCACCATCCCCACCCCACCGCAGTTTTCCCCCCTTGGTGTCCATATGTCTGTTCTCTACATCTGTGTCTCAACTTATGCCCTGCAAACCAGCTCATCTGTACCATTTTTCTATGTTCCACATACATGCGTTAATATACGATATTTGTTTTTCTCTTTCTGACTTACTTCACTCTGTATGACAGTCTCTAGATCCATCCATGTCTCAACAAATGACTCAATTTCGTTCCTTTTTGTGGCTGAGTAATATTCCATTGTATATATGTACCCCAACTTCTTTATCCATTCGTCTGTTGGTGGGCATTTAGGTTGCTTCCATGACCTGGCTATTGTAAATAGTGCTGCAATGAACATTCGGGTGCATGTGTCTTTTTGAATTACGGTTTTCTCAGGGTATATGCCCAGTAGTGGGATTGCTGGGTCATATGGTAATTCTATTTTTAGTTTTTTAAGGAACCTCCATATTGTTCTCCATAGTGGCTGTATCAATTTACATTCCCACCAACAGTGCAAGAGGGTTCCCTTTTCTCCACACGCTCTCCAGCATTTGTTGTTTGTAGATTTTCTGATGATGCCCATTCTGACGGGTGTGAGGTGATACCTCATTGTAGTTTTGATTTGCATTTCTCTAATAATTAGTGATGTTGAGCATCTTTTCATGTGCTTCATGGCCGTCTGTATGTCTTCTTTGGAGAAATGTCTATTTAGGTCTTCTGCCCATTTTTGGATTGGGGTGTTTGTTTCTTTAATATTGAGCTGAATGAGCTGTTTATATATTTTGGAGATTAATCCTTTGTCCGTTGATTCGTTTGCAAATATTTTCTCCCATTCTGAGGGTTGTCTTTTCGTCTTGTTTATGGTTTCCTTTGCTGTGCAAAAGCTTTGAAGTTTCATTAGGTCCCATTTGTTTATTTTTGTTTTTATTTCCATTACTCTAGGAGGTAGATCAAAAAGGATCTTGCTGTGATTTATGTCAAAGAGTGTTCTTCCTATGTTTTCCTCTAAGAGTTTTATAGTGTCCAGTCTTACATTTAGGTCTCTAATCCATTTTGAGTTTATTTTTGTGTATGGTGTTAGGGAGTATTCTAATTTCATTCTTTTACATGTAGCTGTCCAGTTTTCCCAGCACCACTTATTGAAGAGACTGTCTTTTCTCCATTGTATATCTTTGCCTCCTTTGTCATAGATTAGTTGACCATAGGTGCGTGGGTTTATCTCTGGGCTTTCTATCTTGTTCCATTGATCTATGTGTCTGTTTTTGTGCCAGTACCATATTGTCTTGATTACTGTAGCTTTGTAGTATAGTCTGAAGTCAGGGAGTCTGATTCCTCCAGCTCCGTTTTTTTCCCTCAAGACTGCTTTGGCTATTCGGGGTCTTTTGTGTCTCCATAAAAATCTTAAGATGATTTGTTCTAGCTCCGTAAAAAATGCCATTGGTAATTTGATAGGGATTGCATTGAATCTGTAGATTGCTTTGGGTAGTATACTCATTTTCACAATGTTGATTCTTCCAATCCAAGAACATGGTATATCTCTCCATCTGTTGGTATCATCTTTAATTTCTTTCATCAATGTCTTATAGTTTTCTGCATACAGGTCTTTTGTCTCCCTAGGTAGGTTTATTCCTAGCTATTTTATTCTTTTTGTTGCAATGGTAAATGGGAGTGTTTCCATAATTTCTCTTTCAGATTTTTCATCATTAGTGTATAGGAATGCAAGAGATTTCTGTGCATTAATTTTGTATCCTGCAACTTTACCATATTCATTAATTAGCTCTAGCAGTTTTCTGGTGGCAGTTTTAGGATTCTCTATGTATAGTATCATGTCATCTGCAAACAGTGACAGTTTTACTTCTTCTTTTCCAATTTGTATTCCTTTTATTTCTTTTTCTTCTCTGATTGCTGTGGCTAGGACTTCCAGAACTATGTTGAATAATAGTGGTGAGAGTGGACATCCTTGTCTCGTTCCTGATCTTAGAGGAAATGCTTTCAGTTTTTCACCGTTGAGAATGATGTTTGCTGTGGGTTTGTCATATATGGCCTTTATTATATTGAGGTAGGTTCCCTCTATGCCCACTTTCTGGAGAGTTTTTATCATAAATGGGTGTTGAATTTTGTCAAAAGCTTTTTCTGCATCTATTGAGATGATCATATGGTTTTTATTCTTCAATTTGTTAATATGGTGTATCACATTGATTGATTTGCATATATTGAAGAATCCTTGCATCCCTGGGATAAATCCCACTTGATCGTGGTGTATGATCCTTTTAATGTGTTGTTGGATTCTGTTTGCCAGTATTTTGTTGAGGATTTTTGCATCTATATTCATCAGCGATATTGGTGTGTAATTTTCTTTTTTTGTAGTGTCTTTGTCTGGTTTGGGTATCAGGGTGATGGTGGCCTCATAGAATGAGTTTGGGAGTGTTCCTTCCTCTGCAATTTTTTGGAAGAGTTTGAGAAGGATAGGTGTTAGCTCTTCTCTAAATGTTTGATAGAATTCACCTGTGAAGCCATCTGGTCCTGGACTTTTGTTTGTTGGAAGATTTTTAATCACAGTTTCAATTTCATTACTTGTGATTGGTCTGTTCATATTTTCTGTTTCTTCCTGGTTCAGTCTTGGAAGGTTATACCTTTCTAAGAATTTGTCCATTTCTTCCAGGTTGTCCATTTTATTGGCATAAAGTTGCTTGTAGTAGTCTCTTAGGATGCTTTGTATTTCTGCGGTGTCTGTTGTAACTTCTCCTTTTTCATTTCTGATTTTATTGATTTGAGTCCTCTCCCTCTTTTTCTTGATGAGTCTGGCTAATGGCTTATAAATTTTGTTTATCTTCTCAAAGAACCAGCTTTTAGTTTTATTGATCTTTGCTATTGTTTTCTTTGTTTCTATTTCATTTATTTCCACTCTGATCTTTATGATTTCTTTCCTTCTGCTAGCTTTGGGTTTTGTTTGTTCTTCTTTCTCTAGTTCCTTTAGGTGTAAGGTTAGATTGTTTACTTGAGATTTTTCTTGTTTCTTTAGGTAAGCTTGTATAGCTATAAACTTCCCTCTTAGAACTGCTTTTGCTGCATCCCATAGGTTTTGGGTCGTCGTGTTTTCATTGTCATTTGTCTCTAGGTATTTTTTTATTTCCTCTTTGATTTCTTCAGTGATCTCTTGGTTATTTAGTAACGTATTGTTTAGCCTCCATGTGTTTGTGTTTTTTACGTTTTTTTCCCTGTAATTCATTTCTAATCTCATAGCGTTGTGGTCAGAAAAGATGCTTGGTATGATTTCAATTTTCTTAAATTTACTGAGGCTTGATTTGTGACCCAAGATGTGATCTATCCTGGAGAATGTTCTATGAGCACTTGAGAAGAAAGTGTATTCTGCTGTTTTTGGATGGAATGTCCTATAAATATCAATTAAATCTATCTGGTCTATTGTGTCATTTAAAGCTTGTGTTTCCTTATTTATTTTCATTTTGGATGATCTGTCCATTGGTGTAAGTGAGGTGTTAAAGTCCCCCACTATTACTGTGTTACTGTCAACTTCCTCTGTTATAGCTGTTAGCAGTTGCCTTATGTATTGAGGTGCTCCTATGTTGGGTGCATATATATTTATAATTGTTGTATCTTCTTCTTGGATTGATCCCTTGATCATTATGTAGTGTCCTTCCTTGTCTCTTGTAACATTCTTTATTTTAAAGTCTATTTTATCTGATATGAGTATAGCTACTCCAGCTTTCTTTTGATTTCCACTTGCATGGAATATCTTTTTCCATCCCCTCACTTTCAGTCTGTATGTGTCCCTAGGTCTAAAGTGGGTCTCTTGTAGACTGCATATATATGGGTCTTGTTTTTGTATTCAGCAAGCCTGTGTCTTTTGGTTGGAGCATTTAATCCATTCACATTTAAGGTAATTATCGATATGTATGTTCCTATGACCATTTTCTTAATTGTTTTGGGCTTGTTATTGTAGGTCTTTTCCTTCTCTTGTGTTTCCTGCCTAGAGAAGTTCCTTTAGCATTTGTTGTAAAGGTGGTTTGGTGGTGCTGAATTCTCTTAGCTTTTGCTTGTCTGTAAAGGTTTGAATTTCTCCATCAAATCTGAATGAGATCCTTGCTGGGTAGAGTAATCTTGGTTGTAGGTTTTTCTCCTTCATCACTTTAAATATGTCCTGCCACTCTCTTCTGGCTTGCAGAGTTTCTGCTGAAAGATCGGCTGTTAACCTTATGGGGATTCCCTTGTGTGTTATTTGTTGTTTCTCCCTTGCTGCTTTTAATATTTTTTCTTTGTATTTAATTTTTGATAGTTTGATTAATATGTGTCTTGGCGTGTTTTTCCTTGGATTTATCCTGTATGGGACTCTCTGTGCTTCCTGGACTTGATTAACTATTTCCTTTCCCATATAAGGGAAGTTTTCAACTATAATCTCTTCAAATATTTTCTCAGTCCCTTTCTTTTTCTCTTCTTCTTCTGGGACCCCTATAATTCGAATGTTGGTGCATTTAATGTTGTCCCAGAGGTCTCTGAGACTGTCCTCCGTTCTTTTCATTCTTTTTTCTTTATTCTGCTCTGCAGTAGTTATTTCCACTATTTTATCTTCCAGGTCACTTATCCGTTCTTCTGCCTTAGTTATTCTGCTATTGATCCCTTCTAGAGGATTTTTTATTTCATTTATTGTGTTGGTCATCATTGTTTGTTTGCTCTTTAGTTCTCCTAGGTCCTTGTTAAACGTTTCTTGTATTTTCTCTATTCTATTTCCAAGATTTTGGATCATCTTTACTATTGTTATTCTGAATTCTTTTTCAGGTAGACTGCCTATTTCCTCTTCATTTGTTAGGTCTTGTGGGTTTTTACCTTGCTCCTTCATCTGCTGTGTGTTTTTCTGTCTTCTCATTTTGCTTAACTTACTGTGTTTGGGGTCTCCTTTTTGCAGGCTGCAGGTTCGTAGTTCCCGTTTTTGGTGTCTGCCCCCAGTGGCTAAGGTTGGTTCAGTGGGTTGTGCAGGCTTCCTGGTGGAGGGGACTGGTGCCTGTATTCTGGTGCATGAGGCTGGATCTTGTCTTTCTGGTGGGCAGGTCCACGTCTGGTGATGTGTTTTGGGGTGTCTGTGGCCTTATTATGATTTTAGGCAGCCTCTCTGCTAATGGATGGGGTTGTGTTCCTGTCTTGCTAGTTGTTTGGCATAGGGTGTCCAGCACTGTACCTTGCTGGTCATTGAGTGAAGCTGGGTCTTAGCGTTGAGATGGAGATCTCTGGGAGATTTTCGCCGTTTGATATTACGTGGAGCTGGGAGGTCTCTTGTGGACCAGTTTCCTGAAGTTGGCTGTCCCACCTGAGAGGCACAGCCCTGACGCCTGGCTGGAGCGTCAGGAGCCTTTCATCCACACGGTTCAGAATAAAAAGGGAGAAAAAATAGAAAGGAAGAAAGATAGAAGATAAAATAAAAGAAAATAAAATAAAGTTAGTAAAATAAAAAGTAAAAAATAATTATTAAGAAAAAAACATTTTAAAGTAAGAAAAATAATGAACGGACAGAACCCTAGGACAAATGGTAAAAGCAAAGCTATACAGACAAAATCACACACAGAAGCATACACATACACATTCACAAAAAGAGAAAAAGGGAAAAAAATATATATATATCGTTGCTCCCAAAGTCCACCTCCTCAATTTGGGATGATTCGTTGTCTATTCATGTATTCCACAGATGCAGGGTACATCAAATTGATTGTGGGGATTTAATCCGCTGCTCCTGAGGCTGCTGGGAGAAATTTTCCGTTCTCTTCTTTGTTCGCACAGCTCCTGGGGTTCAGCTTTGGAGTTGGCCCCACCTCTCCGTGTAGGTCGCATGAGGGCATCTGTTCTTTGCTCAGGCAGGACGGGGTTAAAGGAGCAGCTGATTCGGGGGCTCTGGCTCACTCAGGCCGGGGGAAGGGAGGAGTGCGGATGCGGGGCGAGCCTGCGGCGGGAGAGGCCTGTATGACATTGCAACAGCCTGAGGTGCGCCGTGTGTTCTGGGGAAGTTGTCCCTGAATCATGGGACCATGGCAGTGGCGGGCTGCACAGGCTCCTGGGATGGGAGGTGTGGAGAGTGACCTGTGCTTGCACACAGGCTTCTTGGTGGTGGCAGCAGCAGCCTTAGCATATCATGCCCGTCTCTGGGGTCCGCGCTGATAGCCGCGGCTCATGCCCGTCTGTGGAGCTCCTTTAAGCGGCGCTCTTAATCTCCTCTCCTCGCGCAACAGGAAACAAAGAGGAAAGAAAAAGTCTCTTGCCTCTTCGGCAGCTCCAGACCTTTTCCCGGACTCCCTCCCAGCTAGCAGTGGTGCGCTAACCCCTTCAGGCTGTGTTCTCGCAGCAAACCCCAGTCCTCTCCCTGCGATCCAACTGAAGCCGAGCCTCAGCTCCCAGCCCCCGCCCGCCCTGGCGGGTGAGCAGACAAGCCTCTCGGGCTGGTGAGTGCTGGTCGGCACCGATCCTCTGTGCGGGAATCTCTCCGTTGTGCCCTCCGCACCCCTGTTGCTGCGCTCTCCTCCGTGGCTTCAAAGCTCCCCGACTCCGCCACCCGCAGTCTCTGCCCGTGAAGGGGCTCCTAGTGTGTGGAGACCTTTCCTCCTTCACAGCTCCCTCCCAGAGGTGCAGGTCCTGTCCCTATTCTTTTGTCTCTGTTTTTTCTTTTTTCTTTTGCCCTACCCAGGTACGTGGGGAGTTTCTTGCCTTTTGGGAGGTCTGAGGTCTTCTGCCAGCGTTCAGTAGGTGTTCTATAGGAGCTGTTCCACGTGTAGTTGTATTTCTGATGTATTTGTGGAGAGGAAGGTGATCTCCGCATCTTACTCTTCCGCCATCTTGAAGCTCCTCCCATTTGTGTCATTTTTTAAGATTCCACATATAAGTGATATCATGATAAATGTCATATGATATTTGTCTTTCTCTGTCTGACTTACTTCACTTAATATGATAATCTCTAGGTCTATCCATGTTTGCTGCAAATGGCATTATTTCATTTTTTTTTATGGCTGAGTAATATTCCATTGTATGTATATGCCACATCTTTATTCATTCATCTTTCGATGGACATTTCGGTTGCTTCCATGTCTTGGCTATTGTAAATAGTGCTGCTGTGAACACTAGGTTGCATGCATCTTTTTGAAGTAGTTTTCTCTGGATATATGCCCAGGAGTGGGATTGCTGGATCATATGGTAACTCTATTTTTAGTTTTTTTAAGGAACCTCCATACTGTTCTCCATAGTGGAATCAGCTTTTGGTTTTATCGATTTTCTCTACTTACTTCCTGTTTTCAATTTCTTTGATTTCAGCTTTAATTTTTATTATTACTCTACTTCTATTTACTTTGGATTTAATTTGCTCTTCTTTTTTCTAGTTTCCTAAGGTGGAAAATTAGATTATTGATTTTAGATTTTTCTTTTTTTTCAAATATGTGCATCTGATGCTACAAGTATCCCTCTAAGCTTTCATTGTATCCCACAAATTTTGATAAGTTGTGTTGTCTTTTTTCCAGCTTTATTGAGATACAATTGACATACAAAACTGTATAAGCTTAAAATAAACAGCATAATGATTTGACTTACATACATCATGAAATGATTACCAAAATAAGGTTAGTGACTATCTATCATCTCATATAGATACAGAAAAAAAGAAAAAAATTTTTCCCTCTGATGACAACACTTGGGATTTACTCTCTTAACAACTTTCATACCTATAATTAAGCAGTGTTAATTATATTAATCATGTTGTACATTACATTCCTACTACTTGTTTATCTTATAACTGGAAGTTTGTACCTTTGACCACCTTCCTCCAATTTCCTGTTTTCCCAATTCCCTGCCTCTGTTAACCACAATCTGATCTATTTTTTTATGAGTTTGTTTGTTTTTGAAGTATAAGTAGATCTAAAACACTATGATAGTTCTTGGTGAACAACATAGTGATTTGATATTTCTATATATTACAAAATGATCACCACAGTAAGTCTAGTTACCATCTGTCACCTTACAAAGATATTTAAGTATTATTGACTATATTACCCATGCTGCACATTTTATCCCCATGACTCATTTATTTTGTAACTGGATGTTTGTGCCTCTAAATCTCTCTCACCTATTTCATTCATCTTCCTACCTTTTCCCCTCTGGATACCACCCGTTTGTTCTCTGTATCTATGACTCTTTCTGTTTTGTTATGTTTGCTCATTTATTTTGTTTATTTTAGATTCCACATATAAGTGAAATCATACAGTAGTTGTCTTTCTTTGTCTGACTAATTTCACTTAGTATTATACCCTCCACCCATGTTGTCACAAATGGCAAGAATTTGTTCTTTTTGATGGCTGAGTAATATTCCATTGTGTGTGTGTGTGTGTGTGTGTGTGTGTGTGTGTATCTCACATCTTCTTTACCCATTCATCTACTGATGGGCATTTAGCTCGTTTCCACATCTTGGCTATTGTAAATAATCCTGCAGTGAACATAGGGGTGCATAAATCTTTTGAAATTACTGTTTTCATTTTCTTCAGGAAAATACCCAGAGGTGGAATTGCTAGATTGTATGGTAGTTCTACTTTTAATTTTTTAGGAAACTCAATACTGTTTTCCATAGTGGCTGCACCAGTTTAAATTCCCACCAACAGTACACAGGGGTTCCTTTTTTCTCCACATCCTTGCCAATACTTGTTATTTGTTGTCTTTTTGATAATAGCCATTCTAAACAGATGTGAGGGGATATTTCCTTGTGGTTATGATTTGCATTTTCCTGATGATTAGTGATGTGGAACATCTTTTCATGTGCCTGTTGGCCATCTGTATATCTCCTTTGGAAAAATGACCATTTTTAAAATTGAGGGCTTTTTAAAAATTAATTTATTTGGTTGCACCAGGTCTTAGCTATGGCAGGTGGGCTCCTTAGTTGTGGCAGGTGGGCTCCTTAGTTGTGGTATCTGTGAAATCTTTGTTGCAGCATGCATGTGGTATCTAGTTCCCTGACCAGGGATCGAACCTGGGCCCCCTGCATTGGGAGTGCGGAGTCTTATCCACTGCACCACTAGGGAAGTCCCCGAGTTGTTTGTTTTTTTGATGTTGAGTTGAATTAGTTCTTTGTATATATTGGATATAACCCCTTATCAGACATACGGTTTGCAAATATCTTCCCCCATTCTGTAGGTGTCCTTTTCATTTTGTTGATCATTTCCTTTGCTGTGCAAAATCTTTTCAGTTTGACGTAGTCCCATTTGTTTATTTTTGGTTTTGTTTCCCTTGCCTGAGGAGATATATCCAAAAAAATGTTGCTAATACCAATATCAAGGAGACTATGCCTTTTTTTTTTCCCTTGGGAGTTTTATGGTTTCAGATCTTACATTTAAGTCTTTAATTCATTTTGATTTATTTTTGTATAGGGTATGAGAAAGTAGTTCAGTTTGATTCTTTTGTATGTAGCTGTCTAGTTTGCTCAACACCATTTATTGAAGAGGCTGTCTTTTCTTCATTGTGTATTCTTGTCTCCTTTGTCATAGATTAATTGACCATGTAAGTGTGGGTTCATTTCTGGTTTCATTGATCTATTTGTCTGTTTTTGTGTCAGTACCATACTGTTTTGATTACTGAAGCTTTGTAGTATAGTTTGAAATCAGAAAGCATGACACCTCCAGCTGTGTTCTTCTTTCTTAAGATTGTTTTGGGTATTTGGGGTCTTTTGTATTCCCACACATATTTTAGAATTATTTTTTCTAGTTCTGTAAAAAGTGCCACTGATATTTTGATAGGGGTTGCTTTGAATCTGTAGATTGCCTTGGGTAGTATGGTCATTTTAACAATATTAATTCTTTCAGTTCATGAGCACAGCATATCTTTCCATTTGTTGGTGTTGTCTTCAATTGTTTTCATCAATATCTTATAGTTTTCTGAGTATGGTCTTTTACCTTCTTAGTTAGATTTATTCCTACATATTTTATTCTTTTTGATGCAGTTATAAATGGGATTGTTTTCTTAATTTCTCTTTCAGAATATCATTGATTTTTGAATGTTAAACTAATCTTGAATTCCTACTTTGTCATTACCAATCATCCTTTTAATGTATTGTTGGATGTGATTTGTTATTATTTTGTTAAGGATTTTTGTACTTATATTCATGGAGGATATAACTGCAAAAAAACAAAGACAAAGAGGACATCTTGAAAGAAACCGAATGGAAAAACCACCTTACTTGTAGAGGAACAAGAATAAGAGTAATATTGGGCTTCTCTTCACAAACCACACAAACAAAAGAATAGAGTGAAATATCTAAAGTGTTGAAAGAAAACCCTTTACCAGTCTAGAATTCTGTATCCAGCAAAATTGTCCTTCAAAAGTGAAGAAAAATAAAGACTTTCTCAGATAAACAAAAATTGAGGGAATTTGTTGCCAGTAGACCTGCCTTGTAAGATATGTTAAGAGTTCTTCATAGAGAAGGAAAATAGTCAGAAAATAGGAAAATAGTCAGTTTTTTTTTTGTTAAAGAAGAAATAAATGAAGGTAAGACAAAACTTTTACTTTTCTTATTCTTAATTGATCTCATAGATAACTGTTCATTTAAAATAATAATAGCAACAATGTATTGGGTGATCGTAGCTTAAGGATAAGTGAAATGAATGACAGTGTTGTTAGAAAGGACAGAATGGAGAAATTGGGGATACTCTAAGTTACCTGCACTATCTGCAAAGTGTTATAGCGTTATTTGTTATCAGAGAGGGCTTTCTTTTTTTTTTTTAATAAATTTATTTATTTATTTATTTTTGGCTGCATGGGGTCTTCGTTGCTGCACGTGGGCTTTGTCTAGTTGTGGCAAGCGGAGACTGCTCTTTGTTGCAGTGTGCGGGCTTCTCATTGCAGTGGCTTCTCTTGTTGCGGAGCATGGGCTCTAGGTGCACAGGCTTCAGCAGTTGTGGCTCACGGGCTCTAGAGCGCAGGCTCTAGAGCGCAGGCTCAGTAGTTGTGGTGCCTGGGCCTAGTTACTCTGCAGCATATGGGATCTTCCCGGACCAGGGCTCGAACCCATGTTCCCTGCATTAGCAGGCAGATTCTTAACTACTGCGCCACCAGGGAAGCCCAGAGAGGGCTTTCTTGACTACCCTATATAATATATTAACCACCCTCATTCTTATCCCTGGCCTGTACCCTTACCTTGCTTTTTAAAAATATAGCTCTTACTATCTCCTAATATGTTATATATTTATTTATTGGCCTGTGAATCTTTCCACTCTAGAATATAAATTCCATGAAGGCAGGGAGGGACTTTGCTCATTGTGGCATGCAATAGGTGCTCAATAAATATTTATAGAATTAATAAATGAATGAAGGATGAATGAATTATCTTAGATTAATCAGTATTCATCAGTTAGTGCTAAAGATATGCATATGAATCACATAGGTTCCAATATTGAAAAATAGTTTTCTTTTTGCAAGGTGGGGGTGGCTAATAAGTAGGCAATTGGCAGTGTGTGCCATAGGATACAATGTCAGTATCTTCTGTCAGTTTACAGAAGAGAAAATATAAAATACACACAGCCAAGCAATACATGAAAAGATAATCAGAGAAATGAAATTAAACATTAATGATATACTATTTGTCATCAGATTGACAGAAATAGAACAAAGAGACTAATGCAGAAAAGGATGAGGGGAAATGAGCATTCTTATATGTTGCTAATGGGAGAGTGAATTGCTACAACTTTTTTGAAAGTTATCAGATAGTATCTACTGAATTAAAACACACAATTTTTAAAAAACTGACAGTTCACTTTGGAAATCAAACAGCAACAAAAACAACAATAATAAAGGATATTTATTGCAGCATTTTTATGGTATTAAAAAATTACAAATAATTTGTATGCTCATTAATAGGGGTAGGGTTATAAGTAATTGTAGTATATCCAGCTATAATATATGCAGCTATTAACAGAATACACTGATCTAAATCTGAAGGAATGTCTGTGCACTGCTGTGAAAGCAAATTGCAATGTAAATAGCATCATCTAATTTTTCTAACAAATATCGTAGACTATATATATTCAATATACATATATGTGTATATGTTCGAATAAACATGAAGAAAGATATGAAAAATATGTGGAGGTTATTAATCTCAGGGAGGTGGGAATGAGAAGTTTGGTTTTATTAACTTTTTCCCAATGATCTCAATATTATCCCACTAGTTATAATGAATATTATCATGCTTATTGTTTTTAAAACTTAATAAAATAAATTTGAAAATTATCCAGACATCAGAATATAGAAGCTAAGCATGACCATCAAAGTAACTTAGTTGTTAAACAAACAGTTAGGTGTGATTCAGTATAAATAAGAATATTGCATGAAAAAGAATAAACGACCAAATCTTCCTATTGTGACATTTTGTGAAACCACAGATCAATCTTTTTCGAGAAGTAGTGCCCAGTTTCAGGCTCTACAATTTTAGAGAGATATTAAAAACTCAGAGAAGACAACTGTATTATAAAATTTAGATTATTGAACATATAAAATGAGACTAATAGTAGATCTAAACTATATGACATCTAGAATAAGGCTAATACTGTCTACAACTAACTGAATACTTATTGCCAGTCCATAATAGTAAGGAATGTTTTTTGGCTACATTGTCTTAAGCAGTGAAAACAGTTACTTATTTCATGTAATAATAAGTCTGGAGCTTGAAATTTTAGGGCTGTTATAGCAGTGCAGTGATATTATTAAAGTCTTAGACTCTATTCTTTTCCTTACCTTTCTCATTATTCTTTGAACATTTATTCATTTTACAAATATTTATGGAGTACTTGCTATGTGCCAGGAACAGTTCTAGTTGTCTTTGAAGTTTTGAATTACCTTTTTCATCTTTGTATGTATGTCTCATGATTGTAAGATGGTTCTTGCCACTCTAGGCATCACAGCCACATTTAAAAAAAGAAAGCTGGGGGGTGGAGTGACAAAAGATCTTTTCTTCAGGAAGCTCTATCCTTTCATTTGGGGGAAGAAAACTTTCTCAGAAGCGCTCAGAAAGTAGAATGAAAAGTAAAGAAAAAGTAAGCATTTTAGACAATCATTTTAGAAGTACCAACATCTGACTAATAGCACCATTCCAGAAAGAGAGGATACAAAATGGAGTAGGGTAGAAAAAGAAGTAATACAAGAAAAGTGTCCAGAACTGAAGGTCATGAATTTTCAGATTGAAAGAGCATCCAGGTGCCCAGGACAATGAATGAAAAAAGATCCACACCAAGGTAAATTATTGTAAAATTTTAAAGCAGTAGAGATAGAGATAAAATTACAAAAGCTTCCAGAGAGGAAAAAAAAAGTAGGTCATGTAGGATCAGGAAACAGACAATTCAATAGCAACACTGACGTCTAGAGTACAATGGAGCAATGCTCACAAAATTCTGAGGGAAAATGATTTCAATTTAGAATTCCATAGCTAATCAAACTATTAATTGAATGTCATGAGAGATAAATTTTCAGATATGCAACGACTGAAATTTACTTTTCATGTATCCTTTTTGTTAAAGAAGTTACTAGAGAACGTGCTTTAATAAAATAAGTACACCAAGAAAAAGGAAGACTAGGAACCCAACACAAGAAAGCGTAAAGGCAAATACCAGGATGACTTATGTAAAGGCATAGAGAGCAATCAGTCTGAATTTGAGGTGAAAGACAGAGTTTCTGTAATATTCAGTGTTCTCCAGAGAAACAGAACTAGTGGGATGTGTATATATACAGAAAGATATTTATTATAAGGAATTAGCTCACCTGATTAGAGTCTGACAGGTTGAAAATGTGCAGGGTGCGCTGGCAGGTTGGAGACCCATGAGGGCTGATGCCTCAGTTCTAGTCCAAAGGCCAATAAGTTGGAGACCCAGAAAGGCTGATGTTCCAGTTCAAGTCTGAAGTCTGTCTGCTGGAGAATCTTCTGATACTCAGAGGAAGGTCAGTCCTTTTGCTCTATTCATGTCTTCGACTGGTTGGGTGAGGCTCACCTGCATTATAGAGGGCAATTTGCTTTACTCAAAGTTAATCTTATCCCGAAACACCTTCACAGAAACACCGAGAAAAATGTTTGACCAATTTTCTGGGTACCGTGGCCCAGGAAAGCCAATACATAAAATTAACCATTGCAGTTTCCAAGAAAAATGTTAACCTAATATATTTGACAATTTGGAAAATAATACTTATAGGCAAAAACATGTGGAAAAAGTGATGATAGTTCCATAAAAAGTAAGTGAATTATCGTAAATAGGTTTTAATAAGGAAGAACAAAAAATATATAAAAGAAATGACATTTATTTATAGTATACTACTTGGCCCGGCCATAAGCAAGATTTACTTTGTGTGATAATGTAAGCATTGACTTGATTTAGGGTAAATGAGTTGTTACATAATTATTTATATTGGGAGGATGGGAGAGATGATATATAAGAATTAAATACTCACCTGCCAAAATAAGAAGACAATAGATTATGACTAAAATTTTAAATTAAAAAGCAGTTTATGTACAAAGCTTAAATATACTTATAAGCACATTAGTTAGAAATATGCAGTTAAATACTAAAAGACTTGAATATGAAAAGCCTTAAAGGTGATTGCCTTTGGGCCTTGTGAATGGGATGAAGAAGGGTGTTACAGAGATCCATTGTTTTGTAATATAAGCTTTTTAGTAAAATTCTATTTTTTACCTTTTTTAAGCATTACTTTAACAAAAATTAAAATTAATTAAAAATAAAAATCAAAGTATATACAAGATGACCTAGCAATGCTCCTTTCAGTGATTGTCATAAATAAGTGAAAACATGTATATTTCTAGGTCCTAAAAGAAATCGGGTCTTGGACAAAAAAGGAGTCACATCATATAATTTCACCCTAGGTTTAAAAGAAATATGAAGATTTCTGTCTTTCTTTCTGATTGAATTTCATTGGAATCTCTGTGTAGAGGCATTCTTAGGATGTCTGCTATAGGGAGATGCTTTTATTTTCTGTAAATGTAGAAGTAGTACTTAGGTTATAGAAATGACTTAGAATGCAGGATTATTAATAGATGTGTTAAAGGGTGCTACAGACTTGGTAATCTGAAAAAAAATTCTGCAGTTGAATGATTTGTATGAATTATTTTAGAAGCTGATTTATTAAACTATATGCTGGTCTCTTGTCTATTTATACATAGTGAACAAGAACAAAACTGTAATATTAAGACAATCTGATACTCTAGGTCATCTTTATGTGCAGCTCTATACTCTCTGGAAAATTGAGATATTATTCCCACTACTTCTAGGTTGTATTTGCCTTTTGTGAATTTGAATGACCGTGCATTTCAATGTATCTGGTGTATCTTTCAGTACATCTGTTGGAATGACTTGTGATGATTGTGAACTGTGAGCTCATGGAATCCAGAGACCATGATTCTTTTTCTTACTCTTCTTAGATCTTAGCACCCAGGCCTTGCACATTTGGATGTAGCTCGGATAAAATGTTCTCAGTTCTCTCATTTTAGGATTTTTGGTTTACTTAAGGACACCTCAAAATAACTGTAAGCAGTACTTGAGCACTCCGTGTGTAACTATAGAGCTGTAGAATATCGGCTGTTGTATGTATTACTTTGTGTGTGAAATACTAATTGCAAACAGACCAAAAACAAGTTTGCTAATTGCAGGACATATCTTATTAAAGTTTCCAAGATGAAATATTCTACATGTTGGTAGAAAAAAAAATTTAGATTGCATGCTTTTCCAAATACAGGCACACAGATGAAAGCAGAATGAGAAAGTTCACATTTCAGGTGCTCAGATTTCTCAAATGATAAAAGAGAAATAGTATATTAAATAACTATGCAAAAGTATTTGTGAGACAGTGGGGAATGTATTAAAAGTAAGATAACTATACAAAATTGTAATAGTGGTGACTGAAGTGGCTCAAATAAAATTATGGCAAGAAAAGGTTAATGGAATTTTAAAAAAATGAGTAGGCCCTGTAACATATTCTCTGGATCAGATCAATATGTCCCTATTCCAGGAAAGGTGGGTTGGTACTTCACTTTCCTATTCCTATATTTGGAAAAATCACAAAATTGCTGACATTCTGGGTCAAAAGATTAAAAACTAAAAGTAAAACAATTGTATTTGATCACCTATCCCACACACATATGTGTGTGGTTTTATTGATATTAAATGTAATTACTTGATTTTGGTGAACACTTTGAGCATATCTTCCACTTAAAGAGTTTTCCACTGCTGATGATTACAGTGTATTCCGCTTCCTGCCACCCAGGAAGTCATTGCAATTTTCTCCATTATCATGTCCAGACAGATAATGTATGCTCATAAGGAAACAGTGACAACATTGTCTCTTATTGACTTTGCAAAATTATTTCTTAAACATTAATGGATAAAATGTTATTTTAAAAAGAGAATGGAAGCAAAAACATTGGAATCTCAAACTTAAAATATATGAGATTTTGCATTAGTATTGATTTTGAACACTGATGTCATTTAATAGTTTTCTCCCTATTGTATAGTACATTAAACCTGAGTTTTAAGGGAGGGTAATAGAAGTCTGTTGATGATTTTAACAATCTTTAAACTAACATAATAATTTCAAGGACCAAAATGTTGCTAGTTCAAGGTAGTTTCTTTGTTTCTTGTGTTTAAGTGTCATAGGCCTAATATAAATTGTAGTGTTCATGTAAATAATCAACTTACATTAAAATTTGTTTTTAATTGAATAAAGTCAAATACATGAATATATTCATACTTTATTATAATTTGGAAGATAATTCAAGCGTCACCGTAAAAGACATTCAATTTCAATAACAGTATTCACATTCACAGTAAAATACATTAAATTTCAATAATAATATTCACATATATAAATGCCTATAGGTTACTAAAAATTTAATAAAATTTTAAGGACAAGTAATTATCTTCTGTTGCATTTTTCATATTAAACAAAATTTTAATTAAAAATGTAAATATTTTAATATATTCCAGATTTTTTCTCATTAGATATTTTTGCTCAGTTTTTGTCATTCAGGTACTCTTACATAATGTAACTGTTGCAATATTATACCTGTCTTCTCTCTTTGTTTCAAAAATATTTTTTCCATTTTGACTAATTAGAAAATATCAGGAGTAAATTTAGAAAATAACACATCTGGGCAATAGAAGCACTACATTTCTGTTATTTATTAAACTATATTTATTCTTTGCTGAATAAGAACAGGAAACAGCATGGACAATAACCAAAATTAGAATTTACCTAGTATCTGTAGTGGACGCCAGATACACAGTTACCGTGCTGAAGGCGGGAGAGATATGCCTCATGAAGAAGTTTATTATTAAGATTTATTTTCACTAAATAAAAATGCCCAAACTAATATTTAAAAAATTAAACATTTTTTAAAGTGCCTAGCATGGTGCTTGGTTCAAGAAATAATAATATATCAAAAACAATTAAACATTAAACATCAGTTATATTTTGTGGGTTTTTTTGTAATATAGGCCCATGATTATGACATACAACTTTTAAAATATTCATTTGACATTTTTCAATATATTACTAGATAATACTGTTATTGCCTTGCAGGTTCACATGATTTTTAGTTTTATCACTATATTTTCTCACAATGGTGATGCAGTAGTTAATATAGTTGGTCTTCCCTTGTGTAGACAGCTAACACCTGGCTTACTCAGACTAACACTTTCATAAGGAAAACTTGGTAGGATAGATTGTCTAATGCACAGATCTTATGCTGTAGTTATAGTGTTAAGAAGTCCTTGTTATTATGAATGTGCATTATGAGTATATTGTACACAGTCCTGGTATGCAAATGTGTAGCATTCAGAGAAGTGAAATAATTCTGTGTTATTATTATCTTTGTAAATTACATCTTAAGAGTTTTTGAGGACTTTATGAAGGCAGTTTTCTATAGTCACAGTCATACAGTATGTGCAGCACAAAGTGTTTTCTTTCACCATTAACAATAACTGAGCCAATGAAAATGCTTTTTAAATATACACCCGGCAAGCAGTTATCTGGCTCTTCGTTCTTACTATCCACAAACCATCTTTTATCGCCTTTTAAGACAGCATACGAAACAGCTTTGTAAACATCTGTTTTTCATTGTTAATTGTCAGGAAAACTGGGGATTTAAAAGCTTCTTTGGAATCCTCTTAATCCTATCAGGAAGAATAAGTTGTATATGTTTATCTTTTCTTCTTTAGATTGTTTCTTTATCATTTGAAAAAAAATACACACATACTACCTTCATTTATTTTCTAAAAATTATTTTTAGGATTATAATATTTTTATAGCTATTTTGAGGACATTGCTTTGTAGAAATTCATTGAAATTATTAGCAACACAGGCTATACTACACCTAAAAAAGATGCATAATAAATATAGATTTAAATATAGTGTGCCTTTTCAAATAATTTTCAGAGTTTTCTTGGGCATATTCCATTTTGAAATGTGCACTGATAGAAAATAGAAGGAAGAGGTATTTGTTAGCCAAAGAACAGATTAATTTAGAGCTCCAAATCTCTTGCCATATTTATTCTTTATGAAATACATGCTTTATTTTCATAGGCTTTTTCTGTTCCAATAATCAAGCCATTAATGTCAATGGAGTATTTCTGGCAGTGATAAAATAAGAAGGCTTTTGCAATAATACATTGTGTCTTCCTTCTAAATGAAAAGGGGATCTGTTGCAATAACTACTTTAAAAATATTAAAATTCTGCTCTAGTCGTTTTGAATTTATAATGTAAAAGCAAATGCACCTATCTCTTGAGAACAGAGAGAGCATCCATAATTTAATAATTAAGTAATACGTAATAACCAATAATTTTTGTTACCTATAAATAAACCTAAGTAATAAGAATATGGAATACTAAGAGAAGTAGCTGATTGTTAATGAAAACTTTTTTTTTTCAGAATGTACCCATTTTTAAAACACTTTATAACCTTTATTAAATTGCTATCCTTTCATGCAGTTAGAATGCATTGTGGATTTTTCTTTTTTAAAAGGTTTGTACTTCATTAGCTTTTAAACTGGTATAAATTGGAAACTCACTACTTACTATTTATACTTCAGTCTTTGCTTTTCAAACTTATATTGAAGTGATGTAGAACTAGGCCTTATCACTGCATATAAAATTAATAAAAATGACATATTGTTGCAGTTTCTATGGCAACCATATCATGATGCTGCTGCTTTTAAAAATTTATAAACTATAATCTGAAATATGCTAATTCTAGTGAACATAGTTAACACTTATTTGCTTAATATTCAGTTTAGTACTAAACTTCATCAACTTTGAAAGTAGGTTGATAACATATTGTATATAATTAAAAGAGTTTTTGTATTGAGCTCTTGAGTTTAAATATTTTCTCCAGAAACCTACTATTCTAGAACTTTAAGTATGACTAAGTGAAGCTTTTCACTTATTTTTGTCTTAAACAGACATGAATTAACATGAGGATGATCATTGTTGCAGATTCTCAACATTGTTGTCTTTCCCTGTTGTCTTTCCCTGTCCCCTCACTTAAAAAATAAAACATTCAAACCTAACGCAAAACATCTTGATGCAAACTTAAAAATTCAATAAAATCCAATGAGTTAAGTAATACCAAACATCCAGATACTTGGAACACTGACATAGTTTAGCTTTCATTTGTTTGCCTTTAGGTAGATAATATCTTTATCTTATATGTACGATTATGATACATTTTAGAGACATAAAACTTAGAAAGTTATAGAATAATTTTGCATAGCAATTACATTAAAGACTGATTTGAAGTTATAAAGTTTCTTTTAGAACGCATTTAAAACTAAAATGTATAAAATATGTTGTTTGGAATTAGTTTATAACTATAGATTCTGTTTTTAAATAAAGCTTTTTAAAGAGATACCTTTTGATAAGTTAGAAAAGCTTTTAGAAATGTGATAGTTTGTCAGTGAATAAAAATATCTGAGGTAACTTAAATAGTATATGCCAAATAAAATGAACTAGCATCATGTGTAATTATCAAATGTACTTACTGAGAAGAATACTTCTGCTGACATATTTGGTAAAAAAAAAATTTTCAGTATATGTACAGTAGACTTTTAATTAATATTTATTAAGTTAGAAAAGTGCAAAAGATAGATCCTTAGTTAATACACTTCAAATTATTTGCTTTGCACATATTAGGTACTCAATAAATATTTAAATGTGAATTAAAAATTTGGAAAACAGCAAAAGTCTTCAACATAAGTGTGATATTTAAAAATACACACATGAAGAAATCCTCTATTTAGAAACGTTAAAAATAGCAATCTGGGATTTGGAAGAAAGATTTCTAAGTAACAAATTTTAAAATTATATAATTTAGGCAAATTCAGTTTTTTTAAAACAATGCTAACACATAACATAAAGCATGAAATTTCTAAAGTAGATTATCAAACTTTTAAAGACTAGTAATATTAGTAAATTATTTTATTGTTTGATATTTATAGTGAGCAGTTTTATAGCATTATTTTTGTATCCATTGCTTGTCTTTTATTAGGCACTGAAATGGATCTATATGATTTAGCAAATGTTTCTAGTGTGGCTAAATGTGTAATGAATGGAGTGGTAGTCATCTTAGTGAATTGTAAACCTCAGATTTGGGAAGAGGTAAATGTTTCTTTAAACAGAGAGTGGCACACATGAAGGAATGCAAATGCTTTAACAATATTACTTGATGATGAAAAGGTGACACGTTATCTCAGAAGGATGCTATCATGTGGGATACATTGAATTTTAGTGAATAAAGTTTATTTCTGTGGTGAATCATCCTATCACTACTCTATGTCATATGATTATTCTTTATCATATTTTTCCTTTCTGTGGTTTTTGTAAGTTTCATGCCTACCTATATAATTATCTAGATCACTTTTAGTTAGAAAAATAATTCTATGTATCATTGTAAGACAAACGTTTGGATGACTGATAAAAATTTCACTTTTCATATGGATCTTTTAGTGGCATTAGTTTTGGCAGCCTTAAGCTATAAAACAGTCATTACTTAAATAATCTTTTTCATAAAGTATTTCCAAAATATTAGGTATGGCATTTAAAAATATTAGGTCTGATGTATATTTTTGGGGGGAATTGGTAGAGGTTTATAATTTTCTGGTTTCTACCACATTCCTTCTTATGGTGGTTTTATTTCGCTATATTTTGCCATTGATATTCTATTTATAGTAAACTGAAGTGTATATACTGAATAGTGACAACTTCTTGTATGTTGTTAGGATTTGATTTAAAGATCACGGAATTGGTGCCTGACTGCATATGTGCCATGTGTTCCAGTTTCCTAGTCATTGGCCTTTGATCTGATTTTTCTTTTTGAGGTTTTTACCCAGGCTTAGTTTCTGCCAGTTACAGTAGACTTCATGTATATATCCCTTCCATTTAAGAGATGAACTGCCAGGATTATGTATGGTAAAACCCAGGTAAAACCCTCTGAGATAAGGCTCTGGGGGCAATTCTTCCATGAGGTTGGCCCACCCCACTGTGACTAAGAAATGAGATGATTTGAAGGCTATTACATACTTAAGGTTTTCATAGTGGATTAAAATAGCATTACTTAGCACAGGTGTTTCTATAATTGGGATTCCCTGGAAAAATTCAGTGCTGTGTTCAGTAACACTCAGCTTTCCACACGAGTGGAGGAGCGATCCAATGTTAATTTGCTAGGCTGTGGCACGAAACAGCAGAATTGGGTCAGGCTTGGGGGCCTGTTGCTTCTCTTTGAAAAACACATTTCCTTTTGTCCCTCATTAGCATTAGGTTGCTGTGGTTCTCTTTATAAAATATATTTCTATTATTATTTTTCTGACCAAACTACTGAAAAGCCCCAGTTGGAGTTAGCAAGGAGTGATTTATAGCCTCATATAGCACAAGTCAGTTCCTGAGTGTCCTTTTCGTGGAGATAAACAAAATTCTTCTTCTCCTTTTGTAAAACGTTACAATTAAACAATGTCTATGCACCCAGGTAGCAGGGAAATTTCCGAGGCATCTTTGGGGCACAGTTCACAGAGAAGGATGGACTTGCAGTGGCCTTGCAGACGTCCCTAAGCCTTGGAGGCAGTGTCCAGGCATAACAAAGAACAACCACAAGTTATTTCAGAATTTAGCTAGGGTATTCTTAAGCCTGGTATTCTTATAATGCAAGACGTGGATGCAGGAGGAACGGTTTGCGGAAAAAGGGTTTCAATAGAGGTACGGGTGGTAAAGTTGAAAATCGCTGATATAAATAACAATCATTATTATTTTACCGAATCCATTGTTAGACAGTCAGAAGGACTGTTTTCCTGAGAAACGGGCGACTATAGAGCTAAGTGTCCAGCCGTCGCGGCAGGCGGCCAGGTTGCCTGAGCACATCCCTCTCCTGCCTGTAGTTCTATTCCGGAATTCCCCTGCTAGTGACCTCGGGTCTAGCCGCGTCCTTGAGTCCCTTTGTCTCCGGCCCCGAGGGTAGAGAGCAAGCGGGAGAGGCGCACCGGGGAGTACGAAGTCCGAGCTGAGCCGAGGTCGCTGCAGAAGGGAGCTCGGTCCTCACACAGGACCAGAACGACTGCTATGCCGCTCCGAAGCTGCCTCCACTCCCAACACCCCCCCACCCCCCGCTACTGCCCTGGGAGTTAGTGCTTGAAGTTCCAGGGCTGCAGCGCCTGCCTCGCAGCTGCAGACTGGCCCGGGGCTTTGTACTTTGCTGGGAGAGTGTTCCTTCGTTCGGTTCCCTGTTACTGGTTTCAGCTAACGGGCAGTTTTAGCCCTTACTCTTCTCAGCCCGGGTCGCGGAGGGCAGGCCTTGCCTTGCTCAGACCGTCCGCTCGAGAGGTGCCCTCCCTTAGCTTCCCTTTAAAGCGGTCCCCGGAGGTCGCCAAGGCTGCGGGGCCGGTGTCATCCGGGTTGGTGTCGACCTCCGGGAGCCGGGCGCAGTCTTCCGCTCGACCTCTAGGTGGCGACTTAGGCACGTAAACAAAGCTAGGCCAAGCCGGATGGTTGGCACCCTTGCGGTTCATCCACGTATCATACTAGTTTTCCCGCTGCTCTCAAGCGGGCTCAATTGACTGTTAAAGGGACTTGAGTTTAGATGAGGAGTTCGGCCAGAATGGCAGAATGTGTATGTGTCAATGTGTGTGTCTGTAAGTGTGTGCGACCGCGCGCGCGGAGGCGGCGGGAGGTGGTGATAGAGCGGGAACTCTCCAAGGAACCCATTTGAGACGCCGAGGTTCTCCCCCGCATCACCTGAGCCCTCAGGCCAGGCGACCCGGCGGGCTAGGTCTTCCGGACTGCTCTGCAGCCCGAGATACCGCGACCAGTGTGCAACCAGCAGAGGGACAGAGGGTCTGGTGGCTGCCGCCAGCGGTAAAAGATTTTCTAATCTCGTTTCAATGACACCCACGATTTATGAGTGGAGAGACCTGGAAAATAAAGCCCTATGCGCTGTGTCCTTCTCCAGGGTGCATGCCGGCTGACCCGATTGGAAGAGGTCCCAGCCGGTGCGGAAGAGAGACACACAGACAGCAAAAGAATAAACGTGCTACAGTCACATAATCTTACCTCCGGGACGAAAGGACACGGTTCCTAGAACTGAGATTTCCATAGCCAGTGTGCATCCCAGCTGTTTCTCCCGTAGGCTCTTTCCTGCCTAATACAGCCTTATGACTAACTTGGACAAGGCTTGAGCTGCCCCCCTCCTTTTTTCCTCCCTTTTTTCTTTCCAGACATTCCCTAAACTCAACCCGGGGCAAATCGAGAAGTCGGTACAGTACAGAGCTTCCATTCAATCATGGGGGGAAAAATCCCGTTTACAGTTTCTTTTAGGCAGATGGAAGAAGTAGATGATTACGGGACTTGGAAGAGTGCATGGGGATGGCATGGGGTGTTGGTGGCAGGGAAGCGCGATTTCTCTTAGGTCCTGGTGCTGCAGGTAAGGTTCCCAGATTCCAGCTGCTCTCAAGTCGAGCTTCGGTGGCCGGTGAGAGTGGAGAGAGATCCTCGTCTAATTAGAGAGGAGTGGAGGAGGGTGGAGTGGCAGAAAAACTGACCCTGGACAGGCTCCACGGACACATTGTCTCGGTTCGTGTTTGTGCCCGCTCTATGCTGCTGCCTTTGGGAGCCTTTTCAGCAGGGTAGTACGCCCGAGGCTTTTTCTCCCCTTCTTTTTTCCCCCTTCTAAAATGTGTTTAAAGATAAGTGAATATCCTTCTAAAACAAGTTAAAATCTTTCTCTGACTTTCCATTTGAGATGTCAAAAGGATTAAATAAATGGAACTTTATTTGACCAGGGAGTTTAGCCAGAGACTTAACGACATCTCGGGTCTTTGGCCTTATTCTAATTCCATGGTGGTAATTACCCTTCGTTTCTTTAAGTGCAATAGATTTATTGCCTTAGAGACTATGCACAGTTTGATTGAATTATTCATTTTTTTTCTTTGGTGTAGACTGCATCTGGGGACTCTGATGTGACGTGTAGATTTTTTTTTCAGGAACAAAGGGAATGTGGAAATGAAAGAGAGGGAGAGAGAGGCTGGCAGATGTAATGAGACGCGGTGAAGGTGTACGCAGACTGGCACTCCCACTCCTCCCTTCTGCTCTCACTGCAGCCCTGGGTAACTCGCAGGCTAACACAAACAGCTTTTCTCCCGCAGCCTGCCCTCTGTCACTGTAAGTACATCAGCCTTCTCTTATCAGCATGCAGATTCCAGCCACGCACTCCCCTAGACTCGGCTTTGCACCTTAGACAGCAGAAGAACATTTAAAAATTAACTTTCCTAAGCCAGGAAAGACATGTCTGTAAAACTTATTTCTGATTTATCTTTATTTTTCTTTGAAAAAAGTTCATGCATTTTTACCACTTTTCCCCACCTCCTTGGTGGCGGTGCTGCAGCTGCTACTGTCGCTACCGCTGTGGTCTTCCCAACAGGATGACGCGCAGATTCAAATGAAATTTAATGTTGTTCTCTGTCCATTTAAAGTCCAGGGACAATGCCTGGTCCTTTTGCAAAATGACATCTTAAAGAACGCAGAGCATTATTCACAGTTTGTTTTTTGCTTTTGTTGTTGAAACACGAGTTCCGACCTCTTTGAGGCAGAGTCCCAAGGGCACTATTATTTGGGAGTTCGGGTTATTTGGTTACACCAAACTTAAATGAAGTGCGATGGGCTGCTGGAGCGTTGGTGTGTTTGTTATTCCTGTTTAAGGAAATCAATCGCTAAAACTTTTCTCCGGGCCGTAATTAAAGTTTTCAACTTTTTCCTTTTTGGCTTTTTGTACTCTTTCACTTATTCTTCGTTTCAGTAAAAGTTCTCATTCCCTGTGTTTTTGAGGTAAAAACATTTATATTTGTACTTTATACAGTACCTATAAAGCCCTTCCTGAAAGAAGTTAGAGACCTTAAGATGAAGTCATGTAGATCTGAATTGTCCTCCCGGCTGGTGTAAGGAGACTTTCAAGGAGAGAATACGAGGTTTTAACAGTCGTTATGATTTTTGCGTGGGTGCTTTAAATATTAACTTCTCGAGCAGAATTCATTGCGTTGCCCTTCCCAAGTTCAGGGGGACCTCTCTCCAGGAACCGAGCGCGCCTTTCCTTTGCCGGTTCGCGCCTCTTCTCTGGAGGTGCGAGGCCAAACTTGGCAAAGGCGAGTTGCCTTTGCCGGTTGTCGTGCGCAGGGACACCCGGACAGCACGGAGGCAGCAACAGCTGCGAGCAGGTAAGTCTGCTCCCACCGGCTCGCCCCTCCTTCCCTCCCTGGTTCCCTGTGCTAGGCGCTCGGGGTTCTTGCGCCGCGCGGGGCTCCGAGCCCCAGGGAAAGTGAGCCCTAGCGTGCCGGGATCTGGCAACGGTGCCTGAGTGTCCTCCGCTCCTTTCGGGACTTCCTGGAGCCCAAAGGCCAGGGCAGACCAGGTGGAGAGCCCGGCGCTTCAACACGCTGCCGCGCTCTCTGCCTTGCCCTCTGCTCTGTACTGCGGCGCCTGAGGCTTGAAAGGAAACCCTTAGGGCTCACCCCCGCCCCCAAGGGCCACGTGTCAACCCAGGCATAGCCTGAAGTGCGGCACCGAGACCCCAAACTTTAGTTTCTTTCCTTTAGGGATTACTGTTGTGATTGGCTCGGGGTTCCGCCTTATCAATCTACTTTCGTGTCAGTTTATTAGACAAAATCTAAAGAGGATTTCTGCCGCTCCTTCTCCGGAGGTCCATCGCGGCCCAGTATGAGGGCCTTGGACGCTGGAGATCTTGATAATGTCGCTTTTTTTTTTTGCCTTCCGCCAGCGGCCTGCACCTGGTCGGCGGGGTCAGTCTTAACCCCCAGGTTTCCTGAGTGCTGGGTGATTTAAAGAGACGGATGTGCTGGTACTTGCAAAGCCAAACTTATTGCAGCAACTTTGAGGAACCCAAGTCGCACCCCAGTGTTTCCGTCCTGGATGTTTCACCTCCCTCGGTGGCTCTACCCTGAGGATTCAAGCTTTGGGACTTAAATTACCCCCTCTTCTCTCTGCCCTAACTCTGCAGGCATTTAGGACAGCTCATTCGATTTTGACCTCTTTAGGCTTTTGAGAGATTTTTAGCCCCCTGTGGTTGAGTTCCAGGGCCAGTGAGAGGCTCTGGAACAGAGCGCTGGGCCAGGCCATACTCACGCACAAAAACAAAATAAAACAAAAACAAAATCAAAACCCAGAAAAGATTTGACCCTTGTCTAGGGTAGAAACACGGGTCTGGGTTTGCCTCTTGGGCCTCTGAGGTCAAGGGGCACTCCTGGGAGTTCTGGGAGCCAGGTCTGAAGGAGCTGGCAGGAAAAGTGCCAGGCATTCTTTTCACTGGACTCTAGGTTCTGGCCTCTTGAGGCAGGTTTTCCAGTCCTGAAAGTCTCTGTGGGTGAAAGGGACACAAGATTTCTGGTTAGGGACTAGCTCTCCTCTCAGCCAGCAGTCATCAAGTCATTTTAACTTGCAGTCTTCAAGCTTCCAATCCTCAAGCATCATCTTTCCTATTGGGGTAGAAGCACAGGGCTATTCCTTCTGCCCCACTAATCCAAGATGCTCATCCTCACCCTTACTTCTATCCTTTTCCTTCTCTTGTCTGGAGTTCATATGAAACCAAACATGGAGTGTACTTTAAGAAGCCAATATATGACTAACAGACATCTCATCTTGTTCCATCTTCTGTGCTTGCGTACTCTCTCCATTTTCTTCAAAGTTAGTGGAACAAAGATGAGGCTTTCTCCCCCGTATCTTTTATCACTTAATCTGTGGGAGGTCTTCCTTGAATTGGCAACTTTAGATTGCCATTAATTTTCTGATTTTTCTAGCCATAATTCCTGACTCCTTTCTCCTGGTCCATATCTTCTTTCACAGATTCCCTGTTTATGAAATGCCTCAATGTGGCCATCTCATATCAGTTTCTACATAGCAAGGACCTCACCTCCACAGACCTCTGCAGGTTTATGCTGATAATGTCAGAATCTCTCTCCTAACTTTTAATCTTGATGTAATTTGGACTCTCCACTGACCTCAGTTTCTCAAATCTATTTCTTTGGGCCTGGTTTATGGCAGGCTAACCTCACCTCGTGCACATTGGCCGCTAGTTAGCTCTGTGTCTGCTGTTGTCAAAGCTAGTGTTCTCATCTGACTCTTTTACTCTGCATCTCTATCTACTACCTGACATCACGATTATTCTCTCCCCTCCCAGTCCCCCAGGATTTTTGCACTGAGATAAAATTCCAGGTCTCTGCTCCTTTAGGCCACTCTATACCCTTCAAATCTTTTATCTACCCTACACATGCATCAAAGAGAATTTTTAATTTGTGTAGGTTTTTTTGGGGGGGGGGGTTTAAACATAATTTTCTATATCTGACTTACATGTTTTTGCAAAATGCTATCCTGGGTGACTGAAACTCTTTTCATCTTCTACAACTTCCCAGCCACCCATCTTGAAATTGTTTCTCCAGATCTTTTCCTCTGCAAAGTTGAGGTAATACACATATATCACCTACCCAATTCTGTGTAACACAAACTTATCCATATAATAAATGTGGAACTATTTAATTTGTTGTTGTAAAGGTATAATCATTTTTTCTTTGGTAGTTTGTACATATCTTGTTATTCATAATAATTTTAACCCATAAACTCCATAATCTTCATGGCCTCCAGAATATTGCCACCTACATATGTTAAGATGTATATCATCTTAACAACTCCTATATCAGTTGCTTTTTCTTTTTTCTTTCAATTGCTCCTCCTCCATCTTTTAAAATAAGTTCCTCTTCCCCTATTTACTGAGATCCTATTAACCCATGTGTTTTCATTATCTCTGTTTCCTGCATCTCTTTCTTTACTCTCTTTTGATTACTTCTCTTTTTCATTTTTCTTCATCCTCATTATTCACCCTAATATTCACCCTTCTTTCCTTCTTCTTGGTCTGCTTCAGCCCCTCTTCTTCCCCTTCTCTGTATCTGCCTTGACTCACTTCTGTGGTCCAGTTCTGTATCTCAATACTTCTTAACATTCAGCCCATTCGTCCTCTGTCATATAACTTTTTCAACGCACAGACTACCATCCCTACATTTCCTCTCCCACTTTCTTTCCTCTTTTTCTCCAGTTCGCTCCTTTCTTTCTCCCCAGTTGTCTACGTTTTCCCCACTTCGGTTTGCCTTCGTCTAGACTCCTCCATCCAACAGCCCCAGCCCTAACAGCACTCCTTGGGTCCTTTATTCCTCAGCCTATTTCTCTCCACCTAATACTTGTCACCATTCCCCTCTAACCTCAACTCTCCCTTTTCTTTGTCGTCTTCCATTTCTCTCCTACTAGTCGCTTCACTCTCTCTTCTCAGGCGCTTTCTCCAATTCCAACCTCCGCTCTTGCCGGTCTCTGCCCTCTCTCCGGCTCTCTCTCCTTTGCCTCCCGCTCTCCCCTCCTTCTTCTTCCCCTGGCCCTCCCCCCTCCCTCCCAGCTTCCCTGCCTGGCTCGCTGCCTCCCTCGCCTCTTGTCTCATCTTGCCTGTGTTGTCTGGGAGGGGAGCCCTGCCTCCTCTCCCTCGCTCAGATCAATGCCCTGGCCACTCACTTTCTGATGTTGCACGACGGGAAATGCTTTGAATACTTACGACATGGCCGCTCACACTGATTGCCAAGATTGACAGCACTAACCATCGCCTTCACTTGTTTCAAGGGGGAAGCCCCTAGTCACCCCGCTCTGCGCGCACCTCCCGGCACCCCGGCGGCAAACTTCTGCCGGTCAGCGTTCCCCCCGCCCGGGGCGGGACACCCCCGCCGACTTGAGTTAACGGGCTGCGCCGGCCGCGGCGCTGGGGGGCTTTGCTCTCTTGCTCCCCGGGCTGTGCTAATTGACCCAGCAACGACTCCCCTTCCTTAATTTTTTTAATTTGTATCTTTCCCTTTTTTCTTTAATGCCATTTACTCCCGCGGCGCAGCGCACAAGGAACCCTCCCGTGCGGTACCATCCTGGAGCCCGCCCAGGTAACCGGGACGGAGCGAGCGATCTAGAGAGCGAGGGAGGCAGAGCGAGAGCGCGCGGCCCATTTGTGAGCTACCTGTTGGGGAGCAGGAGAGGGCAGGGGCAGGAACCCCGGGCCCGGCCGCCGGCCCCCAGCGCCTTCCGCTCCTGCCCTTCCGGGCAGCTTCAGGGTTAGTTTCACCGAGCCGGGACTGAGGGATTGGGGTAGTACAAGAATTGAGCGCGCGGAGCCCGGCGAGGGCGCGGGTTGCCGGGAGCCACGGCTGCCCAGCCGGGGCGGGTTTCCGTACTTGGCTGGGGAGGGGAGAGGGGGGAGGAGGAGCGGGAGGAGGGCGCTGAGTGGGGCCGACGCAGAAAGGGGGGGGAGAGTAGCGACTGAGAAAGGGGCCCGAGCGTCAGCCGCTCGCTGGTGGACGCGCGTATCCCCAGGATGCGTCCCCCTCTCGGAGAGTTGTGCCTTGTTCCGGAGGCGGTGACAGATCTGCGTGGCGGGTTTCTGGTTTTCTTGCCACCCCCCTGTCCCCAAAATCCACTCGGAGAAAACACATGTTGTAGCCGTAGATAACTGTGCGTGGGACACTAAGGCAAAAAGGGCAGGAGAGAAAGACAACGCAACCTTTGACAACAGAAAGCTGTTATCGCCATCCTAAGTATTCGTCCGGAAATCTGTCCGCCCTCTCAGCCCACCTTATTCCTCCTCCTCCGTCTCCCCGTATAGATATTCTAATCTATGTAACTGGGAATGATATGAAAAAGAAGTCAGGTGGCTTAGAGAATGAATTCTCAAGTCTCCGTGAAGTTTGAGGTAGGTATTTCATTGAAGTTTGAGCCAAGTGTGTGATGGAGGAAGCTCGTATGCCTGCGTGTGTAGTGTTCTCTCTCTCTCTGTCTCTCTCTCTCTCTGTGTGTGTGTAAGTATATGCGTGTGTGCTCTGTGAGGGCTCAGATGGGACCGCTGGGTGGAAAGGCCCTTTGTGCCCACAAGAGGGCAGCATCCTGAGGGCTTTGTGAGCGCTGTATCTCTCTTTATCGCTGCAGGCTTGGGTCTGGAGAAAGTTATACCGAAACTTTCAAACTGATATCACATCTTATTTCGTGATATTCAAAAAGAAAGACAAAAAGAAAGAAAGAAGGAAAAAACAGAGAAGTGACGAAAGAAGAGAGAGAAAAAAGAAAAGCAGGCAGCCAGCCTACCCGGGGAGAGTCCTAGTCACACCAAGACTAGGGGGAGGGCTGTTTTAATTGTGGGTTTGGCCGACTGACGACTGGAGTGCCCTCCTCGGCTGTCTTAGTTGTAGCCGGAGGTCATGTAAATCGACCTTAAAAGAATGCATAAGCCATAAATTAAAATAAACCCTCACCCAAGGGCTGATCCATAAGTAGACAATATCCAACCTGGACAAAACGAGCTTCCCTTACGAGCCGACCTAAACCGCATACCCCCAAAGAATAGAGACTAAATGCAAAGTAAGTTTCCCAGCGAATATTTTGTTTTCTTGAAAAGTGTTGGGTTGATTCGCCGTGTGACTGACTGCGATGCCGCAGTTTTCCGGAGTGCTTCAGTGTTAGCCAGGCTCGGGGTGCGGGAGGTCGGGAGGACCTGCTGGGTTTCTGGGCTTCCTAACGCTACCCCCACCCCACCCCACCCCACCCCACCCCACCCCCATTTTGGTTTGGAAACTTTGGCTATTTGTGGGGTTGACGCTGGCCGAGGGCGGGCAAGAGTCGAGGATCTCCGCCGCACTCTCCGCCCGGGTGAAGTTTACCGGGAGGAGCTCATAAAGAAAACCCGGGTAGCTAGAAAAGCCGTATGCTCCCTCCTCCCACCCTCACCCCAACACCGCTCCGCCGCAACTTTCCCGGGACCCTGCGCGAGTTGCCTCCAGTTCCCTGCGCTCTCTCCTTTCTTCCCCCACCCCTCATTTTTGGACGTGACTTTTTATGATCTTTTTAGGAATAAGCAAACCGAACTCCAAGACAATCCGAAACCCAAGCGCTAATCCGTGGCCCTCTTTCCCCGGACTCTCGGGCGGTGGTGCCGGGTCGGCGGGGGTGTGTGTGAGGGCCCGCCCAGCCCTTCCCGGAGCGGGCTCGGCCTCGGAGTCCTCGCGGCAGACGCACAGCCGCCCGCACGTTTCTTCCGCTCTCCGCGTCCCTGAGCCCCGCCGGCGGCCCCAGTCTCTCTCGGCGCCCTGCCGGGGCCCCGCCGCCCGTTGTCCTCCCCGCAGACCGGCAGAGATCCGCCGCTCTGGGGCTCGGCCCAGGCCCAGGGGCGGTGCTGCCACCCGCCCGGGGCCCAGCCCGAGCCTGAAGGCTCCCAGAGGGAGCTGCTTTCTTCTCCCTTAAAGGGCCGGTCAGAAAAGGGACGGGGCTTGTGCAAAGGTTGCCGGGGTTGCTCGGGCACCAAGAGAGGGGCTGCGGAGGACAGATTAGCTCCGTTTCCCGGGCTGTGTCCCGGGCGCTCCGCGGAGCTTTAAGATAAAAAGAGAATCGGTGTGTTTGGAACAGATAAAAGGTGGTTGTTGCTGGCGTCTTTTGAGTTTTTTGGGTTTTTAAAAAAAATTTTTTAAAGCTCTCTTAGGCTGACCAAGTTTGAAAACGTTTGATTGTATGAATGGCCAGATACCAGATATTGAATGCTGCCCCTATTTGGGGACTAAAAATAAGTCTTCGACTTTGCTGGCGGGGCTGGGATGTTAGAGAGATGGGCTGTCCCCGGCTCCTTCTGTGTGTGTGACCTCCTCTGAGGGCCAAGCTTGAAGTTTCGGTCTCGAGATGGCCCACAGCCGTTGCTGCGGCAAACTGGCCTGGGCTCCGGACCTCCCGTCGCACTGTCAATGGGGCGCTCGATGACGTCCATGTCCGGGGCGCTTGACCCCGGCGCGCACTCTTGCGGCTGGGCTTTTGGCCCTGGCCGGGCGGCCCAGCCAACAACCCAGTGGAGTCGGGATGTGAGAGTGCCCCCTCTCCCTGCCTCCCTAGGGTCTCCTCCCTTCTGCCCTGTTTAGTCACATGCCCAGGTTTCTCCCCGGGTCTCGAGGAGAACAGACACAGCCCCGCCCAGTCTATTTCTAGGAGGTGGGTTTGGTGAATAAAAAGGTCAAGTGGTCGGTCCGAGAGCTGAACCATGGCGAGGGGGGACAGGATGGACACCTGGCAAGGACCGCCCCGCCTGTCCTCCCCTCCACCTCGTCCGCCCGCTCACGACTAGCCTCCCCAGGCCACATTCTTGCGCTAAGTGCTTGAGTCTGTGGGAAAAGCAATCCCGAACCGGCCAAGAGCCGGCGAAGCTGATCCCACGATGGCATTTTGTTTTGAACAGTTGCTGGGGTTGACGTTTCCTCATAAGGTAAGGTGTCACTGGACAGTCGGCTGCCCAAATGCCACATGTATAATTAGCCTGCGCACTCAGCACCTCGTCCCGGAGGCCCATAGGCACGGGCTTGGCGGACCTGGTCCACTCAGCACCGTTCCAGGCTACAGGATTCCTGAGGGAGGGCCGAACCAGCCAGGACAGCCTTTGGGAGGCCCTGGCAAGAGGGAAGACTGTGACAATGTAGCCTTGTCTTTGATTTTTCTCTCTTTTTTTCCCCTTCTCTTCCTGTTTGTCCTTTATTTTTCGGTTGAGGGCGGACTACTGGTTAGATGGGCAAACCGGACACCAGAGGCAGGGTGCAGACTGAATGAGGAAAGGGGATGCAGAGTAAATCTGGCACTATACTACTCTCCACACCCCGCCCATGGGGGAGGGCTGCTAGTGCCCTTCTGTCTGCACTAACCCAGTAGAACTAGCCCAGACTTGGCATTGTATCCTGGCTGGGGTAGGGGTTTCAGCTTCTAGTTGGCCTGTTCACCTGTCTCTGTGCTCCCTCGCACACCCACCCCAGAGGTCTCAGCAAATTACTGTCTGTGCCCTGACTGCAGCTTGTTTTCCCCCTCCAGGCCTAGCCACTTGGGGCTGCTCGTGTTCACTGTGGGGTGAACCTGGAAATATCTGCTGTCTTTCCCTGTCTTACTCTTGTTCAGCCTGGGGTTTTTAGGAGCAGTGCCTTGTCCTCTCTGTCCGTACCCAGATTGGTGCTTGAGTTTCCTACCTAGCTTCCCAGACCCCAGCTTCAGGTCAGCTTTAGCCTGCACTCTCTGGCAGAGACCAGATTTCCGCAGTCATGAACATGACCTTCCCTCTGTCACCCTGTGCAGTCACCATGGAATTCAATACTCAGCATTAGGCACTTTCATCAGTCTCCCTTCTTCCCTTGTTTCTAGGCCACTCAGATATTCCTGATACCTACTAGAAGATTCTCTTTATTTTAAAACAAACAAGCAAACATCTTAAACTTTCCACAAATTTAGTGGGATAAGATTAGCTTGTCTATGGCAGCAAGAATGTACCTTTCTGATGCGAGGTGGGGACACGGTTTATTTAGTTGCATTTGCTTTTTATTGAATCAATGAAATATTTCCTCTTATTATAGTAGGGGGAAAGTTATGACTGAATTTTTTTTTTTACTGTACCAGACCATAAATATATTATCTATATATATTTGAGTGTATCTGCCTGAATACACATATGTGAGTGCATGGGCAGTAGGCCAAATGACATGTAAATTTTTTTCTCCTACATTTTTGAAATCCTCATAAATCAAGAGAGATTGTCCCTTTCTAAGACAAGAACAACAACCACCAACCAAAAAAAAAAAAAATACTTTAGACTCTGAAAGCAAGTAAGTGTGCACTACACATATTAGATCTAGTTTATGACTAAAGGCAGTAAGTAACCAGGATCCAGACAAGTGGCAGGTCATTGATTCCTTAGGCAAGCTAATATCTTCTGTTGCTTTTCTCATGTACCACCAACGCCTCCTTTTTCCTCTGCTCTCCCACCATATTCCTTTATTTATGGTGGCAAAACTAAATAGTCTTTGTTTATTGTTTATCATATTTATTGTTGCTCTTAATTTTTATTTTGGAAGTAATAAGAAGGAACTTTCTCTTGGTGTATATGTTTTTTTTAAAATGCAAAAAACATTTACGAGCTTATTATTATGGAGCATGATACAAACTCCTATAATAGTATATTGTGTAAGTACAATGCTCAACATTATACTATAAAGGAAGATAAATGTAAAAAAATTAATAAAGCAGTATCAATATCTATACCTTAAGTTGATTCTATAATGGAATCAGTAACTGAATATCTAGAAGAAATGCCATTCAGTAGGAATATTGTCTGCTGAACATTTTTTCATTAGTAGTAGAAAGCAACAGATATTTTTCTTAGTAAGGGAAAAGCACATATTTGAAATATGTTAACATATCTAGCAAATCTTTCTCTTATAAGGCTTTAAGATATATTACTTTAAATACATAAATGATAAATTTTGGTGGCGTTATTGAGATTTTATGTCTGTTTCTATTTGACTTCTTTTAGGAATTATTGGATTATTGGTCATTGATGAAATTTTACACATATCCATCTTATATTAAGGAAACTAGTGACATTTTAAATAATCCTCTTTCAATTAGTACACTAGGTACTGGAATAAATGAATTTTAACAAAGTTTAATATACACTGGCTTTAACCGTTACTTTTAATATTTTCTATACTTTTCAATATTGTTAGGTTATATATCTCTAAGTTTGAAAGAATTCTCTTGTTAGTGAGAGAATTCATATATACCTTTTCACTATTTACAAACAGCATTCTATAAAAGTATAGTAGAGTACAACTAAAATTTTGGTTGATCTAAGAACTATTTGTTTAAATATAGTTTAGGGGTGCATATATATCAATTGGTGTTTTTGAAGTCAAGTGAAACATTCCATCAAGCTAATGTGCCTGAGAGTACCATATCAGGCACAGACAGGTACTAGAAATGATAAAACACAGATAACATTCAGCAAGATGATTTGCAGATGGGATGTATTATCTGCTGTCATGAGGTTAGATGGGTCATATTACGGTTTTTTAAAAAAGTTAATCTAGGTTATTTCAGAATTATCAAGTTATGTGGGTACATGAGATTTAATGAGAACAGATTTTGTTATAAAAACTCGCTAAAAAAACAAATATTCATTGCTTTTTAGAGCAGAAAATGGACTCTCTCTGCATTTGGATTGCTTCTTGTTTAAGAAAGATAACTCTGCCCTATTATTTTTTTCCTAACAAGAAAAATAATATAGTGAACATTTTATGTCTTTATCCTAACTCCACATTTTCTACTGATTATGCTCTGACTATCAACATACTCAAGTAAAACAAAAACAAAAACAAACTGGCACTCTGGTATACTCTATGAAAAGCAGTTTTTATTAGTAGTAAGCACATTTTAAATGTATAGCATATCATTTTTGCTTGAGGTTCTTCACCTGTGATCTGAAAATAATTGCTTTGGTAAGAGTTATATCAGAAACTTTCATCATTCTCTTATTATATATTCATTATTCATTTATAGGAAGAGTGTTTTTATTTTCCTTGTTCTGTGGAAGAGGGTAAAAGCTTTTCAGCTAATTGTTTTGTTTAGACATTTAGTCAAACTGGAAATAATTTTAAATTTGTGTTATGGATTTTGATAGAGCTTTTCAGGTTTAAATATCCATTGTCATAATTTGGGTGAAAATATCAATTGAGAGTGTAGGTGGAGGTTGTAAAATGGATTATCATTTAAATCTACTATGGACTTTCTCACCTCTGAAAAAGGGTGCTGGTCTGTTCTTCCTCAAATCTGTGATAGTCTCAAAAAAAGGACCTTGAAACCCTAAAACCTCAGAGAAGCAGTTATCGATTCAGTGCTTAACTGCAAATCCTTTATATTGTTGCTCAAAATATCCAACTTTACACTAATATTAGCCATTCTTTTTATAGTGACACCATGCTTAGTAAAAAACTTCTAAGCACTGAGGTCAGGTGTTGAGATTGGATTCTAGTTTATTTTTTATGAATCAGATAAAGATTTCTGTGCATGAGACCATATGTGAAGATGAGAGAACAAGAACATTTCCATATCAAAGGCAATATATCTGAGGCTGCATGGTAATTAAAATGCAGTGGTTTGGACTCTGTGCACTAGCACTTAAGCAGAGCATTGCCGGGACCTTGTGCATCATGCAGGCGGTTGCCTCTTGCATACTTCTTGAAATACACTTATAATTTTGTACAAACATTTATGCCAGTCCACACTTTTCTGTGGATAATTTGTATTTCATCCAAACCATTCAAAGTAGAAGTTATTTTTTGAGCTACCCCCTCATTATGGCTTTTGTGCATCAACTATTTTTATTCTAGTTGTTTGTATTTCCTTTTGCCAGAATGATGGCTTGTTTATATTCAGAATCTCTTCTTGCTCCTCTAAGACCCCTTATATATCACTCGTATTTTACTATTCACTCAAAAAAACTTTCATCTTTGGTAAAGATGTGAATTATTTTGAGGTTAATTGTAGATGCTATAATCTATTGTAAACTAATAAACTACATAAAAAAATCAACTGCCCAGCTATTTCTATTTTATAATGCCAATATATTTAGTAATCCTCACTATTTTGCACAGTACATAATATTGGAAAAAAATTCCTTTTCAAAATGTTTAAAAATTCTGAAATGTTCTTCTTTACCTTTTAATGGCATGAAAATGCATAGTGGCATTCTCTTTCATACTACTTCAAGTGAAAAACAATTATTTGAAACTATAGACATCTTTATGTTTATCTAAAGGGTTATCTCTTTGCATTTATAGGGAGACATTTGAGTTTATTTATAAAGAACTGGATTAGCATCATAGCCTGTAGTTATTTGGGGATAGGATAGTGAAATAAAAAAACCTAACAATTGGTAGTCCAATGTTGTGTATATTTTAGAAAATTTGCATCTTTGGTAATTAACTTGAATTCGCTGTTCTGTAATTTTCTAGATTTTCTATTTCCGTATTTGCTCTCTTTCTACGCATGTGGTAAGGACTTCACTAGTATATTTTATTTACTAAGCTCCCCTAGTCTATAAAGCTTTTAAAAGATTTTTCTGGATTGAAGCACCATGTATTGAAGAAGCCTAATATGATATAATGAAATCCTTTAAGAGTTTTTGTGTTTAAACTATTTTGGATCAAAATTACTTAAGTATATTGATTTGATGCTTTTCAATGATGACATGTATAAATAAGCATAATAAATATAAGGTAGTTCAAAGTTCTTTATGTGATGTGCATGTTAGCATCTATGCAAACATTCTGTATTCTCTCATTTCAAGTTCTCCCATGAGCTCTTTCTTCTCTGAAAATTTCACAAGAAAAATCTTTAGATGATTATCCCTGCTATCTTCAATAATTTGTTGTTTCTAGTCATCTTAAAGAGACGAATTGAATTGTCTATCTTTAATGTATCCATTCAAATGCAAAAAGGGACTTTAATGCTATTTGTGATTTTGACTTCACTGAGCGCAATTTTTTTGCTTCTTTGAAAAGTAGTTCTTTAAAATTAGACAAAGAAAGTTAAAGATGCTTTATGTTCCACGACTACACAACCACGATATGTGGAAAAACGAAAATGCAACAGATTTTTAAAAATTAATTTTTATTGGAGTATAGTTGATTTATAATGTTGTGTTAGTTCCTGCTGAACAGCAAAGTGAATCAGTTATACATATACATATATCCACTCTTTTTTAGATTCTATTCCCATATAGTTACTACAGAGTATTGAGTAGAGTTCCCTGTGCTCTACAGTAGATTCTTATTAGATATCTATTTTATATATAGTAGTGCACAAATTGGGAGATTGGGATTGACATATACACAGATATATATTTTTTTCAATGACAAGCATAGATTTTAAATGGGACTCATTCCGAGGCATGGTTGCAAATATTTCCTTTTATGTTTTACAAACAGATCATTGGGTAACGTGATTGAGCACTTACTAAGTTCTAGGTATCCTGAAGGGCATTTTTGAAGTCACAAGTTTTTTACTTTTTAGGGACTTTCTCTTCTATTGAAGATTTTTAATATTTGATAGGTGGGAAATTTAGGCACGGTTGTCATGGTGCTAAGCAGGTCATTGGTAGAAGTGGAGAAAAATGCTCCTAACTAGGAGAGAATAGTTCATTGTTCTCTCTTGGGAAAGAGTATCAAAGGGCAGGAATGTTAGTATTTTCTCAGAAATAATCTCCAGCTATCTCCATGGGCATTGAACCTTCTATGTAGGAGAACTCATCCACCCCATCTGCCCCCAATATATGCATGGTGTAATCTCTAACCTTCCATTTCTTCAACTCTAAAATGAGAGTAATAATATCTACATCATAAGGTTATTGTGAGGATTAAATGAGATAAATAAACGTAAAACACTAACCTCAATAGTTAATATATGTTATCTATTACTGTTGAAGGGGTATTGTACTTAGAATTACACAGAGCTGGCTTCCCATTTACTACGTACTTGTTGTGTAATCTTTGGCAAGTTATATAATCGATTTCTTTTCCTCTTATATGAAATGTTCACAGCAATATATGCTCCTTTCTTTCTTTCCTAGAAAGAAGAATTAATTAGTAGTCTCTCAGACTTGGGGTAGAGTAGTGACTAAATGCAGAGTTTGGATGTCCAGCTCTCAAATTTGACAATATTCCAGTTCTAAGCGCTAGAAGAGATTTTGAAAGATCATTTCATCTGACATCCTCCCTCCTCCAGGGGTGTATTTCTCCATTCGAATTAGTTAAGAAGCTCTCTTTTTTGGGAAAGCCAGCAAAGAAGGAGATTTTATAATCTTCTTTGGTTACGTGTTTCAGTGATTAACACTGGGAAGTTCTGAATGTCAAATGTATACATCTTAACCTGCTTTTTTTTTGCTTTGATTTTAAGAAAAAAATGGAAGCATATTCTTCATTTGAATGACACACCTACATGTGAAAAAACCAAAATTAAACTTGCAATTTTTATTTCTTGAATCTTTTCTTTGAAGTCTTATTTCCTAAATTAGTTGAGCGACCTTAGAAAAGTTATGCAACCTCTTTAAGTCTCAATTTCCTAATTTTTAAGATGGGGATTGTGATAGAATTTATCGGATAGGGTTGTTGGGAAGATTAAGTTTGAAGATAATTTATATAGAAGTGCCTAGAACAGTTCTAGGCAACTGTGTTAGGATTAATTCACAATAGTTATAAGTAATCAGTAGTAGAACTGTAGCATGAAAAGGGCCCTTAATTCTCATGTGTTTTATAGAACTCAGTTTTCAAAGTGCTTTCATATTCATTGCCTCATTCAATAAAAGGTATACAGGGTAGATAACCTTACCAGTCATACTGTCTAACTTCCTACTTGATAGGAATAACTGTTTCAATTGGGCTTTGCTTCAGGATATTATTCACTATAAACAAAGCTTGCGTGTCATAAATTAGGGCTGGCATTTTTGGCCTTTTTTTTCCCCCCAATCTCTTTTATATAATGTCAGTGCTCATTTATTTTATCGTCATACTTATTTCCAGAGCCAAATCAACGCTGCTTTTCCGTATACTGAATGCAGATGAATAATACATTGTTGATCAGGAACATTAAATGTCAGTTTATATATGTCTTTAATTTAAAAATTAGGAAATGATTTAATTATAACATAATAAGTATGGCTAGTTTGAAAGACAACACTTTTTCAAAATATGGGTTTTATGAGGGAGGATTAATAAAAGGACCCTTGGCGGTGAAAAGGTGAGAACCACTTGCTTACATAATTTCAAAGATGAAAATGCATGATTGATCCTAGTGAGGAGGTATGAATATAGGTAATTCTATGCAGTGTGCTAGTTGCTATAATGGAGATATGTATAAGAGCAGAATTACCTATGTTAAGGAAAGCTTCTAGTAGGAAATGGCCTTTGGGCTGTGTCATAAAGGTTAATTAGGTTATTTGAAGTAACATCCTGAAGAGCATTGGACACGAGGGAAACATTTGATGGTATTATTGACTATTTTGTAAGTCTGATAGCAAAATGTCTCATATTTGTGTCTTTGTGATCCTAGAAAGGCCATGCCTATCATGAATGTGAAGTGGCCATAGGCCAGCAGTTTAACCTCTGCACTTCTCTTTCTTAGCTCAATTTTGTGGTCAGGGACATTGTGAGTATATTTTAAGGTACAGAGAAGTTTTCCAAATTATTGCTTTCCTTCAAATATGTAAATAAGTATGAAAATTAAAATAAATGGCTTGTTAATATATGAACTGATGATCTGGACCATGAATTAATGAAATCTTGTATCTTGCACTGTAAAAAACTTTTTTTTTTTCAATTGGCAAGCATGGTCTTAGAGAAAGGGAGATATCTGGACATTTTTAGATCTGGGTGTTATTTCTGAGTTTTCCAACTATAAAGTTGGCATATTCCATAACTTCTTTTTCATTGAGGGATAATGTGAAAAGAAATTAATCCTCAGAGTGATTCAAATTTTGGGGAAGAAATACAAATTATTATTATATAATGATGATGATGAACATTAGCAGTAGTAGAAGTAGTAGTAGCAGCAGCAACCCCTCTCTACTCTTGATAATTTCAAATAAGGATGCTAAACGCACCCTTGATAGTCTTGTAATCTGGGATCTCATGTTTTCTAATAACTTTCTGAAGGCCTTTTCTCTGAGCTACAGGCCTTCTTTTCTATTTTTGGTTTGGAAGTTTTCTGGTGTTTAATAACTTGTTTCTCCAAATTAAATACACCTATAGAGATTTTGCAGCTTATATGACTTTGTGACATAATCACTTTCTGAAAAGGGCTTTGTGGTCACATAGGCAGGAGAAGTTATGGCCCTCTTCTCCAATGACCTTAACCTACTGTTTTCCTTACCACTGCTTTGGTATGCTGTAGACTCGAAGTGTTGATAATGCCATGAAAAATATGATGAAATTTCTCCATTAAAAAAGAAAGGCTCTGAAGCTGAGTAAAAAAGAGGAAAAAAGATGTGAAAATTCTATAAAACAGTTTAAAAACATCCCCTTAGTCATATTAAATTAGTTATGATGCTTTAAAGAACATTTTCCTTTACAACTTTCAGTTGAGTTCTTTAACAAGAAACAAAAGCCCAAGCAAAAAGAAAATAAAAACTGAAATAATATAGCAACTGAACAAAGTTTAACAAACTTGGAACACAGCATATTAGTTAACTGAGTCTCAGGAACATTTTTTACTCTTGAGTTTGAAGATCCAAATACACACTGGAGGAAAATTGGCCTATTTTAAAATTTCTTTTTTTTTACACTTGTTTCCATTTAGTCAACTTCTGAATTTTGAGTTTACAAGCAAAATATAAGATGACGCTAGCAGTGGCCTTGAATTTGGTTGTCTTTTTTTAAAAATTGAAGTGTAGATGATTTACAATGCTGTGCCAATCTCTGCTGTACAGCAAAGTGACTCAGTTATACACATATAGACATTCTTTTTTATATATTCTTTTGCATTATGGTTTATCCCAGGAGATTGGATATAGTGTATTTTAAAATTTCTTAACTGTAGTCTTTTCCCACTGTAAAGATGCATATTGAAAATAGATATATTGAGGTTTAAAAAAGAATTTTAATCTTGAAACCAACTAAAATTGCATGTTATATTTAATTTTTATTTTTTTAATATAATACTCTAAGGCATTATTAAAAGAAATTTTCAGCTTCTCTGAGGTTAGACCCTTTAAACTTTTACAGACAACAGTTCCAGAGAATGCCTACATTTGTACTTTTTGTATAGATTTGTGTGATTTACAGGCCTGCTAAGGTAGGGTCATGTACCCTGAATACTTGCGTGTTTTAAATTGTGTACTAATTTGTAACAGGCTTATTTTCTCCAAGGAAAATATATATAGCAACCTACATTTGGTGGGACTAGTGAACTTGGCAACTCTTAATTCTGTGTATGGCATGGCAGGGAAAGAATGAAAAATACCTCAGCCTTTAATTATGACACCTCGGGACCTTTTCCAAAGCACTCATCATAATTAGTCATGTCTTAGTTATGAAATTTTGTGTTTAATTTCTTCGTTATGTCCACATGGAAAACTCATTCATGTTATCAGGGGCGAGAGTAAAGTATATGGAAATGTATACCCTTTCATATTGTATGCTGATTTTTTCTTTTGAATGTTGTTAGCACTACTTTCACATCTTTGGATCATTCTCTTCTTCCTTTCTGATCTATGCATACACTGGTTTCTATTACAATCCCAGTAAAACAGGACATTTGTATCAATGTCCTTTATTTATTAACTTATTTTTTAACATCTTTATTGGAGTATAATTGCTTTATAGTGGTGTGTTAGTTTCTGCTTTATAACAAAGTGTATCAGCTATACATATACATATATCCCCATATCTCTTCCCTCTTGCATCTCCCTCCCTCCCACCCTCCCTATCCCTTATGAGGCTATGATTATACAGTTTTTAGTTTTGCTTATTTAACAAATTTATATCTGGGGTAATTTAAAAATAGAAATATAATTTTATTATGTTTAGTAGGAGGGGCATTAAATTATTTGGACATCTTAAATTGTTTCAAAGGAAGCTTCTATTTAATTTTAAATATGTATATTGCTATTGCATCTTAAAAGTAAATAACTTTGATTATTAATAAAATGTTTGTTTGAATGTTATCACATAGTAGCACTAGTTGGTATCCTCCCTGCTTGATTGGTATGAATGTAGCATTTTCAGTAGCTGAGGTGAAAAGATCATAATTTAGGATGTTTAAGGAGAGAAGGAAATAGAAATCTTAAGTGGCTGGGTTAGCCTAAGGACAACTGGACAGTATTGTTGGTAAGGGTGAGCCTGGAAGAATTCCTCTTGACAAGATAATTTTAAGGCTTATTTGGGGGAACTTCTGACTATAATAGAATAGTGATCTCCAAACTTTTTGGATAGGGCACACCACCAGTGAAATATTTATGAGCACGTGCCCTAATACATGTCCATATTTATTTAAAATTTTATACATGTACTATTGTGGTAGTATATGCTATAAAACATTCATAAATAGATATTAAATTGAAAGAGTTATAGATAGAATAAATAATATTTAAAAACTAACTGTGGTTCCCCCGAACTCTGTTACATGCTTTGGTATTTTTAAAAGTCTTAATTTAACACTTGGTGATAAAGTGATTTAAAGATTAGTTTCTAGGTTTGGCTTTCTTTGCTACATGGTTTTAATGCTGCCACAGCTAAAACTAATACCTCAGAAAGAAAAATACATCCAAATGGAAGAAGTACATTATTGTTTGCACTTAGTAACATGTGATACTAATTTATTAATCCTTTACACAAAATATGCAAAAAGTTTGTTAAAATGTGGCTAGTAAATATCTTCTCTGATGACAATCAGTTGTTTTTACCATATTTTTAATAAATGGGCTCAAAAACACATTGAAACTCTTTGGAATAGCATTAAACAGGTTAGAATATTCTGTTGCCAATTTTTAAATTGAAAACAGATGAAAGTTTTTGTAGGTGATAGACATAGAATTTTTGGTAATAAAATCACACTATGATGGAATCATTTCCAAACATGTTTTTAAAATACTTTTTTAATAGAATTTATCTGTTTTGAAAAGCATTTACTTTATCATTTGATAAAATATCACCTTCACCTTGAAGAGAGAGATTAAATTTGTTTGATGGTATGTATGTATGTATCTGTCTGTCTGTCCATCTATCTATCTAGTCTAGTCTAGCTATTTGATAACACGCACTCACAGCTACTTGTCATCACATAAAAGGTTAACACATTTGGTACACAAGTTTTTTTGTTCCTTATCCTTAAGTTTGGAAACTTTGCCGTGAGATAAGCAGTGGAAACTGTGGGTAGCGCAAACAATTCTCACGGTTACTCCTCATCTCATTTCAAAGCATTGTAAAGATTTTACCGTGTTTTATAGGTTTATTTTTAAAAGTAATCGCATCATCATGTAGCACTTGGCTTTAACATTGTGCCGAAATTGCTTGGCTATGAATGATGTAGTTAGTCCATGGTGTTATCTCTGTAATCTTATCCCTAATTTTTTCCGTTTAGTCCCACCAGGGCAATCACTTCGCCAGTAGTTACACTTAGTCACTTTTCCCTAAAAATTACTTTTATTTAAAAAGTAACACTGTTGAGGTTATATCTTCTTTGGTACAAATTTTGGTGACTCACTCAAAAGTAGTACTTTGCCTATCAAAGATCATAAACTGAGGCATGTTCAAAAATATGTACATTCATTATCTGAAAACCAATCATTCTACATGACATTAGTTTCTTTTTCAAATCTACAGCCATGTTTTCTATGCAACCTCCAACATCGTTTGTGGCACTACTCACTGTACAACCCATAAGGACATCATTCACATTGCATTCTAGTTAAATGGTTACCCAGGGATGTACATTGTGGCAGATCTGATTTTTTAGCCAGGAAATGTATTTAAATGTTGCATATTGTTTTCTGTGTATTATTTTTAGCTATTTTTATAGCAGCAGGAAGAACAAGAACTTTTCTAATAGCATGTGGCTTTTTGTCTTTTATAACTAAGGAACTTCAGAAGAGGTTTCTAAACATTTAACATAAGTTTGGTGAAATTTTGTAAAATATTTGATTGAGTATTGTATGATTTTAAACATTATTGGAAAAATTGCAGCAAGTACAAAAATTAATATCTGTTTGCTTTGTTTTTAAATGTCTTACTGATTGTAATGGCTTCATATTATTATTTAACATCTCAAAGTACAGTAGGGTAAGGTACACTGTTAATGATACTAGATATAAATCTATATCTCAAATTGTCTTTTTGATAAGTTAAAAAATATCTTGGCCTATTTCTTATCAGATCTGTTTGGATCATTGTTGTTTTATCCTATAATAAAGGGCTACTACTATGGTACAAGTGTTAGCTTGGTCATGGTATTATTGTCACTAACGTGTATATTATTAATATTATCCTCAAACTGTGGTCTCTTTGGAAGGATCTTTTTAAGCCACTTGAGTGTTTGTTCAGGGTTAATTTAGTTAAAAACTAAGTAATATTATCAATAATCAGACTACTCTTGTTTCCTCTGGTACAGGATGTGACATATTTATGTTTGATTATCGGTATTTAAATTTAAGTGAGGATTAGTTTTTCTCACTTTTTAAATAAATAAATATACACCAGTGTATTTCTATAGTGTACTCCTGGGATGTGTGAGCTTACTTTGGAGACCACTTAAATAGAAAAGCAAATGAGAAGGAGGGGTGAGGGTGTGATGAATCAAGGAGGAAAAGCATAGTTTCCAGGGAACACTCTCCTGGGACAGGATCCCACTGAAGAATGTAGCCAGTCACTGAAAACCTGAGACAGGGAGTAGGGCTACAGATTTATCAGTATGAGGGTTCATTTTTATAGGGCTCTGATATGAGAGAGGAAGCACTTAAGCCACCTTTTATTGCAAGGCAAAACAATCTGAGTCATTTGTTGGCGTGAAGGGGTCAGTGAGATTCCATAGTTCAGTGTGTTTATCATGTTGCAGGGGAGGGGACCAAGTGGAGCATCACTACTCCCTTGAATGCCTGGGGTTCTTTGTTGCTTCTGTTCTCAGCCTTCCTTGGATTTAGGTACAATCAGAGCAGAAGTTGGGAAAAGTGAGTAAGGCAGCAGTGAGGGATGGCTATAGGCTAACGTTGTCTTCAGCTTTCTCTTCTTCCTTTCCCTCTTTTCTCTAACTTGGTATATTTGTTGGGCAGCTTGGCGTAGTAGCAAGGACCCAGTTTGGGAGTTTCAGCTCTGCCAATAAACTTTTGGTGACTTTGGCTAAATCACTTCTTTCTAGGACTCAGTTTCTTTACTGGTAGAATGGGAAGTTTGATGATCTGCAAAGAGGTTTCATCTCTAACATCCTGTTGATACCCTTCTGGGATAGGGCTCTGTGCTGCCTCTATACAGAGCTTTCACTGAAGTTCCCTGTTCTGTATATCACCCTCAAAGCACCATGTCCACTCTCTGTCTTCTAAACTGACAAATGGCCAGGAATCTAATTAATAAATGAATTCATGCTGGTTTGATTAATGAGCAAAAACTGTAAAATATTTCTATCTTCTTCCCTTCACCCTTCCAACTTTGATAAAGTATATTTCCACAGTGTGATCCTAGACAGTGCTCTTGCTTTCTAACCTAAAGTGGCTAGGGAGAACTTTAGGAAGGAAGTATTAGCATCTGAAGGGTTGTGTCTCTGAAGGAGCTTGGGCTGGACAAGAGGGACAGGGCATTGGGATACAGCCATCAATCCATTGCATGTGTTTGGCCAGGCTGGCAGCGGTGGACAGTGCCAGGTTTTTTGAGTATGGTTTCTGTCACCAACAGAGTTGGCTGTCTTTGAAGTCTGCTAGTTAATCTCTTCCAGAATCTTAGAGTGCAACTAGCACTCAAGAGGAGGAGGATAAAGGAATCTCTAGGAATAAGAATCCCCCCTATTTTCAGTAAGAACTTGATTCTCTTCTTTCAACAGTTTTTTGAAGCATCTAATAAATGAACAGATTTCAGATTTTCTTTTTCTTTTTAGTACCTATTCATTGCCATGGATGGAGGCAATACTGAGTAATGAAACAGATGCATATCACCAAAAATATATTGGGCAATAGCCACATATTTCTGGGTGTTTTCATAAGATGGAGATAATAACCTGAGTATCATAGTTTTTGAGAGGTTTCAATATACAAAATACACTTGGAAGAGTGCCTGATACATTGTAAGCTCTCATTAGACATCAGTGATTATTTTATTATTTCATTTGCATAACAATTCTGGGAGATATATGTCATTATCCTCATTTTACAGACAAAGAAATTAAGGTTTGGGGAGGGAAAATGACTTGCCCAAGGTCACATAGTCATTAAATGGCAGAACCATAATCTAAACCCAGATGTCCTGGTTTGAAGTCCTATGGTATTTCTGCTATATAATACAGCTGCCTCTAATAGGCACGTAAGTCATGAGATTTCCCCCAGATAATCTACAAGCTAGATAATTGGGAGCTTGGATAATCAGGATAATCAGGAGCTGAACATATTATTATGTGATGTTGAGTTTCAGTAAGTTTGGTTATTAAGGCAGTCCTTGTCTGCAGGCTCGATATGAACTGAAACTCATTTATATCAGAACCATATCCTCCTTTTGCATAGTTCTGATCTCAGTTTTACATAGTTTGGATGTCTTGGTTTGATCCCAGTTACTGCAGAACCTTGCAAAGTGAGGACCTGGATCCAATATGCACTAGTTTCAGTTAACACAGTGTAATGCAAATTGAGGGCTGTCTGTATATCTATCAGCTTCACATTCACATAAAGAAACTCTCACATTCTTTTTCCATTGGACCAGTTAGATGGTTCATTTCCACTTGATGACCCATTATTTTTTGCATTCTTTTGCTTACAAGGTTCTGTTTCTGCTAAGGGAGGGCACCGTGTTACATAAGTAAGATCTTTGAAGGTCACTGGTGATTGGCTTTTGGCTTAAAGGCACACCACCCCTGACATTTATTGTATGCAGCAGTAGATCTCTCTCTGGAATTAGACAGACACACCTATTTTCTTTACCTTTTAATTTATTTATTTATTTTTAATTCTCTCCACTCTCCATTACATGTCTAAGTTTTCTTTCTGAATTGATGTGTCTCTTTCCATCTGTTCCAGCAATGTAGAAGAAGGCCAGTGAGGCCAGTTATCTCTCAGTTGTTGTTTTACAACTCACTGTCAGTTGCGGTAGACAGTGAGCAGCCATTAGGCAAGAACTGAGTATATTTAAATTTCTTTTTATATATAGATGCTTAAATTCTTTTTAAGCACTTATTAATAATTTCAATCTGAAGGTAGATGCATAGAATGCATAGGTGTCAATATTAGGGCAAAATAAGATTGAAAATACTGGTGCTTTGAATGTCCTCTTGTCCCAAATGTTTAAAAAATTCTCCTCCCTTGAATTTTTATTGTTCTCCTGCCCCTTCCCCATCTTTAAGATTATGTTTTAAAACCTGTTCTTAGTTTCCTTTGTCAAGCATTCTGAAGAGTAGTCATTCTTTGCTGACTCAAATTTTATTTCTCTTACCTATACAGTGCTGGAGAATTAGTTTGGGGTAAAGCGAGCTTGTGACCTTTTGGCTGAGGGCATACTCCACCACTTGCTGGCTTTACCTTGGACCTGTTATGTTGATCTCTTTAGGCCTCAGTTTCCTTATCTGTAAGATTGCACCCACTTCTTCAGGTTGTTTTAGGATTAAATGATTAAATATAAGTGCTTAGAACAGTGCTTGGCACATGGTAGGTGCCATGTAAGCATTAGCTATTATTAAAGTGAATGTCTTTAAAAGGAGAATCTGGCTAAAAATAAAGAGTATTATATTCAAATACTTTATTGAAGGGGTAAAAATAAATATTACTAGAATGTAATGTAAAATTATCCGACAATTTCCCCAACACAATGACTCTACAGTACTTTTGAGAGAGAATACTCACGTTCTATAGTAATAGGTACTTAGATAACCTCTTCAAATGCAAATCAACAAATCTACTTGAACTAATATTTCTTTACTATAAGGTCAACATCTTAATTTTTGAGTTTCGTAGTTTATGGAGAGTAGTTGACTTGGGTACAGAGTGAGTTTGGGTATGAGTTTTCTTGGGGCTAGATTTTTGACAGTAGCAATAACTGAAGAATCAGTGGTGAACTTAAAGAGGTGGCAGCTAGCAGACAGGGAGTTTGACCCAGGAGGCACCCCACAGGGAGGACCCAGATGCAGCCTGGCTTGGCCAGTGATTGCAGACCTGATTTCTAGGCCCTAGAAGGTTATGGGTGGAGGCAGCTGGCTGAGATTGGGGTGTGGAGTTGGTAACTTTCTGTTGCCCTCAAGACTTTTTTTGATGCAGGCTCAAGTATCCTGTGGACACAGGTGGCATCCTCTGGGAGGAGCTCAGCCTCAGCCAAACATGGGCCAGGGATTGCAGGCTTGAACTCCAGGTCCCAGAAGATTCCTAGTGGAGTCAGCAGACTGGCTATGTTAGATCTAGGATTTGAACCCAAGTTCGTCTGCTGGCAAAAGCTAAGCTCTTTCCACTAATGACTCCATGCAGTTTCCCTGGTGGAGAGGGTACCGGTGGAGAAAAGGAAAGTAGCTGAGGCAGTGGAGGTATCTATGAGTTCAGCATCTAAATGCATAGATGATATACAGTATCTGAAAGGGCAGCTGTGAAATCAGAGGGGCTGCCTGCCCCTTTGCACCAGCAATGACATGGTGATGGTGCCAGAGGAGATGGCAGTGGTATGGTAGTTATTATAAGCCTTTCATGGATAGATTAGAACTTGAGAATGCATTTCTGTGTATACCTGTAGTGCTTATACCTCAAATCATAAACTCATAGTTTGCATCATGGAATCTCAGAGTTGAAAGTGTTCAGTACAGTAGATTTCATGTACATGATCATCCAGTCCATGCTGGGGGAGCAATGATAGAGATGTTACTTCCCCCTTTCCACTCAAATGTAATCTCCACATGGATAGGAATTTTGTTTGTTTGTTCATTGTTTAATTTTTAGTGACTAGAGCAATGCCTGGAACCTAAAAGCACTCAGTAGATATTACTGAATGAAAGAGTACTTGGATAATTTGTTTAAAAGTTATGTTTTATATATTAAACAATATTATGTACCAAGTGGTATTTCCTTTAAGTCTTACCTTAACCCTGTGAGGTATGTATTATTATTTCTAATTTATGGATGAGGAAACTGAGATTCAGGAATTAAGTAATTTTCTTTTTCTTTTTTAAAATTGAAGTATAGTTGACATATAATATTGGTTTCAGGTATACGACATAATGGTTTGGCATTTATATACATTACCAAATGATCACCACAATGTCTAGTAACCACCTGTTACCATACAAAGGTATGAAAATATTGTTGACTACATTCTATATGCTGCACATTACATCCTCATGACACTTATTGTATGGCTGGAAGTCTGTACCTCTTAAATCCTTTCACCTATTTCATCCAATCCCCCATCCCCTTCCCTCTGGCAACCACCAGTTTGTTTTCTGTATCTATGAGTCTGTTTCTATTTTGTTTTGTTTTTTGGATTCCATATATAAGTGAAATTGTATGGTATTTGTATTCCTTTGTCTGACTTATTTCGCTTAGCATAATACTCTCTAGATCCATCCATGTTGCTATAAATGGCAAGATTTCATTCTTTTTTATGACTGAGTAATATTCCATTGTATATATCTATCTATTTCTTCTTTATCCATTTATTTATTGATGGACACTTAGATTGCTTCCATGTCTTGGTTGTTGTAAATAATGCTGTGATGAACATAAGGGTGAATACAGCTGTTTGAATTAGTGTTTTCATTTTCTTTGGATAGAAACTCTGGAGTGGAATTGCTGGTTCATATGGTAGTTCTATTTTTAATTTTTTAAGGAATCTGCATACCATTTTCCATAGTGGCTGTACCAATTTACATTCCCTCCAACAATGTATGAGGGTTAGAAACTAAGTAATTTTCTTAAGGTGACATTACTAAAACACAATGGTCAGGATTTGAATCTAAGAGTATTACTATTACATTATACTGTGGAATTATCACCTTTGTTGTTTTAGATAATATTCTTTTATTAATGGAGCCTAAATTTCTATGGAAGCCACATCATGCTGTTGATTCACTAATCTTACTGCTAACTAAAACTCACAAGCCTTTTAGTTACCATGTCTCATCCATCCTGTACTTGAGCGGCTGAGTTTTTTTTGGGTGTGGGGAGCTAAGTGCAGGAGCTTGCCTTTATTCCAGATAGATTTTTCTCTGGTTAGATTGATCTGATCTTTCTTTTTTTTTTAAATTAATTAATTAATTACTTTTGGCTGCCTTGAGTCTTCATTGCTGCACGGGCTTTCTCTAGTTGCTGCGAGCAGGGGCTACTCTTCATTGCGATGCGTGGGCTTCTCATTGCGGTGGCTTCTCTTGTTGCAGAGCACAGGCTCTAGGCGTGTGGGCTTCCGTAGCTGTGGCATGCTGGCTCAGTAGTTGTGGCTCATGGGCTCTAGAGCGCAGGCTCAGTAGTTGTGGCACACGGGCTTAGTTGCTCTGCTGCATGTGAGATCTTCTTGGACCAGGGCTCGAACCCGTGTCCCCTGCACTGGCAGGCAGATTCTTAACCACTGTGCCACCGGGGAAGTCCCTGATTGATCTTTCTTCATTAAGATTTTCTGGTTTAGTATGCTTTTAAAATTTCATCAAGTATTTTTTGGCATTTATTGGTAAAATAATTTGTTTATTTTTTAGTTTTAGTTAATATTCTATAAAACATGTTGATAGATTTTCTAGTGCTTAACTAGCCTTGTATTCCTCAAATAAGCTACTTATAGTATATATTTATACATGTACATATATTCATGCTGCTGAATTTGAATTTTGCATATATGAGTTATATCACTGAACACAATATATCAGTGTGTGTCTGTATTCATTAATTTTTATGCTATCTTTATAGAGTTTTGATAGTAGGGTCATGACAATTTCATAAAATGAATTGGAAGCTTCCCATCTTTGTCTATCCTCTGGAAGCACAGGAATTGTCTACTGCCATCTTTGTCTATTGGAGAGCATAGGAATTGTCAGTTCTTTACAAGTTAAAAAAACTTAGTTGTAAAACCATTTGGTCTTCACACTTTTAAAAGAGATAGGTATTTAACAGTATTTTATTGGTCTGTTCATATTTTCTATGCTTTATCGAGTCAGTTTTGGTAATTTAAAAGATATATCGGCATAAAGTTGACATGATATTCTCTTATTTTTTTCTTTTTCCTATCTATGGTTATATTCTCTTTCTTATTCCTTATGTTTTTAAAATTTTTGTTAAGACCTTTTTGGATCTTGATTCTGTCATTTAACGTATTAATTAGGGAGCTCCCTGGTGGTCCAGTGGTTAGGACTCTGCACTTTCACTGCGGAGGACCCAGGTTCAATCCCTGGTTGGGGACCTAAGATTCCGCAGCTGTGAGGTATGGCCAAAAATACCCCCCAAAACAAAATAAAACAAAACAAAAAAACCACATTAATTATTAGAAACTTTGTTTGAGCATGCATTTATTCATATATCTATAAGGCTTAATTAATTAAATAAATTCAAGAAACATTTATTTAGTATCTTCTATATGCCAGATAGATGCTAGAGATACAAAGGTGATTAAAACAACATCCTACTCTTAAGACATTTACAGTATAGCAAGCATATTGGAGACTGGTTGTCAAATGGCTTGCTGAAATTCAGATACATTGTTTCTAATGCATTACTCATCTAGCAATAAAGTACTTCTGAAAAAGAAACAAAAGAGGTTGATATGATATTCTTTGTGAACCAATGTTTTGGTCCTAATGATTACCTCTTGTCCCTGTAGGTGGTCAGTTATACATTCTAGGATCTTGTCCTGGTAGTTAAATTCGTGTAAGGGATGTGTACTGGGACATACCTTGCTCATTAATAGAGATTCCATTGGAAATATTTTTAGGGAATATTTAAACCATTCTAGAATTTATACACTTTATCATCTAGAGAAGTGCTTCTTAAATTTTAGTGGGCATACAGATCATCTGGAGATCTTACTAAAATGCAGATTCTGAGTCTGTAAGTCTAGATGGGGCATGAGATTCAGTATATCTAACAAGCCCCCAGGTAGTGTCATTGTTGCTTTCCCCAGGGCTGCTGACTAGGACCACACTTTGAGGACAGAAGGATAATATATATTCTGATTTACCCTTAGTAAGATGTCAGGTTTCAGAAAATTAACAAATAGAGCATTTAGGCTAAAATTAAGAAGACTGACAATGCCTCATATGTTGGTGAGGATGTAGAACAACTGAAACTCTAATATACTGCTGGTGGGAGTATAAATAGTTATAACTGATTTTGAAAATTATTTGGTATTATATGCTAAAGTTAAACATATGCCTATCTATGACAGCAGTTCCAGTCCTAGGTATATACCCAAAAAAGTGAGTGCTTATGTCCACCAAAAGACATGCAAAACGTCTTCATAGCCATTTTATTAATAACAGCCACAAATTGTAAACAACCCAGATGTCCATCAACAGGAGAATGGATAAATAAATTGTGGAATACTTATTGAGTGGAATACTAACACAGCAATAAAAACTTATTGATATTCACAACAACATGAATGACTCTCACAGACATTATGTGGAAAATAGAGAAGTAGGTAAAAGAGATAGAAACAGAGCTAGATAAAGATTAGAGGAGATAGAAGATAGAGTATGTACGTGATTCTACTTATTAAATTCAAGACCAGGCATAACCACTCTACAAGTATAAAAGTCAGAATGGTGGTTATCTCTGGGGATGGGTTATTAGTTAGGAAGAGGCATGTGAGAACTTTTTAGGGTGCTTTTAATCTGGGTGGTGGTTACATGGGAGAGTACATATGTAGAAATTCAGTGAATAAACTCACTGACTGAATTTAAGATTAGTGCACTTTACTCTCTATTATACTGTAATGAAATTTTTATTTTAATAAAAGAAATAGAGCATTAAAAGATAAAAAGGTACCTTTTGAATTCTGAACAGGGCTATTTATTTAGCAGTGGAATTGAGTTCCAAGCGAGTTATATGTTTGCATTGACAGTCATCTACTGATGAAAATATTAAAAAATATATTTAAAGGTAGTGAATTCATGTAGCTAACTGATTCCTTAAAATAATAAGTATAGTTGCCATTGGATTTTAGGATAATTGAATCACAGCTCAAACACATTTTGGTTAAGTCAGAACATTTCCATTGTTTTGAAGGGAGATGTGAAACTCCCAAGAAGACTAGCTCTCATCAGCTATTTTGGAAATCAAAGAAAACCCTTTAGAGGTGGGCTTTGTCTTTTTGCTCTTGAAACCTTCCCTATCAATTTGTAACTTATGTTCTCCATCTGGATGCCTTAATACTCATGCTGTAATCTCTTACTGCCTAAAATTCCCCATTGTTTCTTATTCAGGACAGATCTTAAATCTATTTTTTATCTCTATCTTTATTTCTCTAATATTTCTCCATGCCCCTCTTCTCAGGGTCATAGGGTTCTGTAGTTTTCAGACTTTTGGTAAGCAGTAGAACCCAATTTTCAAGTAAATCCTTATTTATGGAAATCTAACAGAGATAAACTTTGGCTGAAACCTTGACTGCTCAGATCCCTTCAACTCTTCCTCAATTCTCCCTTTCAGCTTACTCTTTCCTCTTTATCCCACAACTTGAGGGTGGCATACACTGGGGGGCAAAATAATATAACCTAGCCCAATCTTTTCGCTTTACAGAGGAGACTGAAGTACAGAAAGGGCTTCACAGCTATAGTGGTCAACTACTTCAGGCTATCATAGAATTAGTTTTAATTGCTAAGTAGCAAAATTGAAATGTGGAAAAATAAGATTTAAAAAATCTTTACATACTGTTTGAATAATCAGTACAGTGATCCCCGAAATACTCTTTTCACGTTGTGCTCATAGGCAAGTAGCCACAATTTAAAATTCCCTGTTACAAGGAAACATTAATGACATCTTAAAAACAGTAGTGTTGGGCTTCCCTGGTGGCGCAGTGGTTGAGAATCTGCCTGCCAATGCAGGGGACACGGGTTCGAGCCCTGGTCTGGGAAGATCCCACATGCCGTGGAGCACCTGGGCCCGTGAGCCACAATTACTGAGCCTACGCGTCTGGAGCCTGTGCTCCGCAACAAGAGAGGCCACGATAGTGAGAGGCACGCGCACCGCGATGAAGAGTGGCCCCCGCTTGCCGCAACTAGAGAAAGCCCTTGCACAGAAACGAAAACCCAACACAGCCAAAAATAAATAAATAAAAAATAAAAATAAAGGAATTCCTTTAAAAACAAAAACAAAAACAGTAGTGTTATTTTTGACAAGGATGCCAAGACAATCCAATGGGAACATAATAGTCTTTTTAACAAATAGTGCTGGGACAACTGCATATTCCCATGCAGAAGAATGGAGTTGTATCCCTACCTCACATCTAACTCCTAAACATAGGAGTATATCTTCTCGACCTTGGATTAGGCAGTGATTTCTTAGATATGACAACAAAAGCATAAGTGAAAAAAAAGATAAATTGAACTACATTAAAATTAAAAACTTTTTTGATCAAAGGAAACCATCAAGAAAGTGAAAAGACAACCTATAGAATGGGTGAAAATATTAGCAAATCATATATTGATAAGAAACTAGTATTCAATCTATAGAAAGAACTCTTATACCTCAACAATAAAAAGACAACCCAATTTTTTAAAAGGGCAAAGGATTTGAACAAATACTTTTCCAAATAAAGATTTACAAATGGCTGATAAGCCCATAAAAAGATGCTCAAGATCATTAGTCATTAGGGAAACGTAAATCAAAATCACAATGCGATATTACTTCTTACACACTAGAATGGCTATAGTCATAAAAACTGAAACTAACAAATGTTGGCAAAGATGTGGAGAAATTGGAACCTTTGTACATTGCTGGTGGGAATGTAAAATGGTGCAGCCACTTTAGAGAACAGTTTAGCAATTTCTCAAAAAGTTTAATATGTAACTACTATATGACCCAGAAATTCCACTCCTACTAGCTGAGATATGGTCCCCTCAGAAATGGAATAGGTGACAAAGAAGGCTTTGATAGCAAGAAGGGAAATTAGGAAAGATATATTATAATAAATAATATTGTGAAATGCAATACATATTTAAATTGCTTTTTATAAAGCATAATGAAGTTAAATATTTAAAAAATTCTCTAGTCATTTCCCTTTTGCTTACCAATTTAATAAGTGAGATAATGTACATTTGTGTGTATACATTTTAAAATGGAATTTGCATGTGAGATTCAGTTTTTAAAACTAGGAATTAGTAACTGTAAATTAATTAGCTTCTTCAGTTCCTTCCTCCCTTCCTCCCTCCCTCCCTTTCTTCCTTATTTCTCTTCTTTGTTTCCTTTCATTTTTAAAGTTTAGTTCCATTAGTTATTTACATTTTTGAAAATTTCCCTTTAATTTTTAAAGATAATTATCTGTAGTATTTTGGAGAGACTATTAAATAGGAATAGGAGTGTTGTAAGGAGACATGAAATAGAGTATATTTATTTTAAATTTGAAAATCCCCTAGTCTTCCTATTGCAGTTCCTTTAACAATTCCTTATAGTTTTAGTTCTCTGCTTAGTATATTTTCTCAAGAGGTATTTGGATTTTTAAAAAAGTGTGATGTTTTAATCCAAAGGAATGAATCTTTAAAAGAAGAATGTTAAACGCTATTTTATGATATTAGATAAGACATGCCTTATTTGAGGTGACAACATGTGTTTTCCAGATTGGGGATTTTATATCATGTAGGTTATTTCTTGGTTGGTTTATGAATGAGAGTGGCTTCAGTCCTTAATTAACTTCAAAAAATGAATATGTGTGTAGTTGTTTGTGGTTTTCAAAGAGCTTTTCTCATACACTACTTCATTATATTCACAATAACTCTGTGTGAAGTAGATTTGTTCTTTTTAAAAACTGAAGTGTAAACATGCAAAGTGTATAAAATAAAATTGTATGTATATGTAATGAGTGCTTACAAAGTGAATTCCATGTAACCATCATGCAGGTTCAAAAAAAAAAAAGAACACTGACATCATGCCAGAGGCCACATGTGTCCCTTCCCAGTCATACCTCACCCTCTCCCTTTAAGGTAACCACCATTCTGTATTTAATGTTAGTCATTTCCTTTGCTTTATAGTTTTACTGCCTATGAATGCAGCTCTGAAAAATACAGTTTGATTTTGCCTGTTTTTATGAATTACATAAATCGTGCAGAGTCTATTTTTATGTGTTGCAGTTTTTGCTCAACATATATCATCATGAAATCCTAGTTCGTTAATTTGCTTTTTATTGTGTTAGTATCAGAGTTTATCCTCTCTATTGTCAGTGAGCATTTGGGCTATTTCCAGTTGCTGCTTATTATGAACAATGCTGCTGTGAATTTTTTGTGCATATATCTTCTTGATGTATATGTGCACAAGTTTCTCTAGGTTGTTTTTGCAGGAGTGGAATTGTTGGGTCAGAGGATATACCTGTCTTCATCTTTACTAGATAATGCTAAACTTTTAAAAAGTGATCGTTTATACTCCCACCAACAGTCTATGAGTGTACCCATTCCTTAACATCCTTGCCAACAGTTGATGTTGTCAGACTTTAAATTTTTGCCAATCTCCTGGGTGTGTAGTAATATCTCATCATGGTTTTAATTTGCATTCCTGATTATAAATGTTATTAAGCACCTTTTTATAAGTTATTGATCGTGTAGATTTCTTTTATTGGGAAGTGCCTGTTCAAGTCTTTTGCCCATTTTTCTTTTGGGTTGTCTGTCTTTTTTTGTTGTTGTTTTTCTAAAAAATGATTCGTAGTTTTATATATATTCTGTATATGAATTCTTTGTTATTTATGTGTTGCAAATATCTTTTTCCACTACTGGCTTGTTTTTTACTCTCTTTATGGCATTGTTTGATGAACATTCTTAATTTTAATATAGGTGAATATTTATGGATCTTTTCCTTTTTGGTTAATGCTTTTCCTATGCTGTTTAAGACATTCTTTCCTATCTGAGGTTATGAAGCTAATCTCAATTGACTTTCACACTGACGTTTAATCCACCTGCAGTTGTTTGGGGATATGGTTTGATGTAGGAGTGTAGTTGTATTTTCTTTTCCTTTTTTAGGTATCCACTTGTCACAGATAATTTACTAAAATCTATCCTTTCCTGACTGCTCTGCAGGGTTACCTCTGCCATATATCAAATGCCCATATATGCGTGGGTCTAGTTTGGGGTCATTTATGTTGTCTTGATGTATTTGTCTCTCCTTGCACCCTTACTTAATTATATTTGCTCAGTAATTCTATTATCTTGAAGAGTAAGTTCTGCCACCTTGTTTTTATTTTTCAGAAGTTTCTTGGCACTTCTTGACCCTTTGCATGCCCGTATAAATTTAAAGTTAACTTAAGTTCCACAAAGAAAACCTGTTGGGATTTTTTATTCAATTTGCATTTAATCAATAAGTCAATTTTAATCGAAATGATACCTTTATAACATTGAATCTTCCAACCCATGAACTTATTATAGCTCTCCATTTATTTTGGTCCTCTTTAATGTATCCCAATGAAGTTTATAAATTTTCTGGTATCAGTCTCTTACAACATTAATATTAAGAAAATTAAATAACAGTTCAAGACGATAGTAACAGAGAAGTCAGAAAGTTAATTGTTAAGTTAGCAATACAAACAATAAATTGCTTTAAGAATTCAGAAGAGGAACAGATATGCCTTAGTGTTTCGTAATAGATAACACTAGGAAAGATTTTGGGTCAAATATTAATTAAGTAGTATTATCTTAGTTCCCATAGGTGTCATATACATGTGTGAAAATTAATTGTCCTATTTTCAGTTGGTTATTAGGTTAAAAAAGAAATCAATGTACTGATTGATTCATTTTTCTCTCTGTTGATGAATCTTTTGACCGACATGGTTAGTCTTAAACAGATATTTGGTATCATGTAAAAATATCTTAAGGGAGAGGTCTGTATTGTCATTTCCAACCCAGCTATGTTATAAAGGTCTTGAAACATAAATGTTTGGTGTTACTTCTGAAATAATGAAATAGTGGTTTAGTTGCTTCTTAGTAGTAAGTTTAGCCATTTCCACTTGGCCTGTTAATTCTTTGAAATACTAGAGACCTTCTTCAAGCTTATAGGCTTCAGGGCAGAATTGAGACAGATGCATTATGTGACATTAAAGTGTAATTTATTTTTATTTTCAAAATGGAGATTGGCATGTTTAAAAGAATGAGGTGGCATTCTTAGTTCCTAATAAAAATAAATCTCTGTTGGTAGTGAGGGTTGCGGCACAGATAGGTCCCAACCCTGTCACTTCTGGGGAACAGCAGTGAAATTGTTTGTTCCTGACAGCAGACAGCCCCACTGCAGAGCACTGGTTTCATGTTACATTAAGTATTAGTGCTGTTCTTTCAGGAACTATTATGCTGTGACATCAAAGATTTTCTGACAGGGCAGTGGTAGGTTAGCACTGAAGTTGTCTGCTGAAATTTTAAAGAATGAAATTAAATATATATGATCAGACTTTAATATAAGAGATAGAGACAGAATTAGAATGGTTTAAAGAAAGTTGAAGAAATGATGAGTCTATAGGCTGGTATCTTTGTCTCTGCTTGTTCAAGCCAAATTTTATTACCTTTTATTTTTACAGAAAGTACAAGTGGCCATGATGTTAATGCTAGGATAGTTGATCATTTTCAGAAAGACTTTATAAATAAGGAAAAAATAGCCTTTTTTTGAAATAAAAATGGTTAGGTTGACCTGTAAAATATTTGGTATAAATGGATGTGTAGACAGTAATTGCAGTGGCCTGACTTGCTTCTTACTAATCCACTAATTAGTTAAAAGACTCAAACTACATATTCTATTAAAGTTACAGGAGTACAGTTAGATGGCAAGTAAAGAGATAAAAAGTCTTGCAACTAAAAAAGCTTAATATTTCATAGCAGTTGTATAAATATAGGTAACTTAAAAATTAATCAGATTACAGATTACAGTTGTCTTTTTTTTTTATTGGAGTATAATTGCTTTATAATATTGTGTTAGTTTCTGCTGTACAATGAAGTGAATCAGCTATATGTATACATCTATCCCCTCCCTCTTGGCCCTCCCTCCCACCCCACCCCCCCATCCCACCCATCTAAGTCATCACAGAGCACCGAGCTGAGCTCTCTGTGCTATACAGCAGGTCCCCACTAGCTATCTATTTTACACATGATAGTGTATTTATGTCAAACCTAATCTCCCAGTTCATCCCACCATCCCTTTCCCCCGCTGTGTCCACATGTCTGTTCTCTACATCTGTGTCTCTATTCCTGCCCTGCAAATAGGTCCATCTGTACCATTTTTCTAGATTTCACATATATGCGTTAATAGACGATATTTGTTTTTCTCTTTCTGACTTACTTCACTCTGTATGACAGACTCTAGGTCCATCCACATCTCTACAACAGTGTTGTTTTTTGAAAAGGTTAACTTTTGTTAAATGTTGCAAAATACTATTAGTAATTTTTGTTTGTATAGGCTTTCTATTTAAGAAAATTAAATTAAGCATTGCTGTAACTATAACATTACTATGATATTTTCATGAAATGATCTTGGTAATATGAAATGTCAGTTAATTATAAGCACAATTCAATGTCTGGGCATTTTAGATAATATAACATTTTTTTGAGATTATGCAAATAAGTTATATGTTCAAATGGATATGTCCACAGTATTGTAGTTTTCTTTTTGTTAAAGTAATAGTAAATAGGACATTTTTTCAATTATATTCAGATACAAGCTACTATACATAAAATAGATAAGCAACAAAGATTTACAGTATAACATAGGGAACTATATTCAATATCTTGTAATAATCTATAATGGAAAATAATCTGAAAAAATAACTGAATCACTTTGCTGTACACCTGAAACTAACACAATAGTGTAAATCAACTATATACTTCAATAAAAAATACCATGATACGTTTATTTTAAATAATATAATACTAATAGTGTCAGTTGAGAAGTAACTGGAACAAAAAGGGATTTCTTTATAGGTACTTGTGTCTTTGGTCATGTTTCAAGATAATTTCCATTCAGTTGAAAGTATTTTGTAATATAGTCATGAAAACAGTTATTTACAAAACTGAATTTACAGGTCTTTTCTCTGGCACGTATCTCACAATTTTATTCATACAGATTGAATTGCATCAGGAAATATTGCTACATCCTTTAAAAATCATTAAAACTGATTACTCTAAAATGAAATGGCCAAGGAGTTGTACTGTATTTCTCATACCATTTGTTGAAATTGAGACACTTGAAACTGTAGATCTGAAATGAATTTGATTATATAAAAATGCTTTCACCTTTTAAAAGTTTTTGTATTGTTTTTATTTTTGGTGTAACAAAATGCAGTGGTAATAAATCAAAAGAAGCAACAGGCCAAATATAAAAAAATGTTATGATATCTTCTCTGAGGACTCTGAAATCTTCTATTTCAGAAATATTTGAGTAGATTAAATGTTTTTCTTTTACAAATGTTATACTTTTATTTTATTATTTTTTTTTAAGTTTTGAAATATCATTTTTTTTTTTTAATCTTTATTGGAGTATAATTGCTTTACAATGTTGTGTTAGTTTCTGCTGTATAACAGAGTGAATCAGCTATACATATACATGTATCCCCATATCTCCTCCCTTTTGTGTCTCCGTCCTGAGCCCTCCCTATCCCACCCCTCTAGGTGGACACAAAACACCGAGCTGATCTCCCTGTGCTATGCGGCTGCTTCCCACTAGCTATCTATTTTACATTTGGTAGTGTATATATGTCCATGCCACTCTCTCACTTCGTCCCAGCTTACCCTTCCCCCTCCCCATATCCTCATGTCCATTCTCTACGTCTGCATCTTTATTCCTGTCCTGCCCCTAGGTTCTTCAGAACCATTTTTTTTTTTTAGATTCCATATATATGTGTTAGCATACAGTATTTGTTTTTCTCTTTCTGACTTACTTCACTCTGTATGACAGTCTCTAGGTCCATCCACCTCACTACAAATAATTCAATTTTGTTTCTTTTTATGGCTGAGTAATATTCCATTGTATATATGTGCCACATCTTCTTTATGCATTCATCTGTCGATGGACACTTAGGTTGCTTCCATGTCCTGGCTATTGTAAATAGTGCTGCAAAGAACATTGGGGTACATGACTCTTTTTGAATTATGGTTTTCTCAGGGTATATGCCCAGTAGTGGGATTGCTGGGTCGTATGGTAGTTCTATTTTTAGTTTTTTAAGGAACCTCTGACCGGTCCTTGGTCAGAATGGCCATCATCAAAAAATCTACAAACAATAAATGCTGGAGAGGGTGTGGAGAAAAGGGAACCCTCTTGCACTGCTGGTGGGATTGTAAATTGATACGGCCACTATGGAGAACGGTATGGAGGTTCCTTTAAAAAGTTATAATGTTAAATTAAAGTATTTGATAGGAAAAAAAGGGAGAATGTGGGATAGATATTTACTCATTTAAAAGCAGTAATCCTATATAAATATTTATAATATCAGTATTGTTTCAATCCTTTCACTTCTTCCAACCACAGGCATCCTAATTCAGAATGCTTTGAATTGCCATTCTACAAATAGGATATGTAGAGTTTAGCAATGTTGCCATTAGCTGGCTAAAAGCAACACCGGTGCGTTTGAAGATTTTCTAGTATACTTACTAACTGAAGGACTTTAAAGAATTTAGTCTTTTTCATCTGATAAGGAAAGTATGAGTACTTTAATTAATTTGAACTGTTTTGAAAAACTTTTAAAGTCTGGTTTGTCACACTGTCTGTAGAACAATTGATCAGCACTAGTGTTTCCAAGAGAGCTGATTATAGGTACAGTCAGCTCTTCACGAGGCTGCTGGATGAATGTTAAATAAAGGGGTTGTTTATTTATTTATTTTTGAAAATTTTGTGCAGTTAAATTAAAGGCTACTGGGAAATACATTTTGGAGAATTTGTTGTTATGGGAGACATAGTTCCCTTTTAAAATAAAAGTAATCTTCCATTTAAAAAAACCTAAACAATCAGAAATACATGCTAAATTCATCTCTATTGTTTGAGTTTAAATATGTGTTACATACTTTTTCAAATCAACAAATAATTTATTAAGTGCTGACTATGTGCCAGGCCTTATGGGGATAGGAAATAATTAGTGTGCATTTCTGAACTCATAGAACTTAATAGTTGTTAGGGCAATACAAGAGAATATATAATCAATTGCTAGAATGTGTGGTTAGACTGTATCTTCAAAGATCAGAAAGAATAAAATCAGCTACAAGAAATAAGGGTAGGCTTGAATAAGTAAACTTTTGGATTGAAGCTTAGAGGCCTTTCAGGACTTGGATTGGCATTGCAGAAGGGTGAACATCTTAGGGTGGGTGAATTTGCCTTTGTCTTTGCTGTGTTAACAAATTTATATTATTTGGGTACTTTTCTTTGAGCTTACATTAATTAGTTAAACTTATTAAAGGAAATACCTTTAGAATTCTTTCCCCAATAAAAATCCAGAAGCTTAGTTTCCTGCATAGGATATCTTTTTAACTAACGTAGTATCTTTGTTCCTCTTTTAATGAATAACAGCAAAAATGACTTGAAAGTTCCACCAGTAAACAGGTCATATAATTGAAGTGAATCCTCAAAATCAAGTTTTCAATTATATTTAGTAAATGAAAGGGAAGGGAAGATCTTCAAAGGCTGAAAGTTTGCAGAGAAGAAGGTTTTTGTCCTTTTTTAAAACTATCTTTGCCTTCCTGCTGCAGATGTAACACATTTCATACATTGTATTAAGTCTGTTTCAAATCTGCACATAAAAAGAATCTAATAATTATGTTTTGTAGTTCTTGGCCAATATTTACAGTTCTCTGGACTAGGGATTTTTACTACTATTCAATACCCTAATTTATGTTTTATAGCATTATAAATATATATCTGGTAAATGCCAAGATACCCAAAAGTTAACCGTTCATCTTAAAGTTAAAACATTAAAAAGTTAAATAACTGAGGTGTGAGTTAAAAGCTCAAAATTAGCTTCAGTTTTAGTTATTTTTATTTAATTAACCATGATTTCTTTTTACCTAAAGCAAAAGAAAACATTGAAACCAAAGACTACTCTGAAGATCATACAGTGTAAGAGAAACAAGATTATTTCAAGTAAATAGTCTCATTTATATCCGATGGTACATTGCTATATCCAAGAAACAAAATTTATCATTCTTACATTTAAAATAATTTTTCAACACATAACTAGATGAATATTTTAAAATAATTTTTTGGTTGGTATTTGATTTTCTTTGCCTTTGCAATGGGCACCAGTGTATAAAGTGAATTCTGACCATTTTACTACACTGCTCTTCCGTTTTGTTGAATTTTGAGGTATACTTTTTCAAAAAAGCACAAGATACATTTATTTATTTAAAAATTGAAGTGACTTAAATTAATTTTAATTTCAGATTTTTGGAGAATTTCACAAGAGTCTTCAAAAACTGCAGTCAGCTTGGCAAGTTAAAAAAATGTCAACAATCAAATATCCGGGTTTGGGGTTTATTGGTGTAACGAATCCGAACTCAAGATGCAGAATTTGATAATGTCCTTCGACCTCTATGATGCTGACATGCGGATCCACATTGCACTTATTAATTTGTTTCTTATGTCATTCACTTAAATTTATCAAGCATATACACTGTACCAGGCACCAAAGATACAAAGATGAAATGGTTACTGCCCTCGATAAACTCACAATTGGGTGATGAGAGGGAAGATTGAGAATGAAAGAAAGTAGAGATAAAAAGATACGTTGGGAGAGTGAAGGTAGGCAGTGTAAAAGACGTCAAAAATATTTTCAGATTCTATAGTGTGATGATTGTTTTGGAGTAATGGGCAGAGGGCTGTGGCAGCACATAAGAGGGAATATTAATTTTGACTGAATAAAGGGTTCTCAGCTACTATTTTTTATGCATACAATTTGAAAGTTTTATTGTTCACCCCATTGCCTTAAGGTCAGCTCAATATGTTCTTATTTTCACATTTAGAAAATTATGGAGGTAGCATTTGCAAAAGTTACCCATTTTAAAGTGAGCAGTTCAGTGACATTTAGTACATTTACAATGTTGTGCCATACCTATCTAGTTCCAAAACATTTTCATCACCCCAGAATGAAACCCCATGCCTATTAAGCAGTTATTCTCCATTTCTCCCGCTCCCTAGCACCTGGCAACCACCAGTCTTCTTTCTGTCTCTATGGGTTTATCTTTTCTTGATATCTCATATAAAAGGAATCATACAGTATATAACCTTTTGTGACTGGCTTTTTTCACTTAGCGTAATGTTTTCTAGGCTCATTTATGTTGTAGCATGCATTAGTACTTTATTCCTTTTTATGACTGAATAATATTCCACTGTGTATAAACCACATTTTGCTTATCCATTCATCCATTGATGGATATTTGGGTTGTTTCCACTTTTTGACTGTTTCGAATAGTGCTTCTATGAACATGTGTGTACAAATATTTGTCTGAGTACTTGTTTTCAATTCTTTTGGATCTATACCTAGGAATGGAATTGCTGGGTCATATGGTAATTCCATGTTTAACTTTTTGAGGAACTGCCATACAGTTTTCCAAAATAGCTTCACTATTTTACATTCCCACTAACAATGTATCAAGCTTCCAATTTTTTCACATCCTTGCCAAGAGTTGTTATTTTCCATTAAGAAAAATGATAGCCAACCTAGTGAAGTTGTCAGATACTATTTAGATGCCTATTTCTTGAAGTCAGAACTAGGGATCTGTGGAAACCGTAGGGAAGCAATGGGTTTGGTTGAACTCCCAGTTAACTGAGGTACAACAGGCTTCACTGAATCTATTTCTTCTTCCTCAGCAGGAATTATCCTGAGCTTCCTAGAGATACCTTTAGGCTAATCAAACCTCAGTACTTCTTAGTGTTGTTCATTCCCCACAATCTGTTATCAACAGAGCAGGATCCTAACTCCCCCAGGACAGATGAAGTTAAGTATTTTAGAGGCTGGTGACCATGTTTTTGGATCCTCACAGGGATTACTTTGAGATGAGCCTCTTTTAAAGAGGTGTTGCTCATATTTCAGAAGACTCTTGAAGACTTCTGATGTAGCACCTTAGGTAGCTGTTAGTAAACTAAAGAGCTGGTGCCTTAAATAAGAAGTGCTAAACTTCTTGATCTTCCCAGAAATGGAAGTCTCCAAAACAGAAATTTTAAAACACAAGAATATAGAAGCACATATTCTGTTAGCCTTTAGAGGAATGACATCATTATGTAGCTTTTGGAAAACTCTACTGTACACTTGCAAGAGAATGAGAGTGAAAAAGACAAATAACATGTTATTATCCTTATTAAAATGATTTTGACCTTGCAGATCTCTGAAAGGGTCTAGGGGACCCTCATAGGTCCATGACCATACTTTGAGAACTGCTGCCCTAAATTACAGTCTATCCAGGGACCTCAAATATTAATGTTGACGATATCAATTTTAAAGTAGTTTTTATTAAACACCTATTGTCTTAATCAGGCACTGATCTAACTGCTGGGGATATAGCAGTGTAGGAGATGGACAAAGTCTCTGCCCTCATGAGTTTTGAGCTCTTCTAGTCAGTTGATCTGGCAACTGAATGAAGTCATGAGTTTTCTATTTGCCTAAGCTAAGTCCTTACATTCATATCTCAGGATTTGTCAGGGCATGTATGGGGCTGTTTATTTACAGCAGGTGAGGCAGTACAGCTGCAGTTGTTGACAGGAGTTCAGACTAGTGGGCAGACTGTGGTGCCCAAAGTGAGTGGATAGCAATACTTAGTTGCAGCCCAGACAGCACGATTTTTGATTTCGCTGTTTTTAAGACACCGGTCTCTTCTCTTCCCTTCCCCCCACCCTTCCTTCCTTCCCTCTTTCCTTCCTTCCTTCCACTGTAAGTTGTACGTAGGCTATTTCCTCAGATCTCCTCTCCAATTTTACCACTCTCTTACCCTGGCAAAGTTATAGCCTCATGCTTCTTTATTATATGTAGAATAAAGAATATATATATAATATATATAGAATAATATGTATTATACATAGAATAAAGACTACATGTAGGGACTTCCCTGGTGGTGCAGTGGTTGAGAGTCCGCCTGCCAATGCAGGGGACACGGGTTCGAGCCCTGGTCCGGGAAGATCCCATGTGCTGTGGAGCAACTAATCCCGTGTGCCACAACTACTGAGCCTGCACTCTAGAGCCCGGGAGCCACAACTACTGAGCCCACGTGCCACAACTACTGAAGCCCGCGTGCCTAGGGCCCGTGCTCCCCAACAAGAGAAGCCACTGCAATGAGAAGCCCGTGCACCACAGCGAAGAGTAGCCCCTGCTCGCCGCAACTAGAGAAAGCCCACACGTAGCAACGAAGACCCAAGGCAGCCAAAAATAAATAAATTAAAAATAAATTAAAAAAAAAGAATACATGTATAATATACGTAGAATAAACATATAGAGAATACATACATATGTGTAATACCAAGCATCTGCTTTGTTTCAGGCACAGTGCTAGGTACTAGCAATAACACTGGCAATTGCATTTGAAAACCTCTGGTCTTAGAGCAAGAGTTGAAATATTTTATAGTGTCATGGCTTAAAGAGGTCACTCTAAGGCATGCACTGTAGAGCCTGCATATCCCTAACTATTCTAGTTTCCAGTTTTAACAGGTTTTAACAGTTCCTTTGTGTGAATTCACCAAAGCTTTGGAAACTTCCCTATCCCATCTCCCACCCTCAGCATTTAAATCATATAAGTGGACTTCCTCTGCATTTTCTTGAGCCATTGCTGTCAAGGGTAGTCTGATATTAGGCATCAAAATATGCTAACTATGGCTGTAGTCTGAATCTTGTTTTCCTGGCAAAAAAGGGAAATAAACCCAAACTTCAAACTTTTGCTTTAATTAAAATAAGCTTTATAGACATGCATTTTAATGGTGCACTGATAGCCTAGGAAAATCAGGAGTTCAAAAATAAATATTGCCAGCATTCCTTAGGCTCAAGTAATAGCAACAAATATTGTGAAAATTACAGTTTAGAAAAGATGATAGTACAATACAATTAGTAAGGCATGAAAGGCAGTAGCAAGTAAACTGAGAGGTAGGGGTAAAGTGATTTTATTTATTTAAAAGGTGGAAAGCTGCATTTTTGTGTTTTGATTTTGCTATTTTAAAGATCTGTGTCTCACTTGCTACAATCACAAATTCCAACTGTGAATAATGGAAACTATTGAATGGGTGTATTGACTGCTCTTTTCAGTCTGTAACACACCTTCCTTGTTGGCACCAAAGAGCAATGAATGAGGCATTTTATTAAAACTGAGGCTCGTGGTTCTAATCAAAGGTCACTGGTTGGCTCTCACTTTTCAGTTTCAGATTTGTCTGTTTGATCAGGGGGCAGCAACGAAATTACTATGACAAAGACTTTGTACTAGGCTGTATCTGTCTGTTGAAACTTGAAAGTCTTTGGAACCGTGACGCTGACAGCATGTGAACACTGCAGGAATGTGCAAGCTGTGTAAGGTCTTAAAGAAACTTTTAAGTATCATCTTCCTTTTGTGTTGTTTGAAAGAGTTTCAGATACTATTAGGGTACTAGTGAAAAGGTGTTTTATTGATTAAAGAAGATTTTTTTTCTAGCAAATATGCATTAAGACAGTCTTCCTATTTTTCTGCTCAGTCCCTGCTTTATACAGCAAGTTCATTAACATGTAGATGTGCGGTGACTGAAGTCAGACTGCTTTTTACAGTGGAGTTGTCTTGATATAATGAGCTCCTCTTTAATGTTCAAAAAATTGTTGTTACTTTCTAAAAGGGGTTGTTTGTGAATTTCATTAAATTTAATCTCTTCAAACAATTTCAGCATTGTTCAGTTTACTACAATTAAAATGCGTTCTGATGCTAAAAAATCACTTTTTACAGATGTATCACAAATGTAAGCACTGTGAGAGGGGGTTTGTTTTTTACTTTGAAAGAAAAGCTGCTATTTAGCTGAGAATTCTCATTTTTTTAATTGGTGCTCCATATGGAAAATCAGAAGAGGGTACACTTACTGTATTGCTAAGCAGGCTAGTTTGCTTCTGAGGATTAGGTTTCACAACTAGTTCATTCAATCCCTGGACTAAAGCATTGGTCTAATCATAGTTGAAAAACAGGAGCCTTAACCTTGCCTTCTCAGTCTACTAGAGTACAACCCCTTCATCTTTAGAATGCTGCAAGTCTTGAGAAAGAACAGATATAATGAAGTTAGGTTTCTGCTTTGGACAAAAGTTCTCAAAGGGGCATATCAGAAACCTGACTAAATTCTCAGTTGCAAACCAGCAATTGTAGTTCATAGTGAATAGCTTCATTCTGTGTAAATTATCCTTTCCACTTGGGCAAGCATAACTTCCCCCTAGTCAGTAGGACTATGATATGGTATGAGAGCAATCCTTGGCATTTCTTGAACATTGGGCACAGAAAGAGGTAGAATGTCTTTCTAGAGAGTATTTAGCAGTTGGAAGGTTTAAAAATTCCCAGGTAGTCACAAGGAGATTTTTCAGGTGAATCCCAGGAAGGTTGGCTTGTGAAGGCAGGAGGTTAGGAAGCTGAGAATAAATTATTTGATTTCTTAAAGTTTTGGCCAGCCAGCAGTTTATAGAGCCATATGAGTCTTACTATGAACAGTGCTCAGGAAGGTGTTCTTCCAGGATGTTTCTTCTTGCTTTAGTTTTTAGCGGTCATTAACATAATGACAAAACATCTAGTGAAGTCAGGAATATACTCAGAGATTCTTGATAGTTGGCATTGCATAGATAAAATATTTTAGATGATTGGCTAATTTTTGAAATTGTGTTTTGACTTCTTGAGGACAGAGCCAGCATCTGAACATTAACAGGGGTCTTTAGTAGACTGAGATAATCACATCACTAAGTGGGCCTTTATAAGTCATTATGATGTAGCTACATAACAAAAGGGCTTAATCAGATATCTTTATTATCCAAAAGATAAGAAGACACTGTCATCTGAAAAAGGCACAATTCTTGTGTTGTATAAGGCATGAAATACTTCCATAGCCTTGTAGGTGCTAATAATGATGATAACAGTATACTGTTATTATCATATATAATGATAATAAATGATAATGTTGCTAATATTATCATTTATAATTATAAAGGTAATATTTTCAGATGACAAATAAGGATTATTTTCCAGTATATAAAGAGAAATTGGGACGGAAAGATGACATTTTATGAAAATTATAGTTAAATTTACTAGTTGTCATCAGTGTATTTAACAAGACTAACTGGAAACACTACATCCTGAGAATGTCATCAGAAGTTCTGGGATTCTGAAGCTTGGAAGACATATAATTGACATTGAAAAAGGAAAATTATGTGTGGCAATCATTTTATGGTATATAAGAATAATGAAAATGGAGAATAAAGTCAGAAATTCCTGGTCCCATAAGCACTCACAGTAGAGGCCTATGAATTTGTTTATCTACAGAATAAAATTTGTAAGCATTCTATATTTTATTAACTTCCCGTGCTTTTTATTATATGCAAAAGGCAATCAAACAAAGTGCACAACAATAATGTTTAAATATTAGCAGCAATTTGAATGAAAGTAAATTTATGATCAGGATAAAATGTTATTTGCTGAAAGCAAAGCCATATTACATGACTGGATACTGGATACTTTAATCTGAAATGTTAAATATTTGAATCAACATAGAAAATGTTGGAGATGCTTATCCTTGATTAATAACTAATGTTTTTATGATCACTTTTGCGTGTGATTCTGTGGTTATATTTGAACTATACCTTTAAAGAGGATGGCATAGTTACCCTTTGTTTTTGAATATTTGGGCCAAGAGAAGTAGTTGAAGTACTTTCATTTTTATGGGAGGAAATGTAAAAAAAATGATGTACTCTGAGAAAAAAATGAGTTAGAGCAGCATTGCAGGGAGTTTTTAGAATATCTGACCATTTAGTATATTTTTCAGCCATAGTTCCATTTATTTCAGTCAGGTTTAACCAATGGCGGGAGAGTGTTGCTGATTTGAGGACGGGTAATTTCAGTGCTTTTGACGTGCTTCTTTTCTCATTTTTAGGCTATGACTGTAAGGAATCTCTGATAATTATGACTGAGTAATATCCTCAGCGATGCTGGCGATTTGAACTTATTACTAAACAATCTGTTTCCAGTGATGATTATGTATTCATTTAACGACCTTTTGTTAGACGCTTGAGGTATAAGATACTGTAGAATATAATTAAGAGCTGTGATATTCTTTTTTTTTTGAATTTTTGAATTTTATTTATTTATTTTTACAGCAGGTTCTTATTAGTTATCTATTTTATACATATTAGTGTATACATGTCAATCCCAATCTCCCAATTCACCCCACAACCCCCCCACCCCCCCCACTTTCCCCCCTTGGTGTCCATACGTTTGTTCTCTACATCTGTGTCTCAATTTCTGCCCTGCAAACCAGTTCATCTATACCATTTTTCTAGGTTCCACATATATGCGTTAATATAAGATATTTGTTTTTCTCTTTATGACTTACTTCACTCTGTATGACAGTCTCTAGATGGATATCTACAAATAACATCTCTACAAATGACTCAATTTCGTTCCTTTTAATGGCTGAGTAATATTCCATTGTATATATGTACCCCAACTTCTTTATCCATAGGTCTGTCGATGGGCATTTAGGTTGTTTCCATGTCCTGGCTATTGTAAATAGTGCTGCAGTGAACACTGGGGTGCATGTGTCTTTTTGAATTATGGTTTTCTCTGGGTATATGCCCAGTAGTGGGATTGCTGGGTCATAAGGTAATTCTATTTTTAGTTTTTTAAGGAACCTCCATACTGTTCTCCATAGTGGCTGTATCAATTTACATTCCCACCAACAGTGCAAGAGGGTTCCCTTTTCTCCACACCCTCTCCAGCATTTGTTGTTTGTAGATTTTCTGATGATGCCCATTCTGACTGGTGTGAGGTGATACCTCATTGTAGTTTTGATTTGCATTTCTCTGATAATTAGTGATGTTGAGCATCTTTTCATGTGCTTCGTGGCTGTCTGTATGTCTTCTTTGGAGAAATGTCTATTTAGGTCTTCTGCCCATTTTTGGATTGGGGTGTTTGTTTCTTTAATATTGAGCTGCATGAGCTGTTTATATATTTTGGAGATTAATCCTTTGTCCATTGATTCGTTTGCGAATATTTTCTCCCATTCTGAGGGTCGTCTTTTCATCTTGTTTGTAGTTTCCTTTGCTGTGCAAAAGTTTTAAGTTTCATTAGGTCCCATTTGTTTATTTTTGTTTTTATTTCCATTACTCAAGGAGGTGGATCAAAAAAGATCTTGCTGTGATTTATGGCAATGTGTGTTCTTCCTATGTTTTCCTGTAAGAGTTTTATAGTGTCTGGTCTTACATTTAGGTCTCTAATCCATTTTGAGTTTATTTTTGTGTATGGTGTTAGGGAGTGTTCTAATTTCATTCTTTTACATGTAGCTGTCCAGTTTTCCAAGCACCACTTATTGAAGAGACTGTCTTTTCTCCATTGTATATCCTTGCCTCCTTTGTCATAAATTAGTTGGCCATAGGTGTGTGGGTTTATCTCTGGGCTTTCTATCCTGTTCCATTGATCTATATTTCTGTCTTTGTGCCAGTACCATATTGTCTTGATTACTGTAGCTTTGTAGTATAGTCTGAAGTCAGGGAGTCTGATTCCTCCAGCTCTGCTATTTTTCCCTCAAGACTGCTTTGGCTATTTGGGGTCTTTTGTGTCTCCATACAAATTTTAAGATTTTTGGTTCTAGTTCTGTAAGAAATGCCATTGGTAATTTGATAGGGATTGCATCGAATCTGTAGATTGCTTTGGGTAGTATAGTCATTTTCACAATATTGATTCTTGCAATCCAAGAACATGGTATATCTCTCCATCTGTTTGTATCATCTTTAATTTCTTTCATCAGTGTCTTATATTTTTCTGCATACAGGTCTTTTGTCTCCCTAGGTAGGTTTATTCCTAGGTATTTTATTCTTTTTGTTGCAATGGTCAATGGGAGTGTTTCCTTAATTTCTCTTTCAGATCTTTCGGTGTTAGTGTATAGGAATGCAAGAGATTTCTGTGCATTAATTTTGTATCCTGCAACTTTACCAAATTCATTGATTAGCTCTAGTAGTTTTGTGGTGGCATCTTTAGGATTCTCTATGTATAGTATCATGTCATCTGCAAACAGTGACAGTTTTACTTCTTCTTTTCCAATTTGTATTCCTTTTATTTCTTTTTCTTCTCTGATTGCTGTGCCTAAGACTTCCAAAACTATGTTGAATAATAGTGGCGAGATTGGACATCCTTGTCTCGTTCCTGATCTTAGAGGAGATGCTTTCAGTTTTTCACCACTGAGAATGATGTTTGCTGTGGGTTTGTCGTATATATGGCCTTTATTACTTTGAGGTAGTTTCCCTCTATGCCCACTTTCTGGAGAGTTTTTATCATAAATGGGTGCTGAATTTTGTCAGAAGCTTTTTCTGCATCTATTGAGATGATCATATGGTTTTTATTCTTCAATTTGTTAATATGGTGTATCACATTGATTGATTTGTGTATATTGAAGAATCCTTGCATCCCTGGGATAAATCCCACTTGATCATGGTGTATGATCCTTTTAATGTGTTGTTGGATTCTGTTTGCTAGTATTTTGTTGAGGATTTTTGCATCTATATTTATCAGTGATATTGGTGTGTAATTTTCTTTTTTTGTGGTATCTTTGTCTGGTTTTGGTATCAGGGTGATGGTGGCCTCATAGAATGAGTTTGAGAGTGTTCCTTCCTCTGCAATTTTTTGGAAGAGTTTGAGAAGGATGGGTGTTAGCTCTTCTCTAAATGTTTGATAGAATTCACCTGTGAAGCCATCTGGTCCTGAACTTTTGTTTGTTGGAAGATTTTTAATCACAGTTTCAATTTCATTACTTGTGATTGGTCTGTTCATATTTTCTGTTTCTTCCTGATTCAGTCTTGGAAGGTTATACCTTTCTAAGAATTTGTCCATTTTTTCCAGGTTGTCCATTTTATTGGTATAGAGTTGCTTGTAGTAGTCTCTTAGTATGCTTTGTATTTCTGTGGTGTCTGTTGTAACTATTCCTTTTTCATTTGTAATTTTATTGATTTGAGTCCTCTCCCTCTTTTTCTTGATGAGTCTGGCTAATGGTTTATCTATTTTTTTTATCTCCTCAAAGAACCAGCTTTTAGTTTTATTGATCTTTTCTATTGTTTTCTTTGTTTCTATTTAATTTATTTCTGCTCTGATCTTTATGATTTCTTTCCTTCTGCTAACTTTGGGTTTTGTTTGTTCTTCTGTCTCTAGTTCCTTTAGGTGTAAGGTTAGATTGTTTATTTGAGATTTTTCTTGTTTCTTGAGGTAGGCTTGTATAGTTATAAACTTCTCTCTTAGAACTGCTTTTGCTGCATCCCATAGGTTTTGGATCGTCGTGTTTTCATTGTCATTTGTCTCTAGGTATTTTTTGATTTCCTCTTTGATTTCTTCAGTGATCTCTTGGTTATTTACTAACGTATTTTTTAGCCTTCATGTGCTCGTGTTTTTTACGGTTTTTTTCCCTGTAATTGATTTCTAATATCATAACGTTGTGGTCAGAAAAGACGCTTGATGTGATTTCAATTTTCTTAAATTTACTGAGGCTTGATTTGTGACCCAAGATGTGATCTATCCTGGAGAATGTTCTGTGCTCACTTGAGAAGAAAGTGTAATCTGCTGTTTTTGGATGGAATGTCCTATAAATATCAATTAAATCTATCTAGTCTGTTGTGTCATTTAGAGCTTGTGTTTCCTTATTGATTTTCTGTCTGGATAATCTGTCCATTGGTGTAAGTGAGGTGTTAAAGTCCCCCACAATTATTGTGTTACTGTTGATTTCCTCTTTTAAAGCTGTTAGCAGTTGCCTTATGTATTGAAGTGCTCCTATGTTGGGTGCATATATTTATAATTGTTATATCTTCTTATTGGATTGATCCCTTGATCATTATGTAGTGTCCTTCCTTGTCTCTTGTAACATTCTTTATTTTAAATCTATTTTATCTGACATGAGTATTGCCACTCCAGCTTCTTTTGATTTCCATTTGCATGGAATATCTTTTTCCATCCCCTCATTTTCAGTATGTATGTGTCCCTAGGTCTGAAGTGGGTACCTTGTAGACAGCATATATATATGGGTCTTGTTTTTGTATCCATTCAGCAAGCCTGTGTCTTTTGGTTGGAGCATTTAATCCATTCACGTTTAAGGTAATTATCAATATGTATGTTCCTATGACCATTTTCTGAATTGTTTTGGGTTTGTTTTTGTAAGTCCTTTTCTTCTCTTGTGTTTCCCACTTAAAGAAGTTCCTTTAGCATTTGTTGTAGAGCTGGTTTGGTGGTGCTGAATTTTCTTAGCTTTTGCTTGTCTGTAAAGCTTTTGATTTCTCCATTGAATCTGAATGAGATCCTTGCTGGGTAGAGTAATCTTGGTTGTAGGTTCTTCCCTTTCATCACTTTAAGTATATCATGCCACTCCCTTCTGGCTTGTAGAGTTTCTGCTGAGAAATCAGCTGTTAACCTTATGGGAGTTCCCTTGTATGTTATTTGTCGTTTTTCCTTTGCTGCTTTCAATAACTTTTCTTTGTCTTTAATTTTTGCCAATTAGATTACTATGTGTCTCGGCGTGTTTCTCCTTGGGTTTATCCTGTATGGGACTCTCTGCGCTTCCTGGACTTGGGTGGCTGTTTCCTTTCCCATGTAAGGGAAGTTTTCTACTATAATCTCTTCAAATATTTTCTCAAGTCCTTTCTGTCTCTCTTCTCCTTCTGGGACCCCTATAATGCGAATGTTGTTGCATTTAATGTTGTCCCAGAGGTCTCTTAGGCTGTCTTCATTTCTTTTCATTCTTTTTTCTTTATTCTCTTCCGTGGCAGTGAATTCCAGCATTCTGTCTTCCAGGGCTCTTATTCGTTCTTCTGCCTCAGTTACTCTGCTATTGATTCCTTCTAGTGTATTTTTCATTTCAGTTATTTTATTGTTCATCTCTGTTTGTTTGTTCTTTAATTCTTCTAGGTGTTTGTTCTTTCATTCTTCTAGGTCTTTGTTAAACATTTCTTGCATCTTCTCAATCTTTGCCTCCATTCTTTTTCCAAGGTCCTGGATCATCTTCACTATCATTATTCTGAATTCTTTTTCTGGAAGGTTTCCTATCTCCACTTCATTTAGTTGTTTTTCTGGGTTTTTATCTTGTTCCTTCATCTGCTACATAGCCCTCTGCCTTTTCACCTTGTCTATCTTTCTGTGAATGTGGTTTTTGTTCCACAGGCTGCAGGATTGCAGTTCTTCTTGCTTCTGCTGTCTGCCCTCTGGTGGATGAGGCTATCTAAGAGGCTTGTGCAAGTTTCCTGATGGGAGGGACTGGTGGTTGGTAGAGCTGGGTGTTGCTCTGGTGGGCAGAGCTCAGTAAAACTTTAATCCACTTGTCTACTGATGGGTGGGGCTGGGTTCCCTCCCTGTTGGTTGTTTGGCCCGCGGCAACCCAACACTGGAGCCTACCCGGCTCTTTGGTGGGGCTAATGGTGGACTCTGGGAGGGCTCATGCCAAGGACTACTTCCCAGAACTTCTGCTGCCAGTGTCCTTGTCCTCAAGATGAGCCACAACCACCCCCTGCCTCTGCAGGAGACCCTCCAACACTAGCAGGTAGGTCTGGTTCAGTCTCTCCTGGGGTCACTGCTCCTTCCCCTGGGTCCTGATGCACACACTACTTTGTGTGTGCCCTCTAAGAGTGCAGTCTTTGTTTCCCCCAGTCCTGTTGAAGTCCTGCAATCAAGTCCCACTAGCCTTCAAAGTCTGATTCTCTAGGAATTCCTCCTCCCGTTGCTGGACTCCCAGGTTGGGAAGCCTGACCTGGGGCTCAGAACCTTCACTCCAGTGGGTGGACTTCTGTGGTATAAGTGTTCTCCAGTTTGTGAGTCACCCACCCAGCAGTTATGGGATTTGATTTTATTGTGATTGTGCCCCTCCTACCATCTCATTGTGGCTTCTCCTTTGTCTTTGGATGTGGGGTATCTTTTTTGGTGAGTTCCAGTGTCTTCCTGTAGATGCTTGTTCAGCAGTTAGTTGTGATTCCGGTGCTCTTGCAAGAGGGAGTGAGCGCACGTCCTTCTACTCTGCCATCTTGAACCAATCTCAAGAGCTGTGATATTCTTTAGTGTACGTTCTCATTTTGAATCAAACATAATAAAGTTTTGATTCATTTTCTTTTACATAAAAAGTATAAATATCAAAAACCTGGAAGTAAAAAAAAACCCAAAAACCTGGAAGTAGTATGTCAGTTTTTTCTGATTAAGATATCGAGATCAGAATCTTGAGAAGGAAACATGTATATTAAAAAGCCCATCTGGATATAGAATTACCAAAACATATTACTGAATTATTGGTAAATATAAATTTTTAAATCATTTTACTTAGCTAGTCAAGAGCACTTGGTGGAAGGCACTTCTATTTATTAATATGTTCATCGTATCTCTACTTTTAAAAGTGATTTAACTTTCCGGTGTGTGAAATTCTTCTGGTAAAATTTTTTATATGTTTAAGACTTTATATGTAATAATAAGGACAATATATTTTATTTAAGAAAAACATCTAAATGCTTAAATTACTCATCATACCTGAGCAAAAATAATTTAAGAAAAGAAATAATTATAGTTATCTTGGTTGATGATCAGCTAATTAGTGGTAATTTAAATTCAATAAGTGTACACAGTGAAAGATTTAATGAGTTTTCATAGCATTGTCAACTTTTTAATGTATAAGTTAAAAAAATTATTTTCCTTTGAAGATTGTTGTATTTTTAAAGTGTTATTGATACCACAGATTCTATTTGATTGTTTGTTTATTTATATATTTATTTTTGGTTGTGAATTTTGCAGATTACCCTGCTGGCTAGTATGTGATTGAGATTGAGATGTTTTCCATTTTTATATATTTCCATGTGAAACATTCAGAGAAGTAATCCTCCACATCTTTTAAGCAGTCAATGACCTTATCTTTTGCCAAAATCAAATGACATTCAATACTGATACTATGGAGAGAGGAATCAAAATAGACACCTAATTATAATTACTTTTTCCCCATCATTATATCACTACGTGCAGAACAACTGATTTTTAAGAAATCACACAACTGCTGAATTTTGGCAGGTACAAAAGGTTTTTCTCATTGCTTCTCTCACCCTCCCCCTTCCTGCTTTCATCACATGTACGTTTACTGGGACAGTTCAGACTGACCTCTTTCTTGAAAGATTTAGTTTGAATTTTAATAGTTTATAGGAAGTAGAAGTGTAAAGGAAGGTTAATATGTTTATGATTGCTTCATATTTTCAGAAATCCTTTATGGTACAGTTCAGTTTTTAAGAGTGTAAGGATAGTTTTGGGTAATCTTGTGGAAATGACTATAAAGCCTTGGACCAAATACTATACAGCTAGCTTCCAGAGTTACTGCTTTTGCAACAAAATCCAACTGTGAGCAATATAAAGGCAGAGACTACACTTCTTAACTTTTCTAACCTAGTACATAGTATTGTGCCTGGTGCATAGTAGATATTCAATAGTTGCTGAAAGAGCAAAGGAAGATAGGATGTGAAGGAAGGAGGAAGGAGAAAAAAACATAGGTTGATTGGACAAAGTGTTAAATCCCATGTTACCCTGTTGTGTGTGTGTGTGTATGTGTTTGGCTGATGCATTGCTCTCCCAGACCAAAAACTAACAGGGCATGAACATGGTATAATTTACACTGAACATGAACATGGTATAATTTTGAGAATCCTGTCATTGCAGGGGTTTAAGTACTTTTATTTGCTGTTAGTTCACAGTGGCTCAATCCTTTTTTTCCTGTTCATTTTTGTTGGATAGTATTGGGAATAATATAAGTAGGGTTGCATATGACATTTCAAGGAAAGCTTTGATGATGACTATCATTATATTTCTTGTCTCTTCTCTTAAAACTGCAGATCCCTGTGACAAATTCTCCTTTTGAATGGGCTGAATACCACCTCACAATAGGGGCTACCACTTCGTGTTCAGTCTTGTTCACCACACTAAGACACTTCAAATACTCTGTAACATGTATATGATATTTAAGAGTCAAAAATACCTGCTAGGTAGCCAGTTGACATAAAGTGGTTTATTACTCATCTTTTAGATAAGATCCTTGATGAAATGGTGTTAGAACTTAGGACAGGTAAAGGACCTGAATAATAGAGTCCATGCTTTTGTTGTAAGTCAGCAATGAAACACGTCTATCCTGTCTTTATGAATTTGTTGTCATTTTATTTACCGTTAATTTTATCCTGGCTCTCTTCTGAGTCAGAGGCACCAGTCTACATTAGATGGCCCTAGGATCAATGCCACTTTAAAGATATGGTCTCCATTGGGAGATGTGGATACTGGATTGTAGCCACTTACACACTTCTGTATTAAAATGTTATCATTTCAAGTGTCTTCCTTTTACAGGTAGTTTCGTTAATAAAAGGAAAGTTATTAGTTAGAGAAAGAATGTATTTTTGAAGATGATAAATTCCTAGGTTTAAAGCATAGATTTTTAATCCTTTTGTTGACACCACTGTTTAATAATTGTTATTTTTATTATGAAATATAATAGTCATTGTGTAAAATGATCCCCATGTTCATACAGTGTTATTTCTCAAATAATTACATATCAAATATTTTTTATTCCCTTCTAGATAGGTATTATACAATGCCATACTAATTTTCCAGTTCTCCAATTTTGTCATAGTTCTATGATGTTTACCAAATCAACCTAACTTAAGAGTGTCAGCCCAGAGTAGGCTATAATTGTTTATGGCACAGAGGATCTCATTCTAACATTTTAGGTCTTAATTTATAACTTCTAGGAATGTTATATAAAGCTTTAAAAAAAACCCTTTGGTTTCCTGAGAGACCTGAACCTCACTCTTCTGTAACTCCCAATTTGGGCAATATAAAGTACATATTTCTTTATAAAATGCATGGATAGCAACAGCTTGTTACTAAATGTTTAGAAAAATTACTTTCATTTGTGGAAGGCTCTAATTATTGTTGTGTGAAATAAATGTTTTCCTCAATCTTATTCATTTGACTGGACTAGTAAACTCTTAAGTATGAATAGATAAAAACAAAACTTCCATACTAATTCATAGAGTGAGATATATTTTGATTGCATGCCTTTTTTGGGGAGATGGGGCAGTAAATAAGCTGATCTTTGTAAATTACATAAATCTCACTTTTGGGCTGGAGAATTTTCATCCCACATTTAGGTTTTTACAGTGAATTTTATTTGTAAAATGTCAGCTATAAACATGTATTTTCCTGTTTTTATTTTACCTCAGTGGATTTTTATGATTAACAAATTTTTTAAAGCATAACCTCTGTTTTACTTTATAATTTGTCAAAAGTACTAATTTATTTTGGGATCATGTATATTAAAGTTTAAGGTATTAGAGAAAATTTTAGGTGTTACTACAGTGATGTTTCTCTATATGTAATATTCGTGTGTCAATGAAATAATGCAAAATTGGGAAAATAGAAGCTATAGCTTATAGGTGTGTAAGAAAAATGTGCAATACACATTTGATTAAAATGGTCTAGAATATTTATAGAAAACACTTTGAATTGTTAACTAAGAAATGCATAAAACATATTCTATTTGATCAGGTTTGTTTTTGAATAAATTTCTCATGTTAAAATTATTTTTGTGTTACTGCTTTACGTTTAACCCCTTATTTGTAAATATTATGGAATATATGCCAAATAGGAGAGTGTTGCATTGTATGAGTCTGTTTTTAAAGTGGGTTACTTGTAAATGGCACATAGTTGGGTCTTGGTTTTTATTCAGTCTGAAAATCTTTGCCTTTTATTTAGAGTGCCTAGACTATTTATATTTAATGTAGTTATCTATATGGTTGGGTTTAATTTACCATCTTTTTTTAAAAAATATGTTCCATTTATAGACTATTTAAAAAATGATTCCATTTTATCTCCACTGTCCTCCAATTAGCTTTTATAGTTTTAGGTTATATATTTAGATCTATATTAAGATCATTCAGCTTTATTTTTATGTATGGTATGATAGTGTGAGGTAAGATTTGAGTTTCAGTTTTTTTCTTTGCATGTGGCGCTCCAACTGTTCGCAACTATCTTTTGAAGAAATTACAAATTGTGAAAATTTTTTGTTTAAGTTCTCCATATAGTTACTTTTGTAAATACAGATTTCTATCTGGCATTATGTTTCTTCTACTGAGGAACTTCCTTTAATGTTTCTTGTAGTGCAGATCTGCTGCTGCTTCCAATTTTTTTTTGTCTGAAAAAGTCTTTTTCTTCACCTTCCTGTTATAAAGATATTTTTCTTAGGATTCTATATTGGCAGTGTTTTCCCCCCAATATTTTAAAGGTGTTACTTCATGCATAGCTTCTAATGAAGAGTCTGCTATCACCACATTGCCATGTCTATATTTATTGTCATCTCCACCCCCCCGCACTGTTTTTAAGATGCTCTCTTTACCACTGTTTTGCAGTAATTTTATTGATGTACCATATGTCTTTTAAATGTGGTTTCTTTATGTTTCTTCTGCTTGTGCTTTGTTAAACTTCTTGGCTCTATGGGTTTATAGTTTTCTTCAAATTTTTAAACCTTGGGTTGTATTTCTCACTCTTTCTCCTCTCTTTTAGGATTATACTTGCATGTATGCTAGACTACTGATGCCCTGTTTGTTTTTTAAGTTCTTCTTTTCTGAGTGCTTTAATCATTTATTTCTATTGCTCTGTCTTCAACTGTTAATCCTATTCAGTGTATTTTTCATTTCAGATATTTTCCCTCTCTAGAAGTTATGCATCTTTTTAATATATTCCATTTTTCTTCTTAACATGTTCATGTTTTTCTCTATATTTTTGAACATATGGAACACATTTTAATAGCTGTTTTAATATCCTTATCTGCTAATTTCATCATCTCTGTCATTACTGGGTCTATTTCTATTAATTGATTTTTCTCCTGGTTATGGGTCATATTTTCCTGTTTCTTCACAAGCCTGTAATTTTTTAAAGCTTTTAAAATTATTGTGGTAATAGTCATATAATGTAAATTAATAGTTTCAGCAATTTTAAGTGTACAATTCAGTGGCATAATGTTGAAAAACCATCACCACTATCTAGATCCAGAACATTTTCATCACTCCAAACATAAAACTATACCTTTTAAACAGTCACTCTCTATTTCTCTCTCCCTTCAGCCCCTGGCAATCACTAATCTTTCTGTCTCTATGGATTTTTGTATTCTAATTATTTCATATAAATGGCATCATACAATGTGGCCTTTGTGTTTGGCTTCTTTTGTTTAGCATATTTTCTAGGTTCATCTATGTTGTAGCACATAGCAATACTTCATCTATTTTTATGGCTGAATAATATTCTATTATATGGCTATACCTTAATTTATTTATTCATTTATCAGTTGATGGACATTTGGGTTGTTTCTACCTTTTGGCTATTGTGAAATAGTGCTGCTATGAACATTCATGTATAAGTTTTTTTTGAACATCTGTTCTCAGTTTTTTTACAACAGTACCTAGGAGTGGAATGGCTGTGTCATATGCTAATTCTGTGTTTATCATAACAGGAACTGCACAGTTTTTTTTTTTTTTTTTCTACAGTGGCTGCACCATTTTACATTCCATCAGTAATGTATGAGGGTTCCATTTTCTCTGCATACTCATCAACACTTGCTATTGTCTGCTTTTTAAAAAAATTATAGTTATCCTAGTGTACGTTAAGTGGTATCTTGTGGTTTTGACTTGCATTTTTCTAATGAATAATGATGTTGAGCATCTTTTCATATGCTTATTGGCCATTTGTATATTTTCTTTGGGAAATATCTGTTCAAATCTTTTGCTCATCTTAAAATTGGTTTGTCTTTTCTTTGTTGAGTTGTAAAAGTTTTTTTTAAATGTATTGTGGGTATTAGACCTCAATTAGATATATTATTTGCAAATATTTCCCCCATTCTTTGGGTTTTAACTTTCTTAATGGTGTTCTATGATGCACAGAAGTTTTTAATTTTGATGAAGTCCAATATATATATTCTTTCTTTTGTTACTTGTACTTTTGGTATCATATCTAAAAAATCATTGCCAAATCCAAAGCCATGAAGATTTACCCCTATGTTTTTTTCTAAGAGTTTTATAGTTTTAGTTCCATATAGATCTTTGGTCTATTTTGTTTTTGTATATGGTGTGAGCAAGGTATCTTACGTGTGAATATCCAGGTTTCCTAGCACTGTTTGTGGAAGAGATTATCCTTTCCCCAAGGGTTTTGGTACCCTTGTTAAAAATCAGTTAACCATAGATGCATAGGTTTATTTCTAGGCTGTTGTTTTCTATTACATTTATCTATATGTTTATCTTTATGCTGGCACCACACTGTTTTGACTACTGTAGCTTTGTAGTGAATTTTGAATTGGAAAGTGTGAGTTCTCCATCTTAGTTCTTTTTTTCAAGATTGTTTTGGATATTAAGGGTCCCTTGCAATTTCATATAAATTTTAGGACCAGCTTTTCCATTTCTGCAAAAATGGCCATTATATTTTGATAAGGATTGTATTGAATCTGTAGATCCATTTGGGGAGTATTGCCATCTTAATAATATTGTCTTACAATCTATGAACATGAGCTGTCTTTCTATTTATTTAGGTTTTCATTAATCTCTTTCAGTAACGTTTTATAAGGCTTGTAATTTTTGATTAAATGATGAGCATTGTGAATTTTATGATATTGAATGCCAGATTTTGTTTTATTCCTTTAAATAATATTGTGATGTGTCTGGCACATAAAGTTACTTGGAATTAGTCAAATGAGGCTTGCTTTTAAGCTTTTTGAGTTAGGCATCATGTTCTAGGAATAATTAAGCCCACTACTTGATGAGACCTTTTTGATAACTTTTCTCAATGTCTATATATTTTGAAGTCTTTTCCTCTGTAGCTGGTGGGAATACACACTATTGTCAGCCCTGCGTAGGCTTCATACATTTTCAAACTACTGTTTTACCTTAGTTACTTTTCCAGAGTAGGGTAATTTCCTCTAACCTATATGCAGATCTCTATTCAGCCAAAGACTGAATAGGACCCCTCTGCCCATCCCCGAATCCCTTTCTCTGTGTAGCATTCTTCTTTTTTAAGTTCTCTTCCCTGTTAATTCTAGCCTTTTGGTCTCTCTGGTCTTTAACCTTTGTTCTTCAACTCAGCTAGACCTCTGGGCTCTTGTTTGGGATCCCCCTGTCCGTACTGTGGCCTAAAGACTTTAGGAGCAATCACAGGCTCACCCCATTTGTTCCTTTCTTCTCAGGAATGATAGTCCTGCACTGCCTATTGTTCAGTTTCTGAAAATCATAGTTTCATATATTTCAGTTTCTAGTTGTTTAAGGTGGCAGGTTACTTCAATATTGTCAGAAGTAGGAGTTGTGAATCACTGTATCAAAGAAAAGTCAAATTGAACTTTCATTGATGTAAAATGAAGAGGAGAACACCTTAATTCTTGTGTAGTGCCTGGATGAATTTAGGCACCCTCATTAACAAATTTATCTTAAAAGTTGAATACATCCTTAATGCTAGTTAATTATTAGTGAGAATTTTTTTATTGTGCCATTTTCCAAGTAAATACTAGCTTAATGACACAATGTCCACAGTATTAAGAATTTTTTAAAAATTCAACCTTAAAAGCATAACATTCTAAGGATGAAAGGTGTGTGTGTGGTTGATGGAAGGCGAGATTGATCTTGAACTCGCTTGCTTCAATTTCTTCGTCTCTAGAATAAAGAAAACAATAATATAGTTGTTTTGATATATGTAATGTGATGTATGTAATGTGATATATGTAATGTGTTTTTAGGAGAGTGCCAGGCATATACTAAGTGCTGTATAGGTGTGAATCATTATTATTCTCTTAATCATAATCATTATTTTTATTATCATATGAGGAGACATGGAGGGAATTAGATCATGAAATTTAAAGCTATAAAAACATTTATATAATTTAATATCAAATTATGTCTGGATATATTAATTTTGAATATCCTTGGCATGAAGAGTTGAAGACGGAACCTGTAGTTTGGGCTAGTAATGTAGAGCTTAACAAAGAATTTTGTTCTGTGAAACTTCTGTATGTTAGCTAGCAAACTTTTTCCTCTTACATCTGTGATGTGATTACTGAAACCATCAATGTTGAGAACTGAAAGGAAATTAAGCTGAGATTTTTACTGGATTAGAAATGAAAAGATCTATAGCATAGCCATTCACATTTTAAATAGAGGCTCAGATTATTGATATTGTTAAACTCTAAAAATGATATGATAATTAGACTTTGGGGAAAAATATATGGTGGTATATATTGGTCTTCACAGTAAATGTATTCTAGAAAGTTGCATGTTCATTCAATTTTGGTTAGTTAATTTCACTTCCAAGTTCAGTATGGAGGAATGTACTACTAAAAAGAATATGCTTTTGAGGTAAAGAGTTCCTTAATAATAGACATTACTTGGTATATTAGTAAGTGCTCAATTAACATTTCTACCAAATTAATTTTTAAAACATTTTCTTGTAGCAGTGTGTGTATATGTAGACTGCTTTTGATTTGGAAATAAAATACTATGCCTTTTCAGAAGTGGAGGTACTAGACTAACTATGGGTAATATTAAATATAATATTATCCATCACTTACCAATCAGGTCCCTGAAGCTGGAAAAAGTACTCCACTGAGTTCATCACAGTCTTTAAAATAATATCTGTTTGTTGAGCAAACTTTTGAATTCTAATCGTGCAGAGCATTGAGGTTACTTAAGAAATTAGGATTTTTGTTCATGCTATGTTTGGATTGGGTAATATTTCTGTTTTCGCTCAACAGAATTTAAATAGAGCTGCATACCTGATTCTGAAGTCTTCTTGATTTGCTCTTTCTGGAGTTATTAAAATTCTTAGTCACACTATTGATTAAAGTGCTCAAGTTTTTTTACCTTGCTGAATTCTGTAGGACAGGTTTGTTCTGGGAGATTTTTGTTTATAAACAGTTTAACTTAACAGTTCAAACAATTGCTGTAGAATTTTGCTTGTGAAGTTATGATTTATAGCATTATTTTTATAACACCAAAAAATAACCTTGCTACTATAGCTAGCAGCAGATTTGGAAACTCTAGGGTCTAGTGTGTGAAGTTATTGCACATGAATGGAGGGAGATGTTATTTCAGTGATATGTTTTTATTACTAGCTTCTGTTTTTATTAAGGATAATGAAAACCTTGTGTCTGGGCCTATGAACAAAACTAATGTGACCTTTGATATGACCCACCTGTTGTGCTTTCACAATTGATAATAGTCCCCTCATGTGAGGGTGATCTGGAAAATAACAGTGTGCCAGCATGATGGAAAATAACATTTGCAAATTTAAGTTGCAGAAATTGAAATGTGCTTGGATCAGGTCCTAGATTAAAATAATGAAAACAACTTATCTAACCAAATATTTTGAGAAAAAAAGATATTAACAGATGCCTGATTCACAAGGCCTTTTTCGGGGGGAGTTGTTCCTTGGTTATATACTTGTCTATCAGGCTCCTTAAAATAAATGACCTTCTAAATCAATATTTGGCAATTTTTACAGCTAGAAGAATGAGATAGCCAATGCCTGGATTGTAGACATTCCCAATGTTGTCACATTTATGGAAAATTAAAATTTTTATTTAGCATTTAATACCAATTTTTTTAAAGCATCAATCATGCTTTAAAAAAAAAAAGGAAAGAAGGAAGGAATAAGCAGTTTGCTTATTTGATTCTTGGAGCATGGGTGTAAAGAATAGCTTTCTCTGCTAAACCATGTCTGGTCTGAATTTACCTGAAGAGTAGTCTACTGGCTAAAGAATTGTATCAGTTTTGCAGATAAATTTAAGGACACCATCATCTAGTAGATATTTTCACTAGATTGCAAAACGTTCTTTAGCATATTCATTGTTAAGAAGATCCTAGTGATGATATATGTAGTATCTGAAAACAAATGCACTACTGTTCTGCAATGTACAGGCCAAATACCATCATTATGGAAATCACTGTATTATAAAAACATTGACATATCTTGGCTTCTGGCTTAGGTTAAATATAGTCCCTAACTAGTCAATACTCATTTTAAGTCTTCTGCAGACACCACTTCCTCTTTTGCAGCTGCATGGACATTAGTGCCATGGCTATAGCTTTGTTGATGAGGGTTCCACTGATAAGACCTTTGTAGAAGGAGGAAAAGAGGGTGGCGTTAAGGCTTTAGTTGAAGGTGTGATGGATGATGCTTTACTAATGTCTCATGCTTGGCTCTTGGAATTGCTGCTGCCAATACCAGTGGAGTCCTTCTTCCTCCTGGGATGGTAGGGAGTGAGGGTCAGGAAGCAGTTTGCTCTTGGGATCCCCTTTTAGGACTCAATGCATATTTTCTTACAGAAACTAGAGTGTTATAATCCAGTGTTCAGCTATGCTATGAGTGGGCTAGCATAGGATCCTAACCACTATTAATATCATTTTTTCTTTGAGAAAGTACATTCCAAAGTCTAAGAAGAACTTTTCATTTCTGTGTTTATGCTTCCTATAGGAAATCTAGGACTTCCTGCATTACTTCAAAAATGGAGAGACTTTGGAAGTCATCTATTTCAAATTCATTTTATAGATAAGAAGAAAAAATTCTAGAAGAAACTTAAGTCTAATTTGGCTGGAAAAAATATCATCCCATGGGATTGGGTCTTTAAGACATTAAAGAAAATCAATTTTATCTATAAGCTTATTTCTTTTAGGTCCCAAGACTCTTGATTTTTAAATTTTTCATGGTTCTGTGATGTGCAGGTCAAAGAATTTTCCTGGTTTCTCTGTTATGAGGACATCTGCATCACTAACTAATATTATATGATCTGTAGATTAAAAGATAATAAGGCTGTGTATTTTGTTGGACTTATCTGTTCTGCTGTGTTGTTTTATTAATTGTATCTAACATAGTGTTGAAAATATGTTACAGTGGACAAGGCATTGCTTTAAGTGGCCAATTATTGATCCTGAACTGATTCATATTAAAATTCTTAATTTATGTTTACATGAACCTTTTTATGCTTTTGATCTGTAGACTGGTATGTTATGTTAATTAAAGTGGACAAGAAAAGAACACGTGCTCAAAAAAATGTAGTGTTACTGGTTTTCAAAAACTGACCGTGATTCAAAATTATCTTTGTTTGGAGCTGTGCATTTTAATTTTTGTGTGATATTTTTTTCTTGCTATCTAGTAGTATATCAATAAAGGTGTTTGAAGGAAGAATATGTTTAATTTTAAAAATGACATTTGAACAACTTTGTTGTCACCTAATGATGTATTATTATGATGATGATATATGGGAACTTCTCTTTTACATCTCCTGCTTAAACATGCTCCCTAATAAGTCAAAATAAAAAATAGAGATATTAATATTATACTGAAGACAAAATTTCATGTTTTCAATGAAGGTATTTTTCATTTTAAACATCTTTATTTTAGGATGAAAATGTAACAGCCATTTTCTGTTGCTGGAAAGGAGTTGATAGGCGACTTTCAAGTGTGTTTTTCACCTTTGACTTCTTCAGAATTCAAATCTCAGACTATGATTTTTCATATCTCAAGATAGAAAAGTTTTTTGGTCCTAATCCTCTTCATTGAGCTTTCTGTTAGTCCTCCAACTTACCTAATTTTTAGGAATACAGTTTTCAGTCATCAAAGTCACATAACATCTTACCCAATCACACAGACTAAATTATGCCCAAAATATTAAAGATATATTCATTTAGTTTTAAATATTATGTTTCTATTGCAAGGTACTGATATTATATACTTTACATTTATGTTGAACTTTTTAATCATTTTTTGCTGAATAAATATAATCAGTATGCTATGTATTACACTTTAAATAGATACCATATGTAACTTTGTGTCTAAGTATTTTTTGTTGATATAGGGCATCAATACTAAATGAAAATTTAATTCATTGATTTTGTTTCTTTGAAAATACTTCTCTCAGAAATACACATTTTACTTGTTTTATGTTGAGCGTGATAAAATTTTTTCGTCTTTCCCTTAATGTGTCCTTATTTCAGCAATAGCCAAAACATTCAAAAGTTTAATTTAAAATGAAATATTTCTCCATGGAATAAACAGAAAATCTCACCTGCAAAGGGTGATTACACTTTGTAAATTTGTTTTCAGATCTTTGTAACTTACAACTCATAGCTTTATGTACCCAATGCTTAAAAACATTGACATATCATGTTTCAAAAGATATTTTAGGGTATTTTTGAACCCTGCTATTGTCTCATTGAGACTAGAAGTTGATATTGAGAATGAATTCGATTTGGACTTATATATTCAGATATATTATGTCTAGGTTTGTTTTTATAACATTTTAACATTCATTAAATTACTCTGGAATATATGTTGTTAATTAAAAAGATTTTGAATCGTGATATAGTGGACGTGTTCTAAGTAAGATTCAGTAACTAAGATTTGCTAAGGAGACTATAAGAACCCCAAGTTTCCTTTTATTATTATTATTATTTTTAAATAAATTTGTTTTATTTATTTATTTTTGGCTGCTTTGGTTCTTCGTTACTGTGTGTGGCTTTCTCTAGTTGCAGTGAGTAGGGGCTACTCTTCATTGCGGTGCACTGGCTTCTCATTGCGGTGGCTTCTCTTGTTGCGGAGCACGGGCTCTAAGGCGCGTGGGCTTCAGTAGTTGTGGCACATGGGCTCAGTAGTTGTGGCTTGCGGGCTCTAGAGCGCAGGCTCAGTAGTTGTGGTGCACGAGCTTAGTTGCTTCACGACATGTGGAATCTTCCTGGACCAGGGCTCGAACCCATGTCCCCTGCATTGGCAGGCAGATTCTTAACCACTGCGCCACCAGGGAAGCCCTCCTTTTATTATTAACTAGATTACTAGTTAATAATAGATTACTAGATTACTACTAGATATAATTGTATATTAGGCACCAGGATTGAACGATTTTTACAGAACCAAGTAAACTTTTATGGTTTTGGAGAATTTAGAGCCCTGTGCAGATGAGATTAAGGTCATGGGATTATGAGCCAGTTAGTTAGCTTTGCTTTATTTTTTGATCATACTGTGAATTAAAAAATCTAAAGAATAGAGATAAATAGACCCCTTCCTGAATAGAGTAGTGTTAATAGAGGGTTCCTTGGGGATTATTTCTAGGACTAATCACTTTTAAAAAAAATGATTTGAAGAGAAAGTGTATAGGGAAATCTCTTGTTTTCTTAGAATAGAAAGCCTATTCCAAGCTTTTTCAGGTAGTAAAATGCTAATCAAGAATGGATAATGTGGACTTCCCTGGTGGTCCAGTGGGTAAGACTCCACACTCCCAATGCAGGGGGCCCGGGTTCGATCCCTGGTCGGGGAACTAGATCCTGCATGCACGCAGCAACCAAGAAGCCTCAGTGCTGCAACTAAGACCTGGCGCATACAAAATAAATAAATAAAAAAATTTTTAAAAGAATGGATAATGTACAAAAGATACCAAAGATAGGTAAATAAGATAAAAATGGCAAAACATCTCCACTTGCCCGAAGTGGAGATTGTTCCCATTTTTCTTCCTATTTAATACGAAGACAACAAAGCTTTAACTCTTACTTATTATGTAGAATAAGCAAAGTTATTTTAGAAGTTTCTGTGTGGTTGTACCCCCAAAATTAGAAGAAATACTGGATATTATCAGGAAAGGTATTAGAAACAAAATACAGCAGAATCTTGTCCTTAAGCAAAACAATATAGCAGCCAAACTAGAAAACCATGTTTTAAAAAAATTACACTTTCAGAAAGAAATAGAACCAGAAGAAATCCAGAAAAAATCATTAGGAAGCATGAGTGAATTCACATCAATATAGACTGAAAACCTTATAACTTTTTGGTTTGGAAAGACCAAGTGTGAGAGAGGATATGATTTAAGTATAAATACTCATGAAAAGTATATATAAAGGGAAGATGGATTTAATTATCACATTAGTTCACCCTGCCCCCTGAAACCCTGCAGTATTCAGTGGTTTGAAGCACAGTTTACAGTATGAGTTTTGAATTCAAAAGACTTGGATTTATGTCCAAATTGATACACTTAACAGCCATATACGTATATACACACACACACACACCCCTATATGTATACATATACAAACGTGCACACGTGCGCCCACACACACACATATATATGTATAAAGGTTATATTAGTTATGACACGCATGAGTGGAAATACCTGACACATAGTAGAACTAAATAAATGTAGATTGAATTAGAATATATGCCCACATCAAATCCTTCTCTCCAGTCTCAGGTTCTTTTAAGGAGAATTCTCAAACTGGGGTCTGTGGATATGAAGTCCATATTATATAAAAATTCTATTCTTTTCTTTGCTAGATCCACTTTATTTTGTCCCCTGCTCCCAAATCAGGACATTCCCAAAGTTTAATCCTTTGTTCTATTGTATAACCCATGTTGCTCTTGTCATTTCTTATATGTCTATATGTCATTTCTTATATGTCTTATATGTCTGTTTTCTTAAGTTCAATTTATTATTCTTCATTAGAAAAGTATGAAAAATGGTAAGGTTAAGTCTTTCAGTAGTGGTTAGTATGACTTCTGGGGAAATACGTGAACGTTTTTACTCAGGTGGTTTAGCAGGAGAAAATTTTATTCACAAAATAAGGCCAATATTGTATTAAGTAATTAAGGAAGTTATTATTAAAGCAAATATTTATTGAGCATCCCCTGTGTGAAAGGCACTGTTAAAATTTTTAAGAGCTCTTATTGTTTTCATGATAATTATTATGAGTCCAAAAGAATGTGCACTGCAGGAGGCACTCTTTCTTCTATTTCCATTCCCGCTTCCAGCCAAGAGGAGGACCTTTATCTGTCTCCATTTGTGGTTCCCTCAGGACACAGATATTTTTTTCTCACTTGTTGCAGGGAAGGATACTGTTAGAGCATATTTGATGGGCTAGAAGCAGCTGATGGCTATCCTCTCTTCTGCATTCAGGGTTACCTTCATATCTCCATCACTGTCAGAATCCTATGATTAGGAACTGTCAAATTCTACATCTTCTTTATCCATTCCTCTGTTGATGGACATTTAGGTTGCTTCCTTGCTACTCAGTGCTCTGTGGTGACCTAAATGAGAAGGAAATCCAAAAAAGAGGGGATATATATATACGAATAGCTGATTCACTATGCTGTACAGTATAAACTAACACAATATTGTAAAGCTATACTCCAGTAAAAAAATTACTATACTATACTCCAATAAAAAAATTAAAAAAAGAAAGAACACCATTAGTAACTTCTAAGTAATTTGTTGTTTAATTCTTAGCTATTGAAATAAGATTTTTATGATAATTTTATGACATTGTCATAAAATAAAGTGAAATCATCCTCTCATGCTTCTAATGTAGTGAGTCTGTAGTGTCCATTAGTGAGGTTATCATTAAGTTTCTGTGCTCAAGAAATAATTTTTTCCTCATGAGTTAATTGATGAATATTTTTCAGAAAATAAATATTAGAGGTTTGGAGAGGGAGAATATGTACTGTATTTTCCTAAGAAAATAGCTTTAACAGAAAATACTCTTAAAAATACAAAAGTTTTCAATTTAGTTATTATTTTCATATGTTTGTAAAAGTTTGGGATTTATCCTTATATATTGCATATACATTGTATTATATATATCAGCGGTCCCCAACCTTTTTGGCACCAGGGACTGGTTTCGTGGAAGGTAATTTTTCTGTGGACTGGGGTGGGGAGGGTGGTTTCGGGATGATTCAAGTGCATTACATTTATTGTGCACTTTATTTCTATTATTATTACATTGTAATATATAATGAGATAATTATACAACTCACCATAATGCAGAATTAGTGGGAGCCCTGAGCTTGTTTTCACTTGCCACTTACTGATAGGGTTTGATATGAGTCTGCAAGCAATTGATTTACTATGGTCTCTGTGCAGTCAAACCTCTCCGCTAACGATAATCTGTATGTGCAGCCGCTCCCCAGCACTAGCATCACTGCCTCAGCTCCCCCTCACATCATCAGGCATTAGATTCTCATAAGGAGCGCGCAACCTAGATCCCTCGCATGTGCAGTTCACAGTAGGGTTCGCGCTCCTGTGAGAATTTAATGCCGCTGGTGATCTGACAGGAGAAGGAGCTCAGGTGGTAATGTGAGCGATGGGGAGTGGCAGTAAATACAGATGAAGCTTCGCTTGCTTGCCTGCCGCTCACCTCCTGCTGTGCAGCCCAGTTCCTAACAGGCCACGGACTGGTACCGGTCCATGGCCCAGGGGTTGGGGACCCCTGATATATATTACATATTGTTTGTTTATGTTGAAGAAATGTGTGTGTATAATCAAACTTCATTAATGTCAGGTCTGTTTGAGTTAGGAAAACTTTGACTAATGAACTATTTTAAAGGAATTGGAATTTTATTACTCTTTAAAATAAATATGGTGACACAATCCAGGAATATAAAACATTTTGCCATGATCTGTTGTTAAGTGCAAGCTCTAACTTATTTTAGTGAATAGGTAAAAATGATTTGTATTTATGACACTGAATGTTTATATTTAAATATTGACTTTTTATTTCTACCTTAAAATATTAGAAACTTTATAAAATGACCTATACTTATTATAGAAAATTAAACCAATACAAAAAAAGTACAAAGAGAAAGGTAAAAAGTTACCTCAGATCTTGCCTCCCAGAAATAACAATTAAATAACATTTGGTAAGTATTCCAGACATATCCCCAGGTATGTGAACAAATAGACGCCTAAAAAGAGAAAATACTTTCACAAAAATAGGATCATATTACACATATACTGTATTTCATAAAAATTATTAAATTTAATTTTAGAAAGACTTAAGAAAGAAAAAATTTAAATAAAACTGAAGAAATTTCTAAACTTCAGATATGTCTTTATAGCAAGACATATTAATTCCTAAAGGTCTTTCTAAAGTGAAAAGAAAAGGGATGAGGTTAAGGACATTAAAAAAAGGAAAACACCTAGTTCACCTTCAGATAGTATTCTCTGCTATGAAAGATAATTAATTTACACTTCCTCCCTTTCCCCTGCTTTATTATTTTCACACTGTATCATAACTTATGGTATTGCTTAGTGCTCACTTTCTAGCCCTGGCTTTTTTTTTAATTTCTATTTTTTAAATTGAGTTATAGTTGATGTACAATAGTATACAGCCCTAGCTTCTTTTTGATTCATACCGATTCATACCTTGCTTAGTTGGATTTTACCTTCACGTAGCATTTTCTTGCTTGCACGTCTTTAATCTTTATATGGTTATATATTTTTATATGTTTAGACTTTGTTGCTTTTATGCTTGAAGGATAACTTGGCTGGGTATAACATTATTGGATCACACTTATTTCAAGGACTCTGTAGATTTTGCTCTCCTTTTTTTCTGGCATTTAATGTTGTTGAGGCAAAGACTGAGGCCAGCATGATTTGTGTAACAAGCCCTCCCACTTTCAACTTCGTAGGTGATTTTTTGTTGTTGTTGTGTTTACCTGTAAGCCTTTAAAGTACAAAGTTTATCAGGATATATTTTAATATATGAATTGTTACATTTTACCTTTTCCTGGGGACATGAACTACTTTCTTCTATTTTATTTAATAGAGGTGGAGGTCCGTTTTTAAAAAATTCTCTTTAGGATCAGTAATTTTAAATATGTTGCATCTTCATTGTTTTCCTAGTTATCAGCTGTTGTTTTTGGTTTTTTTTTGACTGTGTTCCAATAAAACTTTATTTATGGACACTGAAATACAAATTTCATATAATTTTCACATGTCACAATATTTTCCTTTTGATTTTTTCCCCAACCATTTAAATATGTAAAAACCATTCTTAGCTCACAAGCCATACAAAAATGATGAATAGACTAGATTTAGCCAGTGAGTTGTAGTTTGCCAACCCCTGAATTATAGTAGTAACATATTATTCATTTGGATGTTTTTTGATTTCATAGGTGGTAAACAATATATCACTATTCACTCAAGAAGTCTAAAGATAAGCAATTCCCGGGTTGGTTAATTCAGAAACAAGATTCAATCATGCCATCATGGGCCAAGGAAGCTGCAGTAGCTCCAAACATCACCTCCTTACCAGTGGTTCTCAAACTTCAACATGTATCAGAATCATCTGGAGGATTTGTTAAAATAACTATACACAATATTCTGTAATTCCTAGTTATCAGTTTTATCTCCATTACGTTCTCTTTTCATTTTCACCATTTCTTTGTAAATGATTTCCTTCATCTTCCCTCTGTGTCGTAAACATTTTAAAAAATTATATCTAGTGAGACTTTTATCTATGCAATGGCTTAATTTTCCTTCTTCTATTTCTTTTGTGAGGTCTGCCAGCTCACTTTTCAACTACTATTGTCTTATCTCTTCTTTGATCTCTTCATCTTGTCTTTGAGCTCTTTTTTTTCTCCCCCCCGCAGAGATCATGCTATTTTTATTTGAGACTGAGGAGAAATATTTGTCTAAATTTTTCCTTTGTTTCCTTGAGCAGGGGAGGAAATCATTATTTTTTTAATGTGTCTTTAAATAATATCCTAGTTTTTTCTATTTTCTATTATTTTTTTCTATTATTTCTATTATCCTATTTTTTCTGTATATTAAGTATATATGGATTCTGTGCTAATTCATTTCTTATTGCTTATCTACAGCTGGGGGCATATTTATACCGGGTGGCTGTTTGCTGAAAAACAATATTAGGAGGGGTAGCATAGAGTGAATTGGGGTAGTCTTAGAAGCTTTAAAATTGACATTTGTTGTCTTGAAAAATCTCTATTATTATTGTTATTATTATTTGCATTCTGCCTATATCTTTCCTTAGTTTCTGGCATTAGAAGTTTGGCGTGGCTTACAATGAAGCACCTGAAGTCAGGCTATCTGTGTTGTGATCTGGTCATCTCTGCTTCCTTTCCCTCACCTCAGTCAGTGTTTTAGATTAGATTATAGACAAGATGATGTATCTGCATGTTTCCTCCTTATTCAGCTCAACTTCACCTGTAGTTCCTCAGTGTAAAACCAGGTCTTCACAGGAATACTCCCTATTAGTTCTATTGTCTCTCATGCCCTTAAATCTTATCACTTTAATCAAAGGATCATTTGATAATCTTTCAGACTGTGGCACTTGGTTTTAAAGAAATTTATTTCTGCTTGAGGTCTGAGGAGGTGGGTGTCAGCTCATAGTATTCTCCTTTATTCTGGCTTAGATTTCAGTATATTTGGAATATATTCTTCATTTTGTGATTTGAACTTGTAGGTATTTCATTGCTTCATTGAAGATAACCTCAGGGCCCGCCCCCGTCCCCCCACCCCCCATTTTTATTCTTTTTGGTTGTTTTCAAGGGAGAAGAGTTAAGAAAAAATTGCTTTTACTCTCTCATCTTTGACTAGAATTCTGAATTGTCTCTTTAAAAATATTTATAAATATATCCTCCTTTTAAGTCAATTAAACATTTTCTAACATTTATTATCTGCTATGTGTTAAACCTTGTTCAGTGAGCTTTATATAACTATTATCTCTCTTACTCTTAAAAATCCTGTATGTTAAAAAAAAAAAAAATCCTGTATGTTTTCAGTATTATCTCAGAAATCCAAGGTTCAGAGAAATTAAGTAAACTGTCCCAGGTCATACAGTAGAAGATCTAGAAGTAAAACTCAGGTCTATTGGACTCCAAAGCTGTATGTCCCATCTAGCCCCTGTCTATATAATCCCAAATTTTGAATAAGAGAGTTTATGCATATTTCATAGTTAGATTTTTCACTGCCACCTTTTGGCTAATTTGAATTTGATAAATGTGTCTGTACATATCATCTACCCACACATATTAATAATAATGATAATAATAGGTCATAGGCTTACCTTGATGACTTATATCTGAGTATGCATAGATACACATTGTACTAGTAAAATTTTTCTCCCATTTGGGTTATCTATCAAAGGAACCAGTGGAACTTTAGGTTAAAGTACCACCAACTGGAATAATCTACTGGTGCCTGAGCATGAACAAGATAATATTTTTGAAATAGATTATTCATGCACCAATTGATCCTATTCTGATTTAATCTACCGTGTGATTTATTTGACATTCTGAATTGCAGAAAAATATCCAAAGCCACCTTAGGTAAACACAGCTTATCACTGTACTGGAAGATTATGAATGGTGAGCTATATAGCAGCATGTAGGGAAAAAGTAGGTGGGGGCTGAAGAAGAGAAAAATTGGGCCCAGGTTGTACAGACAACTGACTGTTCCAGTTTTCTTCTCACATCTGGGAAACGATCTGCTTGTCTTGTTTTAAAAAAATTTTCCTCATTGTGTTATAGAGTAACAGGGTCTTCAAATATACACAAACAAAATAACATGGCATACTTGTCAGAGGCTTAGTTACTAGCAACGCGTGGTACTACTTAGAGATGGTTTGCCTTTTCCCCAGTAGCAGTTTGGCTATCTGGTATGGAGGCCTGCTATAAGATTCTCCAGCTTTATTCTAAGTACTAATGTCCTTTGGTGCCTCTATGACTCTAATTACTACTTACCTGATGGTTAGAAAGTTTTGTCTTGGCATGATGTATCTAATCAGTTTTAAATTCTTGAATTAAAAAACACAACAATAACAACTAGAAGTTAACATCACTATCATAGGGCATTAATATTTCAAGTAGAATTACAGTTGTGGTAGAAATTGGCAGGTAGAGCAGATCATGATCTGGAGCCCCAAAGATGTGACTCAGATGAAAAATGACTCCTTAAATAAGTTGAGAGCAACTCATTCAGGTGCATCAGGGATGGCAAGTTTTTTTTTGTTTGTTTGTTTTTTTAATTTAAAAAGCACTTGTGATACTGGTAAGCTAGTGACCACCAGTCTCAAAAGAGGCACTGTAGTGAGTACATGGTAGTATTCAGGCAGCTACGAAAAAACTGGGTGTGGACTTTTTAAAGGAAAGGGAAACACCCTAGTGCTTTTCTTATGGCCTGTGAAATCAGAGTCTAAAATGTTTTCCCCTGAGGCAAGCTATTTTTGTAAGTGCTCTTGCCTGGAGAAGTGCTATCAATTTCTCTTCTTATTTTTCAGCTCCTTGGGTTCTCATTCACATACCTTCTCATTGTTGTGCTTATTCCTGTCTATCTTTCCATAAGTCTATTTCCATAGATGTTTTTCTCTTTTTTACTACCTTTACATTGCCCTATTTCACTTAGAAAGGTTAGTTATTGGAGTCTTTAAGCAATATTGGTTTTATACACGCACAGATCCCATCTGTTAAGTTAATGCTTATAACTTGACAGAGAAAAACAGTGTGTGAGTGTGGGGTGATTGTAAGAGCAGGTGCTTTGGAATCATGTATTCCTGTACCAGGACCCAGCCATCCATTCACACATCTTTGGAATACCTTTGGACAATTTACATTACTTCTCTGAGCCACAGTTTTCAAGGTGGAGATAATGCTTTTCTTACTGGGTTGGTGTGAGATATAAGTGAGATAACTTATGTAAAGTACAGTTAGTACTAAACATAATAAATGTGACATATGGTACTGTTGATCAAAATTATTTATTCCTTTACTTCTTGTAGATGAAGTATACTTCTCCCTCCCTACTGATTTGGGGTCTTGGCCATGTTATTTCTGAGCAGAATCATTTAGGAGGCAAAAGTTTCTACCAGCTCTCTTATTCCTGTGCCCTCTGTTATAAGATGAACATGTTTCAGATATAGGATGTATCGTCGGTCTGGGTTCTGGAATGAGAAGACAGTGGAGCAGACTTGAATCTGACTCAGCCTAGAGCAGAGACACAGAAGCTGACCTCCTTCTACCAACATGTAATATGAGCAGATAAATAAATTTTTTTTGTTGTTACGTCACTAAGGTTTTGAGGATGTTATGCAGTATACAGTTGTCCCTTGGTATCTGTGGAGGATTGGTTCCCGGCCCCCTCTTGGATACCAAAATCCACGGATGCTCAAGTCCCTTATAAAAAATGGCATAGTATGTAGTGTGTATATAACCTATGCACATTCTCCTGTATACTTTACATAATCTCTAGATTACTTATAATCTCTAATACAATGTAAATGCTGTGTAAATAGGTGCTGGCAGGTGGAAACTTCAAGTTTTGCTTTTTGGAACTTTCTGGAATTAAAAAAAAATATTTATGATTCTTTGTTAGTTGAATCCACTGATGCAGAACCCACAGATACAGAGGACCAACTGTGGTATCCTTTCTGTTACCAATTTCTGTATTTGTCAGCTTTGCTGCAGTCACAAAGAATTCCAAAGTCACAGTGGCTTACAACAACAAACATTTGTTTCTCAGTCATGGGTCTTCAGGTTGGCTGTGGCTGTGCTTGATTCTTTTTGGCCACATGTCATTTCAATCTGTGATCCAGGTTGAGGGAGCAGCCCCTATCCGGGACATGCTGTTCTCATAGCAGAGGCCAGGAGTACAAAAGGCTGAACTAAACTATGTAGGTGCAAATAAAGCTTCCCTAAGGATATGGCATATGTCACATCTTCTCATATTGCATTGGCCAAGACACTTGTCCAACCCTGACAATGGGGCAGGAAATACACTCTACCTACTGGGAGGCACTGGAAATCACATGTCAAAAAGTGGGAACAGGTAGTTGGGATCGTAATATAACCATCCACAGTAGGATTTCTACACGTTAGATTTCTTTTGCCTTCAGTACTTCTCTTTCCATTCAGGATTGCTGAGCAGGTATAAAATACAATACATCTGGGAGAGGTAATAGATTAATTTAATTTCACTCGGGGTAGAACTGTTACCTACTTTTCTCAGAGCAGAGTCCAGCTGACGGTACAATGGCAACAACAAAGAATAAAGAAAACAGTTAAGTATCAGGAAGTGTGTTGGATCCATGCAGATTGAATATGGTTCCCAGAAAGCATTGGGGAAAACTTTTTGTCTTGGAAATGTAATTTTATGATGCTGTCAGGTTTCCAGGATTCTAAAATGAAATGGCTGTGGCAGTGACCCTTTCTTTTTGACTAATTGCCTAGGTTGACTTTTTTTTTTTTACCCTCCTCAGTGCTCTAGGAATTTTTATGAGCCTCTTTAAAGTAACTGAGATTCCAGTCAGGATACTTGCAATGAACAGGTGATATCTGTAGTCTAGTTGTTGTCCCTGAGTGAAAAGTCCCTTTGGCTACTGGAGCTTCTTCTTTGGATTGGCATCCACTGTACTTGGGAATGAAAGCTCATTAAAAAAGTGTTTTATCTATTACATAACCTGCCAAAGTTTCCTTTCCCTACATTTATGCATGTCTATGGGGGTCAGAGTATCTTAGAAGGTGTCTGGGGAAAACTTAAACTTAATGCCATATTTAAATCATTCTTTGACCTTAATTTCTCTTCTCTGTCTCTATTTTCTTGTCACTTAAAAAATATCTGAGTCTTATTTTAAGCAAACTTGATATAGGAGAAAATGCATTAACTTTCAGATAAATTAGTACATTTTAAATTTAGTATCATATCATGAAATTTGGAAGAGAAGTTTTCTTTAAGAAGTTTAGCCTATTGAATAGAATGTGGAAGACATGATTTAATGATAAGTTAGATTTTTTAATCCTACTCACTGAAAATGAAAGCTTATTTATGTTATTTCTCTTCTTTGATCCTCATTTTCTCAAATCCGGCAAGTGGAGGAGATCGATAGCCCTCCCTCCTTTTCTTACTGGGATATGTACTAGTAGATCTGAAAACATCTTGCCTTCAGAAGAAATGTGCAGGAATTCCCTGGCGGTCCAGTGGTTAGGACTCTGAGTTTCCACTGCAGGGGGCACAGGTTCAATCCCTGGTTGGATCCCACAAGCCGTTTGGTGCATGCCCCCCCAAAAAAGTAGAAAGGTGCACAAGAATTCCATTAGTGATATAAGTATAAAGGTGAGGTCTGCTTGGATATGAATACATTTTGCCTTCAGTGATGAATTTACTTTCCAGTCCAGCTTTTGAAATATAATGACTTATGTTCATTAATTGAGTTCAAGAAATAGAGAGGGTTTTTTGGAAAGACAGATACACTTCTTTTGCCATGAAACATGATTATTGAAAAAGTTACTGTTGTATTTTTGAAAATAAAGGACATAAGTACAGCTTTTAAAGTTTTTTTTTGTTTATTTTTAAAACAGTTGCCAATAATTGAAGAAGATGAGATATATATTATGATCTGACACACAGTAGCAAATATTTCCCTCGGTTCATCATAGGAATGTGTTTTTATTCTTTCCTTAGCTATGATTTTTTTCTGGGTGAAGTTTGTTTATGTAATGCTTCCATATTTAAATTCAAAAGGTATATTACAGAGCTCCTGATACGCAGAGCACTCTTCTAGGCTTTGCATGTAAAATTAAAATGAATGAGACAAGTTTTCTCCCCTTGATGAACTTACAGCCTAGTGAAAGAGACAACAGATATTGCATAAATTATTGCAATATAAAGCAAAACTTATGTGTCCAAGCAAAATATATAGCCAATGATATCAGCATGCTGAGGAATGAGAGATTAACTCCAGTTGGAAAACTTAACTCTCAGGAGGACTTCATGGAGGAAGTAGCATTTGAATTCAACAGGTAGAGGTGGAGGGGAGTGGAATTCCACTTGTTTTGAGGAAAGAATATGAACAAAGGCCTGAAGGTGGGAAAATGCAATTCACTTTGGGAAAGCAGGAAACAATCCTTTTTTAACTGAAGTTTTGCCCGTGCTCAAGATGATGAAGCTGTGAAGGAAATTGGGGCCAGATTTATGAAGGCCTTGAATGGGATAGCAAAGATTTTGGTCTTTATGCTGAGGGGTAAAGTGGAGCCAAATAGATTTTGAGCATAGTAGTGATGTGATCATATCTTTATTTAAGGGAGATAACTGAAAAGATTAGGGATGGAGTAAGCAATGAATTAATAGGAAAAGAGACTGGAATTAGATATCTCAGTTAGGGTGCTTAGAAGTTCAGATGAGAGACAATAAGGACTTAGTCGAGGGCTGTGAGAGAGAGTAGGAAGGAGTTAAAAAAATTAGAGAATCACTTTGGAGATGACATAAATAATGATAAATATTTCATTTGGAAATGAAATAATTTAATGACAGATTAGTTTCCAGACTCAAGATGCATTTTGTAGATAGAATTCCGATGATCTGGTAACCAGTTGTTATTCAGGAATAATTTTAACATGCTTTTTAAAGTTAATTCAGTCACAGTAGCAATTATTTTCTTCAGTCTTCTGTGATCCCTGGGTATCTGATGTGGCCATCAGTTTAAGTTCTAGTACTGCAGGTGTGATCTATCTGGGTGTAAAATCTGTAGGTTACCTACAAGGTCTATTGAAACTGCTTTGCTAGTATGTCTGGCTCTTCCTAAAGTTCATGTGAGAATGAAAGTAAAAGTACTATTCTGAGTGGTTATAACAATATCTTGATTGAAGAACTCTATATTTTTAAAGAATTTTCATTCTTTTATCATATCCCATTCTTTCAACAATGTTGACACAATAAATATTACATATTACACATTTTAGAAGCTTGGGAAAACTGAGAAACAATAAGATTAAGTGACACTTCTAAGATTACACAGAGCTAGTATAGAGAAAGGAAGAGAGTGCCCGACTTTGGACTAATAGCCACTATTATGTGACAATGTTACTCTGCTTTTACTGGTTTCCCTTTTGTGTGACCTAGTTTTAGTAAAATAACTGTGCATAGATATCCCAGATAACTCCTCCATTCCCTCCAATTCAATTAAATAACATGAGTGTATCAATAGTGCACTTTCGGCATTTAAAAAAAAAAAACCCACAATTTTTTACCAACAGTTTGCAGTCTTACATTTAGATGGAATTTTGCTTTTACATTAAAAATCTTTGCGTGCTGATTAGGAGATGTGAAACTCTCAATCAGGTTCGAGTCTCATCCTTTTTTATTTGTGGAATAAAGATCATTCCTTCAAACCAATTGACATTGTATTTTGCTATAATGTTCTAGTGACGTTCTTGTTGGAATCACAGTTCTGGGCATTGCCTGGCCTCATCAGAAGTCTATCTTTCCCTGACTTTACATGAGAATTTATAGGTTGTTTTACGTTCGTTATCCTTTTCACTCTGTTGAGAGGATCCTTCCCCTTGCACTGTTATATTTTATCTCTAATGTCCCTCTTTTTTTTGTGTGTGTATGTATTTCAAAGTCCTAGGACTTTGCTTTCTTTCTTTTTTACTTATCTGTTTCTTCCATGACCTCATGTACATTTCCTGGTTACAGGATCAGAAATACTACCAGACACTGCCAGGATACCTCTGAGTGTGACGTTACACAAATGCTTATATCTGTCTCTGTCACTTTCTAACCTAACAACGTAGTTTTTCTAGTGAGTTTTTCTTCTGCTATGTAGAGTGCTTCTGGTTTACTTTTCTCAGGTTGTCTCAGCACTTTCATCTCACATTTTTCCTTTTTGGATTGCATATGTATTTCGAGGCACTGACATATTTGGCACTGACATTGAGACTATTGATTTTGCTCACAGTAATCTTGGAGTCATTCCCTGCCTGTGGACCAAGTTTATTCAGACACTGGGTGGAAAAGTGCGTTTTCAGATACTTTCATTATTTTCCTTTACTTATCAACAGTGATTTGCTTTTATTTACTTGAGTCATGTGTATTCATAAGTAAGAAGGCTCTAAGGCTCTAAGCCAGAAGTTCTCAAATTTTCTTGGTTCATGGTGTCTTTAGTGTGTCAGTAATTTTTTCAAGATGGCTCTGGTCCAAAAGAAATACCTAACAGTTCTCTTCAGTACTTAGTTTGGATCAAACAGCTTAAGTTTTTATGTACTAAAAACTTAGCAGACTTTTGAAAAAATAATACAGATAAATTGAAAGTAAAAACACTACTTCAATTTCATTTTTAAATGATCACAATTGCTAATGATATGTGTCAATCAACAGATGTCGTGTAGAGCTGTGTTTCTCTTAAAAAGTTAAAATATGTTAGTATTTCTATGAGTTCTCTATGGTGCGTTGGGATACCTTGGTGCATAATGTAGGAACTATATAGCCTTTGGTACTTTTCTTTTGTCTACCATGACAACATGTTTTTCTGGTATATGTTAAAGTGTCTGGAAGGTGGTAGGCACTCATTAAATTTTGGTTGTTTCCATTGTCCTTAGGCAAGCAGTTGTTTCACAGAAGCTGGGACAAAAAAGAACATAGGTACAATCTGAAGTTCTGGTGTAAGACATATTTTAAGGCGCAATACTTTGCTGAGTTATGTTTTGCCATGCTTCTTGCTTTCCTCTTGAATGAATTCTGACAACTGTAAGACGCTCACATGGGCTTGTCAGAGGCATAGTTGAAAACCTTAATCTCCTCCCATTTGTTTTTAATGTGAGGAACTCATCTTAGACATCTGTTCTAAGGAAAACAATTAGAGAGAAATTATGATGCAGTGGTCTTATCTTGAATGTTATTTTGCAACTTGGCTAGCTCCTGTGCTTTTAAGTTTTAGTAGCATAATAGCCTTATTTCAAGGTAAACACTAGGAGGCAAGTACAGCTTCAAATTTCTCGTCGTTAGTTGAATGAGTCACCTTGTTCTGATTCACCACTGCAGACAACCAAATTGGGAATAAGAATTTAGATGGAGGATGCAGGGGGTAACATCTGCTTTGCCAGCATTCTACTCACCGAATATACTGTTTGTAGAGTTCAGGTACTGCAATCAAAGAAACAGGTAAATTCTGAGCATATAAAGATATCCTTTTGAGGTTTTGATACATTACAATTCTGTTTTGACTTGGCTGGAATTTTTTTTGCTTAAAAAAATTGGTTTAATCTTCCCTAGAGTGTTAAGTGCTAACTCAATGTTTTACTGATTATGCAGAAGGAACATCAGATGGTTTCTGAGGATGACACTGTATAGGTGGGAGCACTGGTGACTGAAACTGTGGTAAACTTTGTAGCTCCATAGTCATCATCATCCATAGCAACATGTGCTTTTGTGACAGAGGAACAGACATGTAAAATTTTAAGGAAAAAAAATACTTTTAGTTCTGAGGAAAAAGTTTAGGTAGCTTGTAAACTACTACGCAGTAAGGAGGTATCATTTAGAATGAAGCCCCTGTTGTATTATATTCATCAAAGAAATATATTTGTATATATTTCCTTGGAAACTTATTTTTTTTTCCTCTTACCATCCTTTTCCCTGAAAATCATCTCAAACTGTTAATTTATTTTTTTATTCAACGGAATCAGAATCTTAACTGAGATACATTTTTTTTTCTGGGTTTTGTTATATTTTCCTTCAGTTAACCTGCAAGAAGGATTGGTTACTGTCCCCCCCTCCTGATCCGTTTACTTACACTGAAAAATGGAGAAATAAAATTAATTGCTATATCAGAAATATCTCTGTAATGGATCTCAAATCTAAGACAATGGTGATACTAGTCTCCAAGATGTGATGACATATAACAACAATTATGACAACATATAAGTTCAGAATAATCTACCCTATAAGGGTATCTTATTGGAAACAAGAGCCAGGGTGTTAATAATCATTATTTTCCATAAAAAGATGAGTTCTTATTAAAATGAACTTTGATTAGTAGATTGATATATATAAAAATATTTCTTTTCACCAAGTAGGTTAACTAAATTGTCCTTTGCTTTTTACAATGTCGCATAATGAAAAATAAATTATTGAAGACTCGGTACTAAGATAGTGTATAATGTACAAAAGGAAAGAGAAAATACTGGTTTACCCTTAAGAGATTTACAGTCTGAAGAAGTGCATATTAAAACAATTTAAGAGTAGCTCTGTTCATGTAGACCAGGATCAGGTGCTTAATACATGTTGAAGGAAAAAAATAACAGTTGTACATAGGATTAAGATAAATAAGGCCATTGACTCCAACCAGTTCAGAGTAATAGATCTTTGATTTGAAGAAACAAGTAAATAAGTAACTAACTGTAGGGTTAAATGTGAATTCAGGAGCTTGTAGTCTTTAAAGCTTGTGAGCAAGTGGGTCAGAACCATGCTGCAGTCTACTGATTTGAAAATTAACAACTTCCGAATTTTGAGATTGGCAACTTTTTCCTTTCTCAGATGTCATTCATTCCTATTTGTTCTGGTGTGACATGAGATTGGTAAATCTTTCATACTGTCCATGATTGTACTCAAAATGAGGTCTGTAGATAGTTGAATTAGCTTAAAAGACAGACATGAGATAAACTGAAATGAAAGAGACACTCATAAAATACACAATAAAGTTAGATTCAAGAATATTAAAACGAAATGTCCTGTTTAAATGATCTAGGGTGCTGCCATGTTCATTGAGTTGTTTTCACAGAGAAAGGGGTCAAGTTGAAGTGAATGATCTGCTTGAGTCAACCCATTTTACAGCAGTCATTTTACTTTTGCATAAATGGTTAAGTCAGCTGGAAGAAAGAATTATTTCTCAAGTTTGTCCAGTTAATATAAAATAAAAAATTATTAAAAAGAGGGAGTATATATTTAGTGGACCTGTCTGGGCATAGACACAACTTGTTCTCCTGTCATTTATATGATCTTGTTCTATAGTGTTTACTCTGGTATTCATTAGTACAAGACTAAAATACCCCTCATCCTTGCTTTGCTTAACAATATTTTGTAGTATATTTAAAAAGCAGTGTGTAATCTTAAAGGCACTTCCATATGTTGAGATCATTATACCAGGATGATAAATTGCAAAACTTCATTCAGCTGTACTGACTCCAGGGATATAAAAGATGTTTGTAGCTAATATACTAACTGTGCATAAGATAGCATACTTTACAAATAAAGCCTTGCCAGGTAATCTTTATATCTTATTATTAGTCACAAGATTAGACACTTATTATATGTGAGGGACTGTGAGTACTTGTGTGAAATTCAGTTCCAAAATAAATATATTTATTTATTTAAATAGGTCTTCTGTATATATGGTACAAATTTATAAAAGTACATAAGGTGTAGAGTAAAAGGTTGATCTCCTACTTATTTCCTGCAAGTTCCTCAGTTTCTCAGGTTCCCTCCCTGAAAGCCATGTCTATAACCAATTTCCTATGTATCCATCTAGAGATATACTATGAAATGCTTTTTTAACACAAATGGTATTCTTAACACAAGTAGTATTATACATATTTGTCTGTATCTTGCTGTTTTCATTTCCACAATATATATATCAAGACACATAGAGCTTTCTCATTCCTTTTAACTGACTACATAATATTTCAATATATTAGTGTGCTATAACATTTAATCCTTGTCTTAAATGGACTTTTTGGTTGGTTCTAATCTTTTGTAGAGTTAAGTAGATGCAACAGAGATCATATGGCCCTCAAAGCTTAAATTATTTACTCTCTGGCCTTTTATAGAAAAAGTTTGCTGATCCCTGTTAATAAATGCCAAAGAAAATGTTGAGCACTTACTACTTTGTGAGGTCAACATGTTTGTTACATATTTTATATAGGTCATCCCATTTAGTTATTCTAAAAATCTTTTGAGGTAGGTTATATGATTATTATTATTTTACAGATGAGAAAACGAAGCTGCAGAGAAATTAAATAATTGACCATGGTCACACATCTAATAAGTTACAGGGCAAGGTCTGAACCTAGGTCTGCCTCCTAGCCTTCATTCTTTCTCACTATACAAGACTACCTCTGGTTCCTGTTGTTCTAGCGGAGTGTGAATTAATGGAATAAATAGTAAGGAAGGTTAAAAAACTCATACTGTGCAATGATTGTTACTCTGGGAGGTTAGCTATGCAAGAACATGATTTTCTTTTATTTTGAAGTTCTGTGTGCTTACAATTACTTGAGCACAGGAATAGTAAATATATTCTTTTAAAAGTCTACATTTTCAGAATAAGGTTTAAGTAAGTAACTTCCCATATACAAATTTTGTATTTTTCATACACTCTTACTATTTTAAGTTGATTCTGATACTTAAATCTTCATTTTTAATTAAAAAAATATCCTTCTTTCACTCCGATTAGTCTTTCATAGAGTTTATCCTAATAGAAAGGAGAGAGTAAGTAAATATTTTAAGGGCAACCATGCTCATAATAGTAATAATTGCTACCATTTGTTGAGTACAATAAGTGCCAGGAGACTGTACTAATTGATTTACACTTATTATCTCATTTAATGTTAGCAATAAATCCGTGAGGCAGTATAATATTATTATGTGCATTTTATAGATGTGGAAACTGAAGTTACTTATCAAGGAAAAAGTAGTTTATCTTATTCCATACTTCACAGGAATATTACTGATTCAAAGGAAGTTAGAGAATTCTATTGGCTAAATTAAAACTTTATTATACAGTAGAGTGGATGTGTGCCACGTGAGTATTTTCCCATGCTGTTAACTAGGATTCTAAGTGAAAGTTTTAATTAACACATAATATTATGCCTGGTAATTGGCTACATTTAACTTAAACTTTCCCTTATTTTTGGATATAGGATATAGAATTCACATTACTAATTAAGGAGATTTACTTGTATACTAATTACAGTTCAGAAAAAACTCTTTGAAAGTTGGTCAAGATAGTGACATTTGAAGGTGTGAACTCTGTATAAAATAGACTTGTATACTTTTTTCCTGCTTAATTAATTTTTTCCACTTAAAAATGTTGAAAATTTATAAAAGTACAAAAAGTAGAAAGAAAGGAAAGAATTTACCCCTAGTCCTATACCCAGTGGCAGTCTTTGTTACAGCTTAATATTTCCTCACAGTTGTTTTCTTAAGCGTCGGCTTTTTTTTTTTAGAAGTATGTATATATAATTTTTATTCCTTTTTTTACTTCACGTTATGACATAAGTATTTTCCCGTGCTATTACCCAGGGTTCTAAATAAAAATTTTAAGAACCACATAATGTTATGCCTAGTGAGTGGATGATATCTTACTTAGACATTCTCTTATTTTTAGATATAAGTTGCTTCAAATTATTATTATTATTTTTGCCATTTTATCTCTTTTATTCTTTTGCATTTTAAATGATAAAAGTAATCATGCTCATGACAAAAATTCAAATATGGAAACGTGTAAAGTGAAAAATCAAGATCTTTGTTCCACCATGAAGAATTTTCTGGGTATCCCTTTAGAATTTTACTATGCGTATTATGTAAGCACATTTATATCTATCCTTATTTTACCTAAATAGGATCTATAACCTGCCTCTTTTGTTTTGCTCTTTTAAATAATACTGGAATAAATATATTTGTACAAAAATTATTTTTGTGTTTATGACTAATTCCTTAAGATAGATTTCTAGAAGTGGAGCTGGGTCAAAGTGATGGACATTTTGAAGGAAAGCTCTAACTAAATTTGCCAATTTAAAACACTGCTGTTTTAGGAAGAGTATGCTAATATCACCAAGTAATAGATCATGCTATTGTTATGGATGTAACATATTTACATACATTATTTGTGCATGTAAAATATGTATATATTTACATACACTGAATTTTTTTAACCAGGGTAGATCTAGTCATTTTCCATCTACAGTAGATTTAAACCTACCATTTTAGATTTAGCATTGTTATTCTTACTGGTATTAGTTAGGATTATCTTTTTTTTTTTTAAACATCTTTATTGAAGTATAATTGCCTTACAATGGTGTGTTAGCTTCTGCTTTATAACAAAGTGAATCAGTTATACATATACAATATGTTCCCATATCTCTTCCCTCTTGCATCTCCCTCCCTCCCACCCTCCCCATCCCACAGGATTATCTTTTTCAGCATGGTTTTTTAGGGTTATAGTTTGGTATAAAAAAAAAATTTGTGTTTGAATATTAATTAAATCTTTACCTCATTTTAAATTTATTTAAAAATAAAAATCCTTTCTTTTCTGATTATACAAAAAAAGAATGTCAAGGCATATAAAAAATTCAGAAAATAAGGAAATGAATAGAGAAAAAAAGAGAAAATTTCAATGATAATCTCAGAATTCATTAATAATCTTTTGCTGCATATCCTTTCTTTTTTAACTTATGCACATATATAAGTATAGATATAGATATGAACACTCATAAATAACATTTTGCTGTATATCCTTTTTTTGTGTCATATGCGTACATACCCATATAATACTTTATATGTTTTTATACAATTGGAAGAAAATAATGTGCTTCTTCAGCCTTTTTTTCACTCAGTAACAATATGCTGTGGGTATCTTTCTTCTTTATAAATATGCATTTTTGTAATGACTGCATTGTACTCTATTTTGTGGTTATACCCTAGTTATTTGAATATTGATTAATCATTGGTTGTCTCCAGCTCCTTCCTATTATAAACAACACTTCAGCGAACAGTTTTGTACATATGCTCTTTACCCACTTGTCCAATAATTTCCTTAGGATAAAATAGAACTAGAATTCTTGTATCAAAGGACATGTACATTTAAAATTTGGATGCATTGGAAAGAATATCTTTTACTTTTTTCTTATGCTTTTCCATATTGTTTGAATTTTTTCTATAAATGATACAGGGAATGCAGAATTGTCAAACTGCCTTCCAGAAAGGTTGTGCTGTATTACATTCTCACCAGTGAATGAGAGTGCCCAATTCCTCATGCTCATGAACATTACATATTACTAATATTTTAAATCTTTGTTATCTTGTATTGAGATATGAATCAATGTGTTACTTAACGTTTTAAAGATTAATTGTGATATTGAATCATTTTTTAGCTTATTTTCTTTTTCCATTCTCTCATTTGCAAATATTCTATTCTATTTTTTTGTGGCCTATTTTTCTATTTTTTTCTTATTGATTTGATGTTCCCATTTGTCATACCATACCAAAAATATACTTTTTTTTTTTTTTTCTGGTTTGTGGTCTGTCTTCTAACTTTGTTAATGGTCTTTTTTTTTTTTTAAATACAGAAGTTTAAAATTTTCAGTGTAGTCAGTTTTACTAATCTTTTCCTTGTTTTAATGTCATTTTTCTTTTTAGTTTTTACATTTAAAAAATCCATCTGGAATTTACTTTAGTGTAAAGTGGAGGTAGAGATTCAATATTATTTTTTCCAGATGTCTACTCATTCCCAGCATCATTTGTTGAATAGTTTATCATTTCTCCACTGATTTGAAGTGTCACTTATATCATAGACTAAATTTTTCTACAAATTGTCATCTATTTCTAGATTTTCTGTTGTTTATTGATCTGCCTATTATTCCTGTGCCAATAATATACTGTTTGAACTCTTGTACTTTACATTACACATTTTGAACCTAAAATTTATTTAGATTATTTTATTATTGGAAAGGAATTGAGCATGTATACTTAATTTTCAAAACCATCTCAAATTTAAATTATTTATTTAATGTACAAAATAATATCACTGACCTTAGAATATTTCTCTTTCAGTTTTGGAAGTTTCCTTATTGTGTGTGATAGATATGCTAAATATTTCCTTTTTTTTTTTTTTTTAGAAGAAAGACTCCTCTGTCCAGTAAAATTGTTCTGGGAAGCTACCCTGGAGTAGAGAATGCAAGAAAGAGGCTTTGAATTATAGGCTGATGTGTGGACTTGGCATAGTGCCTGTCCCAGAGAAATATGGTGGTTGAAGGGCAGGAGTAGGATCAATGTATGGAAATGGTGGGATTTAGAATCTTTTAAACGAAGCTCTTTTAGCATCAGAACCAATAAGTTTTGAAAGGATCTGAAATATTAAGGAATGCTACTTAAATGAAACATGGAAAGTACACTAGCTTTGGAACCAGAGATTGTGAATTTGAGTGCCAACCGTGCCACTTACCACCTTTGTAAATATTTAATCCCAGTGAGTTTCAGTTTTTTCTTTTTTTTAAAATGAGGATAGTAATCCCATCACAAAGTAATTATGATGATTTAATAAGAAAATAAATATCAACTTATTGCTTAATAATGCCTAGTCTTTTTTTATTGTGAATTCTGCAGAAACAGCATTGATAGGGATGAAATTTAGGGCTGGGATTTGAGTATTGGAGAGCGCTGTGCATTTCTTCCATCTTCTCACATTAAAAAGGCAATGGTTTTTGTCCCAGTGGTGGCACGAGAGCAGTAATGTAGGGAAATGAGAATTATGTCTTGTGTAGCAGAGTATTTTTCCTAAGTGTATCTACACACGTGTAGACACAGACACAGACACCCATACACACAGTCCCATCAATCTCATTGTGAATCAGAAAAAAAAAAAAAAAAGGGAAATTAGGAAAATTCCAGGACAAGAAGTATACAGGAACTGGTGGTTTATTGGAGTTGGGGGAAATGGGAAGGTACTAGCACCAGAGAAATATATTTCATCCCAGGTATTTAACCCCTTTCCATTTTATGAAGTGTCTTTTTTCAAATGAGTTAAGTGTGAAGGCAAAGTAGTGAAACTGACATGGTATGAGAGAAGTGAATGCTAACTATCCCATTTTACAGATGAAGTAACAGGAGACATTTATGTTCCTCATAGAATAGACATGAGCTCAGTAATTGGAAACTCTGACTTAAAGTGAAAGCTCTGTCACCAACTTGTCATGTGGTCCTAAGTGAGTTATGTGCCTGTAAACTTGGGTACATCTCATCCTGGTATTCCTATTTTTCACTTAGTAAGCGAGGCACTCTGAGAGATGCCAGGCCAGATCTTGTCTGGACTTCACAGTGAAATCTTTAAATTGTTGTGAAAGACATACAGTAAAAGGATAAGCAGGATCTCTCTACATGATTCTCTTCATTTGTTTCTGTGTTTTTGAAAGTGAGCAAAAGATTTAATTACGTCTGGGAAGGACTAATCCATAGTGTATGACTGAGCTCCCTGAGGACATGCAGTGTGTCCAGTTATTGAGTGTGATGATGGGGTAGCATTGCCAAGGTCATATACCCTTAAGACATTCTTCTTTAAAAAGTGAGTAGTTATATTAGCCACCAGGTCATCTGTGTAAGTTGTGACTTGGGCACATTTCAACGAAATCTCAGGGAAAAAGCAAAAAGGGAAGTACATTTATAGAAGACATATGCCATCTAGGAAGCATTTTCTTATCTCTAATCCTCACAAAAACCTTGGGAGTTAAGTGGCAGCATCCCCATTTTCTACACATATTCTTTATTTCAGAAAATTGGATTACATAGTTTTATAATTTTTCTTCATCTAATGTATTTCACACAAAGCTGTAATTATTTGTCTCTTTTACTAGGTTGTGAACTCCTTGAAGTCACCAACTCTATGTCGTTCATTTTTGTTTTTCCAGTGCTTAACACAGAGCAAACATTCAGTAAATGATGAGCTGTTGATAATGCAGCTGTTATTTTTATAATCTCATCCTAAGTACATATTTGCACAACAGGCGGTGTCAGTTCATCTAAGTAACTTGGTGTTATTTGCCTGATACTTTAAATTACAGAGCTCCATTACTGAAGTCATTATTTGTGGTTAAGAGGGAGTGGTACAGAGAGTGGTAACAAGAAGAGTATCTTAAAATGAGTATCAAAACAGATCCTCTTTAGATGTCTTTAAATTTATCTTGATTTAATTACCTAGAACAAGTATAAAGAACAACCCCATCCTTTTGCCTGTCAACTTACCCTATAGAAAATAGTAGATTTATTAAAAAAATTTATGGTCTTAAAAAATCAGTACTTATTTACAAACTTTTGTTAAATGATTGCTTTAAAAATGTTCTGCCACTTTATTTTGTGAGCAGAGTTCAGGGAGAAAAAACTCAGCAGGGATGGAATCCTCTCCTTATTCCAGATATGATAATGCAACTGCAAATGTTGAGACTATTCTAAATATAATATTTATCTCACAGTGAATCCAAATTGTCAGTTGCTGGAGATTTGGGATTGTGCTTTGTTGTTCTGAATCCCCAGAGATTCCAATTCATGTTATGTATCCTGTGGGCTCTCAAAAATGTTAATTGTATTGCTGGAGAATTGCATGTATCATTCTCAAAAAAAAAAACCACTCTACAATAACTAAGGCTTAATTTTTAAGTTAAATTCTAGTTTCTAATTCATCCTTACATTAAACAAATATTTTATTAAAAAAATAAGAAATCCAAAAGCATTGAGAATCTTTTTAGTAAGATAAAACATTTTATAGAATTATTAAAAAAATTCTTTTTGCGCAGAATTTTTTGTGAGCTTATCCTCATTTAACACAGTTGCCCTTTAGCCCAGCAGTTATTGAATTTTAGTGTGCACAGGAATCACCTGGGGGCTATGCTTTAAAATAAATTCCTAGGCCATGCTTTTGGAATTACAGAATCAATAGGAATGAGTGGGGCCTCTTTTAAAAATTTTTTGTTTTAATAAGGAACCTGGTACTTCTGAAATAAGGGGTCTGAGGATTATGTTTTGATGATCACTTTTTTCTCCAGTCCTTCTCACACAAGACCTTCTCTGACTTTTGTTATTAAGCTGATATCATATATGTCTGAAATCAGTCAGGCTGCAAGAAAAAAAGGAATATTAAAAAATACATTAATAGGTGTTATTTCCAAGAAGTATGTTTTGCTAAGAAAGCAGGAGAAGAAAGAAGAAATAAAAGAGAACAAGTTTATTGAGTGAAAAGTTACAAAATATATTGCAAATTTTTTTTTGGCCTATTGCTAAATTTTTGTTTGATTCTGGTAAAGTGGACAAGTTGCCTTATGTTGTGTTTATGAAGTATATGAAATTTTTCTGTAATCAAGACCTCAAGATACAAGAGTTTTGGGGATTAAGTCACATGGTAGTAATTCTATAAATAGGTTTTGGAAGTTTGTGATCTATATTTTGGTCTTGGTATATAGCAATAAGCTGCCTTTGTAAAGTGGAAGGCACGTTGTCTTCTCAATAATCTCATTCATTTTTCATGTAGGTACTATTTTTATACTGACCATTCTTTTTTTTTTTATGGGTTTTCTCAGTTGTGAATACGTATCAAACTTAGTCAATTCTATCTCTGATTTACTATTCTGCTACATACGCTGGCAGAGGTGAACTCGCAGGCCTAGGAAATGCAACATTAATTCCTCCTCCTCTGACCCAGAAATACCTTGATCCTGACCATCTATAATGTGTTAAAGTAGGCTTAGGAAATGTTACATTAAAGTGTAAGGGTATACTTCCAGTGGGTGTGGATAAAATATAAAATTGTAGAATGTTGAAGTGGTAGTGACTTTAGAGGTGAACTGGTACAGCAGTTCTTGAACACCATCTGAAGCTAGGTGGGCCTTAACAGTCACCTCAGGAGCTTTCAAAAAACTGGAAACTCTCGGCCCACTCAAGGAGATTCCGGTTTAGTAGGTTTTGGGGTGGGGCCTAGAAATTCAAATTTTATAAAAGCTTTCTAAGTGATTATATAATCAGTTAAGTTTTGATACAACTTTAAACTTAGGGTAAGAATTCTTTCTACAGCATCCCTGGCAAAGAGTCATCCAGCCTTAACTTTGACAAACTCCAGGAACAGATCTCTTTTTTGTGAGGCAACTTATTGTATTGCTTTTGAAGATTTGTCTGGACTGAGCTAAAATTCACTACCTTGTAATTCCCACCCACTAGTGTTATTTTTTATTTTGGAAAGAAGAAAGAGTAACTTTCAATCACATTACACTCACTGTGCTAGATATTACCTTTCCTTTGTTGGCTTGAAAATATTAAACTAGATAGTTTCCTTAGCTGCAAAATGGATTATCAGAGTAGATAAGCAGTTATCAAAATGAGGTCTGTATGGGGACCCCTGAGACCCTTTCAAGGGGTCTAAAAAATCAAAACTATTTTCATCATAATACTAAGATGCTATTTGCCTTTTTCAGTGTGTTGCCATTTACACTGAGGATGCAAAGCAATTTTGGGCAGGCCTGCTGGTGCCTTAGCACAGATCAAGGCAATGGCACCAAATTTTGTTAGTAGTCATTGCATTTTTTAAAATAATCACCATTCACAGAAAAAAAATCTAGTTTTGCTTAAGAATGTTGCAGATGAAGCAGTACAAATTATTGATTTTATTAATTCTTGACCCTTAAGTATATTTTTAATAGTCTGTGATGAAATGGGAAGTATGAATAAAGCACTTATGCTACCTACTCAAGTACTGTAGTTACCTTGAGAAAAAATCAGTTGCATGATTGAGTTTCAAGCTGAACTGTTTTTTTCACAGAACGTCACTTTTACTTGAAAGAATGACTAACAGACACACAATGGTTATTCAAACTGTGGATACTTGACAGATATATTCTCAAAAATGAGCAAAGTGAGCCTCCCATTTTAGGAAAATCAACTGACACTATTTGTTGTCAATAATAAAATTTGAGCTTTCAAGAGAAAATAAGTTGTTTGGAAAACTTGTATCCACTACCATGAGCTTGATGGCTTTCCAATATTTAAAAACTTTTCTAAGATTGGTGGTGATATTAACAAATGTGATTTTTTAAAATATTGAATAATGAAATACATCAACGTTTTGAAGATCTGCACAACTCAAGTGAACCAATATTCTCCAAATGAACCAATGTATGATGTTGCAAAAACATGCATGGGTAAAAGATGCATTTAAAGACCAGTGGTTTTTTTTTTTTTTTAATGGTTTAGTGCACTGTAGGTAGCAAGGGATTTTTTTAAAAATTAATTAATTAATTAATTTTTTATGGCTGTGTTGGGTCTTCGTTTCTGCGCGAGGGCTTTCTCTAGTTGCGGCGAGCGGGGGCCACTCTTCATCGCGGTGCGCGGGCCTGTCACTATCGCGGCCTCTCTTGTTGCGGAGCACGGGCTCCAGACGCACAGGCTCCAGACGCGCAGGCTCAGCAATTGTGGCTCACGGGCCCAGTTGCTCCGCGGCATGTGGGATCCTCCTAGACCAGGGCTCGAACCCGTGTCCCCTGCATTGGCAGACAGATTCTCAACCACTGCGCCACCAGGGAAGCCCAGACCAGTGGTTTTTAAAGTAACAGAATATAAAAAGTTCATTGATATTCAGGTTTCAGATTCCATATTGCACTTAACCTTTGAGAAACTATTACTTGTCAAATTTTGATGTAGTATTAAAGAAGAATAGCTACAATTATCTTGAAAGGCTGTTAAAAAATCTGCCTCTTTCCAACTTCATATCTGTGTGAAGATGGATATTTTTCACATACTTCTGTCAAACCAACATATCACAACAGATTGAATGCAGTAGCACCTATGAGAATCCAGCTGTCTTTTATTGAACCAGGCATTTGAGATATTTAAAAATGCAAAACAATGCCAGTCTTCTAATTTTTTTGTTTTGTAAAATATGCTTGTATTTTAAAATTATGTTATTTATGTTACCGTGTAATAGGTTCATCACTAAATGATTATTACTTAATCATTTATTTTATTTTAAATGAATTAATAACTATTTAAATTTTTTCTTAGCTTTAGTTTCAGATATAATAACTATTGATAAATATAGCCATAGCTCTTTGCGACTCTGAATAATTTTTAGAAATGTAAAGGAGTCCTGAGACCAAAGAGTTTGAGGATCACTGGATTAGATGATCTCCAAAGTTCAGTCCAACTAACCACCTTTAGAACATGCAACCATTTTAATGTAACATGTTTCCTCTGAGATTTCTTAGCCATTCTCTTATGAATGCTTGTCAACATCCTTTCTAAACTGTGGCCCTTCATACTGGAATCATATTGAAGATGTAGGTTGAGCAGCATAGAATATATAAGTAGGCAACTAGCAGTATGCCTCAGTAGTAACTATCTTTGGAGATTTTTTAAAATAGGGGAAACTCCTATTTCTTTGAGGAAATAGGTTTTTGTTCCAGGAAAGCGGAGTGTTATACTAGGTAGCATCTAAGTTGTCTTCCCTGATACATCAGAAATACTCTTACTTTTGCCTTAGAAGATGTAAATATCAATAAGTGAAACATCATTTTCCCCTTCACTATTGTGATATTCTTAATTATTAGCAATTGCATTTTTAAAAAATTGTGCATTAGCTTAGTATCAGTTCCTTTGCAAGATGAATTTCACATTTCATTTTCACGTTTCATAGTTCAAATTCTACATAATTTAGTATAATTATTAAGAGGAAAAGGAAAGCTAAGAATGATGGAGTTCAAGAAACATGGCTTCAGCCTAGCAATGCTATAAAGAGCAAAAGATAATATTATGGAGGGTTTTGCATTTTTTTAAATTGATGCAACTTGGGAGAGAATAGTTTTAATGCAAAAATCACATCTGCAGGAAAACTCATTTGTATTTGCATACAGGATATTTTTTAATGTCTCTCTAATTTTTATTTTGATGTATGAAAGACCAGGCATTGATATCTTTCCAAAAGTTAGTTGAGAAAATAAATGCTTTAAATGTAGTTGTTTTAACTCAGTGGCTCATTATGTATAACATAACATTATTAAACCAACGAATCAATCCTTGACTTGAGTGTTAAACATGTGATGCTACAATTTAATATAAAGGTGGACAAAATTTTGTTACAGGTGTTTTTGGAAGCATTTTGGTACTTTAAAAAATGCCTTAGGTTATTGACTCTCAGAGTTGGAAGGTCATTTAATCCAACCACCCACTTGAACCTTCTTGCTTAGAAAAAAAAAAAGAAGGGATGGGGATTAAAAAGAGAAATGGGTGTGGTTTAGAGACAGCTTTAAGCAGGATTTAAAATTTTAGCTTGAAAGCTTTTAAAGTCTAATTAAGCAGGATTTAAAATTTTAGCTTGAAAGCTTTTAAAGTCTAATTATACAGGGAGGCGGCAGTGTTTTTATTTGCTGTTTACCTCTGCTCTGTTACCTATTTTTGATAGAGGGGGACATACTTTGTGAAAATCTTTATGGCTTCTTCATTTGATGTCAAGATACTTGTTTGAAGTTGCCTTGTAATTCAGAGGTTTTTCTTTTTGTAACTAATATTAATATTTGGCTTTTGCTGCTAGATTAATAATAGCACGTTAGTCTGGATTTGGTGACTACTTTTGAATGTATAAGTGATATAGTGAATTTTAGAAATAGCTTTTTTGTTTTGGGACAAATTAGACATGTTAAGGATAAAAAAAATCTAAATAACACCAACTCATAAGAATAAAAAAGTAAAAATAAGCCCATATCTCACTCAGTGTTAACATTTTTGTTAAATTGTAGTTTACTTTCTATGCATGTGTGTATATACACATTTGATTTTCTATAAATTAGCTCTTATTATACATGTTTTTTTTTATTCAACAATATTTTGTGGCCATCTTTTAATGTCATTCAATATAGATTTATATCATGATTTTTAATGATTACAGAGTAGTGTCATATATAGGTACCATAATTTACTTAGGCAGTTAGTAGGTTATTTCCAATTTTGGGCTGTTAGAAAAATGCTGTAATGAACATGCATATTACATGTATATGTCTTTTAACATTTTTGTGATTAGTTCCTTAGGATAATTTTTGGAAATAGCCTTTCAAGCTCAAAGGATATTGATGTTAAAAATATTAACACTTTCTGTCAAATTACCATTCAGAAAAGTTGTACCCAATTTATAATCCCATGAATGGTAGCTGAAAGTGTTTATTTTTCCACATCCTCATAAATGCTAGTTTTTGTCCAGTTTACAAGATATTTTGCCAATATTTTAGGTGAAAATACTTTATTTACATTTACTTGATTATTAGGGAGACTGCATATTTTTGTTATTGGACATTTGTATTTCTTCATTTGTAAATTTACTCTTTATATTCTTTGTGCATTTTTATATTGAAGAGTTTGTAGCAATGCACTTTTTTTTTTAACATCTTTATTGGAGTATAATTGCTTTACAATGGTGTGTTAGTTTCTGCTCTATAGCAAAGTGAATCAGCTATACATATACATATATCCCCATATCTCTTCCATCTTGCATCTCCCTCCCTACCACCCTCCCTATCCCACCCCTCTAGGTGGTCACAAAGCACCGAGCTGATCTCCCTGTGCTATGTGGCTGCTTCCCACTAGCTACAATGCACTTTTTATTAAGAATTAAGAATGTGCAAAAGATTTGATAACCAAATAATATGGAGGATGTCAGCACCATGGTCAGACGTAATAGTCTGTTGTCCAGGTTGGATTATTATTTTTTAAAAACATTTATTATTTATTTATTAATTTTTATTTATTTATTTATTTTTGGCTGCAACAGATCTTAGTTGCGGCATGTGGGATCTTTGTTGAGGCATGTGGGATCTTCGCTGAGGCATGCAGGATCTTTTCATTGCAGCCCGTGGGTTTCTCTGTAGTTGTGGCTTGCCAGTTCCAGAGCTCTGTAGTTTGCTGCAGGCAAGCTCAGTACTTGTGGCACGTGGGCTTAGTTGTCCCATGGCATGTGGGATCTTAGTTCCCTCACCAGGGATTGAACCCGTGTCCCCTGCATTGTAAGGTGGGTCCTCTACTACTGAACCACCAGGGAAGTCCCCACAGTTGGATTACTGATTGTATGAAAAGTCTTTTAGGACAAAGGCCATTATTTAAAAATATTTATTTATTTATAAATTGAGATGTAATTGACATATAGCATTGTATTAGTTTTAGGTGTACAACGTAATGATTTTATTTATTTAAAAAATTTGTGATCATATTGTCCAGTGAAATCTTTAACCCATGATCAATATTTGCTGAATGAATGAATGAACTAGTAGAGGAGTGGAACAATCAATGGTGATTGGGTATTCTGAAGATTCATTTTACTAAACATATTGTGATTTTCCAGATGAGATGGTATTTCCTTCTCTATCTTCTTACTTTTGTGCTGCCCTCAGGACCAAAGTCGCCAATTTTATTTTGGAAATGTTTTCCTCAGCGTAAACTTTTCTGGTTCTTGAAGAAGTAGCTTACTTCAAGTTGTGTTTTAATTCTTGTGAGTTGATTCTTAATTCTTTGCCCATCATAAAATGTTGCTTGTTTATTCCTAAATTCTCTACAGGAGGAAGTATGCATTAAAGACTTTTTTTTTTTAATTTTAATTTTATTGGAGTATAGTTAATTTACAATGTTGTGTTAGTTTCAGGTGTACAGCAAAGTGATTCAGTTATAGATATACATATATTCATTCTTTTTTAGATTCTTTTCTCATATAGGTTATCACAGAATATTGAGTAGAGTTCCCTGTGCTATACAGTAGGTCCTTGTTGGTTATCTGTCTTATACATAGTAGTGTGTGTGTGTTCATCCCAAGCTCCTGATTTATCCCTCCCCCCACCTTTCCCCTTTGGTAGCCCCAAGTTTGTTCTCGATATCTGTAAGTCTGTTTCTGTTTTGTAAATAAGTTCATTTGTATCTTTATTGTTTTTAAATTGGATTCCACATATGAGTGATATCATATGATATTTGTCTTTCTCTGTCTGACTTCACTTAGTGTGATTTTTTTGTTTTTTTATAATAGTGAACTGTGATTTTAGAAGCTTATACTTTTAAACTTGTTTGCTGCAAAATTCCCCAATAGTATAAATCAGTTGATAATGAGATTCAGAGTTGCTTTTAAAATATGCAGCAAGACTGGACTTATATGACAAATGAGATTTATTGACTTCATATTGACGAATGTTAAAATACTATTTGCCCTAAATCTCTGGAATCTGACTTATTCTAAATTTAAAATATCTCCAGAGTTAGAGATCTTAACTGAAAAAGATGAGACATACGTCAGTCACAATATTATCTGGATGCCTTTTATTTTGTCCTCCATTGTTTAAATGCAAGTGAAGAAATGGGATGTATTGTATATATTGCATAATTCCAATTCATGCTTTTAAAAGAATAGTTGTTAGAAAGACAAGGTGAGATCTTTCTCTCTCTTTTTTTTAAATTTAAATTCCTGTATTTTTATTTGTTAATTATGGCAACCCTACCTCTTATCTCCCACCACTCCTGTGGCTGGCAGAGTAAGCTTTTTTTTTTTTTTTTTTAAATTTTATTTATTTATTTATTTATTTATGGCTGTGTTAGGTCTTCGTTTCTGTGCGAGGGCTTTCTCTAGTTGTGGCAAGCGGGAGCCACTCTTCATCGCGGTGCGCGGGCCTCTCACTATCGCGGCCTCTCTTGTTGCGGAGCCCAGGCTCCAGACGCGCAGGCTCAGTAATTGTGGCTCACGGGCCCAGTTGCTCCGCGGCATGTGGGATCTTCCCAGACCAGGGCTCAAACCCGTGTCCCCTGCATTGGCAGGCAGACTCTCAACCACTGCGCCACCAGGGAAGCCCCAGGTGAGATCCTTTTAAAAGTATGTGAGCACTTAAGAACACTTTTAGATTCTTCCAGACTTTAGGCTTTTGGATGTACAGCATTTTGCTAGAGATTTACTTTATGGATAACTTCAGTTATAATTTTTAATTGAGGGTCAGATAAAATGTGAGAATAGCTTATATCAGAACCAGAATTCTTTTCTGGCTTTGACTAGTACACAGAGTGTGTCCACATTGGGTTGTGTGGTGTCCCAGGTAAAATTGTTCTACTGAATCCCAAAACATCAGAAAGCCATGAGGAGGTAAAGCGTATAATACCAAAAATAAATGACAGAGCTACCTTCCTCAGGGCGGACTCTCTTGTACTTCTCGCATCCATAGAAGTAGCCATTGCAGAGTTGCTAGAAACTGGTGAAATTGGATTGGGGAAGCCTGAGGCACCATTTCCTACAGAGAGAAAGAGGTCTGGTGAGGAAACCTATGGATACTTAAAGCTGTCCAAATGCCCAGGACTTTATTATCTATCAATCCTGACTAGAAAATAGAATAAATTATACGGGTCACTTAGGCAAAAGCATGTTATAGGAGCTGGGGAAAGGCTGAGTTGTATATTTATTTCATATCTCAACTTAATTTCAGAGGCCAATACCTAATCTATTATGGCCATTTGTGCTATAAATGCAATATTGGGAGTAGTAGTTCCTATAAATGATGTTGAACAAGATCTGTTTTTTTCAAAATGAATTTTATTTAAATCTAGTTAGCTAACTAACTAGGTTAGTTAACTAACCTAGATGTTTACTGGCTGTATTTAACGTATGTGGATTGAATCAAACCAATCCCCAGAGTCTAGGAAAGTTTCTGACCTAAATTAGGAACCCAAGCTCCATTATTATTTTCACTTGAACACTACTCATAGCCATCCTAACTTTTTGGAAAGAGTACGGCCTTTGCAACAAAGTTTCTTTGTTTTCATGGAACCAAAAATGTGCTGTATTTAGACCAAACAATAAAAATAAACTACCAAACTACTTTCTAATGCATGGGGGTTCTGGAGAGAGGAAACCATAGATATTTAGAGGCATAAAGTGAGTCATTGTGCTAGTTAAAACTTTTTACAAGGCTAGCTCTGTATGTTTGAGTTGCATCTGTTACCTCTTCAGCCAGAACTAAAGTGTGTGCAAGGAAAAGAATTTTGAATTGAATTGTGGCTCATACAGAATGCATTGTATATAGCCTAAGCATCTAAATGGATTCCACATCTTGGGCAGAACTAAAACTGCATCTTTTCATATTTAGTCTACCTTCAAGGTATTCCTGTTGGACATATCCAAGATATTTTCTGTGAAGCTAATTCGTTTTAACTTGCAGACATAAATTAAACAGTTTTTCAAATGTTAACTTGTAAGGCTTTATTCCCTTAAAATTTTTCTTGCTTTTGTTTTTACTTATTCATATTTTTAAACACCACTTTATTACTGACAGTATTTTAAAAGCCATAATGGATGGAAATGTTGTATTCTTCGATGAGGAACAATGAACAAATTGTTTTTTTTTGGTATTATCATCTTGAAAAAGTTGTTAGACAACTGACCAAGTTAAAATATAGTATAATTTGTAGCCAGAATGTATTCTTTAATAAAGCAAGTAAATGCAATTTACTAATCCTTTTTCATTTTCTTTTTTGTCTAAACTTTCAGGTCACTTTCATGAATTCAAAGGCAATTTACCAGTGATTTCTGGGTGCTGGAGCTGAATTTTTTGTGCGTATTTGTAAGTATTGGTTTATTTATTACTCTTACTACTCTTCTCATTGTGTGATGAGAACAGTTACAGTGTTTTTAAAGTGTTATTAGTTTTTTGTAAGTGTTTTCTTAAAAGGAATATAGAAAAATATCAGAGGGTGAAAAAAGCCTCTGTTGTGATTTCCAGTGAAATAACACAATGGCAGGGCCAATTACAAGAGGCTGAAACAATAAATATCTTACTTTTTGAAGATGGGGCTCAATTGTAGGAATGGATTACCTTAAAGGGGCTAGTCTATCTGCATATGAATAATTTACCTTGATAACTTCTTATAGTCTTCTGGTTGTCTGGACTTGAAAAGTTCTATGTGCCTGTGCTCATTGAAAAGATGTGAGATGATACAGAATTCAAAGAGCTGTCAGTACTTGAGGAGATTATGTACTAAGGAACCAAAGACTCATTTAGTGAATGTATAATGTATATCAAAATCGGGGTATTCCTGTCTTCTTCACCATCCTCAAAATGCTATTATATTTTAAATGGTATTTTGGAGAACAAAGATAATTTTTCTCAGGAAAGAAGGTCAATTTCAAGAAAAAATATTGAATGAACTTTAATGATCAATGAAAATACTTTAAATTATTATGTATTTATTAATATAAAAGTAGTTTAGAGTATGTGGCAGGTATTAAAAATGTTTGTGTATATATAAGACCATATTTAAGTAACTTGAGTTTAAGATATATTTATATGTGTGCATTGTACCAAACCATTGATATCTAAGGTGATCTTTACATTCGATAACCACAAAGACAGAGGTAACTTTTCCTCTGTTAGTGTATTACTATAAAGGAATTTTAGGGAATAAACTTCTAGGAAAGTATTTGAAAAAAAAGTAACATTATAAATTGGAGTTTAAGTGATTCAGTATTTAAACAGAGAGCAGTGAAAATTTATTTAAAACCAGCTTTACCTTTCTTTTAGTAGTAGCATTGATTGGGGCAGGTATTTTGAACCATCTTAAAAAAAGATGTGAATATTTAATATAGCTTAACACATTTCGTATATTTTTTAATGTTTTAAGAATGAATAAGATGTTATTTTTATGAGACTATCAATTCACATTGTATTATTTGAAGACTGAATTCTTATGTAAAACACAAAATATTAAACTCCATGGTTCATTTGGATTAAATATAAGCTTTTAATTTGTGCAAGGTATCACAGTGAGGATTAGGAGGCAAAGAAGATGGAGAAAGAAATGTAAAGTATCTTTGAAGGGCTCTTGAGAAAAAGGATGGTTCCAAGGAGCTGAGCTTATCCTATTAGAAATCTGTGTGAAGGGAAATAATTTTTAACTGTCCAAATCTTGTCTTTGTTGCTTTATCCTTTCTTTTACTTCCTATCTCTCTTCTCGCGTATCATTCAGTCATTCCCTATAGTAAGTTTTTAGGATGATTAATGTTTTTAAACTACAAATACAAGATAATTACCAGCATTTCAACCAAGATGGCCTTAATCAAAATATAGTCTACATTTCTCATCACCCAAAGACTCTGTTTCCTGAATTTTTCTCTTCTCTACCGCCCCCTGCCCCCCAGCAATCCAGCAATACCCCAACCAGATATATACATAGACTAGCTTTGAACAGAGGTGATCCAATTAGCTGAATTTTTTTTCTTGTGACCTGACAAAGAGAGAGGCTAAAAAATAGAAGGGGCACTGTGGGTGTAGTTTTCATAGGGTTATTTCTGGAGTTCAACTTAAAAAAACCCAAAAAGCTCTAGTCAGATTTTGTCTAATCACTTAGGTGGAAGTCATAGTAATCACACAGGCCTAAAGTAATTGTTTTCCAGACTTGAGAATTTCCATATGATAGTTTAGGGTGTGGAGTTTGTTGTTCCTTTGGTCAGTGGTCTCAAGTTTTGTTCCAGCCATCTCCTGACTATGGAACCTTCTTATTAAAGAAATGTAGCAGGATACTATGACTGAGATAAGTCAAATAAAATTAACATGGCATCCAGAATGCTTGCATTCTCACTTCTTTTAATTATTGCAGAAACTGTCTGCCGCTTACACTGAATGATGAGGCAGCTAAAACAGTAGAAATATTCATCTAGTCTAGCCTAAAAACAGGCAAATGAGATCAGTGACAATGGCTTCTTTTAGGAACTTTAATTTCCATGTTTTGGAACTGCTTATTTGCTACATGATCTAAGGCAGAAAGTTATACCTCATGGCCACGGGAAGGTTTCTTAGTAAGGTATGCAGAAGCCGGTCTGTGAGATAAGGAGGTGGGATATTGTTTTGCACATCCATAATGAATAGGCCACACCAAAGGTGTGTGAGAACCGATTGGAATCTTACCTACTTACATCAACTACTTAGGTCAGAGTAGGAAAACACTGTGAAGGAAAATGGTTATCTTTTCAGAAGCTGAAAGCATCTTATTCTAGCTTTTTTTTTTCTTTTTAAAAAATAAAACTACCTTTTTTCTTTTCCCAAAGTAGGCATTGTATAAGAAGACCTTGTTTTGCATGTTAATAGCCCACATTTAATTTTTTATCTCTAATTAAAATGTAATTAATTAATTCTGTCCTTTCAGTTTTACCAGGGCAGTAAATGATTGGTTAAAAACAATGACAATAACAACAACAAAACAGAGAATTAGATAGCCTGCTTTTTCAGGTTCCCAAGCCTTTTTAGAAATTTGATAGTGAATTCCCTTTTATAAAATTCTGTCTCTGTTTATGGTCTCTAATAGCAGTTTTTTCTCTGAAAAAGTCCGGAAGTATTTTATTGTCTGGTACAAAAATGATTATTGCTTAGCTCCATGCTTGAGTTAATAATGACAACAATATCTTAATTCAGCATAACACTTGCTTTTGCAGACATTAAACTGGCTGAATTTCATAAAACTCTGTGAGATGAGTAGGAATTATCCTTACTTTTGCAGAGTGGCAGGACTCAAACCAAGGGATTCAAAGTATAAATTCCATGCTCTTTCCATAACACCAATCTGTCTTCTCTCAGAGAATATTTTAGCTCTCTTTCTTTTGTTGTCTGATCACTATCTCAGTCTCTACTTGGTTGCTGTACAAATATTTTTGAAAAGTTTAGGTAGAGTAAGTCAGGCAGGAGATTTTGGAGAACCTTCTACCACTTTATTTCCTCATGTTCCTCGATCATTTGCTCCTCCCTGACATTCTCCTATCCCCCTATTTTCAAACTCCACATGTCATGCTTCAGCTGAAATTTTTTGAATTGCATAGATTTTTAGGAAACAAACAAAAAGAATCATGAAATCATCTCTTTGTGGTATTTTAAAATGGAGAGAAATTTGTTTCAAACTGAGCGTAGCCCAGACCAAAGCTCCCTCAGTGAGAACATCTGTGATTTTAAGGACAAGTAGGTCTAAGTGCATTATCTTTAAAAAATATTATTCCAGGCTAATCTTGACATAGAGCAGGTAAATAAAAAAGATGAGCTGTGAAAATCCACAAATAGGGCTTGAATGCCATTTTCCATGACAACGGGAGCTGCCCCATGAAAGCATTAATGCTGGGAATGTAAGGAATTTAAAATTGTGTCTTCTCAGTTTTACAGTTGTGTGCTCATGTTAATTAGAGATATACTGACATTTGAAGTATCTACATTAATACACACAGCTACTATACATTTGTGAACTGTGGCCAGAAATCTACTTTAATTGAAAGCAGTTTGCTAATCTGAATGTGTATATCCGTTACATTTTAAGCTTTTAAATTTTAATACTAGTGCCCTTAGATACTTGTTCTTTTTGCTCTCTCCACTTTCTGTTTCTAATTTATACCTGAAAGGACAGCCTGGCCTATTTTTAATCTCCTAGTGGTGTTTTGGAGCAATAGTGATGGAATTTTGAGAAAAAAAAAAGTTTTTTAATAGTGTCCTTTTATTTGCTGTTTACTCTCTATTTCTTTTTACTCTCTGACTTTCTAAATTGTTGGTTTTTCTTGCAAACCTTTAAGATGGCCTGCCACCGAAATAAGGTAGGGTTTAGGTTTATGGAATTTGCTTCACTGGCTATATTTAAGTACTAAAGAGCTACTCTTCACAGTCATACTATGGTTTTAGCCAGAAAAGCCCAGTATTAGAGACCTTGATGAGATGAGCAGTGAAGAGGCATTCTGATTTTTTTAGTATAGCTGAATTTCATCCTTCCCTCTTGATGTCAAGCCATGTATCTTAATTTTTGATTTGCATATATATTCCCAGTAGCTTGATGACTTCTTGAGTCATGTTTAGCCCTAGAGTTTTTGCTTTGCCTGTCTTAAAGGAAGACTTTACATCTATTTTTTGCAAGTTTGTGTTTCTTAAGAATCTGCCTGTCAGGATTTTTAACCTAATTGTTTTGTCCTTTTTTGTCTAATGAAACTCCCACACTTACTTTTTGAACTAATCCCTGTGTATTACACAAGACCAGTTAGAAAGAAGCTTCCTTTTTGTAGCACCAGAATAAACTGCTCTAAAAATTTGTAATATTCTGGACTTATTTCATTAAACCATTTTACTGGCACCATTAAACTACTAAGACCTGGGACCATTAAAACTTACTCAGTACTATTATTATTATGGCCTATTTTACCCTTTATTAATTTTTTTTCACTGTACTAAGTTCCTCTGCTCTTTATTTTTTCATGTTGCTTACTACATATTGTGCCATCACAGCACATTTGGTAATTTCAAGTTAATTGCTCAATTATCAGTGATAGTCATGAAGCACTTGAAACATGCGCAGTGGAGGATTTAAAAAATTTCGAAATAAGTTGGTGTGTCATAATCTTAAATGTGAAACATGCCAATATCTGCAGGCATAAAAATACACTGCCTGAGCTAGGCATTTCAGGGAAGGCAAAAACCTACTCTTAAAATCAGGGCTTTTGTCTGGCACTGAAGTGTTTCATCTTTGCTAATTTCAAACAACGTATCTAAATTTGATCTTGGTTTCCTTTTCAACTCTAAAAACTTGGTCGTGGTAATAAGGGAAAAGGGAAGTAAAACTGTATTGATTCTGTTGGAATGTTTAACCGGAACCTTACAGTCACGATATTCACTGTAAAGTGGAATTTGGTGTGAGGTGGATCCATATTGGATGCCAGTCAAGGAAGTTGACTTACTAAAGAAGCAGAATGGTCTCTTTATAATGTTTCTGCACGCATTAAGGCAATCCTCTAATCAGAGGACAGTGTTTCAGTGAAGATAGTATGTTGATGATTTATTTATATCGAAAAACCTCATGAGAACAATGACACTTTGGGGACTTTTTCTGTATCTTACACAGTAATAGTCTCAGATGCCTTCAAGATAACTTATACATTATGGCAAAATACTTATTGTAACTCTTTTGGCAACTAGGCAAACTATCATTAAATTTTGCATTAGTATTCAGTTTAAGGTTTTTTCTAAACTAATATAGTGCCAACAGCTCTTTTTTAGATGCTATTATGGTTCTTTCATATTTTTATAGTACTGTAGTAAAGCTGAATTTACTGGCTACATTTGAAGGTGGAGTAGAGCAGCACAAGAGTCAACATTAAAGTGATTCAGTGCCCGTTGGAGAAAAATTCTTCTTGAGATTGGAAACAATGTGGGGCTTGAGGGCAGTTTGCTAAGAACAGCTAATAAATTTGAATATTCCCCCCAAAAGCTGCTCTCTGAACTTGTTTTTAACCAAGAAGATAGGCTTAATCATTTTCCAGTATTCTTACAGAAATTTTATTAATATTTAAAGGAATTAAATGCATATAGAGAAGGGGAAATAAAGCCATAATTTGAACTGAGTGGTGGTCTCAAATACAGGGAAATGAGGGAGTGTCCATAAATGTACTAATTATGCACATCTAGCTATTATTTTGTAATATAATAATCTATAAAATGTGAAATATAGTCTGTTTATAATTCAGGAAAAAATAAAGTCATTGATTTACTCAAGCATTTAGATAGAAATATTTTTAGTAACTATTCAGTTTATAAAGATTGTTTGAATAATCAACAAAATCTAGTGCATTTTGTTGTATGCTTGTCTCTACACATCACTTTCAGCACATAGTTTTATCTGAAGTACATATTTTATGTTATCTTGGGGTATGGGTATAAATGCTTATCATTTCACCAAATTTTTGCCATCTCCTAACATTAAAATGTGAGTTAAGTATTTCCAGTAAAGATAAAAACATTTTCTGCATTCTCCTCTTCTTTCTCCCTCTCTTCGTCTCTCCTTCCCTTTTGCCCTACTCTCTCTCTCTCTCTCTCTGTCTGTCTCTCTTCATATTTCTTACTGGAGTTTTTCAAAGATGCAGGGCAATTATTGTGTAAAAAGATTAATTTCCTAAGCATTATCTTCCATTGATGACTGGCAAAAAAGGCTTATTTTTAATGTTTAATTAGTCAAAAAGTTTGTCCACATGATGTAATTCCTGTTTTTATTATTATTTGCTTAGCAAGTGCTTGCAAGAGAAAAAAAGATGGTCCCTAACCTAAGGGTTTAAAAATTGATTTGTTACTAGAGAGTTTATGTGGGTGGAGTTTTCTTTGGATACAAGCTGTACTGGAGTTAGCTCTTTCTCTTTCTTTTCAGCTCACACAGTTTCATATAAACTTAAGTGAATGAATTCATTAATCAAAGCAGATTTTCTATTTTTATTTCACCTTTGGGCTCTTTGATACCTTTGGAAAATACAAATACAACAAAAAGGTATGTTTGACAGTTAATTACTATTTTTACCTTTTTGACCCACGTATAGTAGATAATTAAGCAATAGCATCAATGGAATCCAGGTCTGCACCCCTGTAACTGCCTACATTAGGCAGAATATAGATTATTTTTTTTCTTCAAGCTATGGCAGCTGGTAACAAGCCTATGACTTGGTTTTTAATTATTACCACTAGTGTTCTGAGTTTCATTGAACATAGTACAAAAGAAATACAGGTGTTATTCCTCTTGTGAATATTATTTTTCTGCCAATTATTACATATATATGGCATCATCAATTAGAATGGGTTGTTTTAAGGTGAGATTGGTTGCACATAATTTGATATCTGATACAGCATCAAGTGCACTCTCACTGAATGGTTGACAGCTTTAAGGGATGGAAACATTTTGGGCTTTGTCCCTGGTAGTGGCAGTATGTGGAATCCACTGTTGATTTTTTTTTTTTTTAATAAAAAACCTGCATCATCTTTATTTTGCATACTTTAATTTCAGAACAAAACAAACAAAAAAACACAATACACAACATTCAAACCCCTTGTCAAATGTGGAAAGGAATAGGGCTTGAGGCCCTTATATCCTGCCTTAGACAGAAGGACAGAAATAAAACCACTAGACATCAGCCGAAGGAACCAAGTGGGCCAAGGCCACTGGGGCTGCTGCTGGGGGAGCCATGGGGACACTGTACAGAGGGAACAAAGTCTGCAGGTAGAAATTCCTAATCTACTTCTTCCATGCGAGAGGCATCCTCATCACCCTCAAGGGGGGGATCTCATCAGGAACAGCAGTACTGGGCTCCTCTGCTGTCACTTCATCTTCATCAGTGCCCAAGCCTAGCTTGATCATGCGGTAGATGCGGCTGGAGTGGGTCTGGGGATCCTCAAGCGAGAAGCCGGAAGAGAGCAGTGCAGTTTCGAACAGCAGCACCACCAGGTCCTTGACAGCCTTGTTATTCTTGTCTGCCTCTGCCTTCTGCCGCAGGGTCTCCACAATGGGGTGGTCAGGATTGATCTCCAGGTGCTTTTTGGATTTTGTGACTAGTTACAGAGAATTTTTCCCTGGACTTGCAGTCACAGAATAGATAGCTGCAAGGCAATATCTGGCGGACGGCTGAGAAAGTAAAGCATGAAAAATGTGGGTGTAAACAAGAGAGCTGAGTGTCAGAAAACCTTGAGCACCTGGAGCTTTCTGAGGGGAAGATATGGTTGAACAAATGGAAGAAATACCTGTCCCTCCAATTTCACTGCAGTAATTGAGAAGAGGAGACAAAAAGGAGAGAAATTATTGAAATAGGAAATGACTGAAATAGGAGATTTTTGTAAAATCACAAAATGGATTTGAGGACGGTTTTTTAAGATGTGGAAATACTTGTTTGGGTCTGACAATGGTAATTTAAAAGGAGTTCTATAGTTTTTTTTTTCTTTTTTCCCTAATCTGTTTCAATTTTATTGATTTCAATTCAATGCATTCTAAGGACAACTGTAGGAATTTTAGGAAATGGGTACCTCCCTGGTAAAAAACCAGTGAGAATAATTTTGCTTTATTTGGGTAAAGATTAATATAGAAATATATGAGAATAATCATCTATGTATCACACTCTATATTTTACATGGGATACCTTTAGAAAGGTCTCATTGTAACCATGACCAAGTAGCATCCTTATATCTTCTAGAACATGGAATCATATGAATTAGGTTTCAATTATGGTATATGATGTTTTTAGTTTTGGAGGTTGGAAAGCTCTTTGAAATCACATTTCTATAAAGTGATTTTTTAGTGTGATGTATCTTCCTTCCTTTCCTTTCTCCCTCTACTTCCCTTTCTTCCTTTCCTTCCTTTCCCTCCATCCTTTCTGTCCTTTCTTTCATTTAGAGATTGTTTTCAATTAGTATGTATGCTGCTTGCCAAGCTGTAAAGTAATACCTAACATGTGTTCCTTAAGTTGTATGCAGGGTCACCTTTTTGATTAAGGACTAAAGAGTCCTCATTGGGTTTCTTATATGAACTAAGAGCACTCTCAGCCATTTTATGCAATCAAAGAAACTGAGGAAATTTGGAATTAGTTTTACTCTTGTGAGGTGATGAAGATAAGATAATTGGAAAGAAATTATAATCTTTATTGACCCAGCAGTTTGCTAAATGTGAATTAGGATTTGTCAAATTTTAAGGCTTGTTGAGTGTTTGCTCACTAAGAACAAGATAGAGGAATAATCATGGTCTAAAAGGAGAACTTTTAAGTTTTCAGAAAGACTTCCTGCAGTGAGATATTCTATGAAACCGTATACTCACAACCTTAAGGGAGGTCCTTAGTTGTGTTCTTCTGGCAAGTCTTCCACATTGAGTGAATTCGTCTCATTTCTTGATGTGGGTTGTTTCTTGAGAATAGTTTGACTTAGCGTTAAAGAGGGTTAATATCCTATGCAACCAAAAGGGGAGAATTTATAAATTAACTCAAGGATACTAAGCAGGAGATGAAACCCAGATATGCCTGAATGAAAGTTGTGGATTGGTCAAGGTTATGATTATATAGAACACTGATAGAACAACAAGCTATGCATCAGTTTGCAGTGTCTGGAGCGAATAGACTGCCGCTCTCCCCCAACAGCACCTACCAGTGCTTTAATACTTCCCAGTTTCTCTGTCAAGAGACGAAGGTGAGGGAATCAAGTGTCTATATTTGGCAGAGAGAAGTTAAATATAGCTGTTGCTTGTGTTGAACACCTGTATGTTCTAGGCATTGGGCAAGGCACTTTTACCTTGTTATTTTTAATCCTTTTAACAAATCCCCCAAATCCCTGGTTATTTTCTATAAATTCTGATTTATTTTTTACCTTCATAGCACTTAAAATGATTAGTAGTTATCCTGTATTTGTATGTTTATGTAATGTCTATTTTCTTCACTAAACTAAAAGCCCTGTCAGGGTAGAGACCAAGACTATTTTGTTCAAACCTATATACCCAGTTTCTAGCACAGTGCATGACATGTACTAAGTTCCTAGTAGATATTTGTTGAATAAATAAACAAATGAACAACAACAAAAACAAAAGATAAAGGAAAGAAGGAAGGAATGCAAAGAAAAAAAAGGCAGAGCTGGGATTCAAACACAGTCTGTTTGATTTCAGATCACATCTCTTCCCACTCTAGAACACCAGCACAGTTTCACTTCATTTAGAATATTCTTGATTATATACTTAACTGATAAAATTTCCCTAAGTTCAGCTGTCTTAGAGCCCCTCAAATCTGTTTACATCTTATTCTGAGAACTCTTACATCTTACCCTGAGACTGAATGCCATGAAAAAGGCTGTCCCATCTTTTTGTCATCCTGTTGGAATATTGCAACCATTTTATGCTAACAGTTCTCTCCAGAAATACAGATTTCATATTCTAGATTTTGGGGTTTCTGTTTCTCCTACACAAAGAGAGTGTACTTCTTTCTTTCCTTCTCTGAGTTTGACCCTTAATTTAGATCGTTGTGCTGCTAAATTGACTTTCAGTAATGAGCAGAGTGATTGTTGCATGCCCTGCTGAGTTTTTTGCTCGAGGAGATGTGTGTCACTCTTACTTAGAGAGAGCCTGTGGGAGGAGTCAGGCCAACCCAAGGGGCTCTTATCCTGGCAGGTGCCAGGCACTGGGGCTTGGTTTGGTTATTCGGCAGTGACTTCTTTCCATTTACTTCATTTTTACTGCTTGAATTTTTCCTTGACAAATATCATTGTCAAGAAGTTTTTTGTTTTAATATTGGTTTTTGCATGACGCTATCAACCATTTCATTTCCTTTTATTCCTGGTGTCATCTTTTAAAAAAGCCTTACTGTGTTTTTCCATTCTATTTCCCAGGATGGGAGGAAATGTAAGAATGTAGAGAGTAAATGCAAGGTTCATAGTGTGGAAAGGTGTCATTGTAGTTAGGCTTCCAGCGATGCTATGTAGCCTTGAAAGCGTACATTTTTATGGCTGTATAGATGTGGTTAGTTCAAACAGGAATTGTGTATCTCCCAGGTATATTGAATGGATACATATTTAAATCTTGATGTCAACTTAAAAGAGTCCTATTTAAATTCCCAAGAGGGTACAAGAAACAGATTTTTGTGATGTGAAGCAATAACCATCTTTTCTGGACCAAATGACGATTTTGGAAGCTCTGGCCATCTGGGAATCTATCATTTGAAGCAGCCTGGCCTACTTGGAAGTTAGTATCTTAGTGAGGAGTGATCTGAGCCATTAAGGTCTTCACATTGGATGGTGTAATCAGTGGTCAATCTGACCTCCAAGTTGCCCTCTGAAAACTATTTAAAGATGTGTGTATCTGTTTTGCAGTTATGGTAAATCCTTTTTTGGTAGCAAATATTTTCTTCCAAGGAGAGGGCTTAGCATCTGTTGGAAATTAATTCAACTCCACAAATATATACTGGGTGCTGAGTGTATTCACAACAGAACATTAGATGCTGCATTGGAAACAAATGCAAGTGTACAGAGTTCCTGCCATCAAGAACCTTAGAATCTAGACATAATTATTAAACTCTCTTATTCCTTTTTGTGTCCCTGTGTCTAACTCAGTGTGTGGCTCAAAGGAGGGATTAATAAATGTTAATTAAGTTGAATTGATTATTGCAGAGGAGATAAGCAGAGGAGATATGTAATTCCCTATGCAGAATATGTTAAATGCCTTAGTAAAATAAAAAATTGTATCTAGGGAGTTCGTAAGAATTAAAGATACATCCCTTAAGAAGGACCTTAATTTAGGAAGCAGACTTTTTGATATTCTTTGAAAGTTGAATAGAATTTTATCAGTGGAATAGGAGATACAGAGAGAGGTGCATCCTGGTAGTGAGAGGACTAGCACAAGCATGGGTATGGGACAGATGGAAGGAAACAGGGAAGTATGGGATAGAGAACAATGAGAAGTCCAGTTTGACTGAGGTATAGGGTATCTATAAGCTAGAAAACTTAGTGTGATCATATCATTGTGGTCCATAAGGCTAAGCTAAGGTATTTGGTAGATCTTAGGGGGCCATCAAACCAAATAGCTGAGCGGTATAGCAAGAGCTTTGCTTTTGAAAAATTTTTGAAAAATTAGTTCAGCCAGCAGTTTGTAGAGTAGATTAGAGGAAAAACAAAAGACTTTAACTAGAGAAACACCTTGTAAGATACTTCAAGCAGGAGGTAAGAGGTTTAAACAGGAGTGAAGAGTGGGTATTTTGAGAACAGAATGTTAGGAACAGAAAGAAGAGACTGCCAGTGTGGCATCAGTAAGACTAGATTATATGTGGTGGGGAGCATGAGGAAAAGAAAGGAGTCAAAATTACTCATTGCTTTTTCCTGTTCCTGTTATTCATCACAGCACTGAATTTTTGAAAAGGCAGAGGGAAAATATCTTGCTAATTATCTCTTGTCAACGCTCAAATCCCTTGCATCTCATTGGTTAGATTCCCACTGAAAATTGAGGATATTTTTTCTTCCCATGGAGGCCTGGAAGGAAGATGTGTTTTTAAAAGAATGAGAATATACTTAAAGATAAAATTACTTTGATGATTTAAAGGCATAACATAAACACAGAAGATATTAACACTAGGAGCTCAATCAAGTGCACAGGCAGGGCCTTGTTGATTTCAGGGGCATAAGGTAAAACTTGGCTACCATGAGTGAGAAAAGTGAAGATACTGGAGATTATGGCATTCCTATCAGGTGGCTTTCACGTAGGGATTAGTACCTGACATCTGTGAGGAATAAAACGGGTATGCACAGATAAAATGATGAGTACAACTCCCTGGTTATATTGCTACATTCTGTCCTCCACAGAAGGTATAGTCACAGCAAATATCATGCTTTGGATATAGGCCCTCTCTACTTGTCTCTTTCAAGGGAAAAGGAAATAGTGCAGGAAAATACACTCATGAGTAAGAAAAGACATTGAAATAAGATTTAAAAAATAGACTTTTTCAAGGAAATGGGATAAAGTCAAGTTGATTTTGAAAAGGATCCTTATCATTCTCATTACCTTATCATTCAGACTAACACTAATATGCAGTAATTAATTTATTCATTCACTCAATAAGAATATGAATTCAGGACTCTTCTGGACATGAGGTGGAATTTAAAATGGTAAACAAAGAATTAGTCATCAGGAATTTATAATCTATTGTAGGAGGAGATGAAATATACATATATGAAAAAGAGCAAAAAAGTAACTGATAAAAAAACCTAGTAATTCATCTCTGGGAAGTGCTTTGCCCATTGTTTCTTCTTGGAGACCTATGGTAGCTGTTCCTGTCCATTCAACTGTCTGTACCTTAGCCTGCTGACAAACTGAGCCCCTTGCCAGTACATCATCGAAGGGTGCTCTTTCATAACCTGTGTATGTCTTAAATATCTGTCTCATTTGTGCCTAGCAAGTTGTTCATATTTTGTAGCACATAATAGGTTCCAGTAAAATGCTTTTTGAATGAATAACAGAAACTCTACCTCTTCTACATTCTATCAATTAAGATATTTTGGGTTAAAAAATCTTCTTTAAAAATTTATATATCCTATGGGAAAGTTAAAATCTATTACTTTTTCACATCTTAAGCTTTTTATATGCCTTTAAATTTTAAAACTCCAAAACAACTTTTGAGTGCCTTCTGTGAATCAGAACTGTATTAGTTACTTCATATTAGTTTAAAAATATACCATGTGGAATTCCTGCCACCCCTGGATACTGCTGTGTAATAGCTGTGATCTTAGGCAAATCATATAGCCTCTTGGAGCCTTAGCTTCCTCACCTGTAAAGTGAGAATATTACCTACTGCATGTTTTTTTAATCGCTTTATTGAGATATAATTGGCATATAATAAACTGCATATATTTAAAGTGTTTAATTTGATGTTTTGATGTACATATACACCAGTGAAGCCATTTCCACAGTCAAGGTAATTTACATATCCATAACCCCTAATGGTTTCTTAATGCCCCTTCAGAGTCCCTTACTCCTACCCCTCCTTGATCTGTTTTCAGCCTCATCCCCAGGCAATCACTGATCTGTTGCCACTATAGATTGCATTAAAAGTTTTGGTTTATGTAAGTGGAATCATACATTATGTACTCTTTTTTGTCTAGTTTCTTTCATTCGGCATAATTATTTTGAGATTCACTCATGTGCATGTCAATAACTTATTTTTAAAATTGAGGAGTAGTATTTCATTGTATGGATATACCACAATTTGATTATACATTTAGGTTCTTTCTAGTTTTTGGCTATTACAAATGAAGCTGCTTTGAACATTTGTCTTTGAATGGACATATGCTTTCTTTTCTTTTGGGTAAATACGTAGAAATGGAATGGCTAGTTTACCTAGGTGCATGTTTAACTTTATAAGAACTGCTGATTTTTCCAAAGTGGTTTACCATTTTACATTCCTACTAGCAATGTGTAAAAGTTCCAGCTGTCCCACATTCTTAACGACACTTTGTATGTTTAGTCTTCAATTTTAGCTATTCAAGTGGTTTGTAGTGGTGGCTCATTGTGGTTTTAATTTTAATTGCCCTAATGGCTGATGATGTTGAGCTCTTTTCATGTGCTTGTTTGTCATCCATGTATCTACTTTGTTGAAGTGCATTTTACATCTTGCTGTTTTTTTAAATTGGGGTTGTCTTCTTTTTTATTGAGTTGTAAGAGTATTTTTTTATATTTTTTTAAAATACAAGTTATTTATCCGATAATGTTTTGTATATATTTTTTACTGGCCTGTGGCTTGCCTTTTAATTTTAAGTGTCCTTTGAGAGCAGTGTTTTAAATTTTGACAAAGTCCAATTTATTGCTTTTCTTTTCTTTTTTTTTTTTTAACGTCTTTATTGGAGTATAATTGCTTTACGATGGTGTGTTAGTTTCTGCTTTATAACAAAGTGAATCAGCTATACATATACATATATCCCGATATCTCCTCCCTCTTGCGGCTCCCTCCTACCCTCCCTATCCCACCACTCTAGGTGGTCAAAAAGCACTGAGCTGATCTCTCTGTGCCATATGGCTGCTTCCCGCTAGCTAGCTATTTTACATTTGGTAGTGTATAAATGTCCATGCCACTCTCTCACTTCGTGCCAGCTTACCCTTCCCCCTCCCTGTGTCCTCAAGTCCATTCTCTATGTTTGCATCTTTATTCCTGTCCTGCCCCTAGGTTCTCCAGAACCATTTTTTTTTTTTTTTAGATTCCATATATATGTATTAGCATACGGTATTTGTTTTTCCCTTTCTGACTTACTTCACTCTGTATGACAGACTCTAGGTCCATCCACCTCACTACAAATAACTCAATTTCATTTCTTTTTATGGCTCAGTAATATTCCATTGTATATATGTGCCACATCTTCTTTATCCATTCATCTGTTGATGGACACTTAGGTTGCTTCCATGTCCTGGCTATTGTAAATAGAGCTGCAATGAACATTGGGCTATATGACTCTTTTTGAATTATGTTTTTCTTAGGGTATATGCCCAGTAGTGGGATTGCTGGGTTGTATGGTAGTTCTATTTTTAGTTTTTTAAGGAACCTCCATACTGTTCTCCATAGTGGCTGTATCAATTTACATTCCCACCAGCAGTGCCAGAGGGTTCCCTTTGCTCCACACCCTCCCCAGCATTTATTGTTTGTAGATTTTGGATGATGGCCATTCTGACTGGTGTGAGGTGATACCTCATTGTAGTTTTGATTTGCATTTCTCTAATGATTAGTGATGTTGAGCATCCTTTCATGTGTTTGTTGGCAATCTGTATATTTTCTTTGGAGAAATGTCTATTTAGGTCTTCTGCCCATGTTTGGATTGGGTTGTATGTTTTTGATATTGAGTTGCATGAGCTGCTTGTAAATTTTGGAGATTAATCCTTTGTCAGTTGCTTCATTTGCAAATATTTTCTCCCATTCTGAGGGTTGTCTTTTCGTCTTGTTTATGTTTTCCTTTGCTGTGCAAAGCTTTTGTTTCATTAGGTCCCATTTGTTTATTTTTGTTTTTATTTCCATTTCTTTAGGAGGTGGGTCAAAAAGGATCTTGTTGTGTTTTACGTCGTAGAGTGTTCTGCCTATGTTTTCCTCTAAGAGTTTTATAGTGTCTAGCCTTACATTTAGGTTTTAACCCACTTTGAGTTTATTTTTGTGCATGGTGTTAGGGAGTGTTCTAATTTCATTCTTCTACATGTAGCTGTCCAGTTTTCCCAGCACCACTTATTGAAGAGGCTGTCTTTTTCCATTGTATATTCTAGCCTCCTTTGCCAAAAATAAGGTGACCATATGTGTGTGGGTTTATCTCTGGGCTTTCTATCCTGTTCCATTGATCTATATTTCTGTTTTTGTGCCAGTACCATACTGTTTTGAGTACTGTAGCTTTGTAGTATAGTCTGAAGTCCAGGAGCCTGATTCCTCCAGCTCTGTTTTTCTTTCTCAAGATTGCTTTGGCTATTCGGGGTCTTTTGTGTTTCCATACAAATTGTGAAAGTTTTTGTTCTAGTTCTGTGAAAAATGCCATTGGTAGTTTGATAAGGATTGCATTGAATCTGTAGATTGCTTTGGGTAGTACAGTCATTTTCACAATGTTAATTTTTCCAATCTAAGAGTGTGGTATATCTTTTCATCTGTTTGTATCATCTTCAATTTCTTTCATCAGTGTCTTATAGTTTTCTGCACACAGTATTTTTGTCTCCTTAGGTAGGTTTATTCCTAGGTATTTTATTCTTTTTGTTACAATGGTAAATGGGAGTGTTTCCTTAATTTCTCTTTCAGATTTTTCATCGTTAGTGTATAGGAATGCAAGAGATTTCTGAGCATTAATTTTGTATCCTGCTACTTTACCAAATTCATTGATTAGCTCTAGTAGTATTCTGGTAGCATCTTTAGGATTCTCTATGTATAGTATCATGTCATCTGCAAACAGTGACAGCTTCACTTCTTCTTTTCCGATTTGGATTCCTTTTATTTCTTTTTCTTCTCTGATTGCTGTGGTTAAAACTTCCAAAACTATGGTGAATAATAGTGGTGAGAGTGGACAACCTTGTCTTGTTCCTGATCTTAGAGGAAATCTTTTCAGTTTTTCACCATTGAGAACAATGTTGGCTGTGGGTTTGTAATATATGGCCTTTATTATGTTGAAGTAAGTTCCCTCTCTGCCTACTTTCCAGAGGTTTTTTTTCATAAATGGGTGTTGAATTTTGTTGAAAGCTTTTTCTGCATCTATTGAGATGATCATATGGTGTTTCTCCTTCAATTTGTTAATATGGTTTATCACATTGGTTGATTTGCATATATTGAAGAATCTTTGCATTCCTGGGATAAACCCCACTTGATCATGGTGTATGATCCTTTTAATGTGCTGTTGGATTCTGTTTGTTAGTATTTTCTAAGGATTTTTGCATCTATGTTCATCAGTAATATTGGCCTGTAGTTTTTGTTCTTTGTGACATCTTTGTCTGGTTTTGGTCTCAGGGTGATGGTGGCCTCATAGAATGAGTTTGGGAGTGTTCCTCCCTCTGCTATATTTTGGAAGAGTTTGAGAAGGATAGGTGTTAGCTCTTCTCTAAATGTTTGATAGAATTCGCCTGTGAAGCCATCTGGTCCTGAGCTTTTGTTTGTTGGAAGATTTTTAATCACAGTTTCAATTTCAGTGCTTCTGATTGGTCTGTTTATATTTTCTATTTCTTCCTGGTTCAGTCTCGGAAGGTTGTGCTTTTCTAAGAATTTGTCCATTTCTTCCAAGTTGTTCATTTCATTGGCATATAGTTGCTTGTAGTAATCTCTCATGATCCTTTGTATTTCTGCAGTGTCAGTTGTTACTTCTCCTTTTTCATTTCTAATTCTATTGATTTGAGTCTTCTCCCTTTTTTTCTTGACGAGTCTGGCTAATGGTTTATCAATTTTGTTTCTCTTCTCAAAGAACCAGCTTTTAGTTTTATTGATCTTTGCTATTGTTTCCTTCATTTCTTTTTCATTTATTTCTGATCTGATCTTTATGATTCGTTTCCTCTGATCTTTATGATTTGTTTCCTCTGCCAACTTTGGGGTTTTTTTGTTCTTCTTTCTCTAATTGCTTTAGGTATCAGGTTAGCTTGTTTATTTGAGGTGTTTTTTGTTTCTTGAGGTAAGATTGTATTGCTATAAACTTCCCTGTTAGAACTGCTTTTGCTGCATCCCATAGGTTTTGGGTCGTCGTGTTTTCATTGTCATTTATTTCTAGGTTTTTTTTGATTTCCTCTTTGATTTCTTCAGTGATCTCTTGGTTATTTAGTAGTGTACTGTTTAGCCTCCATGTGTTTGTATTTTTTACAGATTTTTTCCTGTAATTGATATCTAGTCTCATAGTGCTGTGTTTGGAAAAGAAACTTGATACAATTTAAATTTTCTTAAATTAACCAAGGCTTGATTTGTGACCCAAGATGTGATCTATCCTGGAGAATGTTCCATGAGCACATGAAAAGAAAGTGCATTCTGTTGTTTTGGATGGAATGTCCTATAAATATCGATTAAGTCCAATTTGTTTAATGTGTCATTTAAAGCTTGTGTTTCCTTATTTATTTTCATTTTGGATGACCTGTCCATTGGTGAAAGTGGGGTGTTAAAGTCCCCTACTATTATTGTGTTACTGTTGATTTCCCCTTTTATGGCTGTTAGCATTTGCATTATGTATTGAGGTGCTCCTATGTTGGGTACATAAATATTTACCATTGTCATATCTTCTTCTTGGATTGATCCCTTGATTATTATGTAGTGTCCTTCTTTGTCTCTTGTAATAGTCTTTATTTTAAAGTCTATTTTGTCTAATATGAGAATTGCTACTCCAGCTTTCTTTTGATTTTCATTTGCATGGAATATCTTTTTCCATCCCCTCACTTTCAGTCTGTATGTGTCCCTAAGTCTGAAGTGGGTCTCTTGTAGACAGCATAGATACGGGTCTTGTTTTTGTATCCATTCAGCCAGTCTGTGTCTTTTGGTTGTAGTATTTAATCCAATTACATTTAAGGTGGTTATCAATATGTATGTTCCTATTACCATTTTTTAAATTGTTTTGGGCTTGTTATTTTAGGTCTTCTCCTTCTCTTGTGCTTCCTGCCTAGAGTAGTTATTTTAGCATTTGTTGTAATGCTGGTTTGGTGGTGCTGAATTCTCTTAGCTTTTGCTTGCCTGTAAAGGTTTTAATTTCTCTGTCGAATCTGAATGAGATCCTTGCTGGGTAGAGTAATCTTGGTTGTAGTTTTTTTACCTTTCATCACTTTAAATATGTCCTGCTACTCCCTTCCGGCTTGCAGAGTTTCTGCTGAAAGGTCACCCATTAACCTTATGGAGATTCCCTTGTATGTTATTTGTTGTTTTTCCCTTGCTGCTTTTAATATTTTTTTCTTTGTATTTAATTTTTGATAGTTTGATTAATATGTGTCTTGGTGTATTTTTCCTTGGACTTATCTTGTATGGGACTCTCTGCTCTTCCTGGACTTGATTGACTATTTCCTTTCCCATATTAGGGAAGTTTTCAACTATAATCTCTTCAAATATTTTCTCAGTCCGTTGTTTTTTTTTTTCTCTTCTTCTTCTGGGACCCCTATAATTCGAATGTTGGTGCATTTAGTGTTGTCGCAGAGGTCTCTGAGACTGTCCTCAATTCTTTTCATTCTTTATTCTGCTCTGCAGTAGTTATTTCCACTATTTTATCTTCCAGGTCACTTATCCGTTCTTCTGCCTCAGTTATTCTGCTATTGATCCCTTCTAGAGAATTTTTCATTTATTGTGTTGGTCATCATTGTTTGCTCTTTAGTTCTTCTAGGTTCTTGTTAAACATTTCTTGTATTTTCTCTATTCTATTTCCAAGATTTTGGATCATCTTTACTATCATTATTCTGAATTCTTTTTCAGGTAGACTGCCTATTTCCTCTTCATTTGTTAGGTCTGGTGGGTTTTTACCTTGCTCCTTCATCTGCTGTGTGCTTCTCTGTCTTCTCATTTTGCTTAACTTACTGTGTTTGGGGTCTCCTTTTCACAGGCTACAGGTTCATAGTTCCTGTTGTTTTTGGTATCTGCGACCAGTAGGTAAGGTTGGTTCAGTGGGTTGTGCAGGCTTCCTGGTGGAGGGGACTGGTGCCTGTGTTCTGGTGGATGAGGCTGGATCTCGTCTTTCTGGAGGGCAGGACCACATCCAGTGGTGTGTTTTGGGGTGTCTGTGACCTTATTATGATTTTAGGCAGCCTCTCTGCTAATGGGTGGGGTTGTGTTCTTGTCTTGCTAGTTGTTTGGCATAGGGTGTCCAGCAGTGTAGCTTGCTGGTCGTTGAATGGAGCTGGGTCTTAGCGTTGAGATGGAGATCTCTTGGAGAACTTTCGCCATTTGATATTATGTGGAGCCAGGAGATCTCTGGTGGTCCAATGTCCTGAACTCTGCTCTCCCAACTTAGAGGCTTAGGCCTGACACCCGGCCGGAGCACCAAGATCCTGTCAGCCCCATGGCTCAGAAGAAAAGGGAGAAAAAAAGAAGAAAAGAAAAGAAAGAAAGAAGGAAAGAAAGAAAGAAAGAGTTATTAAAATAAAAAAAATAAAAGGAAATTATTAAAAATAAAAAATTAAAAAGTAATAAAAAAAAAGAAAAAATACGAAAGAAGAGAGCAACCAAACAAAAAAACAGATCCACCAGTGATAATAAGCGCTGAAAACTATACTAAAACCAAAATACAAAGAACAAAAAACGGACAGACAAAACCCTAGGACAAATGGTAAAAGCAAAGCTACACAGACAAACTCACACAAAAAAGCATACACATACACACTCACAAAAAGAGAAAAAGGAAAAAATATATATATCTATATATAAAAAAAAGTAAGAGAGCAACCAAATCAATAAACAAATCGACCGATGATAATATACTCTAAATACTAAACTAAGATAAACATAAAACCAGCATCAAATTAGATGCAGAAAGCAAACCCCAAGTCTACATTTGCTCCCAAAGTCCACTGCCTCAATTTTGGGATGAGTTGTTGTCTATTCAGTTATTCCACAGATGCAGGGTACATCAAGTTGATTGTGGAGATTTAATCCACTGCTCCTGAGGCTGCTGGGAGAGATTTCCCTTTCTCTTCTTTGTTCGCACAGCTCCTGGGGTTCAGCTGTGGATTTGGCCCCACATCTGCGTGTAGGTCGCCTGAGGGCGTCTGTTCTTCGCCCAGACAGGACGGGGTTAAAGTAGCAGCTGATTAGGGGGCTCTGGCTCCCTCAGGCCCGGGGGAGGGAGGGGTACAGAATGCAGGGTGAGCTTGTGGTGGCAGAGGCCGGCGTGACGTTGCAACAGGCTGAGGCGCGCTGTGTGTTGTCCCAAGGAAGTTGTCCCTGGATCATGGGACCCTGGCAGTGGCGGGCTGCACAGGCTCCCATGAGGGGCGGTGTGGATAGTGACCTGTGCCTGCACACAGGCTTCTTGGTGGTGGCAGCAGCAGCCTTAGCGTTTCATGCTCGTCTCTGGTGTCCACGCTGATAGCCGTGGCTCACGCCCGTCTCTGGAGCTTGTTTAGGCGGTGCTCTGAATCCCCTCTCCTCGTGCACCCAGAAACAATGGTCTCTTGCCTCTTAGGCAGTTCCAGACTTTTTCCCGGACTCCCTCCCGGCTAGCTGTGGTGCATTAGCCCCCTTCAGGCTGTGTTCACACAGCCAACCCCAGTCCTCTCCCTGGGATCTCACCTCCGAAGCCCGAGCCTCAGCTCCCAGCCCCAACCCGCTCGGGCTGGTGAGCAGGCAAACATCTCAGGCTGGTGAGTGCTGGTCGGCGCTGATCCTCTGTGCAGGAATCTCTCCGCTTTGCCCTCTGCACCCCCGTTGCTGTGCTCTCCTCTGTGGCTCCGAAGCTTCCCCCACCGCCACCCCCTGTCTCCACAAGTGAAGGGGCTTCCTAGTGTGTGGAAACTTTTCCTCCTTCACAGCTCCCTCCCAGATGTGCAGGTCCTGTCCCTATTCTTTTGTCTCTGTTTCTTTTTTTTTCTTTTGCCCTACCCAGGTATGTGGGGAGTTTCTTGCCTTTTGGGAAGTCTGGGGTCTTCTGCCAGTGTTCAGTAGGTGTTCTGTAGGAGTTGTTCTACATGTAGATGTATTTCTGATGTATTTGTGGGGAGGATGGTGATCTCCACGTCTTACTCCTCCATCATCTTTAAGGTCTCCCCCTCTTGCTTTTGTTTTATATTTCATGCTTTTTATGTTACATTCAAGAAATTTTTGCAAAACCCAATGTTACTAAGATTTTTTTCTATGCATTCCATTAGAAGTTTTATAGTTTTAGCTTTTAATTTAGATGTATGATTCGTTTTGAGGTAATTTTTGTAATAGGGTGAGGTGAAGTTTGTGGTATATATTTTGGCTTATGGCTCTCCAATTGTTCTAGTGCCATTGTCTGAAAAGATTATCTTTTTCCCCATTAAATTGCCTTGGCACTTTTGTTGAAAATAAGTTGACCATATATATATAGGTTTATTTCTGCAGTCTGTATTCTGTTCCATTGATCTATTTGTCTATTTTTTGATGCCATTATCTTGATTACTTGATTACTGTAGCCTTATATTGATACAATGAGTTGTGAAGTATTACCTTCTATACAATTTTCTGGAAGAATTTGTGTACAGTAGGTATTATTACTTTTTATTTTATTTTACTTTATTTTATTTTATTTTTTTTTTACTGTGAGCAAGGACTTTTATTCAGAATAACCCTTTAAAATACTCAAAAATATTGACATGCAGAGCTGTGATTTATTACTTTTTAAATACTTGAAAGACTTCACTAATGAAACCATCTGAACTTGGAGTTTTCTTTTGGGGAAGGTTTTTAACTACAAAAACAGTTTTAAAAAATAGATATAGGGCTATTGAGGTTAGCTATTTCATCTAAGTTATGTGGTTTATTTAAGTGCATTTTATCTAAATTTTTTAATCTATTGGCATAGATTTGTTCATAATACATATCTTTTAATATTTGTAGAATATTTATTGATGTCACCTCTCATTTATGCTATCTGAATGTAAATACATCAAATTTAATATTGCTTTCCTTTTTTCTATTTTATTGATTTCTGCTTTTAATCTTATTATTTCATTTTTTTCTGTATACTTTGGGTTTATGTTGCCCTTCTTTTTCTAGTTTCTTAAGGTGAAAGCTGAGATCATTGATTTGAGACCCCCTTTTTCAATATAGGTTTTAGTGCTATAAAATTTACTTCTAAATACTGCTTTAGCTGTGTTCCATAAATTTTAATATGTTGTGTTTACATTTTTATTCAATTCAAAATACTTTCTAATTTCCCTTTTGATTTCTTCTTTGATCCGTGTGTCATTTAGAAGTGTTATTTCCTAATATTTACAGATTTTCAAGATATCTTTCTGTTATTGAATTACTAGTTCTTTTGTTGGTTGGCAAGTTCTATCAATGTAAACTAGGTAAAGTTTGTTGACAGTGCTGTCCAGGTCTTCAATATCCTTACTGATTTTTTTGGTTTACGTGTTCTACCCTTAATTGAGGGAGAGAGATTTTGAGAACTCTGATTAAAATTCTTCCTGAAATTTTATTAGTTTTTCTGTATTTTGAAGCTCTATTAGGTGGATACATGTTTAGGGTCATTATGTCCTCCTACTGAGTTGACACCCTTATCATTGTATAAAAATCCCTTTATCCATAGTAATATTCTTGGCTTTGAAATCTACTTTGTCTGGTAGCCCTGCAGGTTTCTTTTTATTAGTGGTACCATGGTATATATTTTCCATCCTTTCACTTTTAAAGTATTGTGTCTTCATTTAAAAGTGGATTTCTTGTAGCCAGCATGCAGTTGAGTCTTGCTTTTTTATCCAGTATGACAATCTCTCCCTTTTAATTTGGGTGTTTAGACCATCTACATTTAATGTGATTATTGACATGGTTGAGTTTAAATATATGATATGCTCTTTGTTTCTTGTTTGTACCATCTGTTCATCATCCTGTTTCCCCTTTTTCTTGTTTTCCTTTTAATTTATTGAGAATTTTTATGATTTCATTTAAAATCCCATATTGGCTTCTTAATTTTTTTGTTTTAATATATTTTAGTGGTTGCTTTAGTAGTTATAGCAACCCTATACAACTTATCACAGTCGTACTTCAAGTAATATTATCCCACATCACACATGGGATGAGAATCTTACAATAGCATACTTCCGTCTCTCCCTCCTAGCCTCTGTGCTATTGTCATACACATTACTTCTACATATGTTAAATCTAAAGATAATTTTTATTATTTTTGCTTTGAATAGTCAATATTTTAAAGATATTTAAAAAATAAAAATAGTCTTTCATACTTACCCACATATTTACCATTTTCAATGTACTTTATTTCTTTGTGTATATTCAGATTTCCATTTGGTAAATTACCTTCTGCTTGAAGGACCTCTTTAATATTTCTTGTAGATTATGTCTGCTGGTGAGATGGTGATACTTCCATCACCTTTTATATTTCTGAAAAATCTTTATTTTGCTAGGTATAGCCTTTTAGATTAACTTTTCGTGGTTCAGTAATTTAAAAAATTGATCCATTGTCTTTTGGCTTGCATTGTTTTCAGAAAGAAGTCTGCCTTAATTTTTATTATGTTTCTCTGTGTATGATGTGTCATTTTCCTCTGGCTGCTTCTAAGATTTTCTCTTTTTACATTGGTTGTAAGCAACATGATTACTATGTGCCTTAGTGTAGTTTTCATAATGTTTCTTGAGCTTGGGTTTTTTGAGATTCTTGTATCTGTAGGCTTATAGTTTTTGTCACATCTGAAAAATTTTCAGCCATTATTACTTCAGAATTTTTTTTTTAACTCCCATTCTTCGTGGAATCCAATTACACACATATTAGGCAGCTTGAAGTTGTTCTTCAGTTCTCTGATTCTGTTCACATTTTTTCATCTTTTTCCCCCCCATCCTGTTTCATTTTGCATTGTTTCTATTGATAAGCCTTCAAGTTTACTTGTCTTTGTCCTGCAGTGTCAAATCTGCTTTTAATTCCACCCCTGTGATTTTTCATCCCAGACGTATTTTTTATCTCTAGAAGTTATAGTTGGGTCTATATTGTATATTTGATATCTCTACTTAGTATGTTCAGTCTATTTTAGTTTCATGAACAAATAGAATGCAACTAATAACTATTTTAATATCCTTGTCTACTAATTCTATCATCTGTGTCATTTCTGGACAAGTTTCAATTGATTGCTTTTTCTCTTCATAATGAGTGGTATTTTTCTGCTTCTTTGCATGACTGGTGATTTGTTATTAGATGCTAGAAATTGTGTGAATTTTACCTTGTTGAGTGCTGAATCTTTCAGTATTTCTATAAATATTTTTTGATGTTTTTTCTGGTATGTAGTTAAGATACTTGGAAACAGTTTGATCCTTTCAATACTTGCTTTTAAGCACTGTCAGTTGGAACCAGTGCAGCCTATAGTGTAAGGCTAAGTTTCTGCACTGCTGAGGCAATACTCTTTTGAGTATTCTGTCCAGTGCCCCTGGCATTGTGAAGTTTTACACTTTGATGATGGGAAATTGAATTATTCCTGGATTTGTGTGAGCTCTGGGGATTGACTTCTCTGCTCCTTTTTAGGTATATCTTTCCCTAACTTTGGTTAGTTTCCTCACACATGTGTGCTTATCAGTAATTGTGAGGGATTCTCTGCAGACCTCTGGAAGTTTATGTGCAGGTCTTTCTCCTCTGTTACTTTGCCCTACCAACTATATCCACCTTGGCCTCCCTAGACTCCCAGCTTCGTCTTCTTAACTCAGTGAGGCCATTAGGATTTGCCTCTGTACACTGCAGTTGGTAATTTCTTTCTTGAGGCAGTAAGCTGGGACAACTGTAGAGATGACCTCATTTGTTTTTCCTTTCTCAGGAATCACTTCTTCATTGCTTGATGTCCAGTTTCTGAAAACTGTTGTTTTTATATATTTCATCCAGTTTTTTTTAGTTGTTTAACCCAAGAAGAATCCAGTCCCTGTTAGTCCGCCCTGGTCAGGAACAGAAATGTCTACATATGTGAAGAAAATACATGATATATATTAAACATGCAGTATATTGAGTGCTTCACACATAGAAAGTATTCAATAATCAGTCACTATTGCTATTTCTTCACCTGCATCCTGTTCAATAATGAAGCTTTATTTTATATACCACCTTCCATATGAAGGCTTCCAGATGAATTATTACTCTTTATTCTTTGTACTCACATCACTTTTTTTTACATACTTTCATGATGACATGGATCTACATTATAAATTTTGGTTTACTTGTTTGTATTTTGTGGTAGATTGTAAGCTCTTAGACAAATAAGATCTATCTTGTTTATCTATCATTAGTTTCCAGCATATAGTAACTGCTTAGATCTTTGTTGCATAAATGAATAGTTGAGAGTATCTCACACCTTTTATGAAATATTCAAGAGTAGAATTTTTGGTTGGGAAGGAAAGAGAGATGGTTTAGTGGATGAGAATATTTGAGCAGAATGAAAGTGTAGAGGAGTTCCAGAGAGCAGCATGAGAGCAAAAGGTGGTTGGCTGAGGTTGATAATATATAATAATGATAATGATAATGACAATCGTACTAGTAAATACTACTACTACTACTTCTAAAGTTATTGTGAAGCTGAGAGAGGATAGAGGAGTATAGAATGGAGACTAGGAAAGACTTATTGTAGTATGTCAATGCAACCATTTTGTGATACCTTCAGCACCTTGGTGAATATAGATGGTAACGTTGGTAACATTTCATAAATGTATATTGTGTGAATCAGTGTAACTTGAATTGTTGTAAAAGAGGCTTTTAAACAAAGTGCTGAGAGAACACAGTATACTTTTTGGAGTATACTTGTGAACCTTGGAAGGAAGTGATAGGGATGGATTAACTGAGAAGAAGCAGAAAGAAATTCTATATAGTGGAGAATAGCATAAACACAAAAAATACTATAGGCGATAAATAAGCATAATATAACAGAAAGAACAAATGGACCTTGGAGCTGGGTTCAGTAGGGCTTCACTTTTATCTCTGTCACTGGTGTAACTCTGGAAAATTACCTAGCCTGTCTGAGACTCAATTCCCTCATCTGTAAAATGGGTGTGGTTGTTGGGAAGATTATATAATGCATAGAGTAAATTTATTTTATGTTGCAGATAGTGGGTCCAATAACTATTAGTTTCTTCTTTTTAGACATTCTATATCTTCTGATGAGGAAAGAAAAATGCTTCAAGAAGGACTTTGTGACCCCTCATCACTTTGTATAAGAGCCCAGGTATAATATATAATTTATGAGTATAACTAATGTTCCCATTTATTTCCTATTAATAAATGAGGATTTATGGCAAATGAGGATTGCATTGCATTTTTGTGGTCTAATACTAAGACCTAAGTAACTTTAACACCCAGTTGCTTTACATCTTCTAGTTTTAACTTATGTTTATAACTATTAGGATTATTGGCTAAACTTTACATACAAATGAAACAATTTTACTACCACAATTCAATATTTTTCAGAAATGTTTCTATTTATAGGGAATATATCTACTGAATGAAAGATTGGAAAGATGAGTGTCAGAAATCCTAAAATTTTTCAAGTCTGGAAACTACTTGTATTCTTTTAAATTATTTGTTTTATGAATAAAATCAGTTTTGATATTAATTTACCATCATGGAAATCATATAATACAAGGTACAGAGTAAAGTTTAGAAACTTTTGACTTTTAAAAAGTAATCATACTTTAAATTTCCAATTGGTTTATAAAAAAAAATTGTTAATGTGCACTTACAAAAATATTTTGGATACATGGAGATTTTAAAAGGAGTTCTAGCATAACTAAAACAGAGTAATCTTTTATTTTTTTCACTGAAGGAAAAATTCAGGACTCTTCCAGTTAAGTAACTCTGTCCTTGGTTTAGAGAACTGAAGAATTTGCATAGTCAATAGAATAAAAATTGATAAGCCATAGCAGTTTTGGAGCCAATTTTCAGCACTGTTTTTGGTTCTTGAATACTTGCATTGACATGTACAACTCATAGGTATAGTGCATAATGTTGCTGATCCTGCCAAGTGAAGAACCACCTTTAGTCATCTACCTAGTATCTCAACTGCTGGGTGCTGAGTTGGCAAGGATCTGGCATGTGGTAGCACCTGACTTCATCTGCTGTCTTCACTATAGACTGGTTCTTTGTATTTATGAATCTTAGTCTGGCCTTGATGACAGTTTGCTTGGTTGAAAGTCACCTTATTTTTAGTTTAAGACGTGTTGCCTCCATGATACTTGTAAACATGTTGAGAGGCTGAGTTTTGATGAATCTCACAAAACTCCTCAACAGGGCATGAACTGAAACCCAAGGAGCTGACAATATTAATAATTCAGCATTTGGCAGTATTGTGGATATTAATGCATTCATAGTTCATCTTGACAAACCTGGGCCCAATCACATGTGAAAATGAGTTTAGTCATCTAATTTTAGTTTCTGGTGAGTATTTTTATACTTTTCTTTCAAACTGTAGATGAAATGAAGAAAATATTAGTCACTTCTTAGAAATGCAAGGTTCATAGCCCACATGACTATGTGTTGTGAAATAAAAAACGCTTTACAATAAATTACCATCTTGATTTAATGAAATAATGCATAAGAATTCTTATAGTGCATTATGGCTGATTTGTGATATTTTAAATTGCCCATTTATTCATAATTTCAGAGTGAAGTACCTGTTTTGGTATTTCAGCTAAGCATGTAACTCTTAACTTTAAATAACCAGTAAATTTACGTAATCTATGCAGGTAAACTATATAAAGCATTTATCATAAAATTTAAAACATGCTAATAATAATACATGTAATAGCTAAGTATATTCAGTATTTAGGACTTAAAGTTATTTTACAAATATTGCTTTCATGGGGAAATAAATGTATCTTCTTGTAATCTTCTTGTAATAAAATGCCACAGGAGTGACACAATTTTATTTAATTATTAGTAACTCCAGGACACACCGCATAATATGTGGGGCCTAGAAATAATACGGCAATGACTGAAGTGGAAAGATCTTGCTCCTTAAAATTTGGTGGCTTGTTGAGCTGTCTGAATCATCTATGTCCTTCTCACACATACCCAAATACATTTTATGATCACAAAAGAATTATTTTTAGGTCTCTAAACTAGCCTCTTTCAGGCTAATATAACCACTTTGTTGTAAGATTTCTTCTTTTAAAGGGTATAAATGAAGAATTTAAATTTTCATGTGAAGAAAAAGGATATTATTTGGTCCTTGAAGTATTTGGGTCCATATTTCTACCTAGAAATCCTAACTATTATAGTCAAGTTGAACTACAGGGGAAAAAGCTTATAAATTAAGCTTTTTTTAAAAAAGGGCCATTTATTTATTTATTTATTTATTTTTATTTTATTTTTGGCTGCGTTGGGTCTTTGTTGCTATTTGGTGAAACACATTGACTTAAAACTGGAAGGAAATAAATCAAATGGGCACTATTTTGTTTTGGATGCTTATAAGCTTTTAATAAATTTCAATATAGTCAGGCTTATGTCTCAATATTATATTTTCATTCACATCTTCAAATGGGCAATTATGTCCACATGATAAATATGTGGGGTTAATGATGGTAATTTGCCACCTGTGTCATGAAGCAGCTCCTTTTCATCCTTAGGTAAAAATTTCCATAGTTTTCTTGGTAATTCTTTAGAGTATAAAAAATCTGAATTAAAAGGAAAAAATTTTACACTATAAAAATCTCACTCTTGCCAAGAAATGAATTATACATAAGGTCTGAAAATAAGTAGAGTAGAAAAGAAGTAGAAATATATTTTAGACAGCAGATTGGATCCATTCAAAGAATTTGCAGGAATGCTTTCATTTTGCTATGGTAGTAATAAATGGTATTGTGCTACAAACTTTGTAATAAAAATGGAATAGGTTTTAAACCAAAAGCTTGTTTGGTAACTTTGGCTCAATTTCTTGCCACTTCTGTATCCCTTGCAAAGGAGAATGCACTACATCTTTGTGAACAACCTGAATTTCTCTTGCCCTGGAAAACCATACAGTCCAACTTGGCTTTTGACACAGTCTAAACTACTCCGATTAGGTAAAGCTGATTTTAAGAGAAAAATTGGATACTCAGCAAACCCCAGCAGATATTTTGACACAATCTTGGAGCTGATAAGTCATCATAAATTTAAATATTACCTTTCCTAGCACAGAAACCTCACTAATAAATGGTTTTGAATATTTTATGAATGACTGAGCACCCTACTTTGCTAATAAGTTCTCTGGAAAGCTATGACTTTTTGGGGATGGTTTTACTTCTGGAGGAAGGAGTGTTGAAGAGAAGGTACTGATGAGGTGTCATATAATTTTACAAGTTGCATAACTGCTTTTAACTACAAAACTATCTCTGATTAAAATAACAATTGAGCTTGTAATTTTTTCTGAACAGCTGCTGCTACAGGGGGTCATTACCTTGGAGAGCTCGAAAATAATCGTACTCTTGGTACATGAGTTATGTAGTCTTGTGTTTTACAGCAAAGCACAAAGTTTAAAGCCTATGGAAGAATGTTATTTGAAAGCTGTCAAACCATGTTAAAAAAGACTGCATCGTCAAAAGGCCCTGGTGGCCACGATTCTGCATGTAGCCTTGTCTTATTCATTACAAAATGCATGTTTATAAAGTTCCACAGAGCATCCAATTCCCAGTTCACTTATATCAGCAAGACTTAACTTGCTCATTAATCTAAATTCTTTTGCAACTTTAATCTACATGTTTAATTAATCATAAAATGAGGCGGTAAGTAATTTCAGCAATGTGTGGCTTGTTATCAGATGCATTTAATCACTCTTCTGTGAGCTCATTTGGAAACACCTGAAGATGTCGAGTGCAGTCTGAATAAGCATAAATTATTCTTTGTCAGTGTACTTCACTCAACTAATAAGACATTAATTTAAAAGGCACTGTTTGTCATTTTTAGATCTTTACCAATATTTTTAGCTTAGCAATATAGCTCTAATTGTATATATGATTCACAACTAGTGCCCGACATAGGAAAGGGTAAGAGTTTAATTCATTTTTCTTATTTACATGTAATTATGTCATGTAATCTTAGTTTTTAATGAGGATTAACCATCTTGTAAGTATTCATATGTTTTTGGAATAAGGTACTAATGAATTATAGTTGGAAAAATTATTTGTTGGTACAAAGGCTTGTGATTTCTTGTTGTTGCCTAGGTTAGGTCTGAAAAGACATGAGGTTTGGGAGAGCGCTTTGATTTGAGGATACAGGTATTGCATAGAGATTATATGATGCAGATGTTAACCTTAAAAAAATTCAAGTAAAACAATTATATTCAGCTATCCCACATAATAACATATGTAATCCTTACATAGGACGAGGTAGCCTAAGATAATGGCAGTCCCATTTTTTCCCCCTAGTGTCTTAAGAGTATTGCACAGTTGATGACAGCATTTTTTAAAAAAAGACAAGAAACAAGAACAACAATAAAAGCAAAAACTCACTCATAGCTTCAGAGCAAAAAAATATTCATGAGGGCTGAATGAGTTATATATCTCAATGCTGACATTGAGATATATTTTTATAGGAATAAAAATTGCATTTTATAGGATGTCATCACCTGTCCTGTTCATGCCATGAGAGCAGTGACACATGGTAAGAATAATTATCTCAGTGGAAACAAATTTATTTACCCGCCGTGGAACATCCCTGTTTATCTTACGAACTTATCTCACTCATATGCTATCTATGGATTGTCAGCAGTGAGCCAGAGGGGATGTTTCCTGAAAAGGGAATATTGGTTTGAGCTGAAATACAGCCATATTCTCCATTTTTATTTGATGTGCACATCTCCTGGGTTTCTTCCCTTTCTTCAGGGATCCTTTACACTTAGCTAACGGTTATTTATATGTCCATTTCTTGCCTTATGCCTTATCACTGTGTAAGAATTCTCCTTCCTGTTTTCCTTTCTAAGGGAAAACAAAATCCCAGGAAATCTCATTTGTACTGTTCAAGTCATATAGGCCATCGCAGCACATTGCAATGAAATGCCACTTACCCTTATTTCACTTAAAGCACTATAAATTGTTTTCTTAGAACCACTGATGAAAACTTAAAATCTTCTTTAGAGTCATTCTTGAGAAACAATATTTCATTTGAACTTAACTTTCTTGGTAAGAATACTTTTCTCATTCCTGTAAAATCTTAGTGGATAGACATATACAGTCTAATATGAAGGCTTGCTGTCAGTTTTTCTTGATAAGAAACCTCAAACTTCCCTAACTCCCCTTCCCTTGGCAAAACCTGAGATAATTTTTTCCAGACAGATTTATTTTCTAACTTGTTGTTTTGGTGCAGAGAAAGAACACAGTGTTCCCCCCTCTCATCCCAACTGATGTGCAAGAGGCCTGCCCTATCGTCCTGTTAATAAGTTCCTCTACACAAATACAATGATTTATTTTATAAAATGCTATATATTAACTGCAGCTATTTGTCTGTATTATGTACTTCAAGAGGAAAATGATAAATTCAGTTCCATGCAGCTCTATACCCTCAGATGTTTGGATATATGCTGATGCAGCTATATATATATATACATACACACACACATATATATATACACATTCACAATGTTACCCAAAACACACATACACTGACACTTTTGCCCAGTCACAAACAACAAGGACATACCACTTAAACATGCTTCTTCAATGGAGACCTCACAGTTGTTTAGAATGCACAGTACCCAGAATGAGGAACTACTCCAGTGGGTGCAACTGAATGAGTGGATCTTCCATATCCAGCTGAACTGACAGAGATGTTTAGCAAGGCTCTGATTTTAATGCACAACTTCTGTGGCTGAAGGACAGCATGCTGGTAAAGAAAGTGATTACTGGTGGCAGAGAGGGGTGGGTGAAGAATGAGTTCGGAGCTTGTTCATTGTGGTGTCCACTAGCAGTGTGCTCAGGGGGAGGGTTTGGAAGTCATGAGTCATCAAAGTCTTCAGCTGCAGTGGGACTTCAGGCTCAGCAGATGAATGAGAATGTCACAGTGCAGTTGGTTACAGGCAATACTTCTGACTTCATACTGCAAGTCTCAATATCTTATTTATGTTAAACGTAAGAGAGCAATGATGTATTCAGTTATGCTTTGTGCTACCTCAGGAGAAGGCCTAATATCTCCCTCTCTCCTCCCTCCCCCCAGTTTCTTAAACAAATAAAATTCCATTCTGATTTTTACCAAAAAATCCATGTGTTATTTCCTATAAACACTTACATAATTTATGCCCACCCATCTTTCCTTTGAATCCAGGTTTTGTCTGTGAACATTGCTTGCATTTTTATAGCAGGCTCGTTTTTCTTACTCATTTGAAATTGGCTTTTATTAGAAGATCATTTAGGCATATCAGTACAATACATTTGGTGGCTTTATGAGAAGTTCTGATGCTAGATGTTCAAAGCTCTGCTCAGATGACATTTTTATGGATCCATACAGCCTTGCTCATATATGAAAAGAAGGTATTGAGTTATACAGATGATTAAGTTATTTCTCTCAAATTTTTATGAGAATGGGTTGACTTGAAGTTGTGTTACTTTCCTAGTGCCCTCAGCTTAGAAACTTTGTGTATTTTTTTAGGCAGCATCTGCATCACTTATATTCAGGAGAACATAATAATACATACAGTTTTAGAAACTGTCTGTATTTTCCCCATTACCCATAATTCATAGGATTGGCATGATTACAGCTCTTGTTGTCATCATATTAACAATGTGTTATAGCCACTAATAATCATTTTTCATGCATACTTCCAAGTACTGTATTTGAAAATCCCAGACTTCATATATAGTAAATGAGGAAGTAATTTATAACTTTCACATTGAATTCTTGCTTTTTCAAATTTGTGCTTACCCTTTTGTAAAGCATATGACCTACTTAAAAAAGGCTAATAGTCAGTTACCTGTTTTTTATTATTTTTAAATCTATATCACAAAAAGACTTCTTTGAAGTATACACAAGGATGTATTTGTAGGCAATTTCCAACTAACTAATGGGAGAAGTTCAGAAAGTTTGTTGTTTGGAATTTGGAATGGATATTTTTATAGAAAATATGTTATAGATGGTGATTTGATTACTTGTGCAACCTACTGAAACCCATTTAACCTTATAATATGGCTGAATTATACTATTGAGAGTACTATAGTAGCTAACTACTGCCTGTTGAGTGGTTTTGGTATGAAATCTCATTTTGAAATCTAACCTCAGTAACATTCCTTTGACCAATTTTTGATGGTGGGATTTGACATTTCCTACTTCCGCTCTGCCAGTGCCCAACAGTGGAAATGAAACACTCCTTGAAACAGAATTTGGGAGGACTTCCTGTTGTCCCTACCTATGGAAAGAAAGTAACTGGGTATTCTGGCTGAAGTAAGAGGGAATGGATGGCCCTGGCATGAAGATGTGTATCTGTTTACAAATAAAGGGCATCCTACTGGAGGTTTATATATTTTGAGAATGAAGAAGGAGCATTTCCTAATTTTACACTGATGAACCAAAAGGGTGGAGAAGGTCAATACTTCTGCTCATTCACTATGCTTTACAGTGTATTCCAAGTATTTTCATTGTATATCTTCTACTTTCTCCCCCACCCCACTCCCATAATTTTGGCTTTTGGTTTTTAAATGGTAGCACTGGTGATAGTAGCTCAGTTTCTAATATCAGAACAGTTTTGGAATGTATTATTAATTAGGTTTATATAAGATGAAGTGATATATGCATATAGGAAGCAGCTGAGGTTGACTCAAAATTAAATACAGGTGGCTCTCCTTATCCGAGGATTCTGCATCTGCAGATTCAACCAACTGGAGATCGAAAATATTTGGAAAAAGAAATTCCAAAAAGTTCCAAAAAGCAAAACCTGAATTTGCCACGCACTGGCAACTGTTTACATAACATTACTGTTTAACTACATTATGTCCTTTGAGAGTATCCGAAGAAAGTCATATGAAAGTGCAAATAGGTAATGGAAAGTTTATTTGGTCACAGGTAAAACATCATCTTGAATCTCAGCAGTTGAATTATATTCATCCCTTTACTTCAAATCTGGCAAACTGTATGTATTTTTTGATTGCCAAGGGGAAAGTATGAAAAAAGGAGAGTAGTGGGGAGGAAATGAGAGAAGTGGTATTTTAAAAGGCTCTAAAGATTTAAGTTGTCAGAGAAAACAGTTTGATGAATTATGGGTAAAATAGAATTTAGTTTCCCAAAGAAATACATGGCTCAAAGTGTAGGGGGAAAGTGCTTGGCAATACAAACCATGTATTTTTCTTAACCTGGGAAGTTTGAAAAAAAAAAAAAAAAAGACACATTTGGCAAAGTGAAAACTCAGCTGACTTCATGCCTACTAAGTGAAAAATCTGATTCTTTATCATCCAAGCACATAGTTGGGTAACTCACAAACAGAGCTACCCAGTGTATAGGTTGCAATGGCAAGAAGCCAACAGTGAAATCAAACTCATAAGCACCCTATAGAAAACCCCTCAAATTACTGCTGTGCTGTTGCCAGCTGTATTGCCAGAGAACAAGAGCTGTACAGATTTCTATGGAATGACTGGGTTACTTAACACCGCTTGATTGGCTCTGTTCCTGCCCCTGTTCTCTTTGGCTGACAGCTGACCACCATACTGGTTTGGTTTGAAATAAGACTGAAGTGAACACAACCACTTATATGCACCTTCCTCTTGAACACTTCTCTCCCTTCCTGCCACCCAAAACCCACACATACCCTATATATCTTGCAAAAAGAGAGATAAATATTACTGAGTTTATTTAAGTAAAGTGTACTGGGTGGCACTATGCTGTCCAGTTATTCTACAAATCCATCAGATTTTTAGGAGAAGAGCCATTTCCTCGATCTTTTATTTGTAAGTGCCTGAATTTATCGAATGTGAAAAATATCTTAAATCCTTTAATTTTACTAAGTTTTTTTCATTTTACATCATTGCATGCTTCATGAGTCTAGAGCTAGACTGGTTATCCAGAAGCCATATAATCTTACCCTCTTGCCCTTGGCTAATCTCTGATAGGTAGCTACTTCTGTCTATAGTATTTCAAATAAGAAGATATCACAAGATACCCAGAAGGGCACTAGATGGCTTCATTTGCTACACTGCATGAATTAGAGAAACCTTTGAATGAGCAAGGTGGTTGGTTGGCCCTTTTCCTGTTATACAAAAGCTCATGGATTCACATGTCCTAGTTTCCATTAAGTTAGCAGGCTTTTAAACTTTTTTGACTGTGATTCAGAGTAAGAAGTGAATTTCTAATCTGACCCAGTATGCAATCTAATATAACCAAAGTAAAAAGTTTACATGAACAATACTTATCCTTAATATGTGCAATGTGTTTTCTTTTCTCTTTTCTTCCCTATCCTTGCCTCTTTTTCTGTTGCTTCCTCACTCCTCAGTTCCCTTGTCTCCTTTTTAATAAAAAATGCTGATTCGTACTCAGAAAATTGACTTTATCACTCATTCAATCCATAGTTTGAAAAACATTGCATTAAAGTAAGCACTTTTAAAAAAAGTCTTGATCTGCATGTTCTTTGGTCTAAGATTTTTTTTTTTTAATTGAAGCATAGTTGATGTACAGGTCTACCATTGTAGACCTGCGTCTTCACCTGAGTCTCCTACACAAGATACTAATTCCATTGCCTGTTTATCATTAGAAAGATAAATTTTGTACTCCACAACTACTGAAGCCTGCATGCCTGGAGCCCATGCTCCACAACAAGAGAAGCCACCGCAATGAGAAACCTGTGCACTGAAACGAAGAGTAGCCCTCGCTCGCCGCAACTAGAGAAAGCCCACACGCAGCAACAAAGACCCAACGCAGCCAATAATAAATTAATTAATTAAATAGATTAAAAAAATAAATATCTGCAGAGTGGAAGCAAATTGTGCACATAGTGTCAGCATGGTTCCATAGCAGTCTGCTTTAGGATGTGTTCTCAGAGTTGTAGGTGTTTCAGGGGAGGAGGAACGAAAGAGAAGTAACATTTATTGAGTACCTACAGATATGTTATCTCAATTATTACAGGAACTCTGAGGTGACAATTACATTTAGATAAACTATTTGGAATCAGCAAGCAACCCCGTTAAAAACGCAAAACTGCCAGATTCTTAGTTAAAGGACAATACTTTAAGAAAATGCCAACTTATTGTTGTCATTATAATGGGCTGAAATGAGAAATAAATGAGATATAAAAATACAAGTGAGAAATGTGAATCATGAGATATGAACCGTCACCATTTGCCTCACCTCCATAGTGAATTATTGGAAATAATGCATCTAAAAGAGGAAATGGCTCTGTAATTAGTATGACTTTATAACAAGTATCTCAGAAAAGACAAAGATTCATTCTTCTGCTCAAGTGAGGCAAGGCTTCTTGTTCTAATTTACTTTCATGTGTATTGTCTAGATAGGGGAGTCTCGGTAGAACCACAGGCATCAACTATTTTTAACATGTTCATTTAATTTGACTCTTGGGAAAGGGATCATTTGAGGCAAAGGGTCTTTGATGACAAATGATATCCTAAAATCCTAAAGTTTCTACTTCTTGCTGTCCCACTCCAAGTTTCATTAGATAATCATTACCAATTTTTAAACAAAATACTAGAAAAATAGATGAGGTTACATATTTAAAAATATAGAGGAGCTATCTTTTTTTTAACTTAAAAAATTTGTGGAGATTTCATCAAGCATCTAGCACTGTGGTTGATTTATAACAGATGCTCAATAAATATTATTGAAATGAAATGTGGAAATAAATATGTGCATGTTCATTTATTCATTCTTTGTTTAATCAACAGACATTTACTGAGGGCTTAATATGTCCCAGATAGATATGTTTGAGATTTAAATGTGAATAGCATACTAAAGCCCAGCCGTTAAGTAGCTTAAAAATCTAATGGAGAGACAGGTAAAAAGAGAAATTATAATAACATATTAGACTTAGAATTGAGATATAAATGAAATAAGATAGACAAAAATTTGAAATTTGCCAGGGAGAGTTGGGGGGAGGCTTCATTGAGTAGGCTAACATTTGAGCTGCTTCTTAAAGGCATAATAGGGAGTTACTTAGAGGGGATGTGGAGATAGAATATTCTAAGCTGAGGGCATAGCATTTGTAAAAGCACCTAGACATTGAAAGGGCCTGATATGTTTTAATAATTGTAAGAGTTCAATATCATTGCCACATATGGGGCAGAAGGGATAGGGAAAGGGATTAGGTTGAAAATAAGAGTCTTTGGTGGCGCAGTTGATTATTTCCTGATATAACCTGGAAAATGTTTTATTTCAACTAATTTCAGTAAGATGGGCATTTTTCTAGGAAATTACCCATTTTATTAGACTCTCCATGATATACCTTTTAGTGCCTTTTATATAGCAAATGAGATATTAAGCTATTAAAGTGATGAAGTTGTGCAGAGTGTGATATGATACAAAAGGAGTTTGGAATGATGTATTGAAAAAATTACTAGTCACCTTTCCTTAAAGTAGTCCTTTCTGAGTTGCTTTTTGAACTTACCTATACTTTATCAGCCAGTTAATTTGCTAGACAACTTATAGGTCAGTCAAATAGTTCTAAATCCTAAGAAGTAAAAGCACTGAGTGGTAACGTAAATACACTTTATTTATGGTTAATAGTTTTTATTTCTAATTTTAAGAGAAAAAGAATATGCAAAACATGTGAATGCATATCATCTCTCTAGCTTCAGGAAAATGTTAGCTGGGTATATTTTTGGTTTCCTCATTTCTGTGAGCTACTTATGATGTACACTTTTATGACTTTATTCTAGATGTGGGTTTCATTTTCACATAAGGAGAAGGTCAGGCTTTACAATGTTTGTCATTAAAAAAAAATTTTTTTTTTCTTCCAGAGAAACATCTCAGAGGTTCCAGGCTTCATTTTAGAGAAATTATAGTTCTTTTAACTTTAAATTGCTTCGGTAGGTCACTGCTAGATTATAGAGAGCATGATGTGCTTTACAAGTTGAAAAGTTTTCCACCAAGTAATAGCAGCAGTGAAAATTGTCAGAGAAACAACTAATTAATCTCTGCTCCTTTACAGCTGTTTAATGCAATGCATAACTAAAAGTCCTGTTAAATTAATTAATGATTTCAATTATGAACTTTTCTCCAAAATGTTATGATTCGTATCAGGCTGATAATGCAGTGACCTGAGAGTGTGAAATCTGTGTTATGAAGAGAGTCGCCAGTTAATTGATTCACAAATTATTTAAAGTTTGTTGCACCCAAGGGAGTGCTCAGTTTCATGACAGTCATTTCTTAAAGTGTACAAACTCCTTTTTCACCTTAAGAATGTCTGCAGTTATTAAGCATGATAAAATGCCAACATGTTTCTGGGCCTGTGAGTAATCTTAACATTTATGATTGAGAATCTGTAGGTGAATATGTGGAGATTAAATCTATTTTGGAAGGAGAGAAAAGTTAGCTAAATTATCAATGACTCTTGTGGCAGTTTTTTCATTGCTTTTGATTTAGTAATTTTAAATAGTTTTCTAAACATCACTCCATAATTTTTTTTTGCATTTGCTATACATGGAGCATATTTTATGTTGAAAGACAATATAGTTATTATTTTAAAGAAATTTTGAATGGGTAAATAACACAGTATAAGTTGTTTTGATGATTGGTGTCTGAAGCATTTGGATTTCTGTTAGGTCTAAAATGCCAGCCTTAAATGTTAGAAAAGGTGCTGACTTCTCAATGCAAGAAAATAAATATCTATAGGGCACCTTGAGTCTTTTTTATAGTATACAGGAAAATAAAGAGAATCATATGTACTTTCTTCTAGTCTGGTTATTTTACCCATAACTTAAATAACAAATAAAAGTGTACATATGTTCAAGGAGAAGGGAGGGAATCAATAATATCATTAATATTTTATAATACATTTATTAAAGTTTTATTGATGTTTGTATACTGGGCTTAGGCTGATTTCAGAGTGGAAGATATGACCATAGTGAGAATCTTTTCTTGACTGCCCATGGTGAGCTAAGGTGGAAGGGGGAGAGAGGTGATACTTGAGGAAAGATTCTTAAGCAGGAGTAGGTAGCAGAGAGGTCTCTGGCCATGAGTAGTAGCTCTCTTATTAGTGGGCTCTACAATCCTTTCTGTTCCATACACATATTTGGGCTTAATGAATAGCTAAAAAGTCTAGTGCTTTTAGAGTGTTTGAACAATATCCTTAGCAGTTTCACTCCAATTTGATAGGCAGTGTAAGAAAGACATTTTTAATTTAACATGAAAAACAAAGATTTCTTTAGAGAAATTTGCCTCTCAGCTCTGAATTGGTAGCTGTATTTACAGTATGGAGCAGGAAGCTTGTATTTTGGACAAACACTATGTTTGTAAATTTCACTTATCCTGGTGACTCTTCTGTTTTACTTTTCTCATTTTTTCTGCCCAAGAAAATTACCCAAAGAAAAGACAAATAGAGAAACAGTATTATTAAAAATAAGTTTATCTCCGTTAAACTTGCTGCAGGGCAAAAAGAAATGGACTTGAAAGGGAAGTAAATTTATACTAATTTTTGCATTGTAGGAAATGTACTATTTCAGACATTGACTGACTGCTTCTGTTTTCTAAAATTAAGGAGCCTATAATCTCAGCACCATTAACAAGTGCTGTCATTCAGATACACAGTGTCTGGCTGATTTAAATAAAATGAAATGAAGATAGTTGTTTCTGGTCCCTTGGCTTCACTCATTGCCATAAACATATGCTCTGCGTCCCGCTTCTTTCCATCTTATTTATGACTTTAATTTGTTGTGTGGGCTGTGCTAGAAATTAAATTTAATATAATTCTCCAAGGGACCCTGTCATATAATAACATGGTAATTTCTGTGTATCCTTTTGAAAAATGAGGAAATTAATTCTTCCTGACATGTTCTAATTATTCCAGTGTGAATGGCAAATCCGTTTTTCCTAGCCCCTGAAGTGTTATAGGCAAGTGGCTGGTGTTCAAAGCTGGGGTGCTAATGCTGACCAGCAGTGCGTTTAATTTGAAACATGAGCAGACACCTTTCAACACACCTTTGTAATATTGGAGTACTTTACAGAAATTAATTCACTACTTATTTGGCAGCTTAGCCTTGGGGTTATGTTTTTTTATTCATCAATACTATAGTCATGTTAACATAATGTTTCCTGTTTCCTTCAGTGCTTGGTGTCTATGTATGGAACTTAAAGTGTGCCATGGATAGTTCAACTGTATGAATGAAAGAGAATCCACACACTTCAGAAATACCAGTTTGTGTTTACACTTTATAGAGAAGTGTAGTAAAGTCTTGAATGTTAACTTAATTATAGCCTGTGGTTAGCAGCTTTAACTGAAATTACATAGGGTAGGAATTATTGGGACAATCTTGCTGTGAAAAGACTACTATACACTCTGCTGGTCTAAATTTCAGTTGTGAAAATTCAACTTATAATATGGGGAATGATAGCATGAAAAGTCAGTTTGTGAATAAAATTTATGGAATAGGAATCTCACATTCTGAACTCTGCCTGGAAGGAAGTAGCTATACCTTGAGAAATAAAGGATTAAAGCCATTTTTTGGTACTGTTGGCCATGAGAGGTGTGTGACTTACTTATTTGGATCATTTGGACTTATTCATAGAGGGTCTATGTAGTATTTTTTAGAGAATAACAAAAAATAACTTTCTGATAGTTGGTCCTTTATCTGCAATCTTTATTGTAAAACTAGCTATTATATACATTTCTCTAATCAGGGTCAATCATTTGTGTCAGCTCTGATACAGTTCCTTTGTTTCAGTAAGCCGTTGATAAATACCATTATATATTGGACATTTATTGTTATAATTAACAAGAAAAATGAATGCGTGAGATCCTACTTAAAATAGAAGATAGAAATACAATTAAACTTAAATAAAAGAAGTAGAATTGTGTTTGGAGTGGCTGTAATCAAGGCTCTCTGTTTATCTACTTTTGTATCTATTACATTCTCTTTAAATTTTAACTTACATAAGAGAAATGGGAATGGTAGTAAATAATTATTATGATAAATAGCACTAATAATACCCATATTTTTTGCTGACCATTCAGCTGCTAGATAGAATTTTATTCTTTCCATCTATCTACTGGGGCTGCTGTCAGATTTAGATTATGGACAGGAATGAACATACTTAAGACTTCTCTGTCTTAGCTTTTCGTTATACTAGACTGATGGAAAAAGTGGGCTTCTTTTTTCTGGAAACTGGGGAGAAAAGACTTGGTTGTTCTAGCTTAGACCGTAGACTATACAGGTTGCTAAAGATGACTCCAATTTCTGCCTTTATCATCCTGTGGTATTCTCCCTGTGTCTCTGTGTCTTCACATGTCTGTCTACTTGTAAGGACATCAATTATATCTGATTAGGAGCCCACTCTACTCCAGTATGAACTCATCTTCATTTAATTAATTTTTATCTGTAACTATGGTCAAATAAAGTTGCATTCTGAGGTACTGGCAGTTAGGACTTCATATCTTTTTGGGGGGGGGCACAATTCAACCCAACAGTAAGTATTTTTGGATTACTTTATCTTTTAAGCCTATTACAGCTCTGAGGTACTTTTTAAGCACATTTCTTCTACTATAGTATTATTCATTCACTAATTTTGCAAATGAAACGCTGATAACTTGGAGTCTTTGGTATATCAAACTAACATTTGTCATGCTGTGTCTAGTTGAGGCCTGTCACCTACTTTGTTCACTTAGTCTCCCAATGCAAACAATGTGCTCCATGTGCTATTATTATGTTAATTCAAGAAATATTTGTTGAGTACCTTCAGTAGCCTAGAACCATGATAGGGACTGTGGGGCACAGCTTCCTAACTAGTGTGCTGTGCAGAGTTTGTACTTTGGGTTACAAATGTTTCAAGGTATTTATTCCTCTAGGCTTTAGGGTGTCAACAGAGTCTGCGGTACCTGGAGCATGGACCAAGGACCTCTAGCCACCATTATCCTTCAGAGCTTCCTCCAGCATGCCATACAGATATTAATATTTTATCTGTGTGCTATGGAGTATAAAAGATGGGGAGCACTTCTGGGTTTACAGAGAAGCATAAATTGTCCCTGCGTCAAGGAGATGATAATCTGGCTGGAAACTAAGTTCAATATATGAATGATTTAGAATGGAAGCCAGTGTGTGATAAATGCCAAACATGAGATCAAAGGAGACTTTAAGGGATAGGTTGAATTTGATGTGGGCTATGAAGTCTTGGTAAGTTTTTTATAAGGGATGACTAAACATTTTAGGCAGGAAGTAAGGCATGACTAGACTTACGGGCATGCAGAACAGAAATACAAGGTATTCTCACGAGTGTAGAGTAGGGCATTGTTTTTAAGAGAAGAGATTTTATATAGGAAAGTTATGAAGGACTTAGAAAGATGGTTTGGGGTCAGCTACTGCAAATGGCTTAAGGACTGGGATTATGTCTCAAATATTTTTGGTCACCTACAATGCCTAGGGAAGTGCTTGCATGTATTAAGTGTGCCGTAAAATAATTTTGATTGGCTGATTGAAGCTTTAAAACTGGGGAATGGTAAAATCAAAAAAGGAAGGCAAAAATAGCGTATTTTAATTTAGCTCTAGTATGATTAGTGGTTATTTCAATGATCCAGAGGTTGCTTATTAACTGTTGTTTTCATGGTTATTTTAAATATTTTATGGTTCTCTTTCTTATTGTGTGCCTTTGGCTTGTTTAGTTTAGTAATAACAAAAGCTGAGTAATCAATAGATCTTGAACTAGTCTGACAACTAAATTATTTTATTGAGGTATGAGGGAAGAGAACAATGACAAATGTTTTAAAAGACTTTTTTTTTGTTTTTCTGGCAGTGGGGGTTGGGTGGACTCACTGACAACTAAAATGCTAACAAAAATGCTAATTATCTCACCTTTTCAACACCAAATTTCTTCATCATTAAAATGAAGGTGTCGAAAAGATTTCCTGCTTGGGCGCTTCTAGATCTAAAATTCTATGATTCTACAACTAATAGACTGTATTGTTACATAGTTCATATTCTTAAAGGGAAACTTGCATACAGATATTATGCTTTGGCTGTTAGCCTACAAGTTGGTATTTTATGTGTATATCATTATATAAAGACAATTTAAAGATAATTTGGAATTTGCAAAATATATAAAAGCAATCAATTAAAAAAGTGTAAAGCGGGCTTCTAAGTTTAACTTTTCAGTTCTTAAAGCCATAACCCTCTTCAGAAGAAATTAAATTTGATTACATTTAAAATCATGTGATTTTAACAGAAATAAATATTTATACAAATTATTTGTACTCTGCACCATTATTGGTATTCATATGTCTTCATTTTTAATCAATAGTTATTTTTTTTCCTATTGCAATAGAACACTGAAGAAGTAATTCTTGTAATTTCATCAGCTGTGCAGATGAATTCTCAATAATAACTTTAAGTTTCAACTATGATGAATACTGTTTTTTATCTTACATACTGGACAGCGGGGCTCTATAATAGTTATATACTTATGGAAGCTGGTTCAAAAATGTAAGTTAGATTGTTATTGTCTAATGTTTAATGTAATATCTAATATAACCTGAACACTAAAAAGCACCCAGCTAAGATGTAAATGTAACTTTAAACATTTGTGACTACTGCTTTTTCTGTGACTAATTTTTATACATTAAACTACAATACTTTTCTTTCAAGTATTTTTAATGTTTAATTTATATAGACTATATATAAATATAATCTGACACCTCAGGCAAATATTTGATGTAGTTTTCTATTAACTCACTCACTCACAAAACATTTCTTGAGTACTTGCTTATGAACCAAGTGTTCTGCTAAATGCTAGGGATACATATCTAAACAGGAAAGACTTCTTTATGTCAAAAAGCTTCATAGGTTAGAGGGGGAGATGAGATAGGTACATAAACAATTATAGTACAATACGATAGGCAATGATAAAGGTTTATATAAAGTGCTATGAGCAAACAGAAGAAATTAATTTTACAAGAAGAGATGTAAAGGAAATTTCTTATCAAAGAGGTGACTTATAGTCAGGTATTGATAGAAAAGTAGGAATTCAAAGAAAGTAAGCCCCATAATGACTAAATCTTTGTCTTGCTCACTATTCTATCTCTTGTGCCTAGAACAATGCCAGACCCAAAATGAGCATTTTAATACTTAGTTTTGAATGTTGAATCAATCTGGGGGGATAAGATTTAAAAAGGACATTCCCAGAAGCAGGAACAACATGGGCAAAAGCATGAAGACATGGAAGGTCATGGCATATGTGAAGACTTATGATGTAGTTTATTATGGCTGGAATGACGGGGTATGAAGAGGATGTGCTAATATCCAGTGACTAAGAGCATGTACTTTGGAGTCAAACAGACCAGAATTTGAATCTTGGCTACATCTTATGTGACTTTTATGAACATGGGTAAAATGCTAAGCCTCAGTTTTCTTACTTTAAAATATAACTAATAGTATTTATTTATAGTGTTAGCACACAAATTGCCTGGCAATAGTGCCTGGCAAATGGAAAGCATCAAATAAGTTATTAAACCATTATTACTTTTTTTGGGGAAGTGGTAGGTCCTAAGACTGAAAGGACATATATGGTGAAAATCTTGACTTTGTGTCATATTAAGGGGTTTAGACTATCCTGTAGGTGATTGGGACTTATTAAATTTTAGTTTGCAATTGAACTTTAGCCACAACATATATACAAGGCACTTTGGATGAGGGCATTTAATAGCTTATAAACTTTACTTTATCCTCTTCAAAATATTCTATTACTGTTACGCAATTTCAACATTTTCCATCCTGCTCATATTGCTCAATGATTTGATGCGTACTCCAAATGGGGAATAGACAGCATAAATTTTTTAACTTGGTTAAGCAAAATGACTTTTCTTAAGTCTCCTGAGGTTAGGAGGTGGGTGAAATAGCACATAACAAGAAACCAAAAATTTTAAAAAATATAATAAAATAATTCAATTGGATAGATGTTATGTATTTATAGAACTAATATAGCAATGACTCAAAATATAACTAGAAGTGGCAAGTGGATGATCCATTGGTTGATAGTTGAAAGTTCATTTCATTTTTATAAGTCATGTTCCAAGTCAGGCTGACCCAATAAAGTCTTTTAATATACCATAAGTTCTAGAGTTCATCCCTATATCAAAACCTTCTTGTGTGATGTCTTACATATCATATATTCACAATTATATTTACTGTTCAGTGTTATAATTTGTATTTCAGTTGATGTAGTCAGTGTTCACACTTTTAAAAACTGTCTTGAAGGGCAAACAGAGTGGAAAAATGAGTGGATGTGTTTTGTTAATGAAAAAAAGCATTTGCTATTGTTAACATTTTCAGGGTGGAAGAGGGCAAAAATATCACCTCTCTCTTATTTCAAATGAAATGAATACTGCTAGTCTGAAAATTTTAATTAGTCTAGCTCTGGCAGATCAACCTATCTCAACGAGGTTTCTATAGGGAGAGAATGATTATTTTTAAAGGCCTTGATGTGTCGTTTTTGAATCCTGAAGCAGAAATCATGTAGTCCTATAAGACTTATAATACTACATTATAGCTGGCCATATGGCAGGCCCTCACAGAATACCTACTGAATAAATGGTTTTAATATTTGAATTATGGATGTAAAATGAAATGTACTGGGCTCTAGAATTCATGGGAGAAGAGTAGTCTGTTAAGAATTGGTAGAAAATAGCTACTACCGAGGCTTTCTAGATCAGTATTTCTCTAAGTATGATTTGAGCACCATTAACTGGATTAACTAACTGGATAAATAACTAGATTAACAATGCAGTTTCTTGATGCCCTTCCCCAAACTGTTGAATTAGAATCTCTAGAAGCCCAGGTATCTTCATTTAAACAAATTCTAGAGAGGATTCTAATCACTGCAAAGATTGAGAACCACTGTCCTAGAAAAATAACTTGGTAAAAAGCTGAGATTTAAAAAAAAATAAGGCAAGTATAAAACTGGATTTCTGATTAAGGCAGTTTGTATCACGAGTACGTCTAAAATAACTCTGATATTAAAGACTGAACTTTTAAATTCATTTGTTTTAAATTTAAAACTCTTCAGAGTAACAACATGTAAACAGCTAATTTGTACATTATTTCAGTTTGATTTATAAATTACTTTTGTGTCCTTTGGCTTAAAGAGAGAAAATTCCATAAATCTACTTTTGACTATAGTTAACTTGGCATATGCTTTTGAGTTAAAAACTGGAGTTCTGAACTCTAAATTTAAAGAACTTTTAAAATGGTACTGATGTCTTTTCATTGTTCCTAAGTCACTGGGTGGAGCCCGAATATTTGTCATAAATGATGTGGTGCTAATTAAATATTGTTATTCATCTCTACCAATCAACTGAAGATAACTGTATTTGTGACTTGGTAGAAGTGGAGGGATGGAAAATGAAGGAGGTGACATGAAACTCTATGAAATGAGTGCCAGTTGAATGCAGAGAAAGTATTATTAATAAGATTTGGTGGTAATTATTTTGCCAGGGGACTTCTGGGGAAAATCCCTAAACAGCACTATTTCCTTGTTTCTGAATATAATATGGTTTTATTTTCCCTCCTTTTTATGATCTCACACCTTATTCTTATAGAGAACTTAATGGTTACTAGAATGTAGGAAATGCTTGATACTAACTGGGGAGGACCATTAATATTTTTAATAATATTAAAACTTAATATTAAAAATATTAAAAGCCAGCAAAAAATATGATAATGCCTTATATAACTCAGCAGACTGTAAGAAATTGGGAGTTATCTATGATGAATACGTCACATGAAATCTGAGCCATAGTGAGCCAAGTAAAACACTAGGCATTTAGTAATTTTAAGTCAACAATAATAATTAACATTAATATGCCTCCTAGTGAAAAATGTGCATTCTTTTTTCTTTTATAATCTCTTGTTCCATTTTGCTCTTCTTCATGTTTTCTTCATCTAATTTATAAATTTGAATATTTGCACTTTTTTTTTTTTTACCTTTTATCTTCTTTTTTAAACTATAGTTTAGAATAAAATTCCCAAAGGGCATTGGGATTTTGCCTAGTTATTATGAGATGACTTGAACTTTTACTTAAAAAATTTTCCAGCTGTATAAATTGCTTATTTTAGAAAACTGTCTGGTTTGTTTTATGGCAATTATCATCTTAGATATAGTGTCTACTATGTCCCAGTTACTGTTGGAGAAAATGAAGATGTAACAGTGAATAAAACAAAATCCCTCCTCTTATTAAGTTTATATTCTAGTGGTATTGGTGGGGAATATACTCAAAAGTAAAAATAAGCAAGTAAAATATAGTATGTCAGAAGGTGATAAACACTATGCAGAGACATCAGACAGGATAAGAAGATAGGGAGTGCTGAGGTGGGGAATTTGCTGTTTTATCATGTAAAATACTATAAGGCTTCATAGATAAGGTGATCAGAAGGAAGTGAAGGAGAAAATAATGCAGATATATAGGGTAAGAGAATTCTAGGAAGCGAGAACTCGTGTCCTGATTTAGAGGAGTAAACTTGATGAATTCGAGGAATAGTAGTAAGGAGGCCAGTGTAACTGTCTGGTGTGATTGATGAGAGGGTGAAGGATTTAAGTCACTGCAAGGGCTTTGGTTTTTACCCTGAGGAAGATGTGAAACCATTGGAGGTTTCTCAGCCAAAAAGTGATATAATCTGACTTCCATTTTAAAAGATTTTACTCTGGCTGCTGTGTTGAGTATAGACTATATCAGGGAGACTAGTTAGGAGATCTTTACAGTAATCCAAGTAAAAGATGATGGGGTCTTGGATGAATGAATGAACAACTAAATAAACAGTGATTGTATGTGATTCTGAAAAAATGTAGTTAAAATTGACCTAGTTAGGTAAGTCTTCCCTGAGGAAGATTGAGCTACGATTTTTTTTTTTAATTCAGTTTTTTTTGGCTGCATTGGGTCTTCGTTGCTGTGCGCAGGCTTTCTCTAGTTGTGGCGAGTGGGGGCTACTCTTTGTTGTGGTGCGCAGGCTTCTCATTGCAGTGGCTTCTCTTGTCACAGAGCGTGGGCTCTAGGTGCATGGGCTTCAGTAGTTGCAGAATGTGGGCTCAGTAGCTGCAGCATGCGGGCGCTAGAGTGTGCGGGCTTCAGTAGTTGTGATGCATGGGCTCAGTAGTTGCAGCATGTGGGCTCTAGGGTGTACAGGCTTCAGTAGTTGTGGCTCATGGGTTCAGAAGTTATGGCTCACGGGCTCTAGAGTGCAGGCTCGGTAGTTGCGGCGCACAGGCTTAGTTGCTCCGTGGCATGTGGGATCTTCCTGGACCAGGGATCGAACCTGTGTCCCCTGCATTGGCAGGTGGATTCTTAACCACTGAGCCACGAGGGAAGTCCCTGAGCTAAGATTTTAAAGAATAATAGATAATGATAAAATAAAAGGGATGGACAGCAAAGGAAGCCATAAACCAAACAAAAGACAACCTACAGAATGGGAGAACATATTTGCAAACAATGCAACTGACAAGGGATTAATCTCCAAAATATGCAAACAGCTCATACAGCTGGATATCAAAAAAACAAATAAACCCAATCAAAAAATGGGCAGAAGATCTAAAAAGACATTTCTCCAAAGAAGACATACAGATAGCCAAAAGGCACATGAAAAGATGCTCAACATTGCTGATTATTAGAGAAATGTAAATCAAAACTGCAATGAGGTATCACCTCACACCAGTCAGAATGGCCAACATCAAAAAGTCTACAAATAATAAAGGTTGGAGAGGGTGTGGAGAAAAAGGAACCCTCCAACACTGTTGGTGGAAGTGTAAATTGGTACAACCACTATGGAGAACATAATAGAGGTTCCTTAAAAAACTAAAAATAGAGCTATCATATGATCTTGCAATCCCACTCCTGGGCATATATCTGGAGAAAAATATAATTCAAAAAGATACATGAACCCCAGTGTTCATTGCAGCACTCTTTACAATAGCCAAGACATGGAACCAACCTAAGTGTCCAGTCGACAGATGAATGGATAAAGAAGATGTGGCATATATATATATATATATATATATATATATATATATATATATATATACATACACACACACACACACACACACACACATATACTCACAATGGAATATTACTCAGCCATAAAAAAGAATGAAATAATGCCATTTACAGCAACATGGATGGACCTAGAGATGATCATACTAAGTGAATTAAGCCAGACAGAGAAAGACAAATATGATATCATTTATATGTGGAATCTAAAAAAATGATACAAATGAACTTATTTACAAAACCGAAATAGAGTCACAGACATAGAAAACAAATTTATGGTTACCAAAGGGGAAGGGAGGACAATGGAAGAGAATGTTAAAAAAGAACATATATGTTTATATATATGTGTAACTGAATCATTTTGCTGTATACCTGAAGCTAACACAACATTGTAAATCAACTATATTTCAATAAAAATTAAAAAGAATAAATAAAAGGGCTGGGTTTGGGGGGAATGAAGTAAAATATTTTAGTCAAAGGAAGAGCATATGCAAAGGTCGGGTGGTTGGAGGGTGCATGTTGTATTCCAGGAACTGGAAGATTGCCTGTGATGCCAGAGCTGAGAGAGCTAACATTTATATGCAAATTATTTTATTTCTCAAAATAGTCTTTTTTTTTTTTTTTTCTTGTTTTCATGTCCATTTATTATTTTTGGGTGGAGAAAAGCAATTGGCTTTTTTTTTTTTTTTTAATGTCTGAAACATTTATATTAACATATTTCCATACAAATAAGCCAATGAAAGTTTAGTATTTGTTGTTTTGTTTGTTTGTTTGTTTATACTGCAGGTTCTTATTAGGCATCAATTTTATACACATCAGTGTATACATGTCAATCCCAATCGCCCAATTCAGCACACCACCATCCCCACCCCACCGCAGTTTTCCCCCCTTGGTGTCCATATGTCCATTCTCTACATTTGTGTCTCAAAATAGTCTTAAGTAGTTTTTATTGTTTCCATTTTACAGTTGAGGAAATTGGAGCTTAGAGAAGTGAAGTGACTTGCCCAGGATCAGATTACTAAGAAACAGCAGAGCTTATTTGTTTATTACAGTCTCTCTCCCCATCCCCATTACCACTCCCACCAGAATATAGGTTCAGTGAGGGCAGAAACTTTATTTTGTTTGAAGCTGTATGCTCAACAACTAGAACAGTGCCTGGCACTTGGTAGATGCTCAGTAAATACTTGCTGAATGAATGAATGAGAGAATGAATTAGAATCAAAGTGCATCTAACTCCAAAGTCCATGTTCTTAACCACATCCTGTATACTCAGATGCAAATTAGAGCTCAGATTGTTTCTTAGAGATGGTTTTGATAAGGGACCAAGCCTTTAGCCAGTGCAGTTCGAGGGGCTGGGAAGGGGGATGAAGGAAAAACATTACGGAAGGGGAAATAGAGCTCAGAAAGAACAGACTAAGTGGTTAAAAAATTTTTGCTATAAACTAGAATAGGTAAAAAGGAGAAAAAGAAGGCTCTGACTCTAAAACTGGCTGGTTAACTTCCACAGCAGCTTTCACTACAACCTGGGCCTGGAAATTTTCTTGCATTGCATATTGCCTTGACTTAGCAAGTCTGTTTCCTGGGAAACAGAATTCAGTCAGTATGCCCTACATCTTCTTTTCCAGCTTTGTCCTGAGCTTTTGTTCTGACTATTTAGCTCTATATAACTGCTTTCAAGGATCTTGTTTCTAGTAGTTTGCTTTCATTCATTCATTTACTCAATATTTATTGAGAGTGATGAGATGCTATTTTATATAGGGTTGTCAGAGAAGGCTTCTCTGATGTGGAGACATTTGATCAGAAACCTAAATAAGGTGAGGGAGCAAGCCATGCAAATTATTGGGGGAAGAACTTTCAGGCAGAGGAAAAAAATGTGCAGAAAGGCCTTTAAGTGGGAGGTACTTGACTGTTCAAAGAAAAGTTGCTACCAATAGTGTGACTAGATCCAAGTGAGTGAGTAAAAGGGAAGTTGGAGATAATGTTAGGGAGATTGTTGGTGGCCTCTAGACCATGGTGAAGATTCTGGCTTTTATCTAAGAGAAATGGGAAGCCATTGGAGGGTTTATAAGAGAAGCAAGATGATTTCCATTGTTAAAAGAATCACTCTGCTATGAGAAGAATAGGCTAGAAAAGCAGGTATGGAAGCAGAGATACTAGTTAGGAGGCTAGTACAAAGGTGTTCTGATGAGAGATGGTAATGGCTTGGATTAGAGTGGTAGCAGCAGAAAATGATACATGCTATGAATGAGTAACTTAGAAAAAAGAGCCTTCCCAGGGAAGATGTAGCCTTTCTTGGTAGCATGGCTTGGGGAGTTGGTGGAACCTTTCGTCTTAGGTGCCTTTTCCTTAGATAGTTAAACCCTATGCCAGGGTACATGTAGTATTAGTTGTCATTTGAGAGGCTGATTGTTTCAATGTACCTGGGTTTGTTTTAATGGCTGATACCAGCTGCAAGAAAAGTGACAAAATACTTGATGTTTTTCATATGTGCCTATTTCAATAACTCAGCAGTATCATGAAATGGCCTGGTGTGGAGGATGAGGCAAGTCTAGGGACTGCTGCCAAGTCCTGCATGGCAGCAACATGGAAGTAGTTTAGTCAGTTTCAGTAAAAGTTTGAAATCTACTGTATTAGAGGCACGTGCAGAAGCTGTGTTAATTGCTAGCTTATTTTCCATATGGTTCTGTTTTAATGAAGCATATTTGATGCAGATGGTTGGAAAGTAAGTTGGATAATGTCTAAACTGGTCTAACTAATTCCCACAGTGCTTGCACTCCAATAACTTAACAGTGCCTTTGTAAAGTTTCTTCATTTACAGCTTTTTTGTTTTTTTTTTTTAGTTGAAATGTGACCTAAGATAACTGAAAACTATTCTTCTTTCTTTAAACTTGACCCTGAAAAGAATAGGAAGTCATTTCACCCATCATTCCAGGTCAAAACCACACTCCAACTTGGTTTCTTTAGTATTATGGGGTTCTCTTCATCATTATTATGGCTTTCTAATATATTTAGTTGAGGAAGTGGGCATCATGAAGGATCATATATAGGAACTGAAGTGATTTTACCAAACGCTGAAGTTAGCTTTGTTAACAGGACAATACTTTGACCTCTTCAGGGATATGAAATAGAACAGCCTAGAATATTAATAACTATCTCTTGTTTATACATTCTCTGTATCTTATGTAATTAAGTTAGACTTGCTAGATAGATATTAATGTTAAGTTTGAAATGAGATTAAGGATAAATTGTCCAGCAATACTGCAAAAATCTTTCCATTTCCTTTTTTTCCTTCTATGAGACTAGAATACCAACATATAGTCATTGTGTTTTTCTTAAATCTTTATCGAGAGTTCAGATATGTTATCTTACTTAAAAATAATATGCTGATTTCCTCTAAGTATTTTATTTTGGTGTACTTGTTGCTAAATATGTACATTTGTCTTCATATTTGCTCAAGGATATAGATAACGTCCTTGTTAGACTTGAGGTTGAGTTCTGCAGAGCAAAAAGGGAGACATGGTTCATGGGTTTGTATCCATTTTGCTGGGTTTTTTTTTTTCTCACATTGTCACTAAAATATTCTCTTTATTATCTGAATAGGACATCTGCTGACTAGCCTGACCCTCTTCACCTGATTGTGTGAAAAGTCTTGGTTGAATCTGTTAGGCCTTGGAGGCCCAGGAATCTGCTAAGTGCTTTTGTGCTTGAAAGATACACTGTCCTTGGTCTGTTTTGTCTTTTTCATTTATGGACACCTTTGATAAATAACCGTGATGTAGGTATGGGGTAAGCCGAACATGCAGTCTTCCGAGCAGTCATTGACCCAAAGGACTAATTACCTCTTAATAAGCACTGGACTTTTTCTCATATTCTGGAGAGGTTCAAAAATGCAATACAAAAATTAATTTTTCACCCAACTTAGTTGTGTTAATACAGGGAGTCCTAACACTGAAGAGAGATAATTAAAAAAAAAAAAAAAAAACTAGTTTGTGAGAAATCTTCTAGAATCACAATCTTGCTTTTATCTACCTCCTTTCCCCAGTTGTCTTTCACTAGAGGAGGTTAACACTAGACTAGACAGTTCTGCCAAGATGTACTTGCATATATCTGGGGAGTTGCATTGAACATACCCCTTTGCCACAGAAACAATTCATCTTTAGATGTCAACTTCAGTGTTGAAATTTTATGAGAATGGAAAGGAATACACGTTTTCATTTATTTTAGACTTCCCTTTGGAAAATGTAGTTTGCTGCTGCTGTTTCAAGTTGGAAGGGTTTACAAAGTTTTTCTCAAATACTCATGGAAAGCAAATGCAATCCTGAATTAGACTAAAAGAAAAAAAACCTTCCTTTAAAAATTTTAATAATTGTAGCATATCAGTCTTAGTCATTTTTTTGACCTTTTCCTCAATTTATATTCACCATGGGGTAAAAGAATTAATTTCTTCTTTTTTCCTCCCTCCCTCTCTTCCTTCCCTTCCAAAATTCTTTTGTCTTGCTTTTTGTTGTTGTTGTTGTTTGAGCATGGTTTAACTTTTCACTAGAGCAAGAGCCTAAAAACATCAGAGTAAGAAGAGAACAATTACCTTTGTGACAACTGTCAATTATTCAAGATAGAATATGTTATTTCCCAAATCATGTTTAAAATCAGAATTGGAGAATTACTCTTGAGTTTGATTCACATTGAGAAATCTCAGAAAAAATTTAGAGATCCATTCTGTCACTTTTTTTCTGAAATGTAAAAATGCTTCTCAAACCGAAAGAGAATATCTCTTTGGGATACTCTCTGCCTTTGAACTGTGTGAAAACCACTTACAAGATCTGGGGGAGCCCGATGCTGAATTAGGCAGCTAGAGATCAGCTATTACTATGGTACTGATAGTAAGTATGGGAGAGGGTCTGGAAATGAGGTTTAAAATATCAGATTGCTCCAAACAGCAGTTTAATAACAAGAAAAATTCAACTATTGTTTTTTTCATCATTATTGTGTAGACGTTAGGTACTTGGGAAGGTTTTTTTTATTTTCTTTTCAGAGAAACAGTACTCTTATTCTAGAGATAAAGCAAGATATTTAGTTAGGCTTTGAGTTAGTTAGGCTTTAGGCTTTAATTAGGCTTTACAATTTTTTATTTTAAAAATTTCTCACTATGGTTTTCAGGTCTAATTCTTGAACCGTGTCTCTTTTGGTCTTGACTTTGTTTTCAGAGAAATAGCAAGCTAAGCTTTTCATTTAATTGTAATAAAATACTGCCCTAAAGAAGAACGAAATATGATTTTTTTTACTGGTTTATATAAAAAAGCATATAACTGTAATAATATTTTAACTATAGTTTGTATAGACGAAACTCATTTAAACTCTATGCAAATCTTTGTTACTTCAGGGCAAATAAGCTGCAAAACCATAATGTGTGGTGTGGTGAGCACACACCGTAAATTTGATAATCATACTTTTGAATTCATCCTATTTTATATAGGAGATTGCCATAGCATTATGAATAGTAATGTGCAAATGACGTGAAAAAAATGTTGCCACACTCTTGCATGTTTAGTGATTTGAATGCTACTGTATTATTTCACTCTGTGCCAAGTTGCACTGAATGAAAAGTGAAGATATTAAAGTAGCAGAAATTTTACATTGGCTTTAATGTGTGAAGCTTCTATAATTCCCCATGAATCTGGAATGTTAATATAAATACTCCTTTTGTGGGGTGGCAGGAAACATGCTGTCCAGACTACACATGTTCCCCAGCTAGGCCTGCCTCTACTGTTTAGAGAAATAGAAGTGGGAGGCTGTCTTAAGTGAAAGTGAAAAAAGGCATTTGTTTAGCTGCATGGCAACACAAATATTTCACTTAGTGAGGACTGACAATGCATCTCATTATGTGAGCGGGTGCCAGCTTGTAAAAAATTTCTGTTTAACTTTCCATATTAGTTGAAGGTGCCTCGGCTTAACTCTTTGAAGCCTGGCATCCAGGTCTCCTTCTTCCCTAACCTGCAATACACACTTTTTGTCTACCAGTGTTTGTTTTTTTATCCTAAAGTAATAGATGAGAGAGAGCCAAGGATATGTGGCACACTGAATGCTATTAGGAATATGTGAGGAAGCCTGCCAGATTCAAGTCAGCTTCAGGCAAGACATTTGTCACTTCTTCCCATTTCTCTTATTCCTGATGCATTTTTCTTAACACTAATTGTTATATTCTGCCTTGATGGTGGAAACATTCGATGGTATTTGTTTTAAGTTTACAGTTACCTTGTGGTGCTACCATTGCCTGAGTAGCAGTTCCAGGTTCTCAAGATCATAATTCTTGATCTTAAATTCTCCAGTCTCCTCTTACAGTGCATTTGGATCCTAGGCTATTTTTGCTTCTTATTGTGTTAGAAAGCAGAGGAAAATAAATTAATGATAACTACCACATCACTTGTTTAGAATTATTTATTTTGTGGATTTTGATTTGAAGGAGGTAGAGAAATACTTTCTACTTCAGGAGTATTTGAAATCAAATCTCTTTTGTTCTCATTGGCGTGATCCCTATCTTTTGGGCATCAGTTTTAATAGCTTTACTAGGATATGATGGTGTAAGGGGAGGGCAAAATACATTTTTAGATATCTGTGACTGTAACATACAAATGGAAGATTCTCAGCATTTACAAGCATAGAAGGATGTGCAAGGACCAACTGGATGAATATTCCAGGAAATGCACATTTTTTTTCATAATTTCATCATACGTTTTAAAGCTGTGGCATCAGGAATTTCAGTTTGTTTAGAGAACATTTCAAAATGTTTTACCCAGTGAGTGAGTGCTTATTGCAGAATAAACTAAGAGAAATAATTTATAATGGGCAAAGCACTTAAAAATTATATAAACCAAGAGAGTTAAAAGCAGAGGTCACTTTGAATTAAAAAATTGAAAACGCATTCCAATTTTTGGCAATTTCTTTGTACTAGTATCTGCGTAAGTTTAGGGGATCGTGCTTTGTGGGTATACTTATGTCTATCTTATAAAAGTGGTTGGGGCATTTAAATTTTTAAAAATAAGAAATATATTCAGATATGAGAATTAGAAGTGTTTTCTAAAACGGAATCTTTTTTTTTTTTCCTCCAAATTAAGTTGCTGAAAATTTGTAGTAAAATATTTTCCTCCTCCTTCTTCCTTCTGCTGTATTCTGGTTCTTATCCTATTCCATCTCTCTCTATTTTTAGTGTAGACTTTAGTCCTCTTGGAGAAGAGAATCCTTTTAAGTCCCCCAAACTGTGGCATCATCTGTTAGGCAGAAGCCTGAACTGGCTGGTGATTGTAAATGCCTGCCAAGGATCTTTCTGACCTCTTTCCTACTTACTACCTCCATAGTAGTTGTGGATATTTGCTGAATTAGTCACATTCTAGCCCTGTGTCTGGGTCTTTCAGATAGGGAACACAATATGCCACTGGTTGAGGAGATGGGCCAGGAGTGTGGATGTGCTAGGAAGCAATGCATACATTCTGGATGGAACCCAAAGTAAATATTTTGCCATTAGCTTTCTCATCAATTAGTCATTGTTAGCCTCAAAGAGCCAATATGTAGATTTTTTAAAAGCACATTTGGATTTTTCATTTCTGTGTCTTATTACTTAGCTCCTTCTCATCAAAAGCAGCTCACTTCCTCTCTTCAAGCAGAACAATGCTTCAGCTTTCCCAGCAAGTCTTGCTTTATTTAGAGTAGGTGATTTGGTCCAGTATCAAGAACACAATATGGGTCATCAAATTTACATAAGTGGTTCTGACGCTTCATTCTGTGGTTCAGAATGAGAGGCAGAAGGCATTGTTTCTATAACATCTTTGTCTCCGTGTCTCCCACCCTGCCCATCCAATTACTAGCTCAGATTTAGAGTACTTGGTTAGTGGCTCTCTGGGGCCCTACTGTTCTGTCACAAATTCCATAGCCCCCAAAGAAAAAAAATACCTCTGGTTCCTTGTCACTTACTGTGCTTGGCAGATAGATAATAAGCATACAATAAATATTTATTGAATGAGTAATTGAGTAGATCAGTGAGAATGTAGAAACTTTGACAAGAGAAGAAGGGTATAAAGTTCTTGAAAGATGCAGTCGGAATGATTTGGTGTTGTGGACGCTTGAAGCTCAAATTCTGGGTTTAACTGGAAACATGTAGAAATGAGGAGTCCATAATTTGAAAAATTTTGGACATATTTTTACTTTTCTAGCTGGACAAATCAGCCATCAGTTGTTTCCAAGAATTGTCAGGTAGCATTCAGGTTTCCAAATTTGATATTTTGGAAGGCAATGAGATCCTCTAAAATGTCATACTTGGAAAACTGCCTAGGATGCTGAATAAATAATTTTTATAGTACCAGAGAGATTAGAAGATATCTTGGAAAATTCTCTACCTACCTGTAGTTTTATACTTCCTTTGCTAAGGAATAATGCTAGAAGCATGAGGCTGACCAGTGGGAAAAGTTGGCATGTCAGTCCACAGGGAGCTTGGTAAGAGTCTCTTTTTCTGGACATGGATTTTCTTTCTATTAAAGTCTGATTATGAATTCTAGTCTGCACTTGGTTCTAAATGTGAAGGTGGATTTTTCAAGCTGACCACATTACACATGACAGAGTGTCTCTAGTTCTGCTTTAACTAACTGTTGTGCTAATGACTTAATGGAGGAAGCTTTGTGATCATGTTCACTGCAGGAAGAGGTAGGCTAGTGGAGTGAGTATGTATTCTTTAAATAGCTACATATTGGGGAAAATCCCTTGGGAAGTCACATGTGCTAAACTTTATGTTTTATATTTAAAATCAAGGGACTATCCCAAAATCCCATTAGTATTCCTCAAGCCTTTACTCTTTTAACTCAGGAATTTATATTGTCAGGAGACATTATTTTTTCCTAGGTTCTCTTTACTATTATTTTGCCCAATGCCATGCCATTTATATTGCCAGATAATCTTGAGGTTTGCTGGTATCCCTCATGATCAATCACTTATTCTGCCTGTGTAGTTAATGGTGCATTTGTGCAAATGGTATGTATTTTATTTGCTAGCCACAAGATAACAAAGGCCCAATTGTTTTTTATTGTGAAGAGATAAAGATTTTACTTGCCCAATTAGGAAGGTAATTTTTACAAGTCTGGCCTCTCAAATATTAAAATGTACTTCCTATTAGGTGTGGGAGGCTCACTTCATATTTTATTGCTCATTTGCTAAAAAGTAAATAATAAAAAATTGAGCATGTATCTTGGGTATCTTTGGCATATAATGCCTGACACAGTACATGAAGAGTCTCATTCTCTTTACATTGTGAACATGATGACTGCCAAAGTATTCTAGCATGCATTATTTATAACTCTCAAGATCTTTTAATTTTAATAATACAATGTATTAAAAAGGTAGGATATTAAAAGATAGCTTGTATGAATAGGATATCTTCATCTAAAATTATCTGGATACTTTTGAACTGATCGGTATAGAAGCAGTTTGTATTTTTCTGTATGAAATTTATATTTCATATATATTTTCCGTATGAATATTATATTTCATACTATTCCCTCTGTGTGAAATACTTCTAACAAACATACTTACCTGTAGGATTTCTTTCCATCTTTTAAGGCCCCACTCCTGTAGTCTTCTCTGATCTCACTTCATTTGAACTCCCATAGTATTTTGCATTTCTCTTTTTGTACTTTTCACAATTTGTCATTTTAGTAGTTTCTGTGGACAGTCCTTAGCTTCTGATCAAAAGTGGGTTTTTGGGGCAAGGATATCAAGTCAAATCCATCTTAAATAACTTACATGACCATATAGTACCTACTATTCAGTAAGCACTCAGTATATAATTATTGAGTTAATTAAAAATTCTCAAAATCTCCACACTCTCAGTCCTTTTCATAAATTACCTAATATGCATTGCTCTTCTTACATTTAGCTTCTCTTATATGTGTTGATTCCTTTTACTGCTTCCACGTTATCCTGAGAGTTAGGGAAGAAGTAGTTTCTTGACTTTGCAAATGAGCTGAATAAAACATTAAAAAATGTGAAGTTAGTTATTTATTGTCAGACCCTGAGCAAACTCTGGAGCATGTGATGGGGTAGGGAAAGAACTGACGCGTCACCCTCACCATTACTGCCCATGTTTCTTCTGTCCCACTTTGGAGTGGGGACTATGCCATGTTTCTTTGTATCATCGCCAGTACAGTAGTTTGCTCATAGTCTGTGATCTAAACATATGCGTAAAATGAATGTGTGAATGAATTTGACATCAATGAATATTGCCTTTGATGCTTCAGCCACTCTTTGCCCTTCCATTCTCTCCAGGCTTTCTGTGCATTTATGCTTTCCTTCCGTTTTCTCATATAAAATCCTTCTTTCACGAAAGCATTCAATGATAAAATTCAACCCAAGATACAAATGGACAATAATAGTTTAATATGCTGTTCTTTTGTAGCATATGCATTTAAAAATGTAGACATCTTTTCAAATAAAAATTATGATAAATGAGTTAAGTTATATGGGACCTACGTTTAAAATAAAGGTGTTTGTTTACTTGACCTCATAAAGAAACGTGTTTATACCTGGGCTCCAAAGCAGTGTTTGTAGTGCTTGGGGACCCATGAATAGAAATTTTTAGAGACAGTAGCTGAAGATAGGCCTCTATAAATCTTTGCAAGTGTTCTAAGAATTTAAACTTAACAATAGCTAAGGATAGAAAAAGGATAGGAAGAGTATTTTGGGATAGCTGGCTCTGAAGTGAGGGAATGGAACTAAAGTTATCAAAAGAAAAATTCTTTTTTTCTCACTTGTCTTAAGAATGGCTAGAATCATAGTTTTTGTTCCTCTTTTGGGACTGCTAGAAACAATTCAAAGAAATCTTGGCTGTGCAACTACTATTACAATGAAGAGTTTGCAGTTTTTTATTTTTTTCCCTGAAGTTACCTCCCTGTAATAATTATTGGAAAAAGAAACTCGTGAATTATAGATAGACTGCTTACTGCATTCCCTGTCCAGCATTTTTTTTTTTTTCCGGATAAAATCACTCTTATTTTCTTTTAGGGAACAACTTTATTTCACTTTCGGTAAGTGTGGTTGGGGTAAAGCTGCCATTACCTTCCCAAGTCATAGGGAGCGGGCATTCCATATGCCTGGCCACAGCGATTTGTTCAGAAATAAGCATGTTATCCAAGCCATGCCAGTGAGACTTAATCTGGGGTCTTTTCTGGAATTACTGGGAAGGAACCAGAGTTATTTTACTGTGATTGCTAACTTGGGGTTTCTGATAGTCATCTTTGCCCTTGAAGGGGGAGAACCTGCCTGAGAAATGAAGAGAGACCAACTCCTAATTACATCATCATAGCACTGAATCCAGCTGTGTCAGAAGCCAGGACTTTCAGTTAGGTAGAACCAATAAATTATTTTGGTATAGCTACTTCGAGTTGGTTTTAATCACTTACAACTAAAAGTGTTCTAACAAATGCAACCAGAATTGCACAACTGACGCACAACTCATATGTTAGATAGATATGTGTGATTTGGAGAAATATTTTGATATCCATTGTCTCATCCAATATGTGCAATTTGTTTGTTTCACTTTAACTTCCATGAGTGCGAACGAGCATGGGTGGTATGATGAAAGTCGTTTAAACATGAATAGTCTGTACTGAAATAATTTTAGTATTGTCAAAGAATAAAGTGCAAATGAAGTGGTATAGCTAGATAAGTTCCAGACTTTAAGTTTATATTGTTTTGAAAATAGAATAAGTTTATGGATTTTTTATAGGTTAAAAAATAGTTTTGCTTTTTCCTAAATAAAGGAAGTTGAAATTTGTTTATATTTTAAATATTCACTTGTCTATTGCAGTTAGATGCAGAACTTGGGCAGGAGTTGGAGCGAGTACTTTACCTATGCTCTGAAGAAATATTCTCTGCTTGTTACATTTTCATATGTTAATCCTATTCCTTAATATATAATTCTATTTAAGATAAACTTTAATGGATTTACTCCAAATTAGAGATCTTCTCACTAGTTTGGAAATCACAAAACAGAAATGGATATTGTAGTACAAATTTTGCTGTTTTCTTAGAAAAAATTAATCTGAATTTGGAAGAAAATTTATCCTCCAAATATAGTTATGCGAATTCTACTTGACTTTGGTAAATCACATTTAAATGGGCAATGTTTTTAATTTATATTTGTTACATAGCCTTTTAGGAGGTCTCCACTTTACCTGTCTTTCACATTGTTTGGAATATGTATGTAAAGAGTAGGTTGATATTTGATCATCTCTCTTAGAAACATGCTGGACCATTTTATAGTATGATTTTATTCCTTAGGAAAAAAAAACCCATTAAAATAAGATTCTTGGTCTTCTTTTTTCCCCCCTGCCACTCAAGGATGCATATTCGCAATCAAATTTGGTCTTTCTACTTGACAAACCTTAAGTGCCAAGGTCTTAAGTTGGCACTGTTTTCTCCCTAATTCTTATAGATTACAGATGTGTCCCTCAGATTTAAAAGCCTCAGATCTAAGTCCCTTGGGTATTGATTTTCTCATTAGGAAATTATCATGTTCAGAAGTTAGGATGCTAACTAGTTCATGAGGGTAAGGCCTTCATTAGAACCATTTTAAGATCAAGCCAAAGTTGCAGAAGCTTTAACCTTTAAGAGTTCGTGCTGACAATAGCATATTTGGAATGGCATGTGCACTTAGTTATATGGATGGATTTCTCAGAGGTAGTGGATTTTGAAGTTTTATTATCTGTCATTATGTAGGATTTCCCCTTTCCTCTAATGACCTCCAAGTTTGCAACCTATACCAAATAAAATTTAAAATGGATAAAATTTCCAGGAAGATCTTGTTTCTAATAGCCATTCCTTTCTTCTTATTATAAACTTTCTATGTGGTGATCTCTCTTTCTTTTCAGTCACTCATTGTCTATTTATTTCCCCTACCCAAACCTGCTCACAGGATAGTATACTGTAGTGGTCACATACACCTTCATTATTATTATTATTATTATTTGGTTAAATTTAAAAATCACATTTATGTTAAAACAACAAGGAAAAAAGATAAGGTCTCATACACAATTTCACAATTTGTCATATGTTTTTATTTGTATCTGCTTATTTTCAGTCCTCATCCATATTAAGAAAATAATTTAACATAACTGTAATCAGAGCATAGATGTCATTCTGTGTTGTTTTTCATTTAATGTTATATAATAAACGATTTCCCACCACAAAGAGCTTGCCATGACCCATACAGACACTTAGGGAAGCCCTGGTGTGTCTTACCTTCTTTGTGTAAGAGCTGCCGTTAGTCTTCCTCCTGGTCTTGAGATACTGCATTCACAGTTAGCCTGAAGCTCTTACTGAGGGAAGACATCCTTTTTGTCTTTTGTGGGAATGCATCATAATATCTCACCAATAACTATGAAGTTTTCTGTAGGTTTCTGCTGCATCTCTGGCATCTACTGAGATGTTCATAGAATTTTTCTTCTTTAATCTGTGAATATGTGGTGTTATTGGCAGATTTTCTGAACCATCTAGCATTATGAGTATTAAAACCTACTTATTCTTGATGGATTTTCATTTACACTATAGATTAACGTTTAATGGAGTCTTGCATTTGTGTTCATAAATGAGATGTCTTTAATTTTCCCCTTTTTATAATATCTTTATTTTGTTTTGGAACCAGGGATATTCTGGCTTTATAAAATGAGCTGGACATCATATACATCTTAGTGTGAAAGGAACTCATGGTGTTACCTCCCCTAGAGGCATCTAAGTTTAAATTCTAACTAGGAGGAAAAATATTTGTATCCTTAAAATATTTTGAAACATCAGCCTAAGATAGCTGTTTTTTGGCGGGGAGGGTTGTGAGCTGGTGGGGGATGTTATGGATAGAGAAAACGCTGGTGCAGCACGGAGGTTGCTGCTCTAGTCTGTGTCATAGCAGTGCAATTAACTTTGGTGTTTATCTCTGAATATATTTTGGCAGACCTGTGGTGTGATCACTGGGATTAAGAGGAGAGCAGGTTGATGATGTTGGTTACGGAAGATATTATCAGAGAAGGCATCAACTGAACATTGAAAAAGGCTCCTGAACCAAAATTGGAGCTGAACATGAACTGAGATTTAAATACATTCCAATTAGTCTGTTTATGTCCCTAATGCCCTTTAAAAGGCAAAGTGATAGAGCTTCTCTTTCAGGCTCCACAATTACCCATTGGTTGCATTAAGCCATTAATGACATTTTTCTTCCTCCAGGTTTCTCCTTGGGGTTAATTTTAGTAAGATTTTTATCTCTATAAAAAAGTCTGAGAAGTTAGGTGTGGCTCCACACATAATTTGAGCTACGTTTTGTCTCATTTTATCCTATAAAAATAGTTCAACCAAATGTTAGAAACTCTTTTAAGTTTGGGCTTCCTGAGTATCTGGTATGACTACCAATGCAATTTCTTACAACAGAGGTGCTTACTTTCTTCTGTCCCTATCTATTCTTCTAAATGTATCACAATTTAATTAAACACAGAGCTTTTGGGCACCTACTGTGTACCAGGTACTAGATATTCAAAGATGGTGCTCTTAAGGAGTTCGAGCTTTGCTTTTTCATCCTTGTTCTCTAAGGCCCTTTCCTTTTCTGATACCCAGGTGCTTTTGTTTCTCTTTCTTTTTGCCTTTCTGTCAAAGCAAAGAGACTTTAAAAGGAACTTTTGAGTTAAACTGAAGCTACTTCTGTTGAGAAGGATTAGTACAGCTCTCTGAACTTGGGCCTATTGTTTATTTAGAACCCAGTGTTAATGAGGGCACAATGCTTGTCTTGATTCTTATATGGGCCTATTAGCTTTGCTGTGTTCCATGGCCTTGGATCACTGCTCTAATGATTGATACTTGCTGAAGACCAGGTGAGAAGATTTGGTTGATCAAAACATTACAGAACCGGTGCAAACTGCATTCTTGCCAGGTATCATCCTTGTTTATAAAGGCAAACCATAATTTAGGGCATCACTCTTAAACAAAATTATTACTGAAATAAGTTGTAAAGGAATGTGGAAAAGTAAAAGGGACTTAAAAAGCATTTTATTATGCTGTTTTTTTTTCTGTTCTTCATTAATTGGGTAATTCTTAGGCTAGTTTTCTCCATGTCATTTAGTTTCCTTTTTAATATCTTTAGATGCAAGATTGAGCTTTGCTGGCCTTTCTTTCTTGTTCTTTGGGTGTTTGTGCCAGCTTTGGCAGCACTCATTGTCAGTGCTGGCTCAAATGAAGGAATGGCTGAAGGCTCCTTTTGGAGACCCACTTCACTGGTTATTTTAATTGCTCACAGGGATAATTGTTGAGTGGTACTATATAGGATAGTATTTCCCTTGCCACAGGGGTTAGGAATTCTGTCCGGTAATCACTCCTACTCCTAATGGATGAGAGTTTCTGAGTGGAAAGACTGGTAACTGGCTCTAGGTATCTCTCTAGAACTATGTGTAGGGCCCCTGACAGATTAACTCTGGGAAATCTGTGCAGCCACCATGAATACTTTTCCTCATTGATCTTTTGCTTCATATGGTCAGAAACAGAGAATTTGTAGAGTTTAAAATTAGCTTCTTAATCATCTTATTCTAGGACATGCTCTGTCACACAGCCCTGTGAGAGCAAAGATTTTCTTTGCTTTCCTTTTTCACAGTCAGAGATATTAGAAAAACAATAGGGATATGAGTGCTAAGGGCCCGGCTTAAGGAAAAACAATTTTTTAAAAAACACTGCTATTGTGACTATGTCTGCTGTGGTGAAGGACTGTGATATACTGTATGCTGGTATTCTGTGAAATGGAACTGTCTATACTTTCTGACATGTAGTGATGAAGAAAATTCTGGATACAGCATCCATTAGATATATCCTCAGACTTAGCTGCTTCTCTGGATGGAAGTGAGGCTTCTGAGGTACAAAGGTTTGTAGTTTTGAAACTTTTTATCAAGGAATAACTGAGTCACAGCAAGTTAGTAAACAAAAAAAAATGGTGAACTTGTAAAAGTCATGTATTATTTATTTTATTTTTTTAAAGATTTATTTATTTTTTTTTTATAAATTCGTTTTATTTATTTTTGGCTGCGTTGGGTCTTCGTTGCTGCACGCGGGCTTTCTTTAGTTGCAGCGAGTGGGGGCTACTCTTCATTGCAGTGCACGTGCTTCTCATTGTGGTGGCTTCTCTTGTTGCAGAGCACGGGCTCGCGGAGCATGGGCTCTAGGCGCACGGGCTTCAGTAGTTGTGGCACGCAGGCTCTGGAGTTGTGGCTCGCGGGCTCTGGAGTGCAGGCTCAGTAGTTGTGGCGCATGGGCTTAGTTGCTCTGCGGCATGTGGGATCTTCCTGAACCAGGGATCGAATCCGTGTCCCTTTCATTGGCAGCCGGATTCTTAACCACTGCGCCACCAGGGAAGTCCCAAGATTTATTTATTTTATTTTATTTATTTTTGGCTGCGTCGGGTCTTAGTTGCGGCACGTGGGATTTTCTTTGAGGCGTGTGGGATCTTCTTCGTTGCAGCGTGCGGGCTTCTCTCTAGTTGTGGCATGCGGGTTTGCCTCTTCTCTAGTTGTGGCGCGTGGGTTCCAGAGCACATGGGCTCTGTAGTTTGCGGCACGCAGGCTTTCTCGTTGAGGCGCGTGAGCTCAGTAGTGGTGGTGTGCAGGCTTAGTTGCCCTGCAGCATGTGGGATCAAACCCACGTCCTCTGCATTGTAAGGCAGATTGTCTACCACTGGACCACCAGGGACATCCCAAGGTCATGTTTTAGAATTAGCTTTATAGTTGTAGTTTTTAAATTGTAAATCAGTGGAAATAAGTGGGGTGGGGTTGTTTGTCAATTGTTTTGTTTTAAAAAGTTTTTGTTACTTATTGAAATAAAAATGAGATCAATTTTGAGTAGCCATCTAGACTAAATTAGTTAAAATGGAACAAAACAGAAACTTCTACTACTTTGGGAATCATCAAAATGGCCTCGACTTCTTTGCTAATATTGATTGCCTTAAACGCCCCATTTCTTCTTCATCCTTCCTTATATCTATGACCTTTGCCATGAAACTGTAGAGTGCCCTTCCCACTCTGGATAGGGCATTCTGTCTCACCTCTTGCCTCTGGGATCCATCATTTAGTTTGCTTTGGCCAATGAGATGTTAGCAAATGTGACACAAGTAGAGGCTTGTAAAAGCACTTGTGCATTTCTGTTCACACCCTTGTCCTTTTCTGTCACCATGAGAAGAACAAGCCTGGGCTAGTATGCCAGAGGATGAGATATACGGTGCAGAGTCGAATTACTCTAGCTGTCCTATCCAAGGCCATCCTAGATCAGCCAAAAGCCAGCCAACTGTAAGACACGTTGGTGGCCTCAGTTAAAGCCAGAAGAAGCGCCCAGCTGACCTGCAAACATATGAACTAAATAAATGCTTATTGTTTTAAGCCACTGAGCTTTGGGGTGGTTGAACCCGCAGCATTCTTGTGGCCATAGATAATTGAAACAACCTCAGGTAACCTCTTTTTAAAAAGACTCAAATGGGCAGATGTCACAGATGATCCTGAGTGATTTCTTGTTGTTCCAAAAACAATATACATTTCACATTGATTTCAGGAAATTCCTAGATCCAACCACTCAGTGATACTTGGGTGAGATTTGATTTAAAGTGGAAGATGTTTTCTTTGTGGGTTGATTTTAGGAACTCTGGAGATAACTCCCCACCTAGTCTATATATTCAGCAAATGTATGTTAACCTTACAGGGCACAGAATCATTCAGTCCATCAAGAAAGACAAGGCAGAAAATGGAAGTAGTGCAAGTAATTGAGTTAAATTCATATGGTAAGAAATACAAATGCCAATATATCCATTGTCAAGAACAAATTTTGACTAGGGAACGGTGGTGCTGGGTGGAGTCAGTAAAATAGAAGGGAAGAATGAGGTTAGGAAAAGGGAAACTGGATTTTCTTTGGGCCAGTTAAAGACAACATAGTATAAAAATAAATGTTGTGATTGAAGACTGAGCTTTAAAATCTTAACTCCATTTATACTCTGCAAGTGCAACATATTAGAGTGAGAGAAAGATTGGATGAAAAGAGCAAAGAGGTAGTTTTGTTAGGGGCATGGTACTTTAATTCTTTGTGCTTTGAAATCAAATGACTATTGTCTTTTCTATTTTCAGACTCTCTATATAGTATTGCTATTTCATTCACTTTCTTTTGTGGTAGAAAGAAGTCTGCTTTTTAATGAATATATAAAAAGTAGCTGGCTGAGAATCAGAGGCTCCTAGACTGAGGCAGGGCATTACTGAACACATCTTAACAGTTATGGCCCTGCATTCATCTGGACCTGTATTCAGAGAAGGGGTGCGGCTGCATGGGGGGATCTGTACTTGGTTAATTCATCATATTACTTGGAAAGGTCCTTATTATTTTGCACAGCAGTGTGGTCACCTGGCGGTAGGTCATTAGCATTTTAGTCTTCTTTTCTGCACAACAATGTACAACATGCTAATTAGAGGGCTCTGAAAGCTAAGTAACCTGTTTTAAAATCAGACATTTTAATTTGAAGCTTTAATGGCTGTTTTTATAATAACTGGCTTTATTGGGGGTAAAAGCACTTCTCATGTTCCACTAGCAAGGCAGAGTATAACAGAAGCTGACAAAATTAAAAACCTCATAATGCGACCTTTGCCTGGGATAAAAGGCTGTTTCATAACAATTTCCTTTTGTTCTTTGTTTAAGCCATTACTCTAAAAGGAGCCTCCGATTAATCTAAGTAAATGCATCATTACAGTACTAATCCATGTCCTTCTGTCAGTGTCTGTTTTAATTAAATAAGAAATGCTAGCAGAAAGATATCACGCACAAAGCTGTGATTGGAGAAAGCAGCACTGGTTGATCAGGGAAAGATTAAAAAGGGCTTTACTGTTTTGTCCATTTGCATAGCTCCAGATGCCACAGTGTTTCAGGTTGAAAGAAAACTTACAAAAGAGTTTAACACATTTCACTCTTATAGATTTAAAATAATGGGATTTACCAATGAAATTCTAATCATCCAATTTATCACACGTTAGACATTCCAAAGCAAGGAGCAGAACAGCTTGGGGTGTGTCTTTAAAACCTTTCATGCAATGTTGTGTTGTACCTGTGAAAACATACCTGCCCAATTTGCATGTGTTTCTTCTTATTTTGGGTGAATTGATGGTGAAACCTGATTGTGGATATACAATGTGATTTTTTTCCCTCTTTTTATTGTATCTTACAACTTCTACTGTAGGTTTTTTTTTTTATGGTTTTCTATTGTTAATATGTTAGGAATTTGGGTGCTTAATTGGTTGTTAACAATGAAAAGTAAGCTTAATAAATGCTTATAAAATGAATGTATCTAGTTAATATTGCTGCACTGATACACAGAAACTCTTCTTAGCAGTAGAGTTGCAGAATTCCCATGGTGAGGGCTTTCTCCGTATATGGGCCATTATTTGATGTAATGAAAAGAGAAAGTGTGCAACAGTGAGATTGTTAATTAATTTAGCCTAACAAGATGAAGATAAATGAAGCAAAGAACAGATTGAATGAAGCAAGAGGTCTTATTTACAATTTAATACATTTTTATATAATGCAGATTTCACTTGATAAAAAACAAACAGACCCCACCCCAAATACCTACAAACAAAAAAGTATACTCCCTCCCACCACAGTTCAACACTAAAATCCTGACCTGACTTTACAGAATACATGTACCGTGGCTCCATATAGAAGACATTTTTACAGTGTGTAAACAGTGCTTTTCTACTGCTAAAAATTTTACACTAGTTAACCTTTAACTTCAGTATTTTATTATTCTTGCTATAGGCTGGGATGACCATAAGAACAATTATCCGGAAAACTTCGGGTTTCTTCTTCCCCATGTTATCCTGAGACATCTTGTGACAGTTATTTAATAATCATTTTATTTTAATCCTCTTTTTACCAAAGGAAGGAAGCCCAAAAGTGTTAAAAAAAAAAAAAAAAGGAGCTGTGAGCCTTCTTACATGTGCTTGAATCTGTAGCAATTGTGCAGAATTCTTAAATTAGCATTATTTTTTAAAGTCTTTCTTTCAGAGATTAATGAGCTTTACCCAGTATTTGACCTTTTATCATTCTTGCTTTCTGCTCAGAAGTACTTCCTTCCTTCCTACAGTAGCTAGAAAAGACCGTCTCTTATCTTATGTTACTGTAGGCAGTGGTAACAGGGCTCTCTACAAATGGTGTTATTATGGTCACTGTGTTTTTATCTCAGGGGTCAGGAACAAATCCATGCAACTGCTTCTAAGGATTTCAATAAATAGGACTTTTTATCCAGACAATCGCCTTTTATGTTACTTTTAAACAAAACTACTAGTCCATCAAGAGTTTCAAAAGAAAACAATTCTACAGAGTGCCGGTATGGCCGCACAGACCAATCATCATGGCACCCATTCTCCAGTCCTTTATTTTTCAAGTCCACAACAATAGGTTGTTGATTCAATGGACAAGACCAGAACAATTAAGTTCTCTGTTTAGCAGCAGTGCAGCATTTTAATGCCCTTCTCTAATAATGGTCTCATTATTGTTATTCTAAGACTGGGCCTCAGGAGGAGGAATATTTGCTGGAGGTACGTCATTATTTTGCAAATTTCGATTAGCTCATCATGTTGTCTGTAGTGTGAAAATCGTAGCTAATTAGGGCAGCCAGTTAGACTACCAGCTTTTGAGCTTATGAGTTAAAAGGTAGCATACTTGATAGGCCAGTGATGTGAAAAAGGTGGTAAAAAGGAGGATTAGAGCAGTTGCCTTAGTAACTCCAACTTCCATCTGTGAGGGAACAATGGACTTGTGTTTCTCCCCCACCTTGGTGTAAAAATTGGTTTTGTTTTGAAAGGACAGAGTTCTTTTTATGACAATCTGGAATTCAGCCCAACTGAGTGTAGTTTTAGTTGTTAGGAGAGACCATTGAGGATAGGAAAGATGAAAGGTCATGGTGAGCTTCAAGGACATGAAAGGTTGTTGTCTCATGTAACAATGGTAGATTGTTTTTTTTCTGATATTTCTAGCCAGCCCCTAAGTCAGGTGATGGAACAAATACCTACGGTTTAGTCAGGTGAAACAGGAAAGAGCAGGGGAAGGAAAGGAGAAAAATGGGGTAAGAGAGAGTTTGTACTTTGTTAAAGAAAAAGGGGTAACTTCAATTTGCTTTTATTAAACGAAGTGATATTTCTTTGTCACTATCTCTGAGATTCCAGTGTGCTTTGGATGGTTTGCCTCTGTGGGCCATCACATCTCTGGGAAGCTCTCCAATGTGTTAGGAAATGTGATTTAAGCTTTCTTCCTGAACTCCCAGGAGGACCAGTGATGCGATACTTAACAATAAATTTAGTTGTTGTAGCTTTCTCACATTATTGGTGTTCTTAAAAGGTTTTCCTTCAAAATGCACACTGAATAAAATGAATGATAAATATGAAAGAAATTTGTTATACCACTTTACAGGGTTTTATCATAAATCCTATGACTTCCATCACAGAAAGTTTACAGGAAACTGTTTAGATGTTGCTGCAATAGCAACACAAATTTTTCTCTCTGTACATAAGAAAATGCCACAATTTTAAGAGCTATTGGAGGTTTTGTATTACAGAGGAGGCGATAGAAAAGGATTGAATACGGCGCTGTTTCTTAAAAACCCTCAAAACCAAATCACTCTCTCTGGATTTGAAATACCTTTATTTCAGCAAAATAAGTGACTTCTATTTTTCTTCCATATCAATATTAAAACATTTGGTTGTGGTTGTTGTGTGTGTGCTTGTGTGCAAGCTCCTGTGTGTGTGTGTGTGTGTGTGTGTGTATATGTTTTTAGAATTAGAGAGAGTATAGGAATACTAATTTTTTAAGCAGAAAGATCATCTTTTGATGATCAAAGGAACCTTCATATTTCTCCCTCTCTATTGTCCCCAAACAACCCTTGTGTAATTGAAGCTGGACTTGGTCCAGGGGGTTAGGGAGATTTTCAAATTCTCTTTTAATCCCAGGTCTTTGTTTTCTTACTTTTTCTAGCCAACTATCCTTATTGCTGTAGCCTTTCTTTTTCTGAGAAGCTGCATTCATTTAATTTATTGTAGGTACTTCATAGACTTGAAATAATAATATTACGAAATTCTAGAGCTTAAGGACTTTTGAGATCATCTAGTCCAATTCTTGTGTTTGAAAAATAAGAAAAGTGAGACCAGAATGTTGAAATGACTTGCCCAAGGTAACTCAACTAGTTGAGGTAGACAAATAGATGCCGTTTGCTATACTATTTAAATATAAAAACTTGAACCAAAGGAAGAATGAAGAAACATTATAGGAACATGTTGAACTTCTTTACTGGTCTTCTTTTTTTAAAATTTATTTATTTATTTATTTATGGCTGTGTTGGGTCTTCGTTTCTGTGCGAGGGCTTTCTCTAGTTGTGGCAAGCGGGGGCCCCTCTTCATCGCGGTGCGCCGGCCTCTCACTGTCGCGGCCTCTCTTGTTGCGGAGCACAGGCTCCAGACGCGCAGGCTCAGTAATTGTGGCTCACGGGCCCAGTTGCTCCGCGGCATGTGGGATCTTCCCAGACCAGGGCTCGAACCCGTGTCCCCTGCATTGGCAGGCAGATTCTCAACCACGGCGCCACCAGGGAAGCCCTACTGGTCTTTTTAGTTGCTGAGGGGAGATGGAATCAAGCTAACATCTGGTGTTGGGGTTACGATTCAGATTAGATTTTTTTTATAACTATTAAAGTTCCATTTTAAATAAATGAAACTTTTTCATGACAACACCCCCCCCCCGACACACACACACAAAAATCCCCGGCATAACTGGGGAGAGATGTACCCTAAAGTACTCGCATAGCACTCAGAATCAGCAGACTTTGTTGATTCAGGCACTGTGTGAAATACTTTCATACACGTTATTATAATTTAGAATTGAAACACTTTTTCTTTCCAGTGTGGCAAATTAGTTAACTGTTCTGTTTCTTAGTTTTTGCAACTGTAGGAAGGGACTTGATGTTATTCAACTTCATTAGCTGTGTGAGACATAAAAATCAGTGTATGATTGAAAAATGCAGTATACATTTGACAGATACTGTAAGAGTGTAAATTAGTGCTTTATCCAAACAGATATCCTGAGGAAAATATGAACCATAATATTTAGATCAAAGAATATGACATATGTTATTTTTGGAACAGTTTAGAACATATTTAGAAAATTTGGACTATAGAGGATAAATAAAATAATCTGTTATTTCACCTTATTATTTCATAATTAAAAAATGTACTCCTAGTAACATTTTGGTATATTTCATTTCAGTCTTTTATCTACGTGTGTATGAGAAGAAAGAACATGTCTAGCTTGTTTACTGCCCTCTCTTCAGTGCCCAGAACAGTACGTGGCACTTGAAAAACAGTTGTTGGGTAAATTTTTTAAAAAGGCAAAATTGCATCATACTGTAGATACATTTTTGTATTTAAGAAATAATTTTATTGGATTTTATTGGATTTTCCCATGTCTTCAAAAATATGATTTTTAGTGACTGTATCATATACCATCGTATGTTTGTACCACAATTTGTTTTACCATTAAGTTATCAATTTCTAACTTTTCACTATTATAATGTGAAAGTTAATTTATAAGGATATCTTCCACTTATTATTAAAGTGGTAAAATTTAAAAATTGATGATAAAAGTCCTTTATGATCATAGAACCCCACCAAGCCCCATCACCTCTTTCAAGTCTTAGCTTAGATGTCATATTCTCAGTTGAGGTCTACTTTGACCACCCTATTTTAAAATTGTAACTTTCCAAACATTCCTCATCTCCCTAATGCAGGTCTATTTGTTTCCATAGGCTTTATCAACTTTTAACATACTATATAATTTGCATGTCTGTTAAATTTATTTGCCATTTTCTCCTTTTATTTCCTATAATATAAGCTCTAGATAGTGGAGAAATTTTGACTGTTTTTGTCAGTTATATTCCCCAGTGTCTTCCACAGTGCCTAGAATATAGTAGATGTGCAACAATATTTGTTGAATGCATTTATTGAAACTTGAAAAAATGGAAGTGTCTATCTTTTAAAGTCAAGAATCAATCTCTTTCTTTTTTCACATGGGCAACTCTCATCAACCTATTTGTGCACTGGCCAAGGACTTCTGTTTTCTCAATTTTCATTTGTACACATTATTCAGTTAAATTAAATCATAGCACTTGACTGAATCTTGGATAGGCCATGTTGGATACAGACTAAATGTCTTGCAACAAATGCTCCAAGCTCTTGCCACTTGAAGTCACTGTGAACTCTAGCTTTAGGGAGATAGTTCTAGACGAGAAATGTCACCAGTGTCATGCCAAATGATCTTTTTCCTTGTCTAGAAGTCCTTTTGGTAAGACTCTTAAGGTTTAGGTCTGACCTGGGCAAACTCAGGTTAACCTGATTACTTACATTTTGGGATGATTTTACCTTATTCTGCTCCTAACTGATATTGGTCCTATTCTTGAAATATTCTTAGGAAAGACATTTAACAAGCTCCTGTTTACTTCTTTCACTGTATAGGTTTATACTTTCCTTTAAAAATAATATAAAACAAAAAAATCACCATTTTATGTCCTTTGTGGGTAAGTGTTAATTATAATCTTTATATAATAGCAATTTATATAGCTACAATAATCCCTTAAATTTATATGATCTTTATAGTTTTAAAGCTCTTTAATAAATATGATCCTGTTTAATTATCAAAATAATCTTAGATGCACAGGGCATGTTTGTTACACCCATTTAGGGACCAAGGCACAGAAAACTTCAGAGACTTAATCTAGATCATAAATCTAGGAAGTGGTAAAGAGGCCACTAGAATCCAAGTCTTCTGAGTTCTACTAGTCCAGTACTATTTTTCTTTTAATCATTTTACCTTCTCCCCAGGTTAAATAATCATTGTTTTGTTGACATTTCTTAATAGATTTCATGAAAATAAAAACAAATGATTAGAATTACACATTTTTTCACTTTATTTTACCTGCTTTACTATTCCAATTCTCAAGGACTTTCCTCTTTTTCCATAGTCATTGTCTTTTCCCTTATTCTGACTATTAACATGGGCTTTTGTAACAACTTGTGAAACCACAGGCTGCCATGTCTGTCTTTTCACCTTTTAGCTAGTTGTTCATTTCACACCTCTAGATAAGACTAAGCAAGTTCTGCTGATTGTAATAGGTATCGTGCAGACTGATAGGGGTCCACTGGGATGCAGACAGCCTTGGGAGAAAGTTAATGTAGTAGACAGTACATTAGGTAAAAGATTGGACAATGCACACTAACAAGTGTAGTTCATGTATATAGAAGAGAGGTATAAAACAAGAGATAAAAGTGTTTCATAAAGCAGACAAAGCAAGAAAAGTCTGGGAGCAAGTGGTAAGATATTTAGGAAGCTAGGCCACAGTATGGCCATAGACGTCAAGTGGAGTTAAAGGACAGATTCCAGTTTCTGAGTAGTCTGCAAGTGAAAGGTTATCAAATTCACAGAAAGGTCATGGTCTTAGATGGACTAGTGCACTCAGGTATAGGAAAACAAGTAGAATCCTAGTATTGGAATCAAAACAAAAAGTCAGGGTCAAACTAGCAGCAAGAGTAATTAATGTCATTCTGAGTCCCAGGGAATTGTGTTGGAACCTCTTTAGGATGAGATCAGAAACAGTCCTAGAGCAGTGGCTCTCAAATTTTTAATGTACATAAGTGTCACCTGGGGTGCTTTGGATTTCTGAAGTGGGGCCCAGGTGTCTGTATTTTTAACGAGAGCTCCACATTTTTCTGATGCAAGTTTCTACTGATCACATTTGGAGAAAATCTCCATAAAGCCTGAGGTGGCACCTATAGTAGGATAAGGGACCAAGTAATCACAAATCTTGAGAAAGGAGGCATTTAGAGGTTGAAAGTCAGACCTTTCTACTAAGAGAAAAATGTATCTGTTTTTCTCAGAGCTGATTTGTATTTATTTGCATGTCAGAAGGCAGAAAACATGGGCTGATATGTACTCGGCTGGTGTGTTGTAAGACTACTATGTTTTTCTCCTTATGTATATTGTATATTGAGTGCTTTTGTAATATCCAACATAAAGATTTGTACGTTTTAGTGTAAAAAAAAAAGGAAGACTGATTGTTCTTTTGTGCCTAATCTAAACTGTCTCTCATTTTTGCTTTCCATTTGTTATCTGCATAATTGAATTTCCCCTTTTCCTTCCCACGTCATAAATTGATTAGCATGAGTTGGGCAGACTGCTGTAATGCTAAGGGTTAACCAGAAGAGAATTACAAATGAACTATCTAGAAAGTTGATTATTAATCCAGCTAGAGAAGAAATATGCTTTTACTTAGCAAGAATGAGTATCCGAAGAGCTGATAATATTGTTCAGGCAGCGAGGTGGAATGGCAGAGCTTGGTAAGTAAAACAAAACTTGGGATTAATCTTTTATATCAGTTTTTTAAAATGCCTAGAATGTTGATATATTTAAACAGCTAAATCTAATATGAATTTACAAGCTGCCGGAACAAATCTAAAAAGTTCCAAATGTGTTTGTTAATGAGATCCCCACATAGACTATCGGTAAAAGTTAACTGAAAAGTATTTACGTAAGTAGATAAATATATTTAATTTTGAATATTTATAAAAATACGTGATTAGATTTGTGATTAAGAACCAGGAAGTGGGCATGGAGGAATGATTTCTGTAGCAATCTAAGTCCAAACCTCTAACTGAAGAATATTGAGTGACATGTTGTTGTTTTTTCACAAGAGCAAGTTCTGGATTCTTAGATATGAAAATGAAAATATAATTTAAAATATAATATTTGCATAAAGATTCAGTGAGATATTTTTCAGACTTCTAGGTGACAAAAATTGTCATAAGTTCTCTTATTTTCTGGGTCCTAGTACTCATTTCATCCTGATGTTTAATTTAAGGACCTTTCTAAAGACAGCTTTTATTGTATTTGTGAATTGGAAGGAAAGAGAAATGAGAGGATCTGTGCTATTTGTACAAAGAAAATTAAGTGAAAAGATATGATTTTAATAATGTTCTTCCATCAAAGACTGCTCCTCCTGTTGCAGAAGAAATTTGATGTCAATATTCAATTCTATAAGATTGAATTTTTCCATAAATTACTTGATATTACAAAAATGAGCCTTTTAAACATAGTATGGACCATACTGAATATTATTGCAGCTTTATGCAATAATAAATCATTCCAATGTAGCATTGTACTTAGAAGTTAGTAAACTTGTTAAAATCGTGCACCATGAAATGCAGAATTTTAACCTTTTCTTTAAAGGTATTTCTTTAGTGGCAATAAAAAGGCCTCAAATTAACATTTTGTTATTTAATGCTTACATGAGCACAGAAAGAGTGTGTTTTTAAAAAACTATAAATATTGGAAGTATATGTTATATGTGTGCATGTGTTTGTGAATATATATAGTGTATATAGATAGATAGATAGATAGATAGACAGACAGACAGACAGACAGATAGATAGATAGATAGATAGATAGATAGATAGATAGATAGATTCAAAATACCAGAGCACCATTTGGCCATATACACTCAGCTTTTTTTAAGTTCTAATGTTCTGGCTCATATTTAGGACTGGGAATATAAACTATAGTAAGTGAAATAATAAAGACAGTAGTTAAAATTTATTGAGCGCTTGTGTGCTAAATGTTATGTTAAATGCTTTATCTCATTTAATCCTCATATTAACTCTGTGGTTGTTGGAAAGCTACAGGGATTATAGTGTATGCTAAAACAAAGGGTAAGCTAATTAAAGAACCTTTAACATCTGATGCTAAAAGTCTAGAAAATAAAGGCCCATGAAACAAAGTGTATAAGAGGGGAGATCCCTAAATTCTGTGCGCTTGTCTTTCTCAAAATTAAGAAGATTTAATATGAGCCTGGGAAAGAAAAATAGAAGGAAATGAGCCAGTGATTCTTAGCAATCATTAATTCTTTAAAAAAATTTTTATTATGAAAATTTTAGTCATACTAAAATGTATGAAGAATAGGTTAAAATACCTATATAGTTATAAGAAATGAAACATTACTAATACAGTCAAAGCCTCCTGTGAAGCATTCTTCAAATTTGAAGCATTCTTCAAATTCAAGGTAAGCATTCTCTTGAATTTGGTGTTTATCATTCCCATGCTTTTCTTAATACTTATATTTAAATTCCATATTCATTATATATAGAGGGAAAACTCTACTTACCATTCTCTGAGATCTAAGAAAGACCTTTTCTTGGCTTCCTGTTACACTTTAAATAAAACAAAATCCTTAACACAATCTGCAAAGCCCCGGCCCTGTAAAATGTGGCCCTTGCATTATCAGGCTCAGCTCTTGCCTTTCTCCTAATGACTCTTTCTGGAATAGCTACTATACTGATCTACACCCTCCAAGTTTTTTCCTGCTCTAAGGTCTTCATGTTATGCTGTCTTCTCAACTGGAATACACTTCTCCCCACTCTTCTTCAGAATGATTCCTACTCATCCTTCAGATCTCTGTTTAAATGTCATTTCTTCAGAGAAGCCTTCCCTGATCCTTCCAATTCAAATCTTGTTTGCCTGAAGAGATCTTGCTTCCCACCCTTCAATAAGAGCAGATATTTCAATTTTAAATTGTGTGTTTATTTGTGTGATTTTTGTTTAATGTCTGTCCTTCACTCTGGACTCACTTGTTTTATTCTCAGATGTTTTCCCTAGTATTTAGCAACATGTTCTTGTACATTACAGGCATTCAATAAATATTTGTTGTTATCAGGGAGAGGAATGTAGTGAATGAGAAAGAAGAAGAAAGGGAGATTGAGAGAAAGAAAACTACACATTAATGGAGTCTGTGGCTTAGTTTGTATATACTGTTTAGATTAAATTATGCAGCTTGAATCTAGCTAAGATTGGGGTGAGGGAGGTGGTAGGGACCTTGTTTGTTTCTCACAGTCTAGCTGCAGAACGGATTTATCCATTGTTGCTTCTTGTTTTTCAGTGCAATCTTTGACTTTTGTGTTCTCATTTTGGGGACTCTGCATTCCTAAACTGAGCTTTCAAATTGTAAACTTATAGAGCAGTCCCAGTGTCTATAATCTTAATGTGGAGACACAATAATGGGCTCTAAAAATCTGGAAATTTTTTTTTTTATGAATTTATTTATTTATTTATTGTTGGCTGTTTTGGGTCTTCATTGCTGCACATGGGCTTTCTCTAGTTGTGGTGATGGGGGGCTACTCTTTGTTGTGGTGCATGGGCTTCACATTGCGGTGGCTTCTCTTGTTGTGGAGCACGGGCTCTAGGCATGTGGGCTTCAGTAGTTGTGGTGCACGGGCCTAGTTGCTCCACGGCATCCCGGACCAGGGCTCGAACCTGTGTCCCCTGCACTGGCAGACAGATTCTTAACCGCTGTGCCACCAGGGAAACCCAAAAATCTGGAAAAATTTTGGACACACACTTGAGGAAATACATATGGTACTTTTGCATAAGAAAGCCATGAGGCCACTTATAAGAGTTTTGAGGTGGGTAACTATAACTAAAATATTCATAGTGGTGAAGGTTGCTGTAATATTGATAGGCAGTTTCATTTTTTTAGGGGAATATAGAAAAGGTTATAAGAAAGGAAAAAAGAAAATGAAATTAGTCTGAGAGGAGGGCTAGGGTTTTCAAAATGTCAGAATATACTTATGTTGTACTCTATGTAAATCTTTGCTGGCATTTGTAATTAAAGTCCAAGGCCAAAAGATTATGCTGAAACATTGGTTTTGTTGTTTTTTCTTTTTGGTTGTTGGTGTGGAAAAAGGAGATAAAAAAGAGAATTTAATTAAAATGTTTTAGGGTTAAGAGGAGGGGATTTGTATGTGTCTCTTTGTGGTCACAGAAGGTGCCATTATTATTAATAATATTGTACCTTACATTTTTATTTTTATTACTCCTTATATTTTTAAATGAGCTTTTTCATATATTATCTTATACATTTCTTATATTAACCCTGTGAGATAGTTAAAGCGGGGGTCTTATTATCTTCATTTTATAACTAGGAAAACTGGGAACAACAATCAGAAGCCAGGACTAAGACTTAAAAAAAAAAATTCCTAGGTATAGTTTTGTAGACAAGACTAATATTCACTCTACTTCTGCCCCTCCAAAAAAGATTGGAGGGTATAATTAGGTTCTTTTAAAGACCAGGATGATTAGGTGGATGTCCTTTGTATGTTTTCTACACTTAAACGTGTTATTTTTTCTAATTTCCTAAAGTTGCAACGTAGTTAACCATCTCCAGCAAATAGAACTGAGATGGTTAAATGCGTATAGTTAATAGATACACTGCAAAGCCTATTCTAAGTTAAGGCTTATTGGATGAAGTTTAATGGGCCCAGTCCTTGCCTGATATCTTAGAGCTCCAAGAATAAGGAGAAATAGGCGTGAATTTATAAGAATGAAATATCATAAAATTTGGAATAAATAAACTGTAGCTTAAATAAAAACATGTGATAAATCAAGTAGAGGGTACAAGCCCCTTGGATGGAAACCCAAGTCACATGGACTGAGGATGGGCACCTTTTGGTACTCATTTAAAATATTGTTTTTAAAAGAACAAGTGGAAGGCAGTGTGTATGTTGCATATATACATGTGTGCAGGCAAATGGAGGGGTATTTCTTTGAGAACAAAGAAATGCCAGGAGGTATTTGTAGTGATTAGCCAAGAAGGCTGTTTGCTGCATTTAAGGTAAAAGCCAAATCTTGTATTTTTCAATTGGACAAATATCCTGGTTGCAGAGAAATTCAATTTTTCACTCTTTCTGGGCCAGTAGGCACTAGATTCCCTTAGGTTAAAAGAACCAGGCATATTGACTCTGAAGAATAGAAGCCTTATGAGAATCTGATATCTATCCTGAAATGGCTAAATTTCTGTTATAGGGAAAGAGTGTGAACTGTGGAGGGCCAAACCCAAGTTAGCAGGTGAAAGTCACAGGGAGCCAGAATCACAGGAACAGCAGAAGAAACGCTTTTGTAACAGCTATAGTTGTCCAAAAATGGAATGAACTTCTTTGTGGATGTAGTGAAGGCCTCGTTACTAGGAGGAATTAGGGAGGAAGGTTAAAGTGTTGGGTTATATCAAGATGTTTCAGTCTTGAAGTTTATAAGAAGATATCCTCTATGTTAACTGTTAAGACAAGGATGTGAGTCAACATAACAAAGATATATTCTTATGTGAAGACAAGGATCAATGTCATGAAGGCCAGGTTTACTTTCTGGGTTGCTCAGCCATACTTACTCTAGTATGTCAATTAAAAAATTGGTGGATTTTTATCTGTAGGCAGCCATTTGATGCCTGAAATTATCCCAAGTAAGACCTTTAGTCTTCACCAGTTATTCCCAAATCTCAGAAGAACTGGTGTTAAGAAAATGGAATTGTATTATAAGGGGGAAAAGAGAAATCAGTTAGTTTCTCCACTGGGTCCAGATCTGGAGAAGAAGAATTTAATATGATTTAGGGAGAACAGATTTTAAAATAACACTAAATTCACTTAATTACCTTTAAAAGGCTCCTGAGCTGTGGTACACTAATAAGATAAATGATCACATTTTTAAGCACCTTAGAGATTTTCTGTTATTTCAGTTTCTCCTTATTCAGGTAATACTTTCATTTCAACAACTAAAAATATTTGAAAATTATAGAAGTAATACACAAATACATTCTTGCTGTAGAGTAGTGCCTGGCATATAGCAGGCAATCATTAGATATTACTTTAATGAATAATTATTGAAAAAAAAAGCAAAGGGAATTTTCCTTAATATCTCTCCCCACCCTGAATTCTATTTCTCTCCCCGAATATATTTACTATTTTCAATCTGGTTTATATCCTTCCAGACCTCTTTCTATATAATAATATACATATATACACAATTATATAGAAATAGGCAGTTTTGTTTTGTGTGAGGGTAACACTCTCCCCTTTTACAGATATTGCTTTATACGTTACATATCCTTTTTTTTTTCATTAAAATTCTGACTTGTCAGAATTTGTCATCTGTCATTTTAAAAAGCTTCACTTTGTTTTCTTCTATGTAGTATTTTATACTATGTATATATCATTGTTATAATGATAGATATCTAGGTTAGTTACAAGTTAAGTATTCTTAGTTGAAATTTTAGGTATTTAAAACTTAGGGGATGGCAAAATGTGATATATTCTTTTAAAATACATAAAATGGGCATAGGAAGTTTCTACCTGATGGGATTATGAGAATTAGGGACACTGAAAGCAAAAGATTAGAATGTGTAAAGGCATAGAAGACTGAAAAAGCATGATATCATTTACTCCTTCATTAAGGCGACACAAGAAGTCAGAGGATAATTGGTAGTGAGAGAGAAAAGGCCACTTTTATCCATTTAAAAATTGAGTGGGGATAGTGAGGTTAAACTCTGGACAAAACACGAAAAACAACTATCTGAAGATACTGGAGAGCAATCCAAAGCAGGCTAAATCTTGAGAGGAGAGGACATTTGGAAGAAGGGATACTGGGTAAGTTTGTCATTTTCAAGGTTTCCAGTATGAGGGCAGGCCTCAGTCTATAGAACTCCGGTAGAAAAATCAGCAGTCTTTCTGGTCTGGAGAACCAGGAGAGCAGACTTTGGGGAAACCACAACTCCTGGGAAGTGAGGAGGTAATCCTGGAAAAGAAAGAGTCACAGAAAGTGAGTCCCAAGTTCTATGTATAAACTTTGCTCCAATCTCTGACTGATCCCCAAACTATGCATGCTCAGAACAGGCTTTAAGCAGCCCACATAAGGCTAAAAGAACTAAACAGTTATTTGAGCTGCTGCCCACTGCAGGCGAGACAGAATATGCAGTTTAAGTCTAAGCAAGTAAGCTTTTTGCTAAAACAAACAAACAAAAAAGTGATACTCTTTAGAGCACTATAAAAGAATCCAGAGTCTCCATGACATAATGGTCATGATGTTTGAGATATAACCCCAAATTACTCAACAAATGAAGAATCAGGCAAATGTGAAAAAATAGGGTATTTCAGCAGAGAGATAGACATTACCAAAAGAACCAAATAGAAACTTAAAACTGAAAGATATGGTATCTGAAATAAGAAAATAACTTGATGGGCAAGTCAGTAGAATAAAGATGACAGAGGAAAAAGCCAGTGAAACTGAAAATAGATCAATATAAATGATCCGATTTAAAGAACACAGAGAGAAAAAAAATTAGAAAAGAAATGAATATAACATTAGGGATATGTAAAACATTATTAAAAGTTCTACAGCAAGATCCTTTTTGACCCAGTTCCTAGAGAAATGGAAATAAAAACAAAAATAAACAAATGGGACCTAATGAAACTTAAAAGCTTTTGCACAGCAAAGGAAACCATAAACAAGACCAAAAGACAACCCTCAGAATGGGAGAAAATATTTGCAAATGAAGCAACTGACAAAGGATTAATCTCCAAAATTTATAAGCAGCTGATGCAGCTCATTATCAAAAAAACAAACAACCGAATCCAAAAATGGGCAGAAGACCTAAACAGACATTTCTCCAAAGAAGATATACAGATTGCCAACAAACACATGAAAGAATGCTCAACATGATTAATCATTAGAGAAATGCAAATCAAAACTAAAATGCGATATCATCTCACACCGGTCAGAATGGCCATCATCAAAAAATCTACAAACAATAAATGCTGGAGAGGGTGTGGAGAAAAGGGAAACCTCATACATTGTTGGTGGGAATGTAAATTGATACAGCCACTGTGGAGAACAGTATGGAGGTTCCTTAAAAAACTAAAAATAGAACTACCATACGACCCAGCAACCCCACTACTGGGCATATACCCTGAGAAAACCATAATTCAAAGAGAGACATGTACCACAATGTTCATTGCAGCTCTGTTTACAATAGCCAGGACATGGAAGCAACCTAAGTGTCCATCGACAGATGAATGGATAAAGAAGATGTGGCACATATATACAATGGACTATTACTCAGCCATGAAAAGAAATGAAATTGAGTTATTTGTAGTGAGGTGGATGGACCTAGAATCTGTCATACAGAGTGAAGTAAGTCAGAAAGAGAAAAACAAATACCGTATGCTAACACATATATATGGCATCTAAAAATAAAAAATGGTCATGAAGAACCTAGGGGCAAGACGGGAATAAAGATGCAGACCTACTAGAGAATGGACTTGAGGACACGGGGAGGGGGAAGGGTAAGCTGGGAAAAAGTGAGAGAAGAGCATTTAATGTTTGTAGATTGTTTTGATGATGGCCATTCTGACTGGTGTGAGGTGATACCCCATTGTAGTTTTGATTTGCATTTCTCTAATGATTACATTCTTTCATGTGTTTGTTGGCAATCTGTATATCTTCTTTGGAGAAATGTCTATTTAGGTCTTCTGCCCATTTTTGGATTGGGTTGTTTGGTTTTTTCATATTGAGCTGCATGAGCTGCTTGTATATTTTGGAGATTAATCCTTTGTCAGTTGCTTTGTTTGCAAATATTTTCTCCCATTCCAAGGGTTGTCTTTTCGTCTTGTTTATGGTTTCCTTTGCTTTCTTTTAAGTTTCATTAGGTCCCATTTGTTTATTTTTGTTTTTGTTTCCATTTCTTTAGGAGGTGGGTTAAAAAGGATCTTGCTGTGATTTATGTCATAGAGTGTTCTGCCTATGTTTTCCTCTAAGAGTTTTATAGTGTCTGGCCTTACATTTAGGTCTTTAATCCATTTGAGTTTATTTTTGTGTATGGTGTTAGGGAGTGTTCTAATTTCATTCTTTTACATGTAGCTGTCCAGTTTTCCCAGCACCACTTATTGAAGAGGCTGTCTTTTCTCCATTGTGTATGCTTGCCTCCTTTATCAAAAATAAGGTGACCGTATGTGCGTGGGTTCATCTCTGGGCTTTCTATCCTGTTCCGTTGATCTATATTTCTGTTTTTGTGCCAGTACCATACTGTCTTGATTACTGTAGCTTTGTAGTATAGTCAGAAGTCCAGGAGCCTGATTCCTCCAGCTCCGTTATTCTTTCTCAAGATTGCTTTGGCTCTTTGGGGTCTTTTGTGTTTCCATACAAATTGTGAAATATTTGTTCTAGTTCTGTGAAAAATGCCATTGGTAGTTTGATAGGGATTGCATTGAATCTGTAGATTGCTTTGGGTAGTATATTCATTTTCACAATGTTGATTCTTCCAATCCAAGAACATGGTATATCTCTCCATCTGTTTGTATCGTCTTTAATTTCTTTCATCACTGTTTTATAGTTTTCTGCATACAGGTCTTTTGTCTCCTTAGGTAGGTTTATTCCTAGGTATTTTATTCTTTTTGTTGCAATGGTAAATGGGAGTGTTTCCTTAATTTCTCTTTCAGATTTTTCATCATTAGTGTATAGGAATGCAAGAGATTTCTGAGCATTAATTTTGTATCCTGCTACTTTACCAAATTCATTGATTAGCTCTAGTAGTTTTCTGGTAGAGTCTTTAGGATTCTCTACGTATAGTATCATGTCATCTGCAAACAGTGACAGCTTTACTTCTTCTTTTCCTATTTGGATTCCTTTTATTTCTTTTTCTTCTCTGATTGCTGTGGCTAAAAACTCCAAAACTATGTTGAATAATAGTGGTGAGAGTGGGCAACCTTGTCTTGTTCCTGATCTTAGTGGAAATGATTTCAGTTTTTGAGAACAATGTTGGCTGTGGGCTTGTCATATATGGCCTCTATTATGTTGAGGTAAGTTCCCTCTGTGCCTACTTTCTGGAGGGTTTTTGTCATAAATGGATGTTGAATTTTTTCAAAAGCTTTTTCTGCATCTGTTGAGATGATCATGTGGTTTTTATCCTTCAATTTGTTAATATGGTGTATCACACTGATTGATTTGCATATATTGAAGAATCCTTGCATTCTTGGGATAAACCCCAGTTGATCATGGTTTATGATCCTTTCAGTGTGCTGTTGAATTCTGTTTGCTAGTATTTTGTTGAGGATTTTTGCATCTGTGTTCATCAGTGATATTGGACTGTAGTTTTGTTTCTTTGTGACATCTTTGTCTGGTTTTGGTATCAGGGTGATGGTGGTCTTGTAGAATGAGTTTGGTCTCGTAGAATGAGTCTGCTATATTTTGGAAGAGTTTGAGAAGGATAGGTGTTAGCTCTTCTCTAAATTTTTGATGGAATTCGCCTGTGAAGCCATCTGGTCCTGGGCTTTTGTTTGTTGGAAGATTTTTAATCACAGTCTCAATTTCAGTGCTTGTGATTAGTCTGTTTATATTTTCTATTTTTTTTAAGTGTTTATTTATTTATTTATGGCTGTGTTGGGTCTTCGTTTCTGTGCGAGGGCTTTCTCTAGTTGTGGCAAGCGGGAACCACTCTTCATCGCGGTGCGCGGGCCTCTCACTATCGCGGCCTCTCTTGTTGCAGAGCACAGGCTCCAGACGCGCAGGCTCAGTAATTGTGGCTCATGGGCCCAGCTGCTCCGCGGCACTTGGGATCTTCCCAGACCAGGGCTCGAACCCGTGTCCCCTGCATTGGCAGGCAGATTCTCAACCACTGCACCACTAGGGAAGCCCTATATTTTCTATTTTTTCCTGGTTCAGTCTTGGAACGTTGTGCTTTTCTAAGAACTTGTCCATTTCTTCCAGGTTGTCCATTTTATTGGCATATAGTTGCTTGTAGCAATCTCTTATGATCTTTTGTATTTCTGCAGTGTCAGTTGTTACTTCTCCTTTTTCATTTCTAATTCTATTGATTTGAGTCTTCTTCCTTTTTTTCTTGATGAGTCTGGCTAATGGTTTATCAATTTTGTTTATCTTCTCAAAGAACCAGCTTTTAGTTTTTTGATCTTTGCTATTGTTTCCTTCATTTCTTTTTCATTTATTTCTGATCTGATCTTTATGATTTCTTTCCTTCTGCCAACTTTGTGTGTTTTTTGTTCTTCTTTCTCTAATTGCTTTAGGTGTAAGATTAGGTTACTTATTCCAGATGTTTCTTGTTCCTTGAGGTAGGATTGTATTGCTATAAACTTCCGTCTTAGAACTGCTTTTGCTACATCCCATAGGTTTTGGGTCATCGTGTTTTCATTGTCATTTGTTTCTAGGTATTTTTTCATTTCCTCTTTGCTTTCTTCAGTGATCTCTTGGTTATTAAGTAGTGTATTGTTTAGCCTCCATGTGTTTGTATTTTTTACAGATTTTTTCCTGTAATTGATATCTAGAGTCATAGCGTTGTGGTCAGAAAAGATACTTGATGCGATTTCAATTTTCTTAAATTTACCAAGGCTTCTTTTGTGACCCAAGATATGATCTATCCTGGAGAATGTTCCATGAGCACTTGAGAAGAAAGTGTATTCTGTTGTTTTTGGATGGAATGTCCTATAAATATCAATTAAGACCATCTTGTTTAATGTATCACGTAAAGCTTGTGTTTCCTTATTTATTTTCATTTTGGATGATCTGTCCTCTTTCTGTTTTTTAAGAATAATTTTTCAGGTCAGATATTATGATAGCGCAATCACTTTTGACATTGTGGTACCATTTTTGCAGAGAACATTTTCTAAGGACTTTGCCTAATCTTTTTATATTCAAATCATTCTCTTTTGAATAATCTACCATGTCAACTATCATTCTTGCCAGTTTTTGTTTCTTCAGTTTCTATCTTGGCTAACTGCAAATTCTTGATTTGTGAATAATTTGAGCTGGTCTTCAACACTATATTTCTCACGAGTTCCTGCTTCTTTTACAGGATTTGCAATTTCACTTTGAATTCATTTTACATTTTTATTTTGAATATTATTTACAATATTCTACAATGCAATATCCATCAGTCAGCTTAGCTTGAGTCTCAATCTTTTTTTTTTTTAATTAATTAATTAATTAATTAATTTATGGCTGTGTTGGGTCTTCGTTTCTGTGCGAGGGCTTTCACCAGTTGCGGCAGGCGGGGGCCACTCCTCATCGCAGTGCGCAGGCCTCTCACTACCGCGGCCTCTCCTGTTGCGGAGCACAGGCTCCAGACACGCAGGCTCAGTAGTTGTGGCTCACGGGCCCAGCCGCTCCGCGGCATGTGGAATCCTCCCAGACCAGGGCTCGAACCCGTGTCCCCTGCTTTGCCAGGCAGACTCTCAACCACTGCGCCACCAGGGAAGCCCTTGAGTCTCAATCTTGACTGAAAAAAATTATCTGGCAATTTTTAAAAGTATTCCTATTCTTAGCCTGCACTTCAATCAGTTAAATCAGTCTTTGGGAATGGGACCCAGGCATCAATATTTTCTGAAGGCTCCATGTCACTACAATATGCAGACAAGTTGGAAGTCACTGGGCAGTGATTATCAAAGATACAAAGAAATTTATCTAAATGGGTGAGATACAGTTAAATTAATCTGTGAGAGATGTTTGAGTGAAGACTAATTTTAAAAATGTTAAGTTCTTTAGTGAATATTTTTACATTTTGATGCCTTTTACTTCCTATGTAATTTTGGAGACTCACATAATGAATTTTGAATAATAAGAGTATCTTCTATATCCAATGAATGTCAAGTATGTATGAGCTAGGAATACAGCAATGAACTAAAATGTATGTTGTCCCTTTTCTTGAAGAGTTTACAGTCCAAAAAAGAGGAAGACATTAAATAAATGTTTTATTATAAGGTAATAAATACTGTGAAGGGAAAGGGAGACCTAACCTGGGCTTGGGATCAAGGATGGTGACTCTGCATTAGTGATCTTAAAGCTGAGGTGTAAAAGGTGAGATGAGTAAGAGATAATTTGGTGAAGAGGAGACGTAAGAGGGAACAGAGTTTTTGGAAGGCCATAAATTGGGAAGAAGCTTGCAAGCTCTAGAAACAGAAATCAGGTAAAGATGACTAAGAACAATCAACAGAGAACAGAGAAGGTCTAAGTTGCTGTGTGTGTGTGTGTGTGTGTGTGTGTGTGTGTGTGTGTGTGTGTATGAAGATAAGGTTAGAAAGATGGTTTGGAATCTGATACAATCTGTAGGTTGTGAGGAAGTAACAAAGGTTTTTAAGCAGGATATTGACATGATCGGATATTATGTTTTAGGACCACAATTCAGGTAGCAAAAAAAAAGATTTCCCAATGTGGTGTCCTCAACTTAGAAAAGTAAGCTTTTCTTTGTTTTGCTTTTCCTGCATTGCAATACAATTATTAAGGTAGTATGGATTTCTCCTCCAACTCTCAATATTCTCCCATTCCCCAAGCTAAATGCAAAACCACATGTAAGAGGGAAAAAAAAAACTCCGCTAGCATTCCTCAAGAGCTGTATGTATACCAATACAAGCAGAGTATTCCTGTGAGTTTTTGAATTTGCCAAAGACAGCTTTGAAATAAGTCCAGGAGCTTGAGAGCCATACTCAAGGGATTGACCCCACAGAACAATATGGCTCCAGCAACCACAGATCTCTGAAGGTACTAAAGTGGCCTGAGGCAATTAATTTGATAGCAACAAATGTGAAACTGTCCTTTTAGTTTGGATGACTGTTAGCTAGTAGGAAGTGGGAGAGAAAAAAATGAAAATTTTAATTAAATAATGTTTTACATGTTTTTTTCCTTTGGACTCAGTTCAGTCACAAATGATATAGCAGTTGCCTAGGATTTCCACACATTAATTAATTCAAAAGAGCAGAAAATGAATCAGAACCAGAAACTTATGTATTATGCCCTTTCCTTTAAGTACCAGGAAAAACTCGGTGTCTCTTGTGATCATAGGAGTTTGCATTTCTAAGACTTGGCTGTATCCAATTTAAAAATGGATTAAAATATGCTCCCAAACATATTAATAAAGGAAAGATATTTGTTTTATTTTTCTTTACTTGTCTATTGAAAGTAAACAGTGATGGAAATAGTTAATATTTATTTGTGCATTTAAGTGATGGAAAGAAGACGTGAAAGCAATGACACTACTGAGAGTAAAAACACACCTAAAGAACATTTTTGTTTGTTTTCCAAAGATAAAATGCCCTTAACAAAACAATTTACAGGCATGATTTAGACTTACCCTCATTTTATTACAAAATATAAACGTCTCTGATATTAATGATGTCCATTGCCTTTAGGCCACTGACAATTGGAGTCCAAGAAAAGAAACGAAATCGTCACAGCTCTATCAGCTAAAGAGCCAATTATAATAGATCTGGAGATAGCAAGTTTTACAGGAAATTATGCAAAAGGAGAATTGAATATTAATTGTAATTGGGAAGCACAAAATCTAAATTCTAGTTCTGACTATGCCACAGATTAACTGTGTGACTGTGTTTCATTTAGTCCATCCCAAATCTGTACTAGCACCGTACTATTAATACTACTGATAATAATAACCAATATTGAAAGTAATTGAGAGTTTTCAGTGTCCCAGTACTTTGTGCCTGTTTATTCTTCTGCCTTTGTCTCTTTTAAAATTGAAGCTCTAGTTAGTGAAGAAACAGGAAAATGATTTATATTTCTGGGAAGAAGCACTTTTTCTAAATGAAAAAGTCCTCTAGGATCTGCTGTATGTGCTGCTGTCTGGCATGTTTGCTAATTCTACATGGTATTCAGTGGGACAGTTCCAAAGAGAGATACACATTCTGGATCAGAAAGAAAAAAAATTGCTGTACGTTCATTCTGATATGTTAATTTTCTTTTTATGCTGCCACCTTTTCTTTCTTTTTCAACTGTGCAGAGTCAGTGATTGCTCAGTAATAGCTAAATTGCCTAAAGCAGTCTAACTTTTATTTTAGAAGGTAAAGTGCATTTCACTTATGACTGTGCTGCTTGAAATTTTGTCCATTTTATCAGTTTATTTTGCTGTTTCCCTAGAGTTTTTTAGACATTTTTTACCCTAAAAATGAGGGTGTGTCAGAATTGTTGCAAGCAAAGATAGAGGTAATCATATGCGGTTCCTGTTATAAGCTTTGTGTTGATACTGACTGCTATTTAAAATGGAACCTCTAAGATGAATCTACTTCTAGCATTTTTTGCTTTTTCAAGTTAATTTATTGTGCAACATGTAATCAATTTTTTCATAATAATTACATTTTTTTATACCTTTATTGTTCAAGGATCAATTTGGCTATTTGAACAAGGAACTCAACACAGAATGAGTTAATCCCTCTAATACACATTCATGTGTTTCTTAAATTTCTAAAGACTGCCTCTTTAAGCACCAACATTATTTTTATGTTACCTATACATTCTGATTTCCTAAATACTTTGTTGTTTAGAAAATATTTAAAAAAATGAAGAAGGGGATATTTAAAATCACCCATAAGTCCATTACCAGAGATAACCCCTGTTAAAATTTTTCGGTAATGTATATATAGTTAAGCTTATATCCAGTTTTAAATTATAATTTAAAAATTTAATTACCTAGCAGCTTGCCTTTGTGGCTCAGAGTCATCATGATGCACTTCTGATTCCTGAACTGCTTCTTGAATTGAATTGTCTATTAAGGCTACCTATCTCTATGTTGAGCGGGCCCCCAAACTGCTGTGCTTTTTGAGTTCTGGTATCTGCATTTTGGATTTTCTGTCTTTGCCTTTGTTTCCAGACTGTAAAATGTCATTTCTTGGTAATTAGTGTTTTTGCCTCTAGTAATATTAATCCTTCTTCCATACTCCTATGAACTGCTATTTCTATTTGGCTGCGGGCTGTTAAATTAGATAAGAAGAGGGGGAAACTAGCATTTTATAAAGTTCCTTTCTGTTGTACAGCACTAATACAGGTGCTTTCACATAAATTATGCTATTTAATTTTCACAGTGAGTCCCTGGATTATTGTTAGTTCAATTTTCTTAGACAACAGAGAACCATTTATGAGTGCTTACTATATGCGAGGCACTGTGCTAAGAACTTTACATATACTATGGCAATTGGGTTTATTTCTGCAACACTCCAGTGAGGTGGACTGTTTTACAGATAGAAATACCTAGATTCAGAGAAGCTGAATAACTTGTGCAAGATCATAATACTAGTAAGTAGCAGAATCAGGGTTTGAACCCAGGAGTGTCCCTCAAGTAATTAAAAGCACTATAATTTTATCTGAAGTAAAAGTAAATAGATTCTGAGCTCCAGAATTCTTCTTTAAGAAAAGTAAATGAGCTTTAGTGTATTACTTTGACATCTGTTTTGGCTTTTGCTTCCTTTCTAATTCTCCTCATTGCTCTGTTATAAGGATGTTGCTGTATAAATGATCTATGGAGAAACGTGGGTGTCTAAGGAACTCAATATTCAGGGCAAATTAATCCTAAAAGAATGAAGTTTAAAAAATTTACCAAAGAAGGAGCAATTCTTATTGTTGTTAAATAAGCCCATCATTCATAATTCATAGAATCATGAGTGTATTCTCTGCTAAATTTCCTATATCAAAAGGTACTGATTTATGGATTTACATAGAAGTTAATACAGTAATTAACCAAAACACCATTGTATTGATTGTCCATAGCTATCCTTCTTGAGGAAACGGGTTTTAATCTCAATGTATATTTCTAATTCTACATGAAATGAAGGAGTAATTCCAAGGAAAAAGCCTCATTAGATTATTTTATGGTAGTTCAGAGGTTAAGTGGTGGTTAAGAACTTGGTCTTTAAAGTTTGTCTGCCTAGATTAAAATCCTGACTTGACCATTACTAGCATAATCTTGGACAAGTTAATTTATATGTGCCTACTTTCTCATATGTAAAATGGGGATAGTGATAATAATATCTACATACTAATACCTACTCCAATATGTGTTGTTTGTTTTGTGGACTAAATAAATTAATATATGTAAAATAACTACAATGATGCTTGTACAATAAGTGCTTTACAAGTGTTACTATTATTATTTTAATTTGAACTATTTTTCAAACCTCTGAGTTCTGTAAAAACTAACAATCTTAAGTCTTTGCCTATGAAAACAGTATATCTTTCACTTCAAAAATAACCTAAGTAGTGTCTTCCATTATTCCCTCTCTCCTTCCTTAAGATCTGCCCTGAAGTTGACAATGACCTCACAGTGAATTTTGTAACTTCATTTTAGATTATTTCTTAGACCTAAGCACAGAAACATCCAAAGTTACAGTATTTTATTCGGAATGGACACAAGCTTCATGTGAGGTATCAAATATAGCATCTCTTTACCTTCATATAATTTCTTCCCAGGTTGTGAGATTTTTTTTTCTGCCATTTGAAAATATGATACATTAGGCAATTAGGTTAACAGTGGAGTCCAGCAGCTGACTTGAGTGTTGAATGTGCATTGGTATCCTATAATGGAGAGGACTCCTTGTTTATTTGCTATTTTATTTTTGAAAGAAAGTTGCAAATGGCAATTTACTCTACCCCCCCCCCACTATGGTGTACATGTGCAAGACAAAGATAAAAACTATGTTTCCTTCGTGGAAGGGTGTGGAGGTAGAGGATGATTTCAAATTAGAAATAATGACAGCAATAGAGGCTTCCAATGAAGATACTGTGGCCACCAAAGGATAAAGGGGAGAAGCTAATTTCTGAAGTTGAGGTATTTGATTAAACATTTAGGTTGCTCTTTATGTGTACAGGTGCCAGGTATGTTGTTATTTATGAGCTGAAGAGACAGTGTGTTTGACAAAGGTGTTTATTGGATGGTTTGATGATGGTTGGGAGAGAAGCAATATTGAGATATCCAGAAAACCTGTAATAAGTAAAAAATATTTTGATAGGTAAAGACTTTTGCTTTTTAAGGCTTTTGCTTTTCTTTTATAATGATTAACTGTGAGAATTGGCTTATTGTAATGGTGGTTTATTATCTTGGATAATAACATTGACTTAGAGAAAAAAAAATTACCAGATTTTGATTAGAATGTCTAATGCTTTCTTTTATTACTTAAACGAACTTTCTTTTTTTTTTGAAAGAGCTTACAACTTTGTCAACCTCAGGTGACTTTATGTTTGAATGTTTATTTTTTAAAGTCTAGCATTCTGCCTGTGTGTGCCTCTGTGTGTGTTTGTTTGTGTGTTTGTGTGTGTGTGTATTTGGACTGGAGGAGGAAATGGGGAGGAAGGTGAAATTTTAAGGAGATGGAAAGTCAGTGAAAGTTGACATAAGGGACTAGAGTTTTGTATTGAAAAATAAAAGATTTCAAGCATGTTTTCTCCCTTAGCAAGAAAAATGAAACTGACTTATGCATATTTCCATGAAGAATGTAAATACCATATGCAAAATTACAGGAACAAGCAAACTTTCTAAGAAATGGAAGAAAATATATATGACTTAATAAAATTTTAGCAGAGGTAAAGAGAAACTTTTTTTGAACATACTTTTAAATATAGTGTCCAACTGGGATAAAGTTTCAACAGAACAGGCTGGGCCATTTATAGATTACAACACTTTTAATTTTCTCAATGTTACAAAGTGTTGATTTTGATAAAGAATTTGTTGATGCTATATCAGCTTCTCCATGTGGAGGAGTGCTACTGGGTGATTAGTTAAACTTGGGGCTTGTGGCCAAAATTCAGCAGTTTGGTCCCCAGTTCTTCTGGCCTTCTGAAAATGGGAAAAAGCTAGTAAGTTTTTCTGAGTCTTGATTCCCTGTGAAAGAAGTTCTTCAAGGGTGTCTGCTTTTTCCTCTTTCTTTATCTTCTTTCTTTCTTTTCTTTTTTTTTTTCTTTTTTTTCAAAATTCTCTTTTTGTCTCATGTTGTTACCATCTTCATCTATATTTAATTAAATAGATACTAATTTTGGAGGTACTCCAGGTTTTATATTAGCTTAGTTATATGAAAATTCTTTATATTTCTATCCATTTTTACTGTGATTTTAAAGCCAAAGAGTCTAATTTTTCACTGTAAGTTTAAAGCTGAGGAATCTAAAACTTGATGAGATTAGTTGATTTGCTCAAGATCACATATTTAGGAATCCAGATCAGGACTGTTGGTAATGCTACACTGCCAAATAATTGATCCCTATTCAATTTGTTTGTTTTGCCATATTGATGACCAGTGTCAACGTTTATTTTGTTTTAAATCAAACGTTTAACCATGTGCAGTTATTTTAATTTACTATATCTACCTGTCTATCAACAGATGGACACGTATCAAGGAGATTTACTTCATTGCTTTGTAGGGCTCATTTGCAACTTGATATAGTACTTTTAGAGTTTCATCATTTTAAATACAATTTCTAATTGGATAGAATATACTAATACATTTATGAGATTTGCTTTTTGAAGAGAAACTATCACATCTTTTTGTGTCTGTTTTGACAATAAGAAGGCATATGTTATTTTTTGCTTTTCCATAAATTATAGGCTTGTTTAACAATTAGAATGGATTTGGAGAAAAGGGTAAAATATAGTCTTTTTCATTGCTTTTCTTTTTTCTGATTAAAAAACAAACCATGGTTATTGGAGAAAATTTGGAAAATATAAAAAAGAAACTAAAAAAAACTTCCATAATGACATCTAGAGATACCTCAAAAATGCTTATACTGGTTATATCCTTCAAGTTCTTCTACTTAGATACACATATTTTTTAAAAGAAAAATGGTATCTTATTGCACATGCTGTTTTTGCAAGCTACTTTTTAAAAGTTAACATACCATGATGATTTTCCCCATGTCATTAAATATAATCCTGCATACCTTTTCTTTTTAAAATGAACTGTTATTTAGTACAAAAGTAACAGTTACTGCATATAAGAAATTTAGGAAACACATATAAAGATAAAAAGAAGAAAAAACTGCATTTCCTTGTCCAGATATAATCATTATAATATCAAGGTTATATACATCCAGTATTAAAATTTTATGTTTCTCTCTCTAATGTTTATATCTATATCTCCTTTTTAAACAAAAATGGAATCATATGGTAACAAATGCTTTATATTCTGCTTTTTTATTTAATAATATATATCATATCGTTTATATTTTCCTATGAACCACTATTATTTTACATCATTATTTTTAATGGTTGCCTACTATTCTATTTTTGGACATTCCATAGTTTAACTGATCATCTATAGTTATTTTAAAAATTTTTACTATTATTAACAACATTGCCATTGCAATAAACTCTTTTGTAGCTCAATCTTTGCACACATCTCTGATGATTTCTTTAGTTCAAATTTTTAGAAATGAATTGTCAGTTAGTCACTTTTTAAAAGCATTTGATACATATTGCCAAAATGCCCTCTAGAAAAGTTGAACCGGTTTACTTTTACTAGCAGTGTACGAGAGTACTCATCTTGCCACATATTGCTTATAATATTACTGTCATTATTTTCAACCATTGCTAATATGACAGGTAGAAAATGGCAGCTTATTTTTAGTATAATTGTATTTCTTTGATTAGTTGTGAAATGAAATATTTCTTCATTTGTTTATTGCTCATTTGCATTTCATTTCTTTCTTTTCTTTTTTAAACAATAAATTTCTTACTCATATCCTTTGAGAAGTAGCTTCAATTTTAGAGTCAGACTGTTGGTGACAGTATTTGAATCTTGGCTCTACCATCACTACTTACCAACTCTGTAACCTTGGGTGTTTACTTAATCTCTTGGTGCCTCAGTTTCCTTATCTGTAAAAGTTTTCTGTGTGTCATAGGGCTGTTGCAAGGATCAAATGAATGAACATATATAAAATATTTAGAATAGTCCAGCACAAAGTAATGCACATTATTATAATCGGCAGTTAATACTTATTCATTTGTAAGAGGTCTTTATATGCTGAAAATATTAATCCTTTATCTTATATGATGCAGATTCTTTTCCAACTTTGTTATTTTGTCTTTCAGTTAAAGTTTTTAGAAAATCAATTCTCTCTCATCAAATCTAAACTTTTATTTTTTTTCCTTTTGAGTTTCTGCCTTTGGTGTCATTTTTAGGAATGTCTTTTCCACCCAACATTATGTAAATATTCACTTGTATTTTATTATAACATTATCTTTTTTTTTACATTTAATTTTTTAATACATCTGACATTTATTTTGTTGCATGATATGCTATTAAGATATAAAGAACCAATTTTCCCAGCAATATTAGTCATATAATCCATCTTTTAAACACTACAGTTATCCTAGACAAAATTCTTAGAGATACTTGGGTCCATTTTTAACTTCTTTTATTAATAATCAATCTGGCCATCCATTTGGCACATTTTTAGTTAGTGATATTTTATATTTTTTAATTGAATTATGTTTCTTTTTCAGATTATCTGTGTTATTCTCAAGCATTTGTTTTTCCAGATAAAGTTTAGAGTAATTTTATCATTTCTTCCCCCACCCACCAAAAAAACTCTGTTTGTGATTTTTATAGAAGTATACTAAATTTATAAAACAGTTTGGGATCATATGATTTTTAAACTGATACATTATATTTTACTTTAAGGATACATTTTAAATTTAATCCACTGTGCTTAGCACATAGTAGGCAGTCAACACAAGTTGTTTAATGTTAAACAACTGCTGAAATTTAGGTAGTTTTAATTTTTCTCTATCATAAGCAGTACTTCAGTGAACATATTTAACATATAAATCTTTGAATACCACCATGATTGCTTCTGTGGAATAAATTCCTAGACATCTAAAATATAGTTCAAAGAGTATTTTTAATGATTTTGATATACTGCCAAATCACTTTCTAGAAAGGATGCACTGATTCATACTCCCCTCAGCAGTTTGAAATCATACTGTTGTGATCAGCTCCATATGTGTCTCCCCATTGTAAGCTGAAATACCAATTTCTAATAAGCTTAAAATTAATATTTCATGGTAAAAGAAACATTTTTACTTTTTAAGTGCTTGTTTATATTTTCTGAGTGTAAAGGAGAGGCACATTAAACTTGTTGAATTTAGAGTAAAATACATGTCTCCTATTCTATAGGATAATAAACCAACTAATGTAGATATAAATCCATATGCCTGGGCAGAGTCACATGTGCAAGAAACCAGATGATGGTAATAGTAATAATAGCAATAATAATAATACAGTAAATATTATTTTAAGATAATGTCTTCAAGTGGCTTTTTTCCCTATTCCAAATTGTATTTCTTCTTTATACTGTAAAATCACTTCTCCCTCTCTTCTGATAAAAGGAAATCCTGTTCACTTAGTTTGAGTGTTTATCCAACTTTAGCTCTTTTAATAGTGACAGAATATTTTCACCATTACCTTGCATGGACAGTGCCACTCCTATGACCAACTGGCTTTAAGTTGCAATTTTTGTTGGAGGAAAAAATTCATTTTTATTTTGTTTTGTTCTTGCATACCTGGGAACTGAGATTTAAACAAGAAAGTAAACTAACATTACAGTTTTGAGTAGTTGGTTGGAAAGAAGCTAATAAACAAAGGGCTTTAAGTACCCTGGTTCCTTTAGTTTTCTTTTCTTTAATTAATTAATTTATTTGTTTTTATTTTTGGCTGTGTTGGGTCTTCGTTGGTGTGCACAGCTTTCTCTAGTTGTGGCGAGCAGGGGCTATTCTTCGTTGCAGTGCATGGGCTTCTCATTGTCATGGCTTCTGTTGCTGTGGAGCACGGGCTCTAGGCACGTGGGCTTCAGTAGTTGTGGCATGCAGTCTCAGTAGTTGTGTCTCGCAGGCTGTAGAGCGCAGGCTCAGTAGTTGTGGCGCATGGGCTTAGTTGCTCCGCGGCATGTGGGATCTTCCTGGACCAGGGCTCGAACCCATGTCCCCTGAATTGGCAGGCGGATTCTTAACCACTGCGCCACCAGGGAAGCCCCCTTTAGTTTTTATTGATCTATTTATTTATTTTCATTCTTCCTCTTTATCTCTCTTGATGCAGTACACATTACCACAAAAAGAGAGTAAGGCTCAATCAATTGCGATGGTATAGCTATTACTACTGTATTTTAAAAGTTGAAGTCCTCTTTGCTTAGAAACAAATGCCAATAACTTGAATATCTCTGTAACCACACCTTTTTTTATATATAAAAGGTTTCTTTGTAGTTTGAGTTTTTAGTGTTCTGAAGAATAATACCCCTTAACACTTTCTTATTTTTCTATTTCTCTCCTTTTCTCTTTCCTACCTTCTCTCCATCTCTCCCACCCACTCTGGTCCCTCCGTTCCCCCCCACCCTTCCCTTCTTTCCATCAGGGTTAAGTTTAGTTAGTGTTAAAGAGATAACAACAGTCAGCTCTGGAGTCTGAAATGTTCCATCAGTAGTGCATTGTTTTCCCCATTTTCAACAGTTGCCTGGGGAGATATAAGTTGCTCTGTGCTTGGTCTATAGAATGTAATCACGGGCTTCAATGATGATCATGAAGAATTCTTCCCTTATTGTCTTCACTTTAACCTCATAGAGACCATATGAAACTCTTACCCTTAGCAAGAGTGCAGTGATTTTAAAATCCAATTTCCTCAACTTTTCCCATATTCCCAGTAACCATCTTTTGAAAAGAGGTTTTAGCCATTTAAAGGCAGGAGTGTAGAGGAAGCAGGTGAAAGATTCTGCTTATAATTATAGCTAACTCTATCAAACATGCATGGATTATGTCTTGAACATTAAGTACAACAGTTTTTTAATCCTGGGATGACTTTCCCTTAACAGCCAGCATGTTTCTCTTTCTCTGTTTCAACTCTTGTCTCTACTGTCACTCCTTGCCAGTTTTGGGGGGATTTCTAGTTTATTTTAATATTGACCTGGAATCAATGTAATTCAGAAGGTATCGATCCAGGAGGAAAAAAAGTCACATTATGTATTCCAGAACTATACATAAATGACTTGAGATTAACCAAATTGTTTTCTGAATATACTCTTTGTATTAGATATTGCCTCCATTACTATAATCATATATCATTCATCAGAGAATTATGCAACTATAGGTTTTTAGTGAGTTCTTTAGGACCAGAGCCATTTCCTTTGTCTTTTGTATACGGTGCTCAGTGCTTTGAAGTTTGGATGTCTGTATTCTAGTCCCAATCTTCTTTGGTGCTTTGGAGTTTGGAGAACTGGATTCCAGTCTGAACTCTCTCTGCTACTAATTAACAACTAGTTACTTGCTTGAGCAAGTTGTTTAAGCTTTCTAGACCTCTTTCCTTTCAGTTGTAACAGTCTTTGGTTCAGTGATGCAAACTATCTAATCTCATCTGGAGAGATTAGGTTTGATGAGTAAAAAATGTCATTACTCTGTTTTATAATGTGTATAACTTCTGTTTGAGTGAGTAGGCCAAAAAGTAATTGGTGTGGACTAGTAAAGTTTGAAAAGGATTTAAGAAGTGTTAGTTAAAAATAGTGAGCTTTTGAGATTTTTTAAAAATGTAAGTTGATGAAGTTGTAACTATTTCTCATATCTTTTCCCTAATGGCAGTAGTCATTTTTTGGTTAGATAACCCTTTAAGTTCCATTTAAAAAATTGCTAATAGGCATAATGTTAGCATTAAGTTTAACTTTCATACTTTCACCCTGTGGTTTTTGACTTGGTTGTTTCCTTTTCTTAAAACAGTGATACAACGTGGCACAGCCTCAGTAATTACAGAAATAAAGAGAAGGGGGAAAAGTGTAGAAAATGTGAGAGAAAGAGAGGGAGGGAGGGAAGGAGGGAAAAGGGAGGGAGGGAGAGGAGAGGGAGAGAGAGAAAAAGAGAAAGGAATGAATATGAAAGGAATAACAATGAATCGGGTCATTCCTTTCTAAGTATTTTTCTGGCCTTCAAAAGCAATTTTACTTTACTATTTCTTGTATTTTGGAGGGGATAAGTCATCTCCTGTTTTTTAATTTTAATTATTTAAAATATTTGGGTCACATTATGGCACGTGTTTAAGCAGAGATTAGGACATAAGTCTAGTGCTAGATAGGAGAAAATGATAAAAAGCAACCTAAACGTCCAGCAACAGAGGAATGGGTACAGAAGATGTGGTATATATATACAATGGAGTATTACTCAGCCATAAAAAGAATGAAATAATGCCATTTGCAGCAACATGGATGGACATAGAGATTATCATACTAAGTGAAGCTAGTCAGGCAAAGACAAATATCATATGACATCACTCATATGTGGAATCTAATTTTAAAAAATGATACAAGGGAATTTATTTACAAAACAGAAACAGACGCACATATTTCGAAAACAAACCTATGGTTACCAAAGGGGAGACATGGGTGGAGGGATAAATTAGGAGTTTGAGATTAACATACACACACTTACTATATATAAAATAGATAACTAACAGGGACCTACTGTGTAGCACAGGGAACTCTACTCAATATTCTATAATAACCTATATGGGTAAAGAATCTGAAAAAGAATCAATATGTGTATATGTATAACTGAAGCACTTTGCTGTACACCTGAAACTAACACGACATTGTAAATCAACTATACTCCAATGAAATTTTTTAAAAAACAGAAAAAGGAGAAAATGGTAAAGACATTAATACTAAGTTATCATTTTTTTCTATTTTAAAATGCATTCCACATGTGATATTTGAAATACCATTTGTATTGCTGGAAAAGTTAATTTTTAGAGTGAGTTTGAAATACATTGTCATTATTTTACCTGCACAACGCTAAGAAGACAGAAGGGTTGGAAACAAAAGCTACAAACCTGTGAATTAGTGATAGCATACCTCAGAGTGCCTATATAATATGATTAGTAGAGATTCTAATGAACTGAAAAAAAAAGGAGTTCCTGACAATGAAAATATTCTGAATAGGGTTTGCAGATTTTCTGATTTTGGGGGTAGACTTTTCTGTAGGACTTTACATGTTTTATAATAGGTAGTTCCCAGGTATGTGCATGTACAGTTCAGGATGTTCTGAGTGATGAAGAGGCATTGTCTTAGTCCGTTGGGCTGCTATAACAAAATAACCATAGATAGTTTATAAATAATAGAAATTTATTTCTCACAGTTCTGGAGGCTAGAAATCTGATATCAGGGTGCTGGCATGGTCAGGTGAGGGCTCTCTTCTGGCTCACAGACTTCTTGTTATATGGTGGAAGGGACTAGGGAGCTTTTTGGGATCTCTTTTATAAGAGCACTAATCACATTCATGAGGGCTCTACCCTTATGACCTAATCACTTCCCAGTGGCCCCACTACTAATACCTTCACCTTTGGGGGTTATGATTTCAACACATGAATTTTGGGGAAGACACAAACATTCAGACCAGAGCAGGCATAGGGAGCTCAGAGAAAGATTTGGCTTTATGATTTAGGTAATTATGGTGCAGTGTAATATTGTGAGATGATATCTGCATAGAAGCTGTAATTGTATTGAGTTAAAGATGGGTCAAAATGCGTAATCTTCAGTATTTATTAAATATACCAAGGGCTTAGAGGCTGTATTAGCAATGACAGGTAATTTAGTCTCTTCCTTTCTTCCTTTCTCTCTTTCTTTCTTTCTCATGGTTATTATCTAATAATGCTCAGGGTATATGATATATATATATATATGTTTATTAAACATATTGTTATATACTTTAATTTCTTAAAGACTACAGAGTTAAGCACATGTAAACCATAAAACCACAAACTCTTGCAATAAAATTTGGGTAATGCCTGGGTATGACTGTACCCACCAATTAAATTCTCAGGCGTGATGCCACACCATTTGCTCGCAAGAGTCACTGTTTCCAGAGCAGTAGGGGAAGATGTTGTAAATGACAAGAACTATCTAATAGAATAGGAGGCTAAGCTTATTTGGCAGTGAAAAAGTAACTCAAAGAAGGAAGTTGGACCTAAGGGAAAAGAATAAAATATGAAAGGAGGAGTGTGTGAAAGGAGGAGACTTCAATCAGTGGTGCAGAAACTGAAGAAGAGCCCATATGCTTGGATTGACTACTGACACGTTTCTGTTTTAGGCGAATGTTGAGAATTTATTTCTCTACGTTTTGTAGAAGTGCAGAACTGCACATTGTGAACTGTCCTTTGTGGTTGTCTGAATTATGAAAACATGTTAGGGACATAAAGCTGAATTATGAAAACATGTTAGGGACATAAAGCTCAAATAGTTTGTGTCACAACTATAGTTTAATGATGAAATTATATTTCTTTTGTGCACTGGTGTTCATAGATGTGCACATTCACAGACTAACGTGCTACTGTGAATAATTTTCTGCACAATGTCATTTTCTTCTCCCATTGTTCTTGATAAATAAATCTACACACTATGACATTACATTTTTGAAGAGTTAAAAAATGGTTGTGTCATATGACCATCGCCAGTTCTGAACATAGTTCACATTAACTAATGTGGGATTTTATAGCATCAGAAAAAAATAATAAAATGTCATAAAAATGATGGGTAGGGGTTCACAGAAAATGAAAGAAAATTTATATATCAGAACTTAAATTAAAATTTTAATTAAGGATCTTTCCATTCCAGTTATTCCAGCCAGGTGTTCAGCCAGTAATGGCAAACACCGGCTTTGTCCATCATTTCAAAGATGGTTAATAATTTTATTCTTCTATTACTTTGCTTTTATTTTAATTTTTCTGCAGTTCTCCTTCTGTGAAAGATGTTCAGCTTCTTGTTCAGCTTCTTTCAGAGGTTAACTGCATACTTCCTTTGGCATCAGTTATTATTGCCCTCACTCAACTGGGCTTATCTTTGTGTGACCTTTTGAAGAAGTAGCCTTTCCAACAAAGTCCTACTCTTAGCTGTCAACCTGAGTCTTTGTTAGTGCTCTGTTCTCTCTTATGACTCACATAGTCTTGATTGGTTGGCTCCTCAACTTAAAGCCTGCCATCTGTCTCTACTTTCCCTTTCTTTTTGCCTTTTCTTCCTATGCCATTAATTTGTCATTCTTTCTTTTTGAGATATAATTGATATATAGCACCGTGTAAGTTTAAACTGCACATCGTAATGTTTTGGCTTACGTTTAGTGTGAAATGATTACCACAATAAGTTTACTTAACATATCATTATTTCTTTTCTGCTAGAAAAATCTGTGTTTCTCTACTGTACAAGTTTTAAAAAGTCTTTAGTATACTTACTAAAAAGTCTTTAGTATGCTTTAGCATATTTTAACATCACACATAACTGTGATAAAATGAGGAGTCAGAACTGATGAACTTGTGTTTCTTCTCCATTGTTACTTATTTTGGTCATTTTGACTAACCTGGCTTTTGTAACCTATATTTTTAGTAGGTTTAATAATGTATGTATCACCAATTAATCAGTAAATCAGCCAATTATTTATTGAATTACTATGTTAAGTACTATGGTAGACATAAAAGAAGTATAAAATGATTCTCACTTTCAGTAAGCCTGCAATATAAATAAATTCAGGCAGTATTTAATGTTGAATTTCAGAGCATTTACTTGTCTTTCAACAAATATTAAGTGCCTTATAGAATAATAATAATAATTAACATACACTGAATATTGTCTATGGGCCAGGCATTGTGCTAAGTGCTTTAAATATATTATATAATTTAATCCTTTACATAATTTCTATGAGCTAGGTTTTATTATTACTACCGTTACTATTTTATAATGAAGAAAATAAGGCACAGAGGTCAAGTAACTTGCCTAGGGTCACAGAGTTACTAGATATTGCAAGAATAATATAAGCCAGGCAGGCTGACTGTTAAACACTGTGCTAGGGAGCCTCCATATATTATGTGGTAGGATTATAAATGCATTTTGAGATTTTGATAGAAAAGTCTAAGTAATTTTGGTATAGTACTTACTATAGTATTAGAGTTTATAATACAGTTTCATTCTTCCGAATACGGTAAATATTGATCATATATACATATGCACATATATGTCACACTGTATTTCTATGTGTGTTTTATATTTATTCATTCCTTGGTGCTTTGGAGTTTGGAGTTTCACTTAACAAATGTTTACTGAGTACTTACTAGGTACCAGGCACCATATGGTCATTAAAGATACATCAGTGAACAAAACAGAAATTCCTGCCCTCAAAGAGCTTACATTATAGTGAAAGGAGAAAGGCAATATAAAAAATAAATTATTATATAGTAAGTCAAAAGATAAATGCCATGGAGAAAAATAAAATAAGGAAGGGGAATAGGGAGTGCCCAGTGTGGAAATGTGTCCAGGTTTAAGTAGGATGGTCAGAGAAGGTCTCATTGAGGTGAAAATCTTTCCTCACAGACTTAAAATAACAGCAAAGGAACCATGCATATACCTAGGAAGGAGTGTTGCAGGCAGAGGGAGTGACCAGTGCAGAGACTCTAAAGTTGAAATGTGCCTGGATGTTAAAGCAACTGGAAAGAAACCAGAATGGCTGGAGACAAATGAGTGAAAGGGAAATAATAGGAGATGAAGTCAGAGAAGTAATAGGAACCAGATCATATAGGAACTGGTATATCATTGTGAGGATTTTGGCTTTTACTGTGTGTGAGATGGGATGTCACAGGAACATTTTGAGCAGAGGAGTAACATGGTTTGTCTTATGTTTTAAAAGGATCATTTAGGTAGTTTCTGGGAATAAATTTTAGGGATACAAAAGAGTGGGAGCAGAATGACCACTTAAAAGGCTACTACAATGATCCGGGTGAGAGTTATTGGTGGCTTGGAGTAGCAGTGGAGATGGTGAGAAGTGGTTATATTCTGAATATAGTTTGAATGAAGAACTAGCACTTTCTAATATGTTGGATATGGAGGATGAGAGAAAGAAAGGAGTCAAGGATGACTCCAGGATTCTGGCCTAGAAGCTATAAGGATAGAGTTGCCATTAAGTCGGGTGGGAAAGGCTTTGGGAGGAACAGGTTTTAGGAAATATAAGACACTCAGTTTTGGACATGTTAAATTTGAGATGCATGCTAGATATCCAAATGGATATGTGGAATGGGCAGGAGAGAGGAGTGGGCTGGAGATGAAAATTTATGACTCTATGAGAGTATACAGATATGAGTATAGTACTTCTAGATCTTAGTCTATTATTTGTTCTATTTGAAAGGCCTATTTTCTCATTCTTTGCTTAAGATAGTATGAAAAGATATATATTATGTTTAATTCTGAGTGGTAAAATATAAATTTATTCTGTTGTCAATCTTCTGCTCTGCCTGAAGTTTTATACTATACCAAGTATAGTCACATCTAGTCAGGAGAACAAAAACCATGATAAATAGTTACAGTGGATGGGATTTCCTTGAGGATCCTTGTTACGCAGGTATTGGAAACTTGAAAAAGCAAAAAGAAGCTGAGGCAACCCAGATATAACTGTAGGGAGCAGTTACCAGCCATTAGGTTGGTGGAACAAAATGGAAGAACATGGGTTCCTTGAACTTAGGAACTTGGAAAAGATTATGACTGGGGCTTGGACTTCTGGGGAGAGGGTGTGCTGTGTGGCTTGTGCTCAGACAACTGAGGGAAACATGGCATGGCTTACGCTCTAATCACTAAGAGGAGTGTGGCCAGCTGGTGTTGGTATCTTTGAGGGGGTTAGGCAGCTGGTATTGGGAGTGCTAAAAGAAGCCATTGCTGGTGGGAATGTAAAATGGTGCAGCTATAAGTGTATTTTGCTGCTGGAGGGATGCTGTCACCTTCGAGTTTCCCACTAGTCCCTCTCATTGGCAGAGCCTAGTAGGAAGCCAGCTGGCAAGGGAGCCTGGGAAATATAGTGCCCCAGCGTCACAGAGCAGAGTACTGAAGGGTGATGTGAGAGTCAGGAGACAGTAAGTAAATAACTGGCACATGTACTGTGAATGTTAAGATATGAATAAAGTTTTAAGACCTCATTCCATTGAAATGTTCAGCAAAGTGGGACACTTTATATTTTAAGCCATAGTACTTTGGTTATTTGTTGATAACAAATGGGAGATAATATTTGGTGTTGAAGAGGATAATAACTGATTAATTTTAAGAATTATTTGGTTTTCAAAATTTTAAGCTACTTTCTGTCTCTAGGCAAGAAATTAGTTCACTCATTCAGCAAATGTTTATTAAGCATTCATCATGTGATAGGTACTATTCTTGCACTTAAAATATATTAGTGAATGCAACAAATAATTTTAGTTCTCATAGAGCTTATATTATAGATGGGAGAGACAGATAACAATAAGCATGATAAGTAAGTAAATTATATAGTGTATTAGAAGTGTATAAGGGCTTTTGGAAAAAAAATATAGAGTACAATAAGGTGAATTGATAATGAAAGGAAGTGGTTTTAAATAGGATGATCAAAGTAGGAGTCATTGAGAACATGACATTTGAGCAAAGACTTGAAGAAGGTAAAGGAGTAAGCCGTAGGAGGGGAAATTGTTATTTTCCATTTTTTTGGATAATAGCCTGCCTAGTGGATGTGATGTTGTATTTCATTGTGGCTTTGATTTGCATTTGCTTAACGACTGATGATGTTGAACATCTTTACATATATTTATTGGCCATTTGTAGGTCTTTGGAGAAATGTTTATTTAAATCCCTTGCTCATTTTTTAATTGGGTTTGAAGTTGTTGTTATTGAATTGTAGCAGTTCTCTATGTATTCTGGATATTAATCTCTTATAAGATATATGATTTGAAAATTTTTTCTCCCTTTCTCTGTGTTGTCTTTTCACTCTCCTGGTAGTGTCCTTTGATGCACATAAGTTAATTTGATGAAGTCCAATTTATCTATTTTTCTTTTTTTTTTTTTAAATATATATATTTATTTATTTATTTTTGGCTGTGTTGGGTCTTCGTTTCTGTGCGTGGGCTTTCTCCAGTTGCGGAGAGCGGGGGCCACTCTTCATCGTGGTGCGCGGGCCTCACGCCTCTCCCGTTGTAGAGCACAGGCTCCAGACGCGCAGGCTCAGTAGTTGTGGCTCACGGGCCTAGTTGCTCCGCGGCATGTGGGATCTTCCCAGACCAGGGCTCGAACCCGTGTCCCCTGCATTGGCAGGCAGATTCTCAACCACTGCACCACCAGGGAAGCCCATCTATTTTTCTTTTGTTGCCTGTGCTTTTGTGTCATATCCAAGCAGTCATTGCAAATCCAATGTCATGAAGACTTCCCCTATGTCTTCTAAGGGTTTTGAGGTTTTAGCTTTTAAGTTTACGTCTTTGATCCATTTTGAGTTAATTTTTGTGTATAGTGTAAGGTTAGCGTTCAACTCCATTGTTTGTGTAGATATCCAGTTTTCTCAGCACCATTTGTTGAAAAGACACCAATTTACTTTTTATCCGAACTTTTTATGAATTTAGATATTGGGGAAAAAGAGATTAGAGATTTATTGTTTTTCATAATTGTCTAGTGTTCAACACTCTTTTTGCTATGTCTCTGTTGCCTGCTGTCCTTTGCAAAACATAATAAAAATTCTAGTTAATTGAAGAGTTATTTTGTGGCCAATATATGGTTAAAAGAATACTATATTAGCTGTAATATTTTCTAGGAAAGTTACTTTTATAATGTGCATAGGCTTTATGTTTGTGTATATATATTACCTTGAAGTGCTAGACAACATTTTTTCTGTACACTAATATCAGTGTTTAGTCCATTGGAAATGTGGCCATTATAACTTTTCCATCCATACTTTTGTGCCTATAAGTTCCTAGTATTTTTAATCATTCACTTTCATTTTGTGATGTGTCTAAACTGAGGGTGAGATTGAAAGTTGTGTTCCATGGTGATTTCTAATTGCTTGGGATAATTATCTGAGATTAACCTCATACTTCACTGGGATGTTCTCTCTTTTTCTTTTGCCTTGTGCTGTGGTTATACATTACTGACTGTGGTTTGAGAGCCAGTTCTTTTCTTTAAACCCCAAGGGAGAAAATGTGGTTGCTATCTGTGTCATAACTGTGTGAATGGCTTGAGCTCTCGGGGGCATCATTAGGGATCTCAGTGGAGAGCATGCTGTCTCTTTTAGCCTATCATGAATGTGGCATGGTGTGAGGGAGGGTACATTTGGAACATTGTTCTTTCCTCTGCTCTTGTTTTCCTGAATATAGTTCTCATGTTGGGCCCAATAGAAAACTGGAGTTATATTTAGCCTGACAGTAACAATTGCAAAAAAGAAAAAAAAAAAAAGGACAATACAATGTACTTCAAATAAGGAACTTTACTTCTGTTTCAGAAACAAAGCAAAACCAAAATCAGAACACACATAGATGCAAAAGGTGCTTCATCAAAATCCATACTATACCTTAAATCTAGTCTGAGGAGGTAGACTGCAGATTCAGATTTCCCTTCTCTACTTATTACACTTGAATAAATTTCACTTAAATGAACTAGTTATTCTAGCAAACTTCTGACTTCTGCACCATCTTTTGAGGAGTTATTGATTATTTAATTTTTGCTGACCCAGTAGGGCCAACTCACTTTGATGAAAACTTGTAGGTGTGTTGATGGTTTTACACTCTGACACCTTTCCTGTGATGTTTGTATTTGGGTTACAAATTTGGGATTTGACCTTATCTGTTAGGTATGGAAAAGAAATGAAAGAACTAGATAGAAATTTATAAATTGTGACACTGATGTGTGTAAGAAATAGTTCTATGTTCAGTAGTGATTCATTTTGAATACTACATTTACCTAGTATATTTGTATACGTCTTAGTGCAGAAAGAAAGAAATGACAATAGGCCAAGGGTTATCAATTAATTTATTCTCTGTGGCAGTTGTTGAACAGCAAAAGCATGGGATTTGGACCTGGATTTAAATCATTGTTCTGCAATTTACTTGTAGTATCCTTAAGCCTTTCTCATCAGTTTCTCATCAATAAATTGGGGATAATATTACTATAATTGTCATAAACTTTGGAAGGATTAAATGAGGTATTATTTGCATCTCTTTTTCTACTTGAAATAGTTCTCTATAGTACAAAAGGCATTTCTCTGTGTGTGTGATTTGATTTAATTGTATGTAGATAATTTTATAATTCACTCCCTTTTCAGGGATGTCAGAATGCAAGAAGAACTGGAGTCCTTTCTAGCCAGTCCCTAGCAGCTGATTAAACACTGTATAGGAGAACTGGGAAATATGAAAGATGGCAAATGAAATCCTGGCAGAGAGAATAGTCTAATCCCAAAGGACATTTTCAACAATAGCCTGGGCCCTATGCCTAGTACTTAGAGGGGCCTATGGTACGACACTCCTGCCCCTCACTGTACCATTCCCAGAATCTTATTTGTTAATGCTTGGCTTTATTAATAAAGTCTTGACCACTTGTTCGGCACTGCATATGGTTGGTTGTGATTTCCAGCTGCCCTTTGGGCTAAAGTGTAAACAGTAAGTAGATTGTTATGTTCTTCTATTAAGCTTAAAGCTGTGATCTCATGTCTGTACCACATATGTCTGCAACCAGAAATATATCCTTTTCCTGGTCTCATGGAAGAGAAGCAGCACTGTGTCTGAAAAGAATCTGAATTCATTAGTCTAAGAGCTTTCAACTTTTCTTTTTACTGAAACCAAAGAACAAAATAAAGGCATAAAAAGTCATGAGCATCATCAGTAGGATGTCAACATGACACCAAACAGCATAATATATTGTCAAGATGAACGTTTAATCTGGTGACTGAAATTTCTATACATTTGGCATTTTTGCAGGAGACAGAATGCAGGCAATAATCCAACAGTCCAGTCACAAAGAGAGTCTCAGTGCAGTGGATTTGAAATAAACACAACAGTTTGTCTGAGTGACTGAAAAAATACCCATTGATAGAACTGGCTCCTAAATTCTGGCCCAATTGCTAGTGTGCTAGATTAATTAGCATCAATTTTTTTGCTTTAATATGTTGATCAGGGATGCTATTGTTATTGTTTGGTGGTGATTTTTTCTTTTTCTTTATTTTTTAATTTATTTTTTCTTTTTAAATCAGTTTCAACTACTTGACATTACAGATGTTTCAACTGTTCCCATGGTGTGAATGCTAGCTAAAACCCTGAAGTTCTAAGCTCTCTGGAAGAGGAAATTTATAATAATACCATTTTATACCATACAAACAAGATGCTTTTAGATGTATATTTGTAAATATTTGTTACTTATTCTTCACAGTAGTAGTGTCCCCCATTTTCAGATGACGAAACTGTTTAAGTTTGTTTAAACAACTTGTCAAGGTCACAGAGTCCGGATTCATACCTACAGCCAACTCCATTCTTGGCATCTTCCAGCTATGTCATGCTGCTTCTGCCTCTTTATAACTGATTTTATAAGATAGCTTTTGGCCTCTAAAATATGCAGTATTTCTGAGAAATAATACTAATAATTAATTTCACTATCTTTTATTTGCGTGGTGCTTTATACTTTTCAAATTGATATTATGGCCATTAGTTCATATATTCTACCTGACTACCATTTGAGGTAATCAGGATAAGTATTATTATCCCTATTTTACAGATGAGTCAAATAACCCCAGAGAGGATAATGATTTTGCCTACTGTCAAATAATTTATTAGTGACAGAACCTGAACAAGAGTTAAAGTCTTCTTGCTCCCAATTTAATGTTCCTGTGAAATCTCTGACTTCCTTAAGGGAGGCCTGACTGCAGAGCAGATCGTTTTTGCAAGTGCAGCTCAGGAAAATTCCTCTTCAGCTAGGGCAGTAGGTAAAGTTTTTCTTTCTCTGCAAATGCAAGTCTTTAGGCCACCCAATTATTTTCTAGCAAAACTCACTGGGGAAGGGCTTGTCCTGTAAGTCCTGACATTTTTTTCAGGGAAAGAATATTAGCATAGGGTTATTTTTGCTGTGTATTGAGCTTAGCTGATTTCTGCTGGAGTCTTTTAGCTCAGGGTCTTGGTCCAGAAGCTGTTAAAACTTCTCTGGTCTAACTGGAATAGAGAAATTTCATGGAGGAGGAAAAGTTGGGTTTGAAAACAAAATTTTCTTAATAGCTAATTTGTTGGGTAATGTGGTATGCCAGTAGCACCATATGGTAGGTGTGGTTTCTGAGTGTTGGTAGAAATACAAAAAACATTTAATAATTCTTCTTACCATCAAGGAACCCAGGAGAGACAGTGTGGTGATGGAAAAGAACACTGGGCTTGGTTAGCAGAAGAGCTGGGTTTTGGTGCTAATTCTCCTATGACTCGCTGTGGGATTTGGGGCAAATTTCTACCCTTCCCGATCAGTTCCCTCATCTGAAAAGTAAGGAGAAAGAACTAGATAACTTTTAAGGGTAACTTCATCCCTAAACTCTTTCAAATCTTATCTCTTGACCCCATTACAGAAAAATTAAGTGTTAAATTGTCTGGTACTAATAAGTTCAGAGGTAAGCAAAGACGCAGAGACTCACTGTTGGGGAGCTGACTTTAATAACTGAATAGTCCTTAAAAATAAAGTCCTCATTGGATTCATGAAAATTATTGGGTGTACCTAGACTAGTACTAGGTCAGGGCACAGTTCTTAGCTCTACCACTTACCATTTGTTTAACCGTAGGTAATTTATTTCACCATCCTGAATCTCAGTTTCCATATCTTTAATATAGCAATTACCTCCATTCACTTATAAACCTTTAATGAGCATTAAGCATTTTGCTAGATGCTGAGGCTATAAGGTGGTCTTTTTCCTTTAGGTGCTCAAAGTGTCTCTCTGCCAGGGACATTTGCAATTGAATTTTCTCTAGTAATGGAACCACATAATCTTAGAGGTGGAAGAAATCTCGGATTTGGATTTGGAGTGTGAGTTTATGAGGGCAGAAACTTTACTTTGTTCACTGCTTTATCCCAAGAATCTACAACTGTGTCAGGCATGTACATATACATGCTGAATGAATTAATAAAAGAAGAATAGTGAGAAAAATAATATTTGGGTTACATAGAGCCTTCCTTACCTGGAACCATGTGTTTACGTGTTAGACTGGCGATGTGCCACTGCTTATGGGCACCTCTATGACTAGAGAGGTAAACAGGGATATCCTCTGTGGGCATAATCACACTGACTGCCTCTGCAGTGAAATGTCTGTCATTCCTTGCATATGAATGTTGAAAGAATTTCATGTGTTAGTTCTGAGAAAGGGTGGATTTGTTTGTTGATCTCTGCTCCCCAGGAAGTTGTAGAGCTCTGAAGCAGCAGTTCCCTTTACTTTGTGGCATAGAGTTCTTCAGCCATAACAAACTCTAGATAGACTTACCTGCTTTTTAAATTTTTTCTTCCATTTTCAGACCCTAGCTGCCCCCACATCCTCACCACCATGCACACAGCACACCGCACAGTGCTTCTACATAGTCACCCTTTGTTTTACTTTGTTCTGCAGAATTATGCTGTGCTGTATGGGGAAATTGCTTTATTTTCAGGGTTCTAGATTTTGTCTGGTTTTCCTTTGGCATTTCCCTGAACAGAATCATGGGGCTTGTTTTTCATGTGTCTGTGACACCACTGTGGTGTTGTACCGTTACAGAGATTGTTACACTGCCCAGATCCAGGGAGGAGGAGTAAAGTTAGGGAACATGGAGGTGGAAAGCAACCAAGAGGGCTTTTTTCATTACTTATTATTTTACTTTCAAGAGGGAGATGTGAAGTTTCCTTAAAAGAGCAGAGAGAAATGAGACCTGTCATTCTTATGCTTCAGTCATTGTCTATTTTGCAATCACTATTACCTTTTTTTCCTCTATAACACAAGAGGCTCTTCTTTTTATTTGTTTGTTTTAAGAGAAAACCATATGATACAAAGAAAGGAGCTTTGTTTTAGAGGACCTGGCCTTTAGTCCTGGCTTCTCCACTTCCTAGCTAAATAACTATAGAAAGTTATCTTCTCTGAGCCTTATTTGCAGAGGCTGATTTTGTAGAGATGATAATGCTACTGATTTCACCAAGTTGTTGTATGAGTTAAAAGAAATAATGTACAGGAAAATGCTTCATAAATTATAAATTATGAATTATATGCAAACCTACATCTCTTGCCTCCACTTTCTCCATCATCTCTAAATTATCAAGAATTTCTTGTTGCCTTTTTAAAGTAGAAATATAACTTGTATTTTTCTCCCTGACTTTTGCAATAGCCTAATCAAGTTTGAAAGATTTGGAAATCAACATTCTGTTTTCCACTGTTTCCTCGGGATCTTCATCAGGCCATTTCTCTGACACACTGAACAGCTGTTGTGTGTGTCAGTCCAGAGGTGGTTGCATTTCACTGGTTCAAGATTACATGATTCTGGTGTAGAGTTGCAGAGCTTTTGCTAATAGTGGTTGCTTGCTCTGACGTATGCTATATAATTTGGTGTATTAATGAGAGAAAGTCAGGATGGATGCTTTACAAATCACAGAGACTTTGTGAAAATGGCACAACTGGCACACTCTAATTTTTTTCTAAAGAGAAATGCTTCTCAATTTTCTTTTCTTCTTATTTTTCCAGCAGTTTTGTATCTGCTGCTCAGGGGGTTTTTTCTACTATATGCAGACAAACTTCTTTCCATATCTCCTTTATTCAGTGTTTACAGCAGAAGACACGTGTGAGTTTTATAATTTTTTTAAGGTGTGAGAGTTGTTTAATCTTAGAACAACATCTATTGAGTGAAGGTAGTATTTTTAAAGTAGTCAAGGGAATGCTGACTCTGAATTGAAACCACATGTATTTGGATCCTGACTCGGCTACTTATTAGCTGTGTGACCTTATGACAAGTCACTTAACTTTTTTGCTCCTCAGTTTCCTCTGTAAAATGGGTGTAACATTAGTACCTACATCATTGGTCGTTATGAGGATTGAATTTATACGTGTGTGTGTGTGTGTGTGTGTGTGTGTGTGTGTGTGTGTGTATATACATATATAGTGTTAGCTGTTATTGTTATTATTACTGAAGACTTCCTACTATTAATGTATATTGGAGCCAGTCAATACATTATGAAGCCCTAGTATGTGCTTAGGATTCTGCCAGTTATCTTGGGAATACATATTATATGACACAATTCCGTCCCCCCTAGAGGCTTGGTCGAGAGTAATGTAAGACATATTTGGATGGTAGAAATTGCCTGAGCATTTGCTGCAGGGCTCTTAAATGGGTTGACTGATTGGGGACATAGAACATAAACAGAACAAGGAACTGACAAATACAAATCTGTCTTGATCAAGGTAAATGAGTGTTACAGAAATAATTGTAGTAGGAATGCAATGGTAGGCTGATATGTTCTTGAAAGGCTTTTGGAGGAGGTAAGATATTAGCTGAGCCTTGAGTGTGGAATCTGGAAATGAGAAGCAGTGTCACCGTGTGGGAGAAGGAGTAGGCAGTGGGAATAGGAACATCATAATGCCGTGGAAAGGGTGCAGCCAAACAGATCAGGGTTAAAGCTCTGGTGCTGCCTCTTACTGGCTTTGTGACCTTAGGTAAGTTACTTAATCTCCTAGAGCCTCAGTTTTCTGTACTATAAAATGGGGGTAATGATATTTACTTATTTAGGTTATTGTGGGTCTTAGAGCTAACCCGTGTAAAGCAGCTAGCATAGTTCTTGGCACATAGCATTCAGTAAGTGATGTAATTGGGAATAGAGTGTAAAAGTTAAATGTATGGGATTTAAAGTCAGGCAGGACAAGTTTGAGTCTTCTCTACCATTTACTAGCATTATAACCAAAGCCAAGTTACTCTGTGCTTCACTTAGCTCATCTGAAAATGGGGATAAATTAGTAGCTTCATTGTGGAATTTTTTGAAATTTAATGAGGTACTGTGAAGCATAAGTAACGAACATGGCACATAGTATGTACTCAATACCCATTAGCCATTATGTTATTTTTATTAGTATACTATCTCTCTTCTTCCTTCCAGGTATTTCTTTTGTGATTATTCATATTCTTTCATCCTTTCCTCCCCCTCTCTCTTCATTTACCTTCTTTCCACAGCATTTATCAGTGGTGGTTGTAGAGACTGAAAACAGAGACTTAAAGGAATGTGGAGGTAGAAAGTAACTGG